>NC_064568.1:61770514-62395514 GCF_937001465.1 Orcinus orca
TGGCTCCTGCTACATTTCACTGGCCAAGTCCTGTGTCACTTCATGTAACTATCACAATTATAGAGGGATAGACCAGACATTTGTTTCCGCCATATATCTTTTCCATCCATTTAATAAATCTGTGAGGCAATAACTGAAGTTCTAATGTTCCTTATTCATTATTACCATATTTTCTTTCATCATTTTTGTCCCCCAAAACATCTCTACGATATTTACCTAAATTTACATTTGTCAACTTATTTAATGTAAGAAGTATACTTATCTGGGTTTTCCAGAATGAAACTATTCCTTTTCTGTTTGTTGTATTTAATCCTTTAACATTAATTTATTAAATAATCTGAAATTAATGTCAAAGGACCCACAATTATATTTAACTACCAGGTGAAGAGACACACAGAAGATATGTATGAGTAAGTACTTTCATTTTTCTATGACAACTCTTTTTCCCTTGATTTGGTCTTTCATGAGCACTTGGACATGGAGACAGGGCCCGGAGGAGTGGAGCGACAGGGGTGGACAAGGACTGTCATTACAGCCTCAGTGACAGGGACTGTTGGGTGACAGAACACAGTCCCTGAGCATGCACTTGAAGACCTGGAGGGCCGGAGGTGATTAAAAACAACTCTACTTCTACCCACAGCTGAACTTCCATGTATTTTCTAGGATGGCAGCCCAGATGGCTCACAGCATACCTCCAAATGAGAATGTTAACGCGCGCTGCAGAAGGCATTCACTACTGAGCACTAGAGCTGCCTCTCCTTGCTTCTGTGACCTACTCTTCTCAGCCAGCTCAGAGCACCTTGACTCCTTCCTTGATAAAGACCCTGCTTTTGTAGAAGTAAATGTTTCCAGTTCAGTGCAAACAGCCCAGCGTGCCTCCACATCTCACTCTCAGTTTACTTCCCTAACCTGAAATAATCAAATTTTGCACTATTGTTGGCTTCATTCAATTCGGTTGAAATTTAAGCTATTTTCTCTATCCATGAATAAGTCTTACAGTTTTCCTTTAAAAATAAGTAGGACTATTATAGGATTTTGTTCCTCTACTTAACGAATTTAAGAATTTAAATTTAAATTAAAAGAACTTACGAATTTCTACACTTAAGCCCTTCTGAAAGGAGCTTCTTAAAATATTTGACCAGCTTTCAATAATGCACAGACAAGAAGGTTTTGCCTTGCCCTATGATTATAAAATTTCTTATCACTATATTTAAAACAAATCAGAACAGAAAATATTTTTTTCCATTACTAGGACATAAATATGAATAACCACCACTCATTATTAGAAGGCAATAGAGAAGTATAATGTCTTTACTGTGATAAGGACATTTAAACAATGCCAACTGGACTTTCCACCTCAGCACTCCACCATCAGATAAGATGATTTTCAAAATAATTCACCGTAAATTTGGAGACAAAACTCACTACAACTGAAGAAGTATGAAGGAAAATGAAGTAAATGTATTTTGAAATGTTTCAACCAACACAACAGAGTACCCTAAATCCTCTTTTCTTTCTTCCTTTTATTTTTTTTTTCAAAATTAAGAATTATCACAAGTAGCAACCTGGATGCTTGATGTCTTCTCATTTCTAAACTCAGACATTTCAAATCACCTTAAGAACACCAACCCAAATCCCTAAATTTAATTTATTAATAGAAAAATATAAAGCCATTCATAGTTAATTTAGATCACCAGTAAATGAAAATTGCAAGCAAAACTCCATTTTCCTAAGAAAGGTCAAAATTTTTTTACTCCTTATTTCCTTCCTAGGCTATGACCTTTTCTATTATTTAAAAAATTGGAGACAATAAGTAGAGTCTGTGGTAAAGAAGAAATGCTGGTCTGAAAATTGAAAGAATCCTTCCCTGCTGGTTTAGCTGGAGAAGGTTTTTAAAAATAATGTGGCTATCATAACAAGCGCCTATCGTCCTGACAGGGCAAAGTTATGAGCTGCCGTTTGAGTGATAGACACTCCCCTGCAAGCTGTCTAGGGTGTGGGTTCCAGACCATGGTGACATACATACTGTGATTACGTGCACCTTAATCTAGCCCAAAGCACCAAGGAATGAAATCAAGAGGGGGGTAAAGTAAGCATGTTTAAAGATACATCTCGTAAGAGTAATCATTTTAGCACAGCATATTTGTAAAACATCCTTTCACATCAGAACAGCTAGTTGAGACTTTTAAAAGACCATGACATACATCTGACCGACAGCTTTCCAATGACATTATTTCACACTTCCTGGCACGAACAGGTTGATAGTGTTTGATGGATAACCAGATAAGCAAAGGACAAGTCTGAGCAACAGCCATCCTTTATATCTGACATCTTCACACTTTACTACATATCTTAGGAAAGGGGAAAGGGAACAAAAACCTGCAGGCAATGTTAGTTCCAAAATATCTCACTACATGAATTCCCTGGTGGTGAAGTGGTTAAGAATCCACCTGCCAACGCAGGGGACACGGGTTCGAGCCCTGGTTCGGGAAGATCCCACATGCCACTGAGCAACTAAGCCCGTGTGCCACAACTACTGAGCCTGCGCTGTAGAGCCCACGTGCCACAACTACTGAAGCCCGCATGTCTAAAGCCCGTGTTCCGCAACGAGAAGCCACTGCAATGAGAAGCCCGCACACCGCAACGAAGAGTAGCCCCTGCTCGCCACAACTAGAGAAAGCCCGCACGCAGCAACAAAGACCCAATGCAGCCAAAAGAAAAAAAAAAAAAAAAAAAAATTCACTACACACAGAGAGGCCCAAATCAAAATCAGTATTATCTTGAAGCAGTCAATGCTTAAGTAAAAACTCATTTTGTTGCAATTAAAGAGTCAACAACAGTTATACAATTGGGGTGAGAGAGAGATTTGCATCTTACATTTCTTAGTTAAAGTTTACTTTCTCCAATAAAATGTTCTGAATGAACAGCCACAAGATCCCCTAGACAGAGCACAGTTCACCAAATGCAAAGCTTGGTTTTTTTCTGTTCTGCTATTTGTGCCTTGCTTACATTTCCCCCTCAGTTTGTTCATTTTAATCGAATGTTCATGAATGCCAGCATAAACTATAATCAGTCCTACTAAGATGCTTCAATAGTGTTGGCATGTGTACTACCACACAGCTGACAAATTTAAAAGTCAATGACTGAAAAACACATACATTTGTCTTAAATCTCCATTGAGTTTAACTTTTTTTAAGTGATATTAACATTATGTAAAAGTCCTCAGCAGACTTTTTTCATTAAAGATACATCATCATAAAATTATAGGCAATGAAAGACTTAAGGCAACTGGACATCTGCAACAGTAGACTATGAATTTTCACCAACTTTCTAGCTAGAAGTCAACGATAGAGCTGTTGGCCCCTATGCCAGGAGAGAACCGAGATGCTTGTCACTAATACAGCAGGGGCAAATCTAGAAGGAAAGGTCAGAGTTCAGTTTTGCCCATGTTAAGTTTGAACTGGCTGTTAGACATCCAGGTAGAACTACCTGGACACAGGAAATAAAGCTGCAGAACTGGGCTTCCCTGGTGGCGCAGTGGTTGAGAGTCCTCCTGCCGATGCAGGGGACACGGGTTCATGCCCCGGTCCAGGAAGATCCGCGGCTGGGCCCGTGAGCCATGGCCGCTGAGCCTGCGCATCCGGAGCCTGTGCTCCGCAACGGGAGAGGCCACAACAGTGAGAGGCCCACGTACCGCAAAAAGAAAAAAAAAAAGAAAAGAGAAAAAAAAAAGCTGCAGAACTAGTCAGCCATTCTCAGAACATTCTGTAGATTGTGTTTTAACAAAATTTCTACCCTGAAAACTATACCAATCAATGTCTTGCAATTTTAGTGCTCCTTTTTATTATCAGCTAAAATTAATAGATACAAGTGTCACTTGCTACAGGACCACCAAGGTCTAAGATCCCTTAATACAACTGAAGCCTTGCAAGAAGCTCTGAAGTCACCCAACAATTCTCAGAATATTGAGCCATCATTTTTGTAGGGATGCACTGACAGGATGGTAGCTACCAGCCACATGTGGTATTAAGTCCTTGAAATGTGGCCAGTCCAAATTGGGATGTGCTGTAAAACATGTACCAAATTTTTAAAAACTAAAAGAATGTAAAATAGCTCATTAAAAATTCTGTATATTGATAACATGTTGAAATATTGGTTCAATAAAAGACAGTAAAATTAATCTCATTCTTTTAAAACCTTTTTAGTGTGGATTCCAGAAATTTTTAAATTACATACATGGATCACATTTTATTTCTACTGGACAGGGGATTTCTGAACCAAAGGTGAATATGACTTCTTTCTGGTACCAACACAAGCAGTAATAACATGCTATTTAAATAATTTAAATCTTGGAGCATGAAGAAGAGTAACTGAAAATCACTAGTGTCACATGCAATCATTAGAAACAGAAAATCATCCATCTTACATGTGGTCGCAAAAACACATTTTGTGCATGCCCCAATAGGAGATAAATCAGAACTATAACCCCCACACACACAAAAAAAAGGTAAGGAGAAATGTATCTCTTTAATGAAAACAACAGCAACTTCTCCCAAATATTTATACAAAATCATAAAATTACATATTGAAAATATTTTTTCAAGCAGGAAGGTTATAGAGAAAATATGTCCCTTATTACACTGAGAAATACTTTATCAGATACAGTATGAATTAATGAATTTATTTTCCAAGTTTTAAATTATATATTATAGAGATGATTTCCCTCACTTCACATATGCAGAATAACCGAGAACCTCAGGGCTTAAAAGATAACTTACTCTAATTCATCTTAATTTGTGGATAATCTATTCTTTCGCTCCAAAAGTTTTTAGGTTTCTTTGGCTACGATATTCTTAAATTTCACTAATCTACCAAGATGTGGGTTTTTCTTATCTTTCCTCCTTGGTATTCTATTAGTCCTTTCAATCTGAAGTCTTTGTTCTTTCTTAATTCTGAATAATTTACCATCATTAGTTCTTCAAATATTCTTCTCTCTGCCAATTTCTTTTCTCCCCTCTGGAATTCTATTCTTTGAATGTTGGCACCACTATGTCTCGCCTCCATATTTCTTAGCTTACTTGCTATTTTCTATCCCTGCTTTTCCTCTGCCTTCAGAATTCCTTCAAGTTCAATAATTCATTTTTCACTTTTATCCATCTTGTTTATCTGATTTATTAAGTTCTATAACTCCAACTACTGTATCTGTCATATCTAGTATTTCCACTTCGTTCTTTTTATGACTTCTTGTTCCTTCTTAATACTAAGTATCCTCCTTTTATCACTGAATATATGTATTACGCTTATTTTACGTTATTAATCCATCTGTTCTAATGATTCTACTTCATGAAGCATACACCATTCAGTTTATCTTTTTATGTTTTCAATAGTAGTTGTATCTTCATGTGTCTAATTATTTTGGGCTATGAGGTCATATTCACCAAAGGATATGAGCTAATAGATCTGGAAACCTGTGAAAAATGGCCCAAACTCAAGTCCTATCCCTCCCTGTGAATTTGAGAAGGAAGGGGGAGGAGGGATTAGCCACAGGCACCAAATAACCACTCTTGACCACTTCTGTTTACTGGAAAGGATTATTTAGCCACTGAACTCTAAAAGCAGCGGCACCGGGAGGAGGCAATTTCCATGCAATCCTCAAGCCCCAGGAGGAACAAGGGCCCTGGGGTTGCTGGTTGGCTGGGACCTGTTTTTTCTCAGCTCCTCACCCCAGCAGGGCCCCTGTGCGGCCCTGACAGCACCCTACCCACATCAATTTCTGGAGCAGACGGGCAGGCAGTCACTGTTTCAAGCCACTGGAAAAAGTCAGGTCAAAAACAAAACTTGAAAGGAAAAACCGTAAAACAATGCATCTTCTCCTGAGTCCTCAGGCCACCCTATATCCAAGGCTAAACCACCTATACACGCACACCAACCCATAGCAGCCTCCCCACCCCTGGAGTTTTCATGGCTATTTTAATTATTTCCTGAGATCCAGGCTTTCCTCTTACGTCTGCAGTGTCTCCATGGTTAGTTTTGGGAAACAGAGCCAACAGCCCACGTTCCCTCTCCATCCTGACAGAGTATCAAGTAACTGAGCAAAGCAATGAACTCCCTGTGCTACAGTTTAGGAAACTGGTAAAATACTAGAAAACAGGATTATCTGTAAGGATAACTGATGACACAGTATAAATCTAAGGCTTTTAAAGCAGGACACACGCTCAGTTAAAAATACAAACAAACCTCTAATCCAGTTGTCAGACTAATGCCAACAACACATCTCCACCCCTGAGATATTTCTGGCACAACATAAGTATCGCTGGGAAGCTGTCACCCCTTGAGCAGCCACGTAAGAGTTAAGTCTCGGGCTGGAACATCTCCTTAGGAGAGGATGAGCTGTCACAGCCCGCGATGCTCACCGCTCTCCTGGGAATCTCTCTCCCTGCTCTGGGTCTGAGGTGCACTTTTTTCATTCTGCTCAAGCCTGTGTGTCAGGTGACACCTGGCCAAGCCCACTGCCGGTGCAGCGGGCAGGAGGGGACAGGTCCTTTGCCCGCAGCACAGAGGGGAACAAACAAACCACCTTCCTGCAACCCCGCTGGCCTGGGGGGCCCTGTGCACTGCTGAAGTCGTCCCTGCCCTGCGTCCTCTCCACGTGGGTAAGTGCTGTTTCATGCCAGCTGTGAGAGTAGTGCCTTTTTGGTGACGCTGACACCTGCAGGCCACAGTGGGCTGACCTCCTGGGTGATGCCTGTGCTCCCCTCTACCAGGCAGGACTCCTCATCTGAGGTGGTAACATGTGTCACTTGCTCCAAGTACAAACATACTCTCAGAATCACAGATTTTTCAGTAAAATTACAGGTGACTTGAACCTATATTCTACTTTTTAGCTAACCACAGTTTCTGCTTTAAAAGGCACAGCCTTGAAACCCTATTGTATAAACCCCGGAGTTGACCCACAACCACTGTCCTCATTCACATTACACTGAAGATGATGGGGGGTGTGGGGAGGGGAGGTGGGTGGGGAGGGGGGAAGGGGAGAGACAGGAAATGCCACCGAAGCAATTAATCCCAGGAACACTGAGCCACCAGGATTCCAAACACCACCAGTAGCAACACCACACCATCACTGGCCTCTGTCTTAGTGGATCCTCCTTTCCAACCTCAGGGTTACACACTAGGACTTTAATGTGTGTGGGGCTGAAAGGGGAAATCAGGCAGGAGGAACACAGTAGTGAACAGTGTGCACCTGAGCTTCAAGTCACACATGCCTGGATTCAAATCCTAGCCCTCACTAGCTTACGACTTTGAAGTGATTATTTAATTCCTTAGGGCCTCAACTTCCTCATCTGTAAAATCAGGGGACTAGTTCCTATTTCACATGGCTACTGTAAGAACTAAAAATAATAAATGAAAGAAACTTATAGATATATAATATAGTATGTTATATATAATAAATGCCTTCAATTATTTATTCAGCAAATATGCACTGTGCAAAACAACAGGCTCCATGCTAAGAGCTAGTACTAGTTGTTGCTACTATTAACCACTACTAAAACTACCACCATCACCATTACTATTACTTCTATTATTTCAAATAAATTGACAAGCTTCACTCAGAGTTAATATGCTTACTCTTGAGGCAATTACCCTAAGAGTACATTTACTGGTTTCTCAAATTATTTCAATTCCCAATGGATCCAATCTACTCCTTTAAAATATATATATATATTTATTACTATATGGTTTTTAGTAAAATGCCACCTCCACAAAGCATCAGCTTCTCATTATTTCTGAACACAGTGTTTATAGTACCATAAAAATAATTACTTTAGGTTCCAAATTTCATTGATCAAATAAACTCAGCCCCAAACATGATACACATTTCTACATTTCTTCTACAATATTATCCCCAAACTAGATAATTCCTTAAAAAGAAATACATATACATTCATTAATACAAATACACATGGACACCTTGAAACACGTTAGATTATGTCTCTCTTACACTAGTTTCCACCTTCTTGTCCATCTTTACTATGTGAACATTTCATAGAAGAGGGCAGACTTGAAGACACTGATTCAAAACCAAGTTGCACGTTTGTTCCAATTAAAATTTACTATTAAGCTGATTAGAAGACATTTTTGTTGTAACTTTCTAGCAGAATTGTCAGAACTTCACTAGTGATCTTTTACCTTGCTTTTCTGATGCAACGGTGACTAAAAATTCAATGGCTAAATAAATGTCACAAAAATAAATATTAAATGCTTCTGCCACTCAATAAACAAGTTTTTCTGAAATGCTTTATTTGGGGAATATGAATAAAATCCTTATGCTTCTAACTAGAAGAAATTAAATGTATCCTCTATGTGGGGGGAAGAAGAGATTATGGCTCCAGCAACTTTTATATAAATAATCAACCACAGAAATATCTGTTGAGTATCTACTCAATTTTGATCTATTTTCCCCTGACATGCACCTCACCAGACCAAGCTGTTTCACTCAGTGAAATAATGCTGGTGTTCTAGTGTTTTCCAAGATCTCATTTCTGATGTGCAGGTTTGTCGCACAGGTTTGTCACTCAGTGTGAAATATGACTGGTTGGGTTATAAAGACAATACAACTGCTGGGGAAGTTGGCCATGCCACATTCACTGGACACATCAGAACGTGTCCACGGCGCCCAGTGTCCTCTGGAAGCCAAATCTCACGTCTCTGCTCGGGCTGGGTCTCTTAATTATCATCTCTCCCTAAGGATGAGTATAAGAACAGGAGGCTCCAGGTGTCTGCTCTCCTGCTTCCTGCCCCCAGTCTCATGCACCTCCACCCTATACTCACTCCCCTTTGTCGTGCCAGCGATAGGCCTAACGTGCTCTGCTTTTCCCTTGAATAAATCTTGTAAGTGACTCCTCCCTGCCTTCAAGATACACCCCCACCCTTAGCGTGGTCTGCCTCTTCCTGCCTCTCGTTCAGCAGCATCCCTCACCCACTCCTCCTCCCTGAGGCTTTGCGCTCCAGCCACTCTGAACCCCCATCCTCAGCACTGGTCCAGGAGGCTCCAGGAGCTCCACGCCTCTGTTCTGTGGATTCCATTCGTCCCTCTACACACTCCACCCCCCTCCATTCCTTACAAGCCTCCCAGGAAACATCTCCTATCTGTCCCAGCCATAACCTGACAGTTGATGACTCCCTCCTGTGCTTCGCACACGTGTATGTTTGCTTGTCACTCTCCATCTCCTGGACTCCAAGCTCCTTGAGGGCTGCTCATCTCTGCCCCCATAAATGCAGCATAGAGTTTACACTCAATAAATGACTCTGTCAAATGAATGAACTAGCCTCGGCATGTAAGGGAACTGTCCTGCACACAGTAAGCACTCATTAAATACCTACTAAATAAACCAAATAAACAAATAAATGGATAATTCTCTAGCGATCGGTAATGTGTGGACCACTACAGACGTTCCTATTTCCTATGACCTAAGAGTTCTCAAAATACTGATTAAACATTTTCCTATCTTCTATTCTGCCTTGGAGACCTAAAACTCAAAGAACAAGAAAATACAGCACTATACTTACGAGCCCTTTCCATCGACCAATATCCACTCAGATCTACATTAATGGTTACAAACATCAAACGCTGAACTAATTTACAGGACCTGTCTCTGTCCACCTACATTAGGCAGAACTCTCAAAGGCAAGGAACAGACACCAAAGTCTAACCACCTGAGGAGGAAAACAGCAACTGTTAAAAGGAGTCCAGGCTGGAGCAGCTCAGAGAATCTCAGGAAGAGCTACAGCAAACAGGGCAGTGGCAGGCCTCACAGAACAGAGCCCAGGCTCTGCCTATCAGCTCAGTTTGGGGAAAGATATCCTAGACTAACCACCGTGGCCAGAAGGATGTGAAGCTATGATTTCCCAGCTTACGTGACAGGGTCGCAGAACCTGGGCCTCCTTCTACTAATCACCCCACACAGCTAAACCACTAGTCAAATATCCCCAAAACACCAGCTCCACAGTAAATGTCTTTACAACTTCATTGGTAAGGATCCATCCACTCATCAATAATGGGTCACTGTTCTAGGTGCTAAGGACAGAACCATGAATAAGGCAAAGTCCCTGCCCCCTGGTGGTGGAGACAGTAAACAAACACAAAGTTTAAGGTCAGGACAGTAAGTGCAGTAATGACAATGGCCAGGGGAGGGGTGATGAGGAAGGCTTGGGAGGTCCAGGCTACTGCAGGCAGGAAAATTTCTCTTAGAACATGACACCCGAGGAGAGAGACCCGAATACAGTGAGGGCCCAAACCACCTAAACATCTGGGGAAAAACATTACAGGGTGAGGGAAGAACAAATGCCTGAAGTCCAAGTGTAAACACAGAAAGCTGGAAAGGAGCGGTCCCAGGGGAAGGAAGAACAAGAACGGCCCTGAAACAAGGACAGGATGGAACGGCTAGTGAGCCATCAGGAAACGGGATTTCAAAAAATGACACTGAGCAGACAGACAGGAACCACACTGTGCTTTTAGATCATGGTTAGGAATCGGGATTCTTTATCCTGAGGGTGATAAGAAGCCATGTGTCTTCTCATCCCAAACAAACTACTTTTACTTGAGACGTGTATCTACGCCTTCTTACTCTAGAACAACAAGAACAGCACAGCAACTACAACAGCTAATGACAGCGTAATCCCTACAACAATCCCTGCCTCTATTATTTACTTTCTGAACATCTGTGTAAATACTATAATGTATCAGGTTTCTGAATCTGTTATAAAAAGATTTTGTACAATCATCCCAGTGAAAAACATGATTTTAATTTTCCATGTTCTAAAGCTTTTAAATCTATTTAAACTCAAACAAGGTCAAAATATTGTTTGTGAATAAGCAGAATGAAGTAAATAAATTTTTAACTATTAATAGCAACCAACAATCATAGGATAGAGTATTTGAAATACCATGAGGTACTGTTAAATCAGTAAATAAAATGATACAAAGCCTAATAATATTTTAATGACATCAGAACTACTTAATATCTTAGTCACTTAAGTGTCAAACTCAGGCCACTTCATTTATTTACTTTTTTTTTTTTTTACTACTTCTACATCACAATTAAATTGTCTTCTTGTGCCTCTGTTCAATACTAGCTCACACTGCATTGTAAGTTATGTAACGTTTCAAAGAAAATAAATATTTCATTTTACAACAAAGGTACTTCTGCTGGATGAAACACCAAGCCTCAGTGATGGATGATGCTGTACCGCCAACAACCAGTGCCTCCCCAATCAAAAGCCCTACATGCAACACAGCAAACAGAATCACCTTCACTGTTCCCATTCTCTTATCCCATTCTGTTCCTTCTTTTGCTTTCCAGGCCCACAGAACATCATAATCTACACTGAATTCAGTCAATATTAACACTGCCTTTTGCTAGCAATCCTTTCCTCCACCAGGATTTTCACTAGGAAATCCTAGCTTCTGGTTTATCTGACAGTCATAAACTTTGATTTAGGTGGGGGTTTTTTAAGCTATGTATCATATGTGATTAGCGTGTTTTCATGTTCACCGTAATATTTTTGTTAAATATAATTTCTAAGATATACAGGTAGACATCTGTGTGTCCCTTTTAAAACCAGCCCACTGATAGGATTATAAGATATATTGTTTATGTTGCAGGCATTTCTTTTTGCTGCTGCTGCTGTTTAAACATTTAATGAAAGACTGTATCGTGTTCATATCCCGAGGCTTTAATCAAAACCACAGTTTACAAAATGAATAATCTGGAATCATCCAAAATGTCTTCCAAAAAAACAATCTACTTTCCTAAGAGGATCAAGGTGGCCATCTGACTTGGCCCCAATCTCCCTACTCAAAAAATCTCTGTATGTGGCACATCCTTCTCGTCCTTTCCTCCTGGGTCCACGAAAGATGGACCCAGGCAGAGACAATGTCTCCTCCTGTCTCTTGACGCTGTCCCTAGGGTGGTGCCCTCTCATCTTGCTTCTTCCTCTCCAGCACCCTTGCTCTGCAGCTTTGAGATGACTTGCTCTCACCTGCATCTTAAATCATTCAAGGTCCTACTGGTTCCTCTTTTCTCTTCATATAAGCATGCTTATTTCTCCTGTGTTAAAAAAAAAAAAATCGCCAAACTTACTGCTGACATTTACACCTCAATCCCTCCGGCTCAGGCACCTTCACGTCCCAGTGGACTGCACTGCCTCCCATACCTTTCTTCTAGCCGCATCTTCCTCCATCTTCCATGGGACAGGAACCTGCTAGCCACCAACATCTATTAAATTGGTCCCTCCTAGGCTTCCTTCTAAAGCTGGCTCATGTATTTCTTTGGTTTACTACTGCCCATGTCCAAGCAAAAGGTGAAGTATCATCTCTCTGTATTTAATCTTCAAATAGTTCTAGCCCTAACCTTTCAAAGCTACAGACTCAGAGTTATAACTTCCTTCTGGACACTTCCACTCGAATATGCCAGGTACACTCAAAACGATATTGAAACCAAATTCGTCATTGTCCCAAAACTAAAAACAAAATTCTGAATTCACTTTTGTCAACAGTACCCCAACCATTTATCACCAAACACCAATACTTAAGTTTTCATTACACTTTCTCTCTCCATGTTCTTTACTGTACACATCCACACAGACATTCCCACCATCCCCCTCTGCTCTTAAACACACATCATGCATCTATGACTCCAACTCTCAGTCCACAAGGTTCTCTCCACCTGGATCACCTGCCTAACTCAATCCTTCCACCTCATCTCCAGCTAAGGAATTCCTATTCACCCCTTAAGGCACATTTCAGATGGTCTCTTCTTCCATCACACCTTTCCTGCCTCCTTCAACAGGGTATCACCTCTCCTTCTGCTGAATGCCGTAACTACTCCTTCTAGAATGGAAATGCCATGCTCAGGCTGATAGTGTAGTTATTTGTTTTCACTTCTTGTCACACTACATGGTCTCCATATTCATGGCTACATGACTCATCTTTTCATCTTGCCTGGACTCTAGCTGGTGACCTTGCAGATGGTACACAATACATGTTGGCTAGATTTTCAACAGGCAAAGTATTTCGCAAATCTTAAACACACACACACACCACACACACTTAAATATGCTGTCAAGTCTTTATCTACAATCCCCTTAGCCATCTAAGCACCATTATAAGGACTGTGGTACACTCGAATGTTCTTTAAATGCCACATGTATATAGGACATTATATCCAGCTGTGAGAGAGGGAAAAAAAAGCTTTCGCCCCTGCAAGACAGTAGTAACAGCATTTTAGATTACGCTTAAAAGTCTAGAAATCTCCAAGAAACAGCTGCAAATTACTTCCTGCTCAGACAGAAAAAAATCATTAGTTCTCCTTCTACTCAAGTTAAGACCTGAGATACAAGATGAATCATGAAAAGGGTATGAATAAAAGCAGTCAACATGTAACTTTTCCAATTCCTATTCTTCTTGAAAGAATTATTTTAAGTTTTGATTTTTTTTGAGCAGTTCACAAACACATTAACCAAGTAACTATGGTCAATCAAGCAATTTCCAATATGTTATTATACATATGTATATATGTGTATACATGTACACACACATGTATTTGAAAGACAACCACTTAATGCTCAGAATTATCAACACTCAAATAAATCAGATGATCTATTCTTTTCCATTCCTTCCAGTTTTACTGAGACATAGTTGACATGCAGCACTGTATAAGTTTAGGGTGTTCAGCATAATGATCTGTCTTATGTACATCATGAAATGATGACCACAATAAGTTTAGTGAACATCCATCATTTCATACAGATACAAAATAAAAGAAAACACACGTTTTTCTTGTAATGAGATCCCTTAGGATTTACTCTCTCAACTTTCATGTATAACATATAGCACTGCTAATCATATTCATCATGCGCTACATTACATCCCTAGTACTTATTCATCTTATAACTGTAAGTTCATACCTTTGACCACTTTCACGTAATGCCCCCTTCTCCCCACCCCCTGCATCTGGTAACCACAAATCTGATCTTTTTTTCTATGAGTTTGTTTCTTTGTTTATTTGAAGTGTAATTGGCCTACAACAGTATGTTAGTTCCTGCTACACAATATAGTAACAGGTATTTATATACATGATAAAAAGGATGCTCTATTCTTAATGCATACACTTTCTTCCCATTTTCAGACCAGCTACTAAAACTTATACAGAATGATGATAATAAATGTTTAACTAGAATACAGTTTAATCGAGTCTCTTCACTCTCCAGGAGAGTCAGTAAGACAGCCACAAAACAGGGACAACCACGTCAGAGCCAAAGGGACACAGGCTTGGAAATGCTGAGAAGCCTACCCAAGGGAACAGTTAGACTGGCATTGCCAAGCTTCACACTCAGGTCTCTGTGACTCCAGAGTAGATACAAATTCTAACCCCCCACCCCACTAAAGTTCACTTTCAAATTTACAGGTAAGGAAAGATACATTCTTATAAAGGGAAAATTAAATAATATTAGTAGGGTCAGGTTAATCTCTATGTGTTTTTGTGTGTATCAAGAAATATACACGTGATATACCCCTTATTTTTTCAACTTGTTACAACAGACGTACAGTATTTCATAATTTAAGAAGAATCTAACAGAAAATAACAAGACAAAGCAGTATGACAGTGGTGGGGAAAACAGATAATGGGATTATCAAGTTTACATGACCTCTGGAAAGTTGCTTAGCTTCTCTGAGCCTCAGCTCTTAATCTGTAAATCGAGAAATCCCTACACCTCACAGGACTGTGGGTGTTAAAACATATGCATATTATCTGGCTTATAGTAAACAACCACAGCCATTACTGTTATTCTATTGTTGATTATTATTTATATTTCAGAGCAGTGCATGATTCTGAATTATCACTGATGCACTGAATATCTACTATGGCTATGGGCAAGGAATATGATGCTATCTAAAACGTAAACAGCTTATAGCTTAAGTGGGGTGTATGATACTTACTTTAAAAATACTGCTTATAGGGCTTCCCTGGTGGCGCAGTGGTTGAGAGTCCGCCTGCTGATGCAGGGGACACGGGTTCGTGCCCCAGTCAGGGAAGATCCCATATGCCGCAGAGCGGCTGGGCCTGTGAGCCATGGCCGCTGAGCCTGCGCGTCCGGAGCCTATGCTCCGCAACGGGAGAGGCCACAACAGTAAGAGGCCCGCGTACCGCAAAAAAAAAAAAAAGAAAAAAAGAAAAAAAGAAAAAAAATACTGCTTATAATCACATATACACACTATTTGTTTGTTTTTGTTTTTTTTAAGAAGATGCTGGGGGGTAGGAGTTTATTAATTAATTAATTTATTTTTGCTGTGTTGGGTCTTTGTTTCTGTGCGAGGGCTTTCTCTAGTTGTGGCAAGCGGGGGCCACTCTTCATTGCGGTGTGCGGGCCTCTCACTATCGCGGCCTCTCTTGTTGCGGAGCACAGGCTCCAGACGCACAGGCTCAGTAGTTGTGGCTCATGGGCCTAGCTGCTCCGTGGCATGTGGGATCCTCCCAGACCAGGGCTCGAACCCGTGTCCCCTGCATTAGCAGGCAGATTCTCAACCACTGCACCACCAGGGAAGCCCCACACTACTTGTTTTATGCTGACTTCTTCCACAGAAGTTACTACTTGGCTGTAAACAAACAAATCCCCTATCACCACTCACTTGCACTACTATAGCTTCCTATCATTCTACACTTAAAAACCCCCAGTCATTTACAGTTTAACTAAATATCTATGACTACTATTGTTGCTGTTAGGAGACATGTGAATGTGAAAAATTACATGTGAATGTAGTATAAAATAACTCATTTAAAAATTTTAAAACAAATGCTATACAAATGGAAGGCATTTTAATTTCCTTTGAAGAGTGGAAGAGAAACTACTTTCTATGGATTTCAAGTTTTAAGGAACATTTTTGATTTCTGATGCTGTTAATTCTGAAGATATCTTTATACTACTTTTAAACGAATATATAGGCTTCAAATTATAACCACACAGTACTATTCGTACTTCAAAAGCTAGGAATTAAATTTCGCAAAATTCTTAAAATCCAACTCCTTTACAAAATTAGTAACTAAGATCTCTTCCCAGTTTCTTATAGTTTATTATAAAGTTTTAAATCACATAATCATATTATTTAAACTACATGATATTTAAATCAATGGATGAAGACATCCTACACAATTTTTAGCAAAGAGCAAGAGAAGTACATAGCTGAGCATTCAACTTTCACAGCTAATGACACCGCATTACAAATATAATGACAGTGATGTTGTGAATATTTTATATGGTATAATATTATATAACATTAACCAACAGTAAAGGATGACATGCTAGCTAGAACATCTAACTGAAGCAGATGAATGCACTTCAAAGCATCCTAAAGAGACTTTCTCTTGTGGATTGTAGTTCACTCAAGCACTGCAACTGGTATTTATGCAACGGTTATCAGAACATGCAGAAGCTACGAGGTCTCCCATCCATTAAATGTGCCTTTAACTTGAATTCCAGCTAAATTAAATAGGACGTTATCACTGTGCAATTTTGGTGACCGAATGTACCATTTGTGAACATTTCCATATAACTTGATACTCTAAGTTTTTAGATCCATTATGACCTATGACCTTCAAGATTCTAATATTTTAGTATTTATTAGTCTTAAACTGAAAAAATTCCAAAACAACTCAGATTCACATTTTACTATTTAAATTCATGCAGGGGAGGGGATGAACTTGCTGAATAAAGCACCCAAAGCCACTGCAAGGAGAGTAAGGCCGAGGGGCCAGAACTGGCAGTCACAACCCACACACAGAAACAATACTTTCCTTCCCCTGAACTTGAGTTACAGCACAGGTCACACATGACACCATGTCTTCTATGTGTTTCCACGTATGTGTGATAAAAATCTAGACCAGGACTTCCCTGGTGGCCCAGTGGTTAAGAATCCGCCTGCCAATGCAGGGGACATAGGTTTGAGCCCTGGTCTAGGAAGATTCTACATGCCACGGAGCAACTAAGCCCGTGCGCCACAACTACTGAGCCTGCACTCTAGAGCCTGCATGCCACAACTACTGAAGCCCGTGTGCCTAGAGCCCGTGCCCCGCAACATGAAAAGCCACTGCAGTGAGAAGCCCGCGCGCCACGAGAAGAGTAGCCCCTGCTCACCACAACTAGAGAAAGCCCACACACAGCAATGAAGACCCAACGCAGCCAAAAATAAATTAAAAAAAAAACATCTAGCCCAGTTCTGTGCACTCAGTAGGAAATGCTGGAGAGACTGAGGTAGGAGATAGATGGGCCCCTGGACTAGACATCTGGTGTTTGTCAAGTGGAGTAAACGTGAAGCTTTGTTCTCACCCAGACACTCCAAGGACAAAGCTAGTGGCAGAAGCTGAGCTCTGCTGAAGGAAAGAGATAAGGTGCCCACTCCTGAGGTCAAGGAAAACTTCCATGTCTGCACATGTGTAGAAAGGCTCCTTGGAGGTCAAAAAGGGAGGGGGTGCCACTCCATAATAAGCGTGGACATGCACCCACAGGCCTCTGAGGTGGGATCCATCTTAGCAAAAAGTTGTGCATGCCATGCTGGGGAGACCAGTCAGGGACCAGTCAGGTGTGAAAAAAGAAATGAGATAATTGGTCAAAGACCCAGCAGGACTGTCCTATATAAGTGATTTAAATCACCTTTTTACTGTGCTCCTCCTCATTAGAGAGGACGCCCACACCTTGTCTCTCTGGGTGTGTATCTCTGCCTTGCTTCTGTCTTAAATAAACAAACTGCTTCTCTGTGTGCTCTCCCCATTGTGCTGTGTCTTTAATAATAAACTTTGTACCTGTTTTTACAGTTTCTGCCTCCTTGAAACATTCTTGCTTTCAAATGGGGGAAAGAGCTAGGGCCACTTTGCTTCTAGTCTCTAGCCCCTGGTGGCCTAGCAGTTAGGATTCCTGATTTTCATCCAGGCTACCCAGGTCCAATTCCTGGGCAGGGAACTAAGATCTCTCTTCAGGACCGCTCACTGCTGTCTCTCTGAGATCAAGAAGACTGGCTCCATTTCACCCCGGCGAGCATGCAGATGGGCCTGTCCTCATGGGTATGACTGCAGACTCGGCCCTGGCTGCAGCTGTCAGGACAAGGCTTGGAGTCAGGGGATGAGACACAGAAGCCAGAACACCTTCCCCAGGCTGTTATGTCCCCACACTAACTCAGTGACCGCTACAGATGCACACTGCAATGTCACTAGGCAACGAGAGGGGACCAAGTGCGGATGGTACTGCTGCAGGGATGAACCTGAAAACACTACGCTGTGTGAGAGAAGCCCGTCACAAAATACCACGTGCAGTACGATTGCATTTACACCAAGCTCCCAGAGTAGGCACACCTAGAAGCAGGGAGACAGATGGACTGAGCAATGGAAATGTTCTGAGACTGATTGAGGTGATGGCACACAGCTTTATGAATCTATTAAAAACCAATGAATTGTACATTTTATATGGGTGAATTTTGTTGTATGTGAATTATATCTCAATAAGAGTGTTAGCAAAAAACAAAAACAAAAACAAAAACCAGAATACAGTAACCAAACCGCACTGAGGCCTGTAAGGGGACCGTCGTAACCGCTCCCTGCAGCCTTTCTGGAGCCCCTTCCCTCTGCCAAGCCCCGAGAGAGCCTGCAACCCCAGTGCCTTGTCCATCAGATGTGAAGAAAGGACGCCCAGGGCAGGAGGCTGCCTGGCGCTCGCGAGGAAAGAAAACAAGAGAGGCGGAGGCCAAACTGTCCGAGAGCTCCTAGGAGGGAAGGAGTGCCGGCAGCGAGCCTCACAGCCATGGGGTGAGAAGCCACAGGCCTGGCTCTTCCCCACCGTCCACTCTCCTCCCGCCCATAAAGCTGGGACAGGAACAGCGTGTCCTCCTCCCGATGTTAGTGTGCACATGGGGCACCATGTGCAGGCCTGCCTAACGCTGCGGCTGCCACTACCATGGTTACTAATAAACATCCTCCCCTAAGAACTGCTTACAGGAGGATTTTAGACCACCCGCCACAGCGAGATTACTTCCAAATACATCCAAATAAAAGACAGCAAAGCAGCATTAGTAGTTGACAAACACTAACCCTATTTTCAAATTCAAGATCAATCTGTACTTACTACACCTCCCCTCCTTATAAACAGAGTGGATAATACTTATAAATTCCTCAGGTGTGTGAAATCTAAAAAAAATGAAGTTTAATGAGTAATTTGCAAAAAAGATGTAATAAAAAGCACTATAAATCCATATTTTAAAAACTTTTCTAGGTCAAAATGTAATCTTAAATATTCACAGGGAAAAAGGTCAACAAAGACTCACTGAGAAGCAGGTCCCTGACAGAGTTAGAAACTGGTTGAATTTAGCAAAGAAACCTTGGATTAGACAGTCTTCACATGGTAAAAAAATGGTGAAGTTAGAAAAATTAAGGGAGCCGCCAGGGAAATGCCTGTCCCTGAATAGAATTAGACCATCACAGAAGCCCAAGAGGAAAGAACGCAACCTGATTTTGTTCATTTGTTTTGCTTGATCATATTTTCTACTTCCTGAAGGAATATGGGAATATGAAGCCAAAACAAAGGAAAGAGAAAGACTAACTTTTCAAGGGAAAAGCCACCGAATAGCACTGAACAGATATGTGTTTTCATTCTTGGCTACACATTAGATTCAACAAGGAGCCAGCCCTTTGAAACCATCCAGGCCCGGTATTTAATTGCTGTGGGTGGGGTTGGAGGGTTTTTGGGTTTTGGTTGGAGGTGAACCTAAAGATCAGCTGGGGTGAGGACCACCGAGCTGTGCCTGGCATAGTACAGCACGGCACGGTGCTCGGGGGGTGGTAGACATCGATGGATAAACACATCTGATTAAGGCTCTGCAGTTTCCCATCTGCACCTCCTCATCAACAGACCAGAAGCTCCTCCAGTTACCTCAGCACCCTAGAAAGGGAACGAGCTTCGGCGCTGCACATTTAAAGCCAACTGAGAAGTCCTTACTGCATCAAGTACCCCTGATGAGATTCTAAAAGACAGGACTCACTATTTAGCATAAGACCTAATGGAAGCAATTCTTCAAAAGGAGAATTTAGGTTTACTGAAGCAGAAAACCAAAAGCCTTTAATAGGAAGCTGTAATTAATGGGTATTATAAATCATAGCAGTACATCTGTGATTTCAGGTTTGTGGGCTGCACTGCCTGCAGCACACAGGAATTCAACAAAAAGTGGCCTCCCGCATATAACTGCCTTTCTTGGCGAAAACCAATTTGATCCCAAAGAGGTTGGAAAGGAATGCAGATAATTACATACTTACAATACAATTGCTTCCTCTTCTCCAAACCAAACTTTTAAAAGTTATGATTTTATTTTAAGCAAAATAATTTTTTCTTTGACTACCCCTTTTTATGTTTAATCTAATAGAATAGTAAAGCCAAATTTTCACATTTGCCTATGATATATTTAATCAGTTACCCTGACACTTGAACATTCTAAGATTTCATACTGATTAAATTCCTCTCTTCCCCCCAGTCGAATGATGCATCACATAAAACTGCCCCAACATAAAAATTCAAATCCTTCTGAAAGGCTCCTTTTTTAGGATGTAACAAGCAGAGTAACCTGGTAGGGACCCACTAAAGGCCAGCTGGTTGACAATCTCTACTCCACACTTGACCTCCACTCAGCAGGGAAGGACAGCCCTAGGCAAAACTTGGCCTCTTTTGAGGTCCCTCTCTGCCCTTTGGGGCAAAATTCACACTTCCAGCTCCAAGTAGACCCTCAAGGTCTCTCCCTCCATCCTATCCATCTATCTGTCCTATCCATCCATCAAAGTCACCTAACTGGTGGCTGACTCCAGAATAACTCCAGTTAAAGGCAGGCCTTGTTTACAGGTTTTAAGTTATTGGTTGGTCAACAGTGACAGCTCTCCAGAAAAACTGCGCATCCCAGAACAAGTGTTCCCAAATAAACACTACTAAAGGCTGCTTTATAATAACTTGCATCTTTTCAAATGTCTGGATTAAGTTTCCCTTCCTCTCTTATCTTGAATGAAATATGTAAAATTCAACTTCTCATGTATGTAATAAATATTATCATCACACAAAGAAGCTCTCTTACCGAAGTGTTACACTTAACTTGTTCTAAGGAAAAGAAGGTAATTTGATGATTCACCTGGTTCAATTTAACTTTATAACGTGGAAGGATGCACACCATTGTTTCTCCAGTCTCCTTCAGGAGCTGTGAAGCACGCACCACCACTGGCCTGCCCTGCACTGCAGGATTCCACCTTCCATGCAACTGGAAAGAACAGCCTCAGCAGGGACAACACCCATGTCAACGAAACACTAGACAGAGTCAATCCCTTCTGTTCTCCCCACGCTTCTCAGCTGTATTCTCAGTTTTGCCTGCTCTGTACCTCCTCCTCTCCTTTAATCATGCTTTTATTACCAATGTTTCCACCTTATTTTGAACCCGTTCTACCTCCATTCTTTTTCTCACTACTCACTTTTCTCTAGATTCTCTCTCTCTGACCTCCTCCTCCCTTTCTCCAGGGCACTTCTTCCACTCCCACCCAACCGTTCTGCCTTCCTGCCCCGTTACTTGCCTTGGCTCTCCTGCTCTCCCCCTGCCTTAGCATCTCCCTCCACTAGCCCCTTAGTGCCCCATCCTGGTGCCCTTCCCAGAAGCTCACACCCCATGTCAACAGCCAAGCACCTTTCCCACACCAGGTGCTCCCTGGAGAAAGGCAAGATCTAAAATTCCAAGGGACTAGAAAAATTAGACTCTGGATTTTTTTTTTAAAAAAGCTAATATCTCACACTATACAACTGTCACATGGGACCAACTCAATTATTATTATCATTATAATTTTCCACCAATACTTTTACAAAAATTGAGTATAGAGAATTAGGTTCTGATCTCACAGAATTAAGTAGGTGGTATTTATTCATCTCTGTAACTGCACCCTGGAAGCTACCACAGGGACTTATTCTGGGAAGTTCGTATGAGGAAGGGGAGTTGGTTTGGGTAATAAAGGCCACAGGAAGCTTCTGGTCTTTTTCCATAATGTTCCCACTTGTAGAGCACAGTTGCCGAGGATGTGGATTCTAGGGTCCATGCCTGGGTTAAAAGACTCAAGAAATGGTGGTAATGGTGACTGTGAAAATACTAACGACAATGGGGACGGGGACACAAGCACGAGAACACTGCCTGGAGCACTGGACTCACATCACAAACAGCCTCTGCAGCCTCAGTTACTGTTGTTACCATCACTCATCCCACGTCAAGAGGCTCTGGAGCTTTGGCTCCTGCATTCATAACAAATACATACTGAGCCATGCTCTAGAAATAAATACAAAGACAGCAAAACTGGGCAAGATCTACATTCTCATGGGGCTTATAGTCTACAGGGGAAGGAACTGAGTCATCAAATGACCACACAAACCAAAGACATCACAACGAAGGAGAGTATACGGCACTGTGACTGTGTGTAAGGAAACGTGACCAGTTAGGCCGTTCAGGGGAGTGGCCTGATGGAGGAGGAACAGCACAGAGCGTCCCTGCTGGGGGATACACCAGAAGAAGGCAGTGTGACCAAGGAGGAAGAGGCACGGGCCAGACATGGAAAGGTTCCCCAACCACGTCAGGGGCGCCCGCCCAACCCCGAGGCAAGGGAGAGGGGCAACAGCACCACGTCCCTCCTCTTGAACCAGCCAGCTAAGCCCCTGGGCACTGAGAGCCACCACCCCCTGAAGACGGGATACCCCCCTGAAGAGAGGACACCCCCCCATGGAGGAAGAGGCTCACGTGGGGTTAAGAGCCTATTAATACTCAATACTTAACATGCATCGCTGCGGTGGCCTGAACAGTCTGGACTCTGAAGATGCTTTACAAGGCATCTGCTGGAACCTCTCCTGCCCTCCACCTACCCAAAAAGTTTTGAACCACAGAACCAAAAAGGCTAAATTAAAGACAGAAAAGACCGAGAGACATGATCCAGCCTAATCTCCCTCGTTTTCTAGTTGAGGAAACCGTGCCGGTCATCAGTAACAAAACCAGGACTACAGCTCGGTCCCAGATTTCCAATATCCAGTGCTCTTTCCATGACTCCTTTGCCCCTGAGAAAACACCACGTCCTTAATCTGCCCCAAAACCAAAACTGTCTTAACCCACTGAGGAAGCTGGCTCCCTTCTCACCGCTTAGCACAAGCTGCCTCGACATAAACAACACTAACATGCAACATAACAAACCAGAAACTAAAGAGCGGCATGTAGCAAGGGACGTCGGACTACATTCGTTTAACAGCTGTCAGCTTTTCTCCAAAACAGTTAATTTTGATTAACTGGAAACTTCCCCTTTTTTGTCAACGACATCACTTTCAAGAGGAATCAGATTATAAGCAAAGAACAACGTCAGAGATTTTTTGTTAGAAATAATTATTAGAGGGAATAAAAACCTGTACAGCATGCTGGGTGACCCTCTTACATTAACACCATCATAGGGAGAAGTCATGGTCAAGATGGTAATGCCGGGAAGTAGGAGTCTTTTAAGCAGCAAAGGAAAGACCCCTATAACACTGAGTTCTTCTTCTACTGCAGCAGCCTCCAGAAACCAAGACTGGATCACAGAGAAAACAGCTAAGAGAGTGAACCCCTGACACAACCCTACATCAGGGCTGGGCCAGACGTACGAAAGGATCATTTATGGTTTTGATAACTGGTAACAAAGAGACTAATTAATTTCATGTTTCTAATACCAATGAAGTCCTTTCATTTTTTGTCAAATAGGATAAAACATTAGTGCAAAATTATAACACTAATTCAAAGATTTTAGGACAATAGTTTGGTGAATCCAGTAACATCTTCAAATGGATAGAACTAAGAATGCTAACAAATCAGTTGTTCTGAAAGCCCACAATTATTTTTTCTTCATTCCTTTGTTTTTCATAAAACGAGAAGATTTCTACAACATTCATCTTTTCGTACCTCCACAGGTTTTATTTTAATCTTTTGTCACATTCTCCTCTCATTTTTGCCAAATGGTCACAATCTATGTTTATCCAGTGCTACAGAGTGAACTGTCTCCCCAGATTCGTGTTTTGCAGCCCTACCACCCAATGTAACATATCTGGAGACAAGGTCTTAGGAGGTAATTAAGGTTAATGGAGGTCCTACCGAGAGAGCCCTAACCCAACAGGACTGACTGGCCATATAGGAAGAGAGATCGTTCATGTCCCCACCCTACCCCCGGCCAGGTAGGGGGGCCCTCATCAGGAAGCTAACTGGCCTGCACTTTGATCTTGGAGTTCCTAGCCTCCAGATCTGTGAGAATTAATCTTTGTTGTTTAAGCCACCCCATCTACGGTGTTTTGTCATGGCAGTATAAGCTTAGCTAAGTATCGAGATTCTGCAGCTGTCCGACTTATTCGGGCAGACAGAACGGAAGTGTCATCTTTACCACCACCACCAAGACAACCAACATGCACGGAGCAGGTGTGCCAGGTACCCTTTTACTAATACCTCATTTAAAACTCTTTTGCTGTTACCGTCATTACACTGCGGAAAAAGAAACAGTAGACGAGAATGCCTGAAGAGTAAGAGAGGGATCTGAACCCACACAGTCTGGCCCCAGAGCCCAAGCTTTTAAACACTACACTACAGCTTGTCTTTCATGTCAGACTGTTTTACTCTGTAATGGTTTAATTCCTCAGGTAGCTTTTCTTATTTTCCAGGTACTAGTCTACGTAAATTGATTTGAATCACTATCATTTTTATGTACACACTATTCCAGAGCTGGCTAATGCAATCCTACGAGGAGAGAAAAGCGGGCATTGACTGCACCTGAGATAGGCCAGCATTTGTATATACAAATTCTTTTTGCATGAATTCCCTGTTATCTTATTAAAGGCACGTACCCTCAAAATTCACCAAAGGTGACCGTGATTAGCAAAAGATAACCACAACAGCCCACCCTGATGTCTAGTATTTCTCCTCTTCTGATAGCTGATTTCCCCTGAACTCACTACGGGATTCAGCTACGGGGCCTGCCCAGGGCTCTGCAACACCAGTCAGGTCCTCGGAAACACTAAGGCCGCACCTGCACATCTGCCAGAAGCTTCTGTGGCCAGTACCTGTCAGAGCAAGGACTGTTTAGCACTAATTGCAGTGCCCTTGACCGCCCTGAACCACAGGGTCCAACCATCTCAGGGAGACCAGCAGGAAGCGGCACCGGCTCCCTGACAGCCAAATACCGAGACCATCGGGAAGTGCTCATCCTCCCACTAGGCAAGCAGAGCCACTTACTTACCAGGGTTTTCATGTAACGTTTTGCTGGCTTCACCTTCCCACAAGTTATTTTCAAGACTACACCCCGACCTGAGCCTCCTCTGTGCTTCCCTCCACCCCACGTTGCTTAACTAGCCCTGACTCTTCCATCTTTCATGGATCGTATCACCCTAAATACTGACTTTCAACCATCTTCGGATGAGGGACTCCTAGCTTCCTTGAGTCTAATCCTGCTGCAACAAGGTACATTTTTCTCATCTGTGTCATTAATCAATAAAGGTGCTGACCAGAGAGTCACTCGACATTATGAGCCCCTCAGCTAAGCTGCAGCATCGCTCAGGTAAAACTCAGAATAAGAAGTCATCAGGCTTCATAAAACTGATCATACCCCAATAAAACTTGGCTAAGGAATCCTTCTGCATTTTTCACAGGGAAAATCCAAGAGCAAGGAAAACACAGCTTAGAAGCAATCTCATAAAATTAATAATATTACTTTTGCAATAAATCAAACCCACAGAGAGACTGCATAAGTTATACCTAGAAGTCAACCTTAAAGTTCAATTTAAAGGCATTAAAAAAAAAAAAGAAGTAAAATCAAATTGCCTATCCAAAGACCTAAATCAGTTAACTCTTAAAAGACACTCTTTAAAATGACAGAGGTTTAAAATCCAGTAGATATAATATTTAACGTCCTAAAGAAGACAGAACTTAACAAGCATTATAGAGTAATACCCCGGTGGCTTCCGCAAGTACTTTCAGTCTGTGAAATCGCAGAGACTGTTTCTCAAAGGAGAAGTTTACTGAGACTTCCAGAATACCTGAGAAGGCTCTACAAGGGCCCGCCATAAACTATCACTGAATTGAACACTCCAATAAATTTAACACATTCCTAACTTTTCTATTGGTAGCAAGTGACCAGCAGTAGAAAAATTTTTCTAGTCTCATCCTCCCTCTGATATCTAACAAGCTACTTTTAGCTCTAATTAGGAACAAAATTTACTTTTTCTTTAAATGGAAATTTGAGAAACAGAGCCCCCAGACAGTTTGAAGACCACCAAAAAGCCATTTACTCTGGCTTATATGTTACCATCCCCACCACATGGCATCAAATGTACTAGAGAATCAGGAAGAATGGGCGGCAACAGCCGTCATACGAATGGGTTACGGAAGGCGTCTCTAGGTCTCCGTGCCTTCCACCGTGTTCACCTGCAGAATGATTAACTTTCTGTGTCAACCTGGCTAGGCGAGATGCCCAGTTGTTTGGGCAAACACTAATCTAGGTATGGCTGTGCAGGTATTTTGTAGATGTCATCAACGTTTACAATCAGTGGCCTTTAAGAAGATTACCCCTGCTAATGGCGGTGAGCCACACCCTGCTAATGGGGGTAGGCCTCATTCAATCAGTTGAAGGCCTTAAGAGCAAAAACCAGTTCCTGGAAAACAAAGTATTCTGCCTCTAAATTATAATCTAGAAATCCTGCCAGTTTCTAGTATGGTGGCCTGCCCTACATATTTCAGACTCAAAGACAACAACTTCAATTCTTACCTGAGTTTCCAGCTGCCCAGCTGACAGATCCACCCACAGATTTCAGACCTGACAGCCTTCCCAGTCACATGAACCAATTTCTTAATATCTCTCTCTCCTTCCCCACCTCCCTTTATCTTCTATTGAGTCTGTTTGAGGAACCCAGCCTGATACAACCTGTTTTAAGTTTTAGGCTCAGGAAATATTTGGAAAATCACTGAGGTAGAAAATCAAACAAAAGAAAATATCAACAATAAAAAAGTCTTCAGATAAAAATAAAGCTGAACAGTTTATACTATTTTTTCCAAAATAGGCTACACTTTTTAACCCCTGTACCCTTTTTAGTGTTTTATTAAAAACATCATTTTATCCAAGAACAAATGAAACATAAATTATAGTGTAACAACTGTTTTTCTGAGTCATTTTGTCCAATTGAAGGAACATACTGTATATTGAAAGGTTATACTGGGCATCACTGAAAAGATACTTTAATCTATTCAGAGATTTCACTAAGCATTAGTTATCTACTGCTGTGTAGTAACTCTCAAAGGTACTGTCTCACAGTTCCTGAGGGCCAGGAAACAAGATGTGCCTAAGCTCGGTGGCTCGGGCTCAGGGTCTCTCTTTAAGCTGCAGTGAGCCCAGTGGTGAGAATCACAATCTTCAGAGGACCTGACTGTGGCTGGTTGGGCTGGAGATCTGTGTGAAGACGGTTCATTCACGCTGGCAAGCAGCCTCAGTTCTTCCACACGTGAACCCTTCCAGAGGGCTGCGTGAGTGTCCTCACAACATGGCAGCGGGCTTCTCTCAATGTGAGCAACGTAGGAGCAAGAACAAGGAGGGTGGCGCAACGCCCAGGGTGAACTCGTCCCTGGAGGTCATGTGCCATCACACCCACCCACTCTGCCACTAGCCAAGCACATGCCACCTTCTGAAGGAAACAGTATCAAAGAGCTGCAGGAACACTGTAAGGCGTGAAACCATACTCTTGATTTGATCCTTGCCAGAGTTGAGCTTTAACTGGTCTCTCTCTCTCTTTCTCAGTTTTACCCTCATTGTAGGGATTGAGAATTAGTCTCTTTCTATCCTACAAGGCTCAAAATGTGTAGACTCTCTATATACTTCTTTGTCTATTTGTGAACTCAATACTTCATCTTGTTTTTAACCAGCCAACACACACACACTATGAGTGTTCTGTGTTATTTAATCTCTTCCGCTTCAGGCACAGGTTCATTCAGGCCATGATCTCATACAGATGTCTCACCTTCTCGAGCTCAGGCAAACCACAGGCCACCCGCAAGCTACTGGGCTAACCGTCCTGGTCCCAGTGCAGCAGGTCACCCTCTGTGGAGGAGGGAGCTGGTGGTGACAGTGGGGCTCTAGATGTACCTGACTGACTATTCAACAGGCAGAGGGTCTCTCAGATGCCTGCAGGGCTGGTAGGCCTGCTGTAGTGGGAACCTTTCAGCTCAGTTAAAAACCTAGCTGACATATCACTGTAATGGGAAACCATCATTTGTGAAAAAGATCAGGTATGGGAGCATTTCGGACTCTCTTCAGAAGGAAATTCTTAAATTGGGGCTAAAAAGATCCACTTAAAAAGAGCATTTTATCCAATTTCTAATCTCATAATTGATTCTTTTCAATTAATTAATTAATTCCTTTCAAGTAATCCTGTACTGAAACAACTTCACTAACGCGGCAGGCAGGGCCTAAGGTAAAGGGAAGGGAAATGACATTCATTGACTCTTCTTGCATGTTGAGCGCTACTCTAAGTATTTTACAAGTCATTCAATTTAATCCTCACATCAAAACTGTAAGGTAGGCATTATTATCTTCATTATATAGATGAAGAAACCCAGCCTAAGGGAATTTAAATAATTTACTCCAAATCACACAACTAGCAGAGTTAACACTCAAGCCCAGGTTTTCTTAACTCTAAATTCCACTGTGTTAAGTAAGCTCTTGACAGTAGTAACATATCCAAAATGTCGGTGACCAACCACATCACACAGTTCATAGTAACTGGAAGGTAAAGGCTGAGTTAAGGTCTGCTCCAGGCTGCAGGTCTACTCTACACGTCTTCTCACACTGGGATTCAGGCATAAGGAGCTTGAATTTCCCATCTAGAAAGAATTCAAGCCAAATCACACAAACCACATCTACAGCTCCTGCCCAGAGTTGGCATACGTCACATCTGCACATGCTCCATGGGCCAGAGCAAGTCACATGGAAGCCTTGCCTTGGGGGGAGAGAGTATACTTTGCCTACTAGGAGTTAG
This sequence comes from Orcinus orca, assembly GCF_937001465.1. NCBI lineage: Eukaryota > Metazoa > Chordata > Mammalia > Artiodactyla > Delphinidae > Orcinus > Orcinus orca. The sequence continues at coordinate 61,799,645 of NC_064568.1, forward strand.
TGGAAGTCACCTAGCCAAGGACATAGACTGTTTCCCAGGAAAAGAGAGAATGTATTCCATGTGGCAAGAAAAGTGAAGTGAGTGGCTGATAGCTGGAGGGGCCAACTGCAGTAGTCATTGGTGTCTGTCCCCCAGATAACTGCAGTTCTCTTCCAGGGCACATGCGGGGCTGTGCATCTTCATTCTATCAATGCCATGGGTGGCCCAGCAACTTGCTTTGGTCAATGAAATATGAGCCAGAGTGATGTTACTTCTGGATAGGCTGGTGTACACGTGGGCACTTTATTTCTGACAATGCTTCAAATGACGAGTGCAGCTTGGGTCCCTGAATAAGGACAATATGGGACAGAGCCCCCAACCAATCCATGATGACCACATGGCATGAACAAGAAGGTATGTGGGTCATTTCTGTTACCTCAACATGAATTTGCTTATTTTGACTGATCTACATCAATTAGATTATTTCCCTGAGGAATGGAAACCAAGAAAGAGAAAGAACTGGGTGGTGAGCAATGCATGACAAATGCCAAGGTTGAACCTAAGATACTTTATGACAAGTCAAAATTAAATTAAGTCTTCAGTGAAAAAAGTGGGACGAAAGTCCCTGTCAGACGCTCTAAGGCAATTATTCAGAAAAATTCTATGGTAAACCCGATCACAGAATAAAGATTCACTTCCTAATATAATCATTAATTTTTTTCCTATATCAAGCTTATTTAAGTTAATGTTCATAAATAATCAAAAATATTAAATACATACACTTACATAAACTCATTAAATATCTCCTACTAAATATCATCTAGGTAAATTTAAGAAAAATGGAGACATAAGGCAAAAATAAAAGACCTTCCCAGAATTAAGATGATGAAACAAAAGAGAAAGAGAATGTCACCTTCCTAAAAAGGTGTCTCCTTATCTCTAAAAGTAAGGAGAGAAGATGATTCTTTTACAAGCACACATACAACTTTCCCAGAGAAAGCCTTAAGCAGATGAAAGTATCCACTGTAATACAAGGCTCAGTACTAGAATTCAATAAATACTAGGTTGACTGATCGACCATATATATCTTTGGGGAAAGCATTTACTCTGTAAATCGCTTAGTACCTGCATGCATACTTTAGGTCCCAGACAAAAAGCTACCGGCAGTGACTACACTGGTTGACTTTTAGGCCCCATGCTGTGATTCTAGATCTAAAATCTGAATAGAAATTAATCTGTTACATGAGGCATATGATGGGGGAAACTGAAGAGCTCAGGAGTATAGTGAACTTAATTTCTGTCTAAACACATGCCAAGCCTTTTAAATCAAAATAGGAAGCACTTACTGAAAAGCTACCTTATGGTTGGCACAATGTTAAGACTTTTCACAGGGAAGACGTAAAAAGCATCGTAAAAAGCATCAAAAAGTCTTTTTAGTAAATTCAAATAGTAAATCGGCCAAGTAGATAGCTATAAAAAATTAGTTTCCAACAGGTTTGGATATTAGACACTGAAAAGAACTAATAACCAAAAAGTTGTAGTGGTTGTTTCAACTGCATCTTTTACAATTTAATAAATTTAAAGTTGCTAACTTTTTGAAAGTTATATTACAATCTGTATGTTGCCTATTACTTAAGTCTTGTTTTTGTGTTTAATTCAGCTAGGATGATAGGCAGAGAGGAAAGTAACAAAATTTACACTTAATTGATTTTTAAAAGCTTGGATAAATTTTCACCTTTAAGTGACAAGCTCTCTAGAATGACAAGCGATGTGACAGGTAAAAGTAAATGAAACAAAACTGAATTACCCTTGTCATCAATCTTGTTCTGTTGTGTAGTAAATCTGGTTTGGGAGTGACACATTCTGAATTTTACTATTCAAGCACTAAATGAATCTGTCTCTTCCACAGTGATAGTTCTAGCACAACAGTGATACATATCCTCATTTTAATTAACCTAATGGTCTATTAACCGATCATACTTGGAGGTCTATTTCATTACCCTAAATTAACATTTTCTTTCCATTAAAGTTACAGATATTAAAAAAAGACATTGCTTCCATGTGTGGTTTATAACACATTTAATCTATAGTTCTCCTTTGCTTAGTGATTACAAGCACTTAAACGTTCTCTGAAAAGCACTTAGAACTACTAGCAGCCCCATGATTTATTCACTCCTCTGCAGGGAGGGCCATTAATAAGGAGAATAAAAATGCAATATTTCAAGAATAAAAATATCTAGTCGTTAGCTCAATGAAAGCAATTCTAAGAAAGGTGTTGATTGATATTTTAAAAGGTGTGATGGTTCTCCTTAAAGTAAATGGGTTTGTATTTACATAAAATAATTGAATAATCCTAACACATTTTGTCATTTTATTCTCCTTGCAATTAGAAATTTAGTTTCTCAAGTTTAGAATCAAACATAAGAACAACAATAAAGTAATTTTAATTGTTCTAGAGGACTTTTTAAAGCAAATGTTTGCCAATTTAATGAGAAATTATTTGATCATAATTCTTTGATACAAATTCAGCACCTAAGGCTAAACTGTCAACCCATAGACAGAAATTAACATATATATCAGCTCATTACTGTTTACTTGCCAAATTAATCCCTGTTGATCAAAATGAAAACATAAACCTTAATTTGATTTAAAGATGGTTTAAATTTTTTTTTCACATTATCCCAGGTTTAAAACAGATCCTCAGAAGTGCTGTTAGACAAAAGTGTATCCCTCTTCCCAACCAACCGCCACCCTATTTCAGAATTTACTCTCAGAAACAACACTGATGCCCAAAAGAAACCCTAAGTATTAAACAGACATTCTATTTTCATTACATGATATTGTGAAACTCTTGTTGATTTGAAAATTTAGATATCTTATAAAAGTTACTGGATTTAAAAGTAACCTATTGAATAAAATCTCTTGCCAGGAACACATCCTGTGTTAGATTTTTCTATAGAAATTTCCATAATGCGTTGTCTCAATAAATAGTCTTAGAGGTTTGTACTTTGAAAAGTGCTTGCTATACATCTGAAGGCAGTATTTTCTAATTCTTTCAAATTCACTTCAGAAAATTGAATGACGATTTGGTTATTTCACTTTCCAGAAGAAAAAGAAACAAATGGCATAAATACTTCAAGATGAACTATTCCCAAAATTAACCTTGGAAGCCTGGGACTAGTTTTGCTATCTATTAGGATAACACCAAAAAACAAAAGTTACTCATTCCAACTATTTTTCTTCAATGATTAATATATGAAACTATTTTATCAAAACATATATACATATTTTTGAGTTATGGGCCATTTTAATAAGAAGGTAAAAGGTTTTCCTAATTTCCTAACATTTCCTTAATTTGGAACAAATCATTTGAAACAGTTTTCTCTACTTAAAGAAGCTACTGCTAAGAAGCTTAATTTAATAGTCTCCTAAAATATCATATTTTCAACCTACAACTTCTCTCTGCCTTGCTTCTTTAGCCTCCTATTAGAAGCGATAACTAATAAGAACTTGCTGTATAAAAATAAATATATTAATTAAAAAAAAAGAAAAGAAAAACAGACACCTAAAATATATTTAAAAAAAGAACAGCGGTCCCCAACCATTTTGGCACAAGGGACCAGTTTTGTGGAAGACAATTTTTCCACGGATTGGGGGTGGGGGGTTCATGCAGTAATGCGCGCAATGGGGAGCAGCACATGATGCTTCGCTCACTCGCCCGCCGCTCACCTCCTGCTGTGTGGCCTGGTTCCTAACAGGTCGCAGATCAGTACCAGTCCGCGGCCCGGGAGTTGGGGACCCCTGTATTACAATGTCTCACCCTATCTCATCCTAGTCAACTTTATTTCCACCTGTGCTCCTTCAGTTAAATAAATGTGATCATTATCTCCTATGTTTATTTCATTCATCACACCTTCCCACCCATTTCCTCGTGCCCATTCTCTCAGCAATGCCTGTCCTCTTTTTCCTCTCCAGCTACCCAAATCCTGCCCATCTTCAGGACACAGCTTAACACATCTCTCAGCTCTGGACCATAAGGGCCTGACCCTCCTTTGAATCTCCAAAAACTCACTGCCACATAAGGTGTCACTTTGTTCTTCAATTGTGTCACACGTGTCAGTTCTGTGATGAGCTACTTGAGAGCAACTGGGACCAGGGTCAGCACCATACACCACATCCAGAGCCATTATCTCCATAAATCTACACAGACACACCAGAATATACCCAGATGTCAGTCAGAGCCAAATAAAGGTAAAGAGGCCCAGCCCCATAACAAAAACTCACTAAAGCCACTCTCAACTGTCACATATCATACACTTGTATATATTACAGAAATCGCTGGAAAGATGATTTCAAGCAGTGGTCTAGTGGCTGTGTGTGAGACCTTGGCCAGGACAGGCCTCCAGGAGTTCTTGCTGGTGAGGCTCAAGGGCTGAGACCTCGCTGCTCCCTGAAGGAACCACACCTGGACCCACACCTCCTTCCACCCCAATATCTGACTGCCCTTCCATCAAGGAGTGTAGGTGCAGCACGGTGAACAAGCACACGGTAGCCTGGTGGGTGCCAGGATAACACACGAGGAATGGAGGTGGCTGGCTGAGTCTGCACTCATCTTGAGGGAGGAGTAAGCAGATCCTATTCCCAAATACCTACTTCAGGAAAGTAGCAAAGTCCTGTGCAGAAATTTTAAGTTTAAGGGCTGCTTAACTGACAGCCTTGGACCGAGTCGCCATTAATAACTGAATGGATATTTCTGATACTTCTCACCTACCCGCCTCATTGCCTATGTCCAGCAAAGCTGCCCCCGTTATAAGCCCAAATAAGTGACTGTATGCTATTTCTTACCTCTCTAGAAACTGACACAATCCACCACCCACTCAACATGTTCTACTATTTACCTTTCAGACACTGTACCTTTAAACATATTTTCATGAAAGTATTATACATGAAAGTAGAGTAAAATCTTATCTGATCTTAGCCTCGATTTCATCTAGCCTCCAGCTTAAATGGTTACTATCCACTTCATATGATTCACAACTACTCTATGAAAGTAAGATTGACCCTGAAACTAAAAATTAAGAACACTGGTAAAGAAATTAGCTTAAGATATATATATATAGATAGATAGATAGATATAATTCAACATTTTTAATCCAAGTATTTAAAAAACAAAAAATTTTTCATCTTTAATGAATAAATATATTGCCCTAAATGCTATGAAAGCTGAAATTACAATCACTATTCCACGAAGACTACTTTATTTTGTGGCATCTCTGCTGTTCTGGATGAAACTGACTTCACCCTCAGCTCTAAGGGTAGGTCTGAACTGGCCTGAACCAATCAGCATAATCCCATCCTGCTTGCTATAATCCTTGATTCAGGGATAAACACATGACCTGAGTTGGTCCAATCAACATAAAACCAAAATGCTATTATTCTCTTTCCCTCTGGACCATGTGGTATGTGGATGTGAAGCCTGGAACCACTGCAGCCATTTTGCTACCATAAGGGAAGCTCCCCAAGGTCAAAGCTGATACAGAGAGAACACAGCCAAGAGAACCACAGAGAAAGAGAGTCAGAGCCTGCCAGGCCTAAAGCCCACCAAGCTCTGGATTTTGTCAGTTATATGTCACATACACTCTTTCATGTTCAAGCTATTCTGAGGCAAGTGTTCTATTACCTGCAACTAAAAAGAAATGTCACTTATCATTCTGAGGCACAAAAAAGATAGGAGTTTGGGAGTAACATATACACACTACTACAGTATATAAAATAGATAGCCAACAAGGACCTACTGTATAGCACAGGGAACTATACTCAATATTTCGTAATAACTTAAAAGGGGAAAAGAATCTGAAAAAGAATATATATACATATTTATATGTATATAAATATATATAAAACTGAATCACTGTGCTATACACCTGAAACTAACACAACATTGTAAATTAACTATACTTCAATTAAAAAAATAATTTAAAATATATATATACATATATAAAAGATAAGAAACTGAAGCTTCAAAAGAAGTAGTAAACTTGCCTTAAATTGAATAGCTGGAAAAAAAAAAAGAGTAAGGCCATAGGTTTAGGAGCAGAATGGACTCCTCTTATCCTCAAGGGTCAGGATGCTGGAGTTTTTACAAGAGGAATTTTCAAACACGATGCTGGCTAGGGCAACTCCTCCTGACCCGGCCAGCCCCTAGCTCTGAGGGCATGAATACCAAGAAATGGCTCTTGTGACTGTGCCTGCTGAAGGAGCTAAACTAAAGAGCTGTAAGGACCACGGCTGAGCCTCCCTCCACCAACAGAAATGAATGCCAGACCCTCAGCAACATCACTGTGGAGTATGAAGCTGCAGGGAAAACGATGCCCATTCTTCTCTCCAGTGGAAAAAAACTACCCTGGGCTGCAGGAAACACGACCCCTCTGGTAAAATAATGAGAGCTTCATGTTTCCCTTCTGTGAAAACAGTAGCCAGGACCAACCACAAGAATGAGCAAGCGTCTGGGGATTCTGAGACTATTACACAGAGAGGAATCTCGAAAATATGTTCTCAAGAAAATGTGGCAGGGCTGAGGGTACTATCTGTGAAGTATCAAAGAATTATAACTTGCCCTTCTCTTCCCAGCTTGCCTTTCTGTTGCCAGCACAGAACAGTAGCACAGCAGCTGGGTGGCTACAGGCACAGCAGTGAGGAAGGGCTGGCGGTGGAGGCAGAGGCCTGGACCCATCGAGGCAGTGGCAGGGGCTGGCATAGAGGTGGTGAGCAGCAAAGATAGCAGTGCGGTTGGCAGATCTACCTACAGCAAATTATTTTTGACTGAGCAAATAGGAAACCATATTGAGGATAATAGGTGCTGTGTTTCTCACTGCCAGAGACAGTATTTAAAAAGAGCTCCAAGATGCTGAGTTAGAACGGAAAGTATCATTATGAATCCATGATTTTACCATATACACACACATACACACAGAGAGATATGGAAACATTTACAGATGTGTATATATGTACATGTGGGAGTGTGTGTGTATTTTTTTTTCTGTCCCCAGGTAGGGTCTCATTTTCTTCAATTACAAAAATGAAGGGCTACACTAGAGTTATCCTGAATCCCTTCCAGCATTAGAATGTTGGCAAACACAAAAATGCCCATCTTTCTGCAATCTTCCTAAACCTACCAAAAATAATACTTCAGAAAGACATGTCACGAGAGTTAGAAATTAGATATTCAACAGGAGAAAGCAGAATTATCAATTATATCTACCACACAACACACACCATGAAGTCACACCTTATAAATGTTCACTCTCCAGGTGTTGTTAGCGTTCAGAAAAATTGTCACCTTAGCAAATAATTTCTCTTAATGCTAGAAAGACATAACATGAACATCATTGTGCTTTAAAAGGGGGGCAAGGAAGACTATCATTGACAAAACGCTACACTCTAAGTTATTTCACTTCCACTTTGCCCTAGAGATGGAATTTTAAATATTTAAAAACCAGAACACATAACATGCATAGAGAAGCCATTAGAACTAAAGCAATTAGAACTGTGAAATATTAATTTTAGCTTTTGCTTCCTATAACCTTAATAAATGCATCAATCAAAATGTTAACTTTTCTGCTAAAACTAAAGTACAAAATGCCCTTGTAAAATCAGCACGTGTCTATGAACTCTTTTGCCCTGTTTCACAACTTTGCCTCTCCCACAAGTAACCGAAACCATAAATATTTAGACACCATAATACCAGGATTCTTACTCCACTCAATGATTCTTTCAGGAAACATATATTTGTAAGTTGGTGCCTACCACGTGATTAGACAGGATTACATATGGTCACCACCCTTAACATCAATAAATGTACTTTAATGGATTGTCAGGGTCACCCAAAGTTTTAAAATATATGAATAATGTAACCAAAATTCAATTTAAATTAACTTTTACTAGCACCAGCAAGTAAAAGTACTGCACCAACAGCAGAACCGAAATGATACCACCAGGATTAAATGAGATGACAGGGAATTCCCTGGCGGCCTAGTAGTTGGGACTCCACGCTTTCCCTGCTAAGGGCATGGGTTCGATGGCTGATCGGGGAACTAAGATACTGCAAGCCTCGGTGCGGCCCCCACCAAAAAAAAAAAGATGACAAAAGTGGGCGAGGTGCTACACCAAGTGTGCCCTGGAGAAAAGAAATGCTTCCTGATCGTGACTCTCCAGCCCTCTGAGTACTTCCATGTACTACTTTGCATGGCTTTTTACCTCTTTAGTATCTTCATCTCTGACCCCTTCCTTCTAAACTCCTGCAGCACTTATTTCCATTAATCACTCATTAAATATTGTGTGTATCATTCCTTGTGTTGTGAATTCTTTAAAAAATAATATTCAGTTTCTTCAGCTAGATCTTAAGCCCTTGAAGAGTACAGACTGTATATTGTCTTTTTTGTAGTTTAAATACCTTGCACAGTTAGTAAAATAATAAGGACGAAATAAGTATTAAGCCAAGATTATAGTTTTCTGAGCACTATATTTCACAATTATGCATACATTTAAAAGGCCACAGTCTTGGATCAACAGTAAAAAGCACAGATTTTAGTTCTCGTTCTTCCCAGAATAAGCCAGTGGAGTCACTCAGCCTCACTGGGCTTCAGTCTCCTCAACCACATGAAACCTCTTAAGTCCCGCCCGTTATAAGTGTCTAAGATTCTACATCACAGAGTTAATACAAAGTTTATTTAGTATTATTTTAGTGGCATTACATGGCCGTTTTTGACATTTTAACACTGATTTTATTTTAATTTTAATATTTATTTATTTATCTGTGCTGGGTCTTAGTTGCGGCATGAGGGATCTTTTTTTAGTTGCAGCATGCGGGATCTAGTTCCCTGACCCGGGATTGAACCTGGGCGCCCTGCACTGGGAGCACAGAGTCCCAACCACTGGACCACCAGAGAAGTCCCTTAACACTTTTTTTAAACAATTTTTATTTCTTACAACTGGGTTGGGTCTCACAAATGAATCAAAATTCAAAATGACTCAGTAAGTCAACTGCTCAAATGCTAACTGGATCATGTTCTACTAAGAGTTCATTCTAGGGCTTCCCTGGTGGCGCAGTGGTTGAGAGTCCGCCTGCCGATGCAGGGGACACGGGTTCGTGCCCCAGTCAGGGAAGATCCCACATGCCGCGGAGCAGCTGGGCCTGTGAGCCATGGTCGCTGAGCCTGCGCGTCCGGAGCCTGTGCTCTGCAACGGGAGAGGCCACAACAGTGAGAGGCCCGCGTACCGCAAAAAAAAAAAAGAGTTCATTCTACTCAGCTGTGGAACAAACTCAGGCCCTAGAACATGAATGAGTTGACAACAGCTAAGCTTATCCACTGGGTTTTAGAGGAGCATCAACATTACAGACCAGGAGAAAAGGAAAAAAGTTGTTTCTTCTATAACATGAGATGTGTTTGATTTTTTACATCAAACACTGTGAAAGTAAAAATTTCTTACCTAATCCATCTTCTTTTTTCCTACACTTTCCCCCTTCGTTTTCTTGTAATAAAAGCAAACATCATGTCCCTTCTTTTTTTTTTTTTTCCTTTTCTTCATATCAGAAAAAAGGTATACAAACTTGTGAAACATCTGGGCCCATGTTTTTAATATCAAACGGGGAGGTAAAAGGCATACCAAGCAAATGGACCTAATGCAACTCATTGTTTACTCTGGATTAAACTTCCAGGATGAGAGAAGGAGCTTGTGAACTTGCAGATATTTATCCAAATGAGATGCAAAAACTGTCTGTCTGGTGGAACAGATAGCCACAAAGGTTGATGTCTCTGATGGGCATTAACCGATTTTCTATCTAACCCAGAAGCATTTCTCTGTTAAATTACCTATATATGCCTGATGTCTCAAATGTTCTTTGAACCAGCCATAACATCTTACTGATTTCCTCATTAATTTCATGAGTTAAATAAAATCTCTCACACAGATTCATTTTATATTTACCTGAGACTGATGATTTTACCTCTTTGAAAATTATCCATTAACACGTGTAAAACCAGAAACCTATCATAATTCTGTAGGGAAGTATGACAGGTCTATTTACATAACCACTGTTCCTTAGATCGCTTAGATTAAACAAAATACTGATGAAAATCAAAACCTTTTACATACTATCATATATTATTACTTCCCTTATAGGAGTCCTTATTTTCAGTGTGCAAAAACAAACAAACAAAAAACCAATTTTTTTTAATGTAATGGTTTATTTTCTCCCATTTGGTTTACTGCAATTGTTCTGGTAAGCTCAGAAGCGAGAAAGAAAAAGATACTGACCATTAAGTTTGGCAGAATGAACAATTCATAGCCAAGACAGCTACCGCTCTGGCAGTGGGCAAAGGGTTCTCTTTGATGGGGCTTCTCTTTAAGTTACCCCTGAGAATGAAAGAGCACATAGAGATGTGAAAGCCCACACAGATATATGGGCTGATGAGCAATGGGACCTTTGCAGCTACAATCAGCACCACATTGCTGACTCATTAAATGACAAAACGCACTTGATTTCAGCAAAGAACAACCAGCCCCTGTAATTCCATCACTTTCACGGAGACACCACATCAGAGATGCAGACGTTTCCTGAAGTCAGAGAGGCTCTAGTGCCACTTGTGCCAAACCAGCATCATTTCTGTTCTGAGACATTTATTCTGCACAAAAGTGCTATTAGAATTTTGCTGTCAGATGGCAAGAAAGAAGGTCTTACTTTATGACTTTTCTGCAGGCATCTCTATAGGCAAAAGATTTATACAGAGAGCTTCACAGAAAATTAACAAATACGGCTACTGGGAAGCAATTTAATTTGGTCAACAAATACGGTTACTGTACAGTCTTGTTAGTTGATGGAATCATTCGAAGTGCTGCCAGTCGAAAGTCAAACGTATTCCCTAAATGACAAGAGAGGTCACGAAGACGGATTAGTCAGAGTACTGGATACCCTGCAACCCAGAAAAAGCTCTTGAGTCCAGGGCATGGAGGAGTGGATGTCTGTGCTTCAAAATAAATCAACTGTCTGCAAACAACTACTTTTTCAAAAGAGAGAACTAAAGGGGAATATGATCCCAAACCAAGCACCAATCTCTAACTCCTTTTCTCACATTTCTCTCTTGTTGTCAGCTAATAATCAATACTCCAGCCTTGGCTGGAAGTTTGGCTTAGAATTTTCTCCTAAGATAAATACAATTTGAACTAGAAAAAGTAATGGAAAGCTATTTACCAGAATGTAAATTGTGGTTATTTCTATAATGATGGGATTTTAAGTAACTTTAGTTTTCTTACTGGCATTTTTCTGTATTTTCTGAAATTTCCAAAGGGAACATGTATTACTCTAGTCATCAGGAAACAGATAGATATAGATATATATACATACACACACACACATGTGTATATATGTATATACATATATATACACACATTTATATATATATGCATATATATGTAATTTAAAATATTTTAAAATAAGCACTGATCATTCAAAAGTTTTCCACATTAAATAAGCCTGACTTTTAAATTGATAATCTAGTTATTAGCTTTAAAAAAAAAAAAGCTTCAAAAAATCCAACTATAATGTTTGATGCAACAGTGACTAAGTGATTTCTATCCTAAGATGCAGCATTTCCTTAAAAAGCTCAAAAGCAAGACGCAAGGTTCATTAACTTGGGGGAATCAACCTAGAGAGGCAGGACCACCACCACGCCCCCGCTCCCAGTGTTAGTATACATTTCTGCTCAAAGAAGCAAAGACTGTTAGACAGACTGTGTAAAATCCAAGTTTCAGAAACTGATCATTTTAAACTAAACGTCTCAAGGAACATTTAAATCTATTTCCTTCATGCTTGAGGTAGTATGACTTCTATGAACCAATATCCAGCCAGAATTAAGATGATTTCTAAAATAAGTTAAAAATATGCTCATATTCATCAAGCTCAAAGAGAGCTACAGCTGCAGGCCAGGCGTGGTAGGTGACTCCAGAGGCCAGCACCTCTTTACTGGAGTTTGAAGAGCCAGGAAAGCACTCCCCATGTCAATTTCAGCAACAATTTTCCTTCTCTTCATTTCCCTCCACACAGTCGTTGAGATCCAAGAGTACCTGAACCTAGCCCAAACAATAACCCTTCCTTGAATAACTTTTAGTTTCAAAGCAGCAAAGCTTGTAAAACTGAACATTTCAACAGGAGAGACTTTGGTCACTGATATATTACCAACAAGAGAATTCTTTGGGGTTTTGGAAGAAATCTTAAAGAGCAAGTCATGTATTTGAAAAATAACTAATGGATTTTTAATTTATGCATTTAGGCAAAAGACTACATTTAAAATATTTCAAAACTGTAAAGAGACTTTCTGAAGTCTCTTGGTTCTTAAACCAATTTTTAAAATGCTGTTAGGAAAACATTTAACTTCTTTTAGTGACAAATACCATTTAAATAGGGAGTGGAATTAGAGAAGAATTTACAGTTGACCCCTGAACAACATGGGGGCACCAAACCACCACCCCCCGCCCCGAGTCAAAAATCTGCCTGTTAACTTTACATTTGGCCCTCCACATCAGGGGATCCGCATCCGTGGATTCAACCAGATACTGTAGTATTTATTGAAAAAATCCACATATAAATGGACCCACAAAGTTCAAACCCATATGGTTCAAAGGTCAACTGTATTTAAAAATCCTTCCCAAGGATCTTTGTTAGCTGCTAATGTACAGATCATCTCTCTTTCAATCACATTATCTCAAAACTCTACACTGAAAATGAATTCTAGGTCTTAACTCTCCCTTCCAAAAAATTTTGTGCACCTCTGTCACTCTACCTCTGCTAGGGAAAGTCTAAACAAAACACATAGGAGTCAACCAGATGAACACAGAGTAACTGAAGAAGACAAAGAGTGAATAAAATAACAATAGCATCCCAAAACCTCACCCCTAAGCAGAATAATAAAATGCCTAGTCTGCATAACTATTTTCTATAAAAACTGCAAAAACAAGAAACAGAGAATCCTCAAGTAGTATCACTTCCTTCCAGTTTCAAAACCAGTGCACACAACAATTTTTGTTAGGTATGTACACACCCGCAAGACTCCCAGAGCTCATGCAATTTACTTTAAATAAAAGGATCTATGAAGAAAATGTCCTGTTTTTATTCTTTCACACAAATTCTTGCTCAATAGTAAAATAAATGTTTACCACAACAACAAAAAAGGGTTAAACCTTCACATGAAAAGCACCACACAAATATATTCCATCACAGGCCCTCTGTCCGTCAACATTCAAGCCTAGGGCACAAGTCGAAAGCCCTAAGGGCTGGGGAAGCAGCAACCAATCTAAGGCAAGTCAGTCTATATTTCACCCATGAACATTCCCCAGCGGTCAGTCCTGCCAAGGGAAATCCAACTCATTACTGCTTATAAGTTCTGTGACTCCAAAAAAAGTTGAAAATCACGTTTTCTGAACACAAATGATAAACATTTAAAGAGGGATTTTTCTTTCTCATGATCAATGACATCTGTAGCTCACGAAGGGTGACAACTGACAAATCACATTATGCTCTGCAAGAGACCTAGGGACCTTATAAGGATTTATAAGATATGATGTGGTTTTTTCACACCTTTACTCATTCAAATCCTCTTCATCTGAAATAAAGCTGTCCCCACGGTTCTTAAAAATTACAACCTAGTCAATACCACTGTTGGCAAACTCAGAAAAAGCTCTGAAACCAAATATTAGCCTCCTCATTCTAACACACAAGAGAAGAGAGTGAATCCAAGGAAGAGACAAACATGAAAAGAGAAGATGGGAAAAGAACAAAAGGAGGAGACAGGAGAAGTATTTAAAACTTACAAGTTGAAATTAGACCCAATTTTATTAATGAAAAGAGGATGGCATAATTTTGCTAGAATCTGAATGTAATTTGCCAATTGCTGCCAAGAAGAATCAATCAGCAGCTCCAGAGAATTCTAAATTAAAAATGATCAGTCACCATACTCATGCAATATAAAAAAGCCCACTGATGGATTAAAGATTAAATGCCCCAGAAGTGACATGGGTAATGTCTAGTCACACAAACATGGGAGCAGTGAAAGATCTCAAAGTCAGAATGGACCAAAAGTTTAATCAATCAGCATTAAGAAACTATTTAAAAGAAACCTCATGTGTGTTTCAAAAAATCAGCTTAATGATGTTACAGAAGTGCATTAAAATCTATAATGCAAATTAAATGTTGGAAGCCTGCCTGCCTAGAGCCCATGCTCTGCAACAAGAGAAGCCACCTCAATGAGAAGCCCGCGCACCACAACGAAGAGCAGCCCACGCTCCCAACGAAGAGAAAGCCCACGCGGAGCAACAAAGACACAACACAGACAAAAAACAAATAAAATTAAAAAGAGGGCTTCTCTGGTGGCGCAGTGGTTGAGAGTCCGCCTGTCGATGCAGGGGACATGGGTTCGTGCCCTGGTCCAGGAAGATCCCACATGCCATGGAGCGGCTGGGCCAGTGAGCCATGGCCGCTGAGCCTGCGCGTCCGGAGCCTGTGCTCCGCAACAGGAGAGGTCACAACAGTGAGAGGCCCGCGTACAGCAAAAAAAAAAAAGAAAAAGAAAAAGGAACAGATTATCATGACAGGCTGTGAAACTGTCTTTCTTAGAGACTTTAAAAATAGAATAGTTTACACATGGGCCTCTCCAGAGTCAGGGGACACGGAAAAGGCCCTCCCAACATGCAGGTTCCCTGGCCACACCTGTAACCTTCCCACAGAGGCAAATCCTACAGCACTAGTCACTGAGTAACTCAGCATCTGCAATCATGGGGCAGGAGACCCAAGTCAGAAAAACCACCTCACCCTTCCTCTTCTGGGCCCAATTCTGAAGACCGTTACACAACAAACAACATGAGATAACGTACGGTTAGACTGTGATGCTTCCCTCTGTGGAGGGCTTAATGAAGGGAAGGAAAAGGAAAACTCATTTTGGGGGTTATACTAATGGAATGCTCCAGAAAAGTAAAGGAGTAGCAAATCTAGTATTTATTAAGATTGTTTAAGTATTAATCACCCCTGACTGACAAAGAAATACTGACTTGGTGAGGATCTTGAAGCTAAATTGGGAAGATCTATGGAGTCTGGAAATTTTTAAAGTAAACCAACAGTAAGCACTGTCTTGAAGTGAAGCAAAATGAGCAGGTAGATGGCCTCCATGTGGCAATAAAGAAGGCAGGAGCGTGGGACGAAGCCTGGAGACAGTCTAGCCACGCACATTACACCAGCTGCTAGAAGAAAGGGAGCCGAGACTCCAAAGGTTCCTCACGTCCTTCTTTAGAATTCTTAGAAGCAGAAGCCTACATTTCACAATGTTTGTCTCTTCCTTTAAGTGTCTGTTTTCTGCTTAGTCTCCAAAGTTCCCTAGAAATTATCAGGCTGTCCTAACAGGGTCAGCTCAGTGCAAGCAGTTTATCTGGAGGTCAAGGGAAGGAGTAATCCAAGGGACTGGAGGGAGTCCCAGGCCAGGACAGCAAGAAAGAGGAAGAACGGTCCACAGTTCAGACCCCATGGCCTCCTGGATGGCCTTCCTCCACAGGCCCTGTGCAAAGCTCAGCAAATCCTAAGACACTGACAGAAATTCATTCTCCTCCAGAGTGCAGCCTCATGCCAAAAATACTAGAAAAGAGAACTCAATCGTTTGCATCTCAAATCACTTTGTCCCCAGATCCGGTTCGCAGACTTCAGTGTGCATAAGAATCACCTGGGGCCCATCCCAAGCGATCTTGATTCAGTAAGGTCAGAGCAGAGACCCAGGAATTTGACATATTAAAAGGCACACCACACTTTCAGAAGCTCAAGCTGTAGAGAAAAACATATAAATGGCAGAAAGCAGGCAACAGAAAGAAAAATTAAATCAAGTGTTTAAAAGAAGCATTTGCCTCAATTAATCTGTCACTCAATAATTAAATTTGATTGTACTGTATGGATAATCTTCATGTTACTTCAGAAATGCAGGTGCTTCGTTGGTTTTCAACTCTGATAACTCATAGGAATGGCATCATTTGACAGTTACTGTTGTTACAGAAAGAGCTAAGGGTTCAGGGAAAATTCCTGATTGCTTTACCTTCATCCAAGCACACTGCTTTCAATAACAGAGACTGCCCCCTTGTGACTGGAGAAGCTTCAATAAAGTATTATAAAAGCAAACCATACTGACAACAACATACAGTAAGCACTTACAATATGCAAGGCACTGTACTACGTGCTTTACATGTATGAAACCAACAACCCTATGAGGTAGGTCTTACTGCTGTCCCCATTTTACAAGGGAGCACAGAGAAGTTACTTGCCCACACAACTATTAAGCGGAAAAAGCAGGATTCAAACCCAAGTCTCTCCAGATATGCCACAAAACAGGCTCACTCAGGCTGTAAAGGAAAAATTAAAAATTGATTTCCAGTGACTTCCCTGGTGGTTCAGTGGTAAAGAGTTCGCCTTACAGTGCAGGGGACGCAGGTTCGATCCCTGGTCAGGGAACTAAGATCCCACATGCTGCAGGGCAACTAAGCCCGCCCTCCACAACTACTGAGCTCATGCACCCTGGAGCCTGCGCACCACAACTAGAGAAGAGAAAACCCGCATGCCACAACTAAAGAGAAAACCCGCATGTTACAACTAGAGAGAAGCCCATGAGCTGCAGCGGAAGATCCCGCATGCCTCAACGAGGATCCTGCATGCCACAGCTAGGACCCGATGGAGCCAAAAATGAATAAATTAATATATAATAAATAAATCTTCAAAAAATAAAAAAAAAAATTTGAAAAAAAATTTTGAGGGGAAAAATTGATTTCCAAATCATAAAACATAAGATAATTTGCTATAAACTGTGGAGCAAGAAAAATAAAATGTGAAAATAAATGGTTCCAACCACCTGCTCTGAGGGTCTTGTATAATTTAACTGTTAACATCTTAAAAGACACTGGTCTGTCACATTTATTCAATGATTAAAACTTCCAGCTGTTTAAGGTTATACATAATCACTAGTTAAGGTAAAGAAAGGATCCCCAAAGTTGCCAACATATGTGCCCTGCTCCCTTCAGTGTAAGTGACAGCTTAACTTTTTAACCAGAAAAGAGTTCTAGTCTTTCAACACAATTTAAAATAAAACAAACATTTATATGCATTTTTTGTGCTATCATTTAGCACTGGGGTCAGCAGTCTGATAGCAAATATTTTAGTCTTTGAAGCCCACACGATCTCTGTCACTATTCAAATTCTGCCACCAGAGCCACAGACAATACATAACAAATGGGCATGGCTGTGTTCCAATAAAACTTTATTTACAAAAATAAGCAGCTGGCTATATTTGGTCTGTGGCCCCATAGTGTGCCAACCCCTGAGTCAGCAAGCACTTAATGGTAGAAGAATTTAGGAAAAGCTGTATTTTTACTAGAATCTAAGAAAATTTCTTTCATGAAAGCAACTGTATAATCTACCACTCAAAATGTAAGCTTTTCTCATTTCTCATACTTTCAAGTTCATTTATGCCAAAAGTAGATGAACACAAAAAAGAAATCCCAAATGCCAGTATTCCATTCATCTTACTTAACTTTACAAAGGCTAAATTGGTGATAACATATTACTTGGAATAGGCTATATCCATATTAAGGGAGAAAATAAATGTTTTAATATCTTACAGTTCCTACGGTAAACCCACATCTACAAAGATACTTCAGTCTTGCTGCTTTTCAGCCACAACTACTCATACAATTCTATTATTTCAGGTCCAAAATAGACATAGAAATAAAAACCTACACACACACACACACACACACACACACACATATTTTTTAATCCTGACTTAAAAGAAAGTGCCCATGTTATGCTCAAAAGTGGAAGGAGAGAGTTGAGAGGAGCAAAACGCAGCTATCACAGCCAGGTCTGGGTCACAAGACCAACACACACTCAGCAGCTTTTATATGAAAACATCATTAAATGCATAGTGATCAAATACTAGGCTTCTCTCTCAAAACAAACAGCTCAAGTTTTCTGTAACAGTGTATGTCAAGACAGTCTACTCACTAACGACTGAAACAGGCAGAGCCCCAGGAAGCACATTCAGCCTGTGAGCGGTGGCTCATGGTTGCTGTATAAAGTGGAGAAGGATGGTTGGCTCTGTGAATGCTTCTCCAAGTGTGGCCCACAGCACCGCAGGTACAAGCACAGTAACTGACCAGTTTCCACCTGGACACATTAGAGAAGGGAGCCGGGGCAAAGAGGAGAAGCATCCAATCCAGAGGACAGGGAGGTGAAGAGGCCAAAGGAAGGCTGCCTCTGTGTGTACCTACATTTGCACGTGTGCATTTGCATGTGGTTATGTGTG
Organism: Orcinus orca; assembly: GCF_937001465.1. Classification (NCBI taxonomy): domain Eukaryota; kingdom Metazoa; phylum Chordata; class Mammalia; order Artiodactyla; family Delphinidae; genus Orcinus; species Orcinus orca. The sequence continues at coordinate 61,818,007 of NC_064568.1, forward strand.
TGTGCGAACACAGGAGCATTCACTCTGAAACCTGTCCCTAAAACTGCTATCCACAAAATCCATAACATTATGACTACTAAGTGAGAAAGTGGTCTGATTTGAAACAGTTTATCTTCAAAACATGCAAAAGCTTTTCTGTTTTGATTCTGCAACCAGTCCCATTAAAGCTAGGATATGCTTATTTGAAGAAAATGCCTGAAGTCAACAGAGGATACATTTTTACATTATTCATTATCCAAATAATCTTCAAAACCTACATTACGGGATTTAATTACATGTATTACTCCTTTAGTCTAACTTGCTTCTCTTGCTTTTCAAGATGTGAGAAACTCACGTCAAAAGCTAACAGTTCATATAAAATTGCTTTGGTTTTACCACTACTTATTTATAGACTCAGACCTCAATCCAGTGTCTTCAGGACTCTAGTATAGTTTCCCAGCTACTTACCAACTAACCCGTATAACTCTACCAGCAAATGGGTGAAGGGGTAGAATCAGCTCACCGATTACCTTCATGAATAACATTCATGCACTTTAACAGTCTCCAGCAAGATGGATTTCTCCTTCAAGCACTAAGTTGTCTTATCACAACACAAAGCACAGCACCAAGGACGGACCTGAAGTACAGAACTCAATTCAAAGGGCTACTTCATTGTGGCTGAACTAACAACTCACCAGCCTCTAGAGTGCCCCACGTCCCCTAATGTCAAATGATCTCCATCCCCATCCTCAAGGTCAACTTTCTGGCCCTGACTCCAGGCTTGCAATGCTCTACATGTGAACTATAATCAAAAACAACTTATTCACCAAAGAGGACAGTGATGGCAAGTAACTGAAAAGATACTAAACGTCATTAGCCATTACAGAAAGGCAGATTAAAGCCATGATGAGAAACAAGTACACATCCAATAGAATGGCAATGATAAAAAATACTGCCAATACCAAGTGCTGCTAAGAATGCAGAGCAACTGGACTCTCACACATTGCCAGTGGAAATGCAAAATGGTTGAGCTACTCTGGAAACGTGCTAGGCAGTTTCTTATAAAGTTAAACATACACTTACCACATGACCCAAGAATCTTATTCCTGCGTGTTTAGAGAAATAAACACGTACATTCTGCCAAAAACCTATACATGAGTATTCACAGCAGCTCTATTCAGAAAGGCCAAAAACTAGAAGCAACCCAAATGTCCTTGAACAAGTGAGTGTATAAATAAGCTGTGGAACATCCACACAGTGGAATTCTACTCAGCAATTAAAGGAAAGAACAGCTGATACACTAGTAGATGGAGAATTACGTTGAATTTTTAAAAATCTTAAAAGGTTATAGACTCTGTGTGTATTAGTTTTTCTAGGAATGCTATAAAAAAATACCACAGACTGAGTGGCTTAAACAACAGAAATCAATTTTCTCACAGTTTTGGAGACTAAAAACTCAAGATCAAGGTTAGCAGGGCTGGTTCTGAGGCCTCTCCTGGCCGCGTGCCCTCTCTGTCTTCACAGGGTCTTTTCTCTGCGTGCATGCACCCCAGGTGTGTCTTTGTGTGCCCAAATTTTCTCTTCTTATAAGGACAACGGTCAGATTGGATTAGGGCCCATACAAACAGTCTCATTTTAACACAGTCACCCCTTTAACAGCCCTGTATCCAAAAACAGTCATATCCCAAGGTACTGAATGCTAGGGTTTCAACATGTGAATTCTGGGGAGACACAATAAAGCCTATAATGGTATGCTTCCATTTATATAACATTCCCCATATGACAAAATTGTAGTGATAGAGAGCATATCAGTGGTTGCCAGGGTTGGAGGAAGGGTATTACTATCAAGGAGTAGCATGAGAAAATTTCTTAAGCCTGATGGAAAAGTTCTGCATCCTGACTGCAGTGGTTACAAGTATCAATGCATGTGGTAAAACTTCACAGAACACAAACATACACACATACAAAGAGTACACATAAAAACCAGTGAAATCTGAAAAAAGGTCTGTAGTTTAGTTGATAATAGTACTGTGGTTACGTCAGGTGTTATCTTTGGGGACAGTTAAGTGAGGAGTACAGCAGAAACTCTCTGCACTATTTTTGCAACTTTTATGAGTCTAAAACCATTCCTAAATAAAAAGTTTAAAAGTAAATATTCATAGCTACTAGACTCTCGGGGGGAGGCCTGGAGAACCATGCTTAGTGGCTGTACTGCCAAGTTCATGCCCTCCCTCCACACACCCCAAAAGAAACAACTGTGACATCAGGCTGTACCCCCCGCCCCGAACACTCGAGTCCCACCACAGTAGTATGGGTATGCTGTCAAGGAGCTGAGAAAACCTGGAGAGGGAGCCCTAGTAGAAAAAATTTGAGAATCAATGTTTTAGGCAAATATTATTAATGGTTTTATTATTTCTTTCTTCAAAATACCTTTACATGAGGACTCCATTAATTTACCTTGAAATATATAGTCCAGGATTTTAAGACCAATTTCACACCAATATCTGTTTGTTAATTTTATTCTCCCTAGATTTAATTTTAGAAACAATGAAGCAAGGTAGAGAGGGAAAGTAAACAACTTTAAGTCTTGGTATTGATTCATATTCAATTACTGGAGAGTAATTGATTACACGTCAGCAATATGACAATGACAAATTTAACACATCTGTTGTGTGTATAATTTTTTAAGAAAACCACTTCCAGGGTATAAATAATCCTTGATTTTAAAAAATGTATATCCATTCCAATTGTCTAAAATTAAGCCACATACTTAATAAGTGGCTTTTTTTAAGTTAGTTTTTAATCTAGCTTCTCTACTGTCTAGATGTAGCCACAGAACTCTGAGTCCCCTTAAGAAACAATCACTATTTGAGTTTTCCATACAAATTTAAATTAATTGAAACAGCTTGAAATTTGCAGTTAATCTGCAAAGTTTCATTTATGAGGTTCAAATTTATAGTATTCTTATTTCAAGAAAAAGCAGCATTACAATACACAAACCATATGTAAAAGATCCAGGAATTCTGACTTCTGATCTTACAATTTTCTACCATTTGAGTAAGTAGTCCTAACACGGCTCTTAATTCATCATCCTTAAGAATTCATACAATACAGCTTAATTTCATTTATAAATAAACCACAAACCCAAAAATGATTATGACTGCAATACAGACAACAGTGATATAAATTCAGTAAGGCTAAGACTTGATACAGTTAAAATACAATCGAAAAGTTTTTGGTTTAAAGCAATCTAACAGTTCTTGACATACCCATTCCCCAAATCATCTTGAATACTTATGAAATGTGGAAAATAAAGCTTGTAACAAAATTAAGACTGAAAGAATCTGAGAGGAAACAAAACAAACTACTTCATTATTTAAGCCAATTTGTGCCAGGGATACAGAAGTCCATCTCATTTTGTAGATGATTCAGTTCTAACCCAGGAGAAGGGAACTCTTTTCAGATAGACAGAACATGGCTGAGCCACAATTTCAATCAGGTTCTCCAGCTTACTATAGGTCACATACACAATGCAGAGAGCCACTGTTTTATACTATGTTAGGAATGAAATGAAATAGGATTCTATTGTAGTTTTTGATATAACAAAGACCTGGCTATTTTTTTTTTCAAGAATCTTGCAGTATTACATTTCTGAAAATTTTACACATTTCTAAGTTTGCCAAGGACAAACCTCAGGTACAAAAACAAAAGCAAATCTATATCAGAATGTATTGATCTACTGACTAGTTGGTGGACATTTGGGTTGTTTCTAGTTTGGAGCTATCAATATTATGTATAAAACTGCTATGAATATTCATGAACAAGACTATGTACACATATGGCTTGCTTTCTTTTGGGTAAATATCTAGGAGTGAGATTGCAGCATCATACGGTAAGTACATGTTTAACTTTATAAGAAACTGCCAAGTTACTTTGCAAAGTAGCTGCACCATTCTACACCCCCAAAAGGAATGCATGAGAATACAATTTGATCACCAATACTTGGCGTGAACGTTTTTTTAATTTTAGCCATTCTAGAGGGTGTGCAGTTGTTTCTCACTTTGGCTTTAATTTCCACTTCCTTGTATGACACATGATGCTGAGGATCTTTTTCACATACTTATAGGCCATTAATATATATGTCTTTGTAAAATGCCTGTTCAAATCTTTTCCCCATTTCAGTATATTCACATGATGGAATATTACTCAGCAATAAAGAGGAATAAAACACAACAAATGATGAACCATGGAGGCATCTTGCTGAGCAAAAGTAATGAGACACAAAAGGATACATACTATATGACCCCACGCATATAAAATCCTAAAACAGGTAAAATTAATCAATAACATTCAAAATCAGTGGTTGCTTGTGGCAGAGAACCGGAAAGAATTACTACAAAGAGCACAAGGGCACTTTCTGGGAAGATGGAAATGTTCTATACTGTGTTTAGGGTAGTAGTTACATAGTGTATACTTTTGCCAAATGTTAGAGACTTGTATAGTTTAAATGTATGACTTTCATTATATGTAAATTATATCCTAGTAAATACTACATGAGCTACTTTACATATCTTCAAACCTCATACTTGAATTTTAATGTTTGTGTGAAAAGAAGTGCTGACTCAGCTGTCTACAATACATAAGTTTTAAAACTCCTTCATAACATAAAACTGATATCTGACTCTGAAGCCTAGGTACAGAGTCCATTCTGGGCACAAAAAGGTTTATATCTGACTAAAAGACCCTGTCATTCTGAATTTCCATCTATTTTAAAACACTTCAACTGACCACTGGAGAGAAAATGAATTAATAAGAAGGTACACTATTTTTGAAAAGCATGATTTACTATTGTTTCTGCCACTCTGTCTGTCCGATCCTTGGCCTCCTGAAAGTACCTTGGAGTTGTATTCCTAAATGACCCTCTTCGTTACCCGGACTATCAACAACTTCTAGCTTCTGAGAATTATCTGGTCTTTAAAGAGACCATTAAACTTATGTTGACCACATGTTTCACATGCTCAAAGGAGATTTCCAGTCTTTTGAGTCAAATGTCTAATGTTATTATAAATTAGACCACACGATGAAACATTTAAAATAATTCCATGAAAAAAAAATGTGTTTAGAATCCAAATCAAATGAACAAATATTATTTGCTCAAAAAGGAAAGGAAATAAAAATATAATTTAAATATAAAATCAGACCAAAACAACTAGATACAGTACATACTTTATGTCAGAAAAGTTTGAAAAGTCAAAACTATTCCTAAGTATAATTCTATACTTACCTACTTAACCAAGAAAAAAATGTTTTATGTATGTCTGTTTGTTCGTTCATTCATTCATTCATTATTCCTCTACCTCGTGCTTGAGGGAACACCATTCAAGCGTTTTTTTTTAGTTATCTGAATAGCATTTGTTTGTAAATATATAAAAGATCCAAAGAGACTCCTGTTAGCTCATTTCATAATAATATAGTTTAGTTGTCTCAAATTATACTGTCTGCATCAAGATTAATAATAACTTTTTCATAAAGACTGCTGATGAAAAAAGTATTTTAGCATCAGGTGAAGTAACGTAAGTGAGAAATGCACGTTCCAATCTCTTCTAATTTGAATTATCCAACTTGATAGTTTTTTTAATGTATTATTCTGCATAAATAAGATCCCCTTAAATTATAGACCAGAATTACTGTGTAAGCATTTCTTTGATTTAATGGTAATTTAATCTCCTTAATATAAGAGTTTCCCAAATTTGATAGAGTCTTTTAGTGAAGCTATTGCAAAGATCTCTACCCTTGATCTGCTATTTACCAATTACTTTACAAGTTTAAATACCTTTATTTTAGCACTTTCTCAGGTTATCTTCCGGAGTCAGGCAATTGCTCATAACTTTTGCATCTGTTCTCATATAATTAACTAAATATATAAAATCCGGTTGTTTTTCTCTGGCCAGACTTCCAATTTTGTTGAATCTCTCCTTTGATGCAGCTTAAAAAACTTTTACTATCCTCACATTAATAAGGTATATTACTTCAAGCACTCACTGTAAGACGTCTTTGTGACAAACAAGTATTTGTGTTGGTCTTTTAGTTAAACTCCAGAGAGCTAACCTGAGTAAATAAACAGTGAAAAGAATCTCTACTTTCTGGGAGTATCTAATGTTTAAATTAAATCCATGTTTTGTTTGTTTTGTTTTTCTCGTAATTTACTGAAATAAATGTGCTTTTTCACAATCCATGCTGGCTAAAACACACCCATCTCTACCTCTGCATCCATCCACCCACAGCTGGCCTCATAGACAAAGATTTCTGGTCAGCCCAAAGTCAAAACACAAGAATGCTACTCCTAGGAAATAAGGTATTAAAAAGCAAATGCTCAGTACATAGTTTGAATAGAACTGATGGGGCTTCAATCAAGCCCAAACTTTGTGGGATACACACACACCCCCATGTGCACCCACAGGCATGCCTACGGCACACACACACACAGGCACACACAAGAAGGACCTCCAAACAGAGCCAAAATGTCTAAGTCCACCTTCAGACACAGACTCTTCAAGCTCCTGCACTAACCGGTTGACTGACTGGCTTGTGGGACCATTACTGAACTAACCTGCACCCTTCCCCACAGTGAGCACTGCTCCAGGAGCTACTCCACGACAGCCCTGGTCCTTCAGCACTAAACTGTTCATTCAGGCAACGTGAAGCTTCCCCTGGCTTTGCACGTACCAAGCTTAGTTTGCTCCTTCACCATAATTATCTCAAAAGGACTTAGGCCCTATATCTTTAACTTAAATCCTACAGCCCAGTGACTGTGGATATCTTACCAGACCCAATTCTGCTGCCCTCAGGTTTCCCGACTTCACCACAGCCTCACCCACTACATTCACATTGTTCCAAATGTCAAGGTTCCTACCCTCAACCCCATTCAGGACAACAGGGTCTAATGTAAAGTTTGTGTTGTCTCATATTTGGCACTGGGGCCTTTTAGATTTCTTCCGTGTTAACCATCAACATATTGATCCTGCTTAATTTTATATATTATCAACTGCAGCATTTCTCAGCTCACTGGCCTAAAATGAAGTTTATATACATGCTTATTTGAATAATGATGAACTATGTGAAAATACATAAAAGTCTATTAAAATATGTTCCTAAACCTAGAACTTCTCAGACAAAAAAAGAATATATATACATATATATAATAAATATAAATTGTCAGAATACCTCAAAACCTCAGTACAACGCTAATGAAGAAATGAAAATAAGCTTTCTGATAGGCTAACAAGTCAACTTTAAAGTGAAAAAGGCAAAGGACATGAGGCTTTTATTGTGTTGCTTAATTACTACCTTACTATACTAACCTTGTGTGTTCATATTATAAAAATCATCCATTTGTGTTACAAGGAGTAACTCTGGGCTAACACTGTAAACAGGACCTGAAGTGAATCCCAAGTGACAAGCTCCTCATTAATCATCATTTTGCAACATTCATGCTTCAACATGGTCCTTTAGCTCATTGTTTAAAATTTCAAGTAAATGGAGCATCCCAAAGATTCACTGCCAAGAAACTGTTTTTCCAACACTTCTTAGCTTTGACATGCTTGCCAATTTATTCTGAAAGGTCACAGTGTAAACAGAGCTCTGCTGCATCTAGGAAAAAAACCTGTTTAGCATAAAACGCTGTCATTTGTAGACTAGCAATACACTACAGGGAAATCCCATCAAGAAAAAATGTAAATGGTATTACTGCCACTGAATTCTGACATATGAGTTCTAATAAAATGATTTAAAAGTTTTGTGGGGGTTTTTTTGGTATAGCAACTTGGTGTCTAAGTAAAATTCTGGAGGCTTCCCTGGTGGCGCAGTGGTTGAGAGTCCGCCTGCCGATGCAGGGGACACGGGTTGGTGCCCCGGTCTGGGAAGATCCCACATGCCGTGGAGCGGCTGGGCCCATGAGCCATGGCTACTGAGCCTGCGCGTCCGGAGCCTGTGCTCCGCAACGGGAGAGGCCACAACAGTGAGAGGCCCGCGTACCGCAAAAAAAAAAAAATTCTGTATTTCAGTAGTTACCAAACTCAATACAGCTACTGACAAAAAACATTTTAAAAATATTTAATTTTTAGACATGTGAATTATCTTATAAACATCTCTGTCAGAATAATTTATTAAAATAAGACAGATATCAGGGTAGGAATTCAAAACCCCTAGCAGACCTCCATTCTTCACCAGATGCCACCCAGGTGCAAGTCAGCCTTGCCGGGCCTCACCTCCTTCATCTTGGGGACGGGGCAGGAGTTAACTCTACCACCATGTATGCTGCCTAGGATCAGGTCACAGACAAAACCAATAACTAAAAGATACTTTAAGCTTTCATGTACATAAAGGAATAATTTATACGAGGGTTTAGATTCTGAACTAGACGACCACTGAAGAATCCTTAAAGTTCTATGATATGTAATTATATTCAGATCATCTTCCACAAATTAAGAACAATTCATTTTAAAACACTCTGTACAAAAATAATGACAGAACATATAAATATATCTTTATTTTAAGAAACACTTTTTGAATTTAGTGTCTTCTATTTGATGACATAAATTAAGGCAAAAAATAGGATCCTATAAATTTAAACTGTATGTCTGATGAAATACCGTAGCTCAAATTACAATGCAAGATACATTTTTAAGACTGGTACAAATCAAGATCCAGTCTTGTTGATAATAAACCTTTGTAAGTGAAGTTTGGCATCTTGGCATCTTTCATCTTGCTCTAGTATCATATCTATTCTAGATGATTATTTTGAATCCAGAATTCAAGGAGCACAGACTTTCATTTTCAGTAGATAATTCTATCAGAATATCAAACATAAAGAGACAGCTCTTTAAAATAGAGAAAATGAAAATATAAAAAGACAGCACTTCAAAATGCAGAAAAAATGAAAATCTTGAACCGCAGAGGTTCTAACCAACCACAGCAGTCAAGCCTCCCATTCAATAATAATGAAGTCACTGTTCATGAGGATGGGGAAAAACTAGAATAAAAGGAAGAAAAGGGCTTCCCTGGTGGCACAGTGGTTGAGAGTTCGCCTGCCGATGCAGGGGACATGAGTTCGTGCCCCAGTCCGGGAAGATCCCACATACCGCAGAGCGGCTGGGCCCGTGAGCCATGGCCGCTGAGCCTCCGCGTGCGGAGCCTGTGCTCCGCAACGGGAGAAGCCACAGCAGTGAGAGGCCCGCATATCACCAAAAAAAAAGGAAGAAAAGACAGAATGCAAATAGCTATCATTGAATAGTCTGGCAGAAATATAGAGCGAGGTCAAACTGTTAACAATGGTCACTGTAATACAAGAGAACACCTAACATTCATGATAAAAACACAGATGTCACAAACATTTAAGTTCTCTAACATTTGTTTACAGCTTACATAATAATGTTTAATGAACACTAAAATCGTAAAGCAGAATATTTTCCCAAATTTTCCGCACTAGAGAGCTGTTGTCTCATTAAAACAAAAGGATATGATACATTGGTGCAATGACTCAGATGAACTTATTAATAACCTGATTAAAAAAACGCCTGATAAAAAACTGTTAAGGACAAAGATATGGGTTGTTCCCTAGTTTCATAGTTTATTTTATGATTTAGATTCCAAATCTGTCTAACAATATCTGACCAGAATCTCCACTTAACCTCTATTGTTCCAGATATTACCTCAGTCCTTCGCTCTGCTACTGTAAGGTTTTATTCTATTTTCCATGACTTTCTCCAAAGTCACTAAAATACCGAAGGCCTCTCCTCTGTCTTTACGCCCTTCGTAGGAGCTGGTTCCTACCTGCTCCTGGGAGCTCTCTACCTCCCTTCAGCTTCCCAACAGCATACCCACTGAGCTCCCTTCCATCCTTCCAGAACACTTCTTTCCAGGCTTCTTCATGCTCTCTTTCCCCAATCTTCCCCACAAGTATGAACACTCCCCAAGGCCTGCCCTCAACCCTCCTCTCCTCATTCCATGTTGCTCTCATCCAACTTCAACAGAGCCTTGAAAGAACCGTGAGTTGAATAAATCACTTGTATCACCTATCGCTTTTCTGAATGTTAGAACTGCATTTCCAGTTACATGCCAGATATCTCCAAAAATGAGTAATTCTATTGGAACCTCAAACTAAACATATCCAAAACTAAAATCACTGTTTCATACACTCAATAGCCAAACAGACCAATTATCAACACAGTTGTTTTCCATTTCTGTTCCAACTCACCCCCAAAAAGCAATCTGAAATGAGTCCTGGTGGATGCGGAAGTTAATCCCTAGCCAGCTTCACTCCTACTCAGCAGCAGGTACTGACTGGCTGACCCCACACACTCAGCTGCAGCCAGTTACTAGGTGGACTCTGATGAAGCCTTGTCTTCATTTGCGGCCTTATCTCCTAGGTAAGCCAGGCCCAGCCATGGCCCTTAGTTGAACACAAAAGAAGCTGACCCTGGCTGATTAGCAGAAAAGGAGTTTAAGAGATTACTGGGCATCTCACAAAATTATTGGGAAGATGAAGAAATACGGTCAAAGTTAAGCTTCCAGGAACAAAGTCCCAACCATGTCACAATACAGGAGTGATTAGAAAATGGCCATCACTGCAATCGACCACTGGGAAGTCCCTGCTGCCACCCCCCACCTCCACCAGCACAAGTGGAAGCTCTCTGCAGAATCTGCTTCTTCAGTTCTAACCGAAGTCTCATTGGAAGTGAGTCTAACAGGTTAAGTCTAAGTCATATGCCTATAAATCTGGCTACAAAAGAGGATGAAAATTTGAGTACAGCTTTCCATATTGGCAAGACTGACTCCTACATTAGCAAGGCTAGATCTATATTGGGAAAACTTGCCCAAATATAAAAAGACTATTCAAAAGGTGAGGTTAAATATAAACGCAAATACTACTATATCCCACCTGTCCTTCCTGCCCCTGCCTCCAGGCCCACAAGGGTTCTGTCCAAGACCCTGCCAGACTGGGGCGAGCTCACTTCAATGCACTTGCTGGAATGGGACCCACTCCGGCGCCCAGATCGCTTGGCTGGAGCCCAAATTCCCTGCCTGGGTACTGCCAGTCACCAGGCCCGGAGAGACTACCCTTGCTCCTGAGACCAACATCCACTCCCCCAGCCATAGCTACTTCCTCCTCCACACAAGGAGACAACCCAAAACTGTATCAATGTCACCACAGACCTGGCAGCATTGGCAGTAAGAAGACACTCATGTTGTTGTATCCCATACACCAGTGAACCATCCTGGACACTGACATCAGTCTGGAGTAAGTCTGAGTGCTATGTACCCTCTGGACACTAGACTTTGATGGCAACTCCCCACACTCTCCTTGCCCTGTCCTCCTGGGCCAGCCTTTCCCCAACAACGGCCAAGCTCAAGGGCACGTGGCTCACACTCCCCCCTCTCCTTCTATCCATTCTGGGTTCTCAGAACTTCAAACCTGAATATTGCACCCGTGTCCTCACAAATTCTCCCACGTCAAAGCCCACCTTGTGCCACCTCCACCAACTCATGTGCATATAAAATTCATATCAAATATTTAATTCTTTGGAAAACTGAACATCTCAGAGAAGTAAACTGTGTACAAATACAGAAAGCACTGTGGAAAATGTGCTCCAGAATAATTCATCTCAGTGCCCTAAGGCACATCCTCAGGAGGAAGGAGACCTACAACTGGCTCCCCATCATCCTCATCACTTGTACATGTGAGTATGAGTAGATACATGGGAAAAAAAACAGGTTTGGCAAGCAAATAAGTTATCTCTTTTCTGACAACTAGGCAAACTTAAGTACGAAAAATATTTCCTAAGTTGCTCTTTACAGACTGTGGATTGAGGCGGCTATCATGAAATATTAATGAATGAGTAAGAATATAAAAGTATAGGAGGGACTTCCCTGGTGGTGCAGTGGCTAAGAATCTGCCTGCCAATGCAGAGGACACGGGTTCGAGCCCTGGTCCTGGATGATGCCACATGCCGCGGATCAACTAAGCCCATGCACCACAACTACTGAGTCTGCACTCTTGAGCCCATGAGCCACAACTACTGAGCCCGTGTGCTGCAACTACTGAAGCCTGCGCGCCTACAGCAACAAGAGAAGCCACCGCAATGAGAAGCCCGTGCACCACAACGAAGAGTAGCCCCTACTCGTCACAACTAGAGAAAGCCTGCATGCAGCAATGAAGACCCAACACAGCCAAAAATTAATTAATTAATTAATTATTTTAAAAGTATAGGTAACATGACCTTATCCCATTACTATCCCAAGGTTCAGTCCTTATCCTCCCTCTAAATTCATCCCTTATCTTTTTAATTTAGACCTAGATTTCTTACCTAAAATCCCCTTTGACTAATAGAAATTTTCCCTACATGAGTTTCCTCCCTAAAATTTCCCCTACATTTTGTCTAGTGTAAATGTGGTCTTCTGCCCAGTTATCTTCTCCACTCAATTTTACTATTATGGCATTTGTATATGGACATTTTTAAGCCTTCTTATTTATAAATACCTCCTATTCTTCGGTGAAGGATTTTTTAGCATTTATTTGACACTATAAGAGCTGCCTTGTAGCAACCTTCTGGCTATAAATATTCACCTATTTGCAAAAGGCTAACTTCCTGTTAAAATAATGATTTACAATTTTTGTGTTCAAACAGATTAGCAAGGCTTTAGATGGTTGCACACATACTTGTCAAAAGAAGTGCAAAAAGATGCATGCTTCCTTTTCTTTTTTTAACCAGTAAAAAGTGACTGAATAAATTAATGAATTTCTATCTTTGTTTTAAAGATTAATCAGTGTTTCCTTTAACAAATTAGAGATCCCTTTCTTTATCCAAACTGGCATAGCTGTTGAATTATGTTTTTACAATGCTATACTAGTTGTTATTTGTGTATCTATTCATATCAACTGGAAGAGTACATAAGCTACTTGTATCAAGAATCCTGTTTTACATAGAGAACAGACTTGTGGTTGCCAAAGCGGGTGGGGAGACTGGGAATTTGGAATTAGCAGATGCAAACTATTACACATAGAATGGATAAACGAGGTCCTACTGTATAGCACAGGGAATTATATTCAATATCTTATGATAAACCAAAATGGAAAAGAATATGAAAAAGAATGTATATATATGTGTAACTGAATCACTTTGCTGTACAGTAGAAATTAATGCAACATTGTAAATCAACTATACTTCAGTAAAATAATTTTTTAAAAAAATAAATTAGAAAAAAAAATGAATCCTGTCTTAAACCACTTCTACTCCACATCCCATATGTAGAAAGCACTTAAGAAACATTTGTTTACACACTGCATATATGCTGTTGGACACTATACTAGGTGCCAGAAATATCAAATATTTAACAGTCCAGCAAATTGACTGGTAATAAAGAAGGTAATAAAAGAACTCTGATAATTAAGGAGCAATGCTTCACCTGCAACTACATTCAGCTATTCGAAATCTGTGGCTTCTTTGCCAGGTTAGTGACAAGTGACTTCACACATGGGATTATTTTGTAAGTACATACAACTTCTATAAATTAGTATTGTTTCACTTAAGTCCCAAAGATAAACTAGATTCTAACAAACACAATACTGACAAGTTGTCACCATAACTGTATTAGAAAAATTAACAGCTCTCATCATCCAATCCTTTTTTTAAAACTCTTTAAAAAGGTTTCTATTTTTATTGATTAATATTTTACTTCTCTTACAAATGGTTATAGAACACCTCTCTCCCCATTTTTCTTTTTAGTCATTCATTCAATAAATGTTTATTAAGTCTTTATAATACGCAAAGTAATATGGTAAACACTGAGGGTTTAAAGATGAAAAAGAACCATCTCATCTTTTCAATCTATGTTTCTAAACTGTCATAAAAATATTCATGTTAATATTCATGTTCTTTAATGGGTATCAGTTCTGATTATCCTTTGCAGAGGGTATGAAAGTGGCCTCTGATTGTCCAGTCCAATGTTGTTTGGGCTCTTAACTGAACTGAAAGGATGAAGCCCAGGTGCACCTCACCTTTGCAGCAGCAGAACTCCTACCAACCCCACAACTTATTTCCCACTTAGCCAAATACATCAAGACCCAGATCCAGTAACAGTCCACATCAATGTATTTACAGCAAGTACCTTTGAGCTTATGTGTAATTATTTTCTAAGTGTTTCCTGTTGTTCATTTGCCTTTCTGTCTAGAACTTAAGCTTTCAAGTTACAGGGACAACATTAAGTGCCTCTGTATCCTTTCAAAGCCCTGGCAACAATGCTGAGAGTACAGTATCTTCTCAATGAACAACAGAAAGATGGGATAAGTACATAAATACCAAGATGTATAAAAAAGAGTTTAAAAAATTATCTGGTTAAAAATGAGCAGAGAACCTGAATAGGCATTTTTCTTCTTTTTTCTTTTTTCATTTTTTTCTTTTGTTTTCCTTTGATTTTTATTTTACATTGGAGTACAGTTGACTTACAATATTGTGTTAGTTTCAGGTGTAGAGCAAAGTGGTTCAGTTATACATATACCTATGTTGAATACGCATTTTTCCAAAGAAGACATACAGATGGCCAAAAGGCACATCAAAAGATGCTCAACAACACCAATCATCAGGGAACTGCAAATCAAAACCACAATGAGATATCATATCACACCTGTCAGAATGGCTATTATCAAAAATACAACAAATAACAAGTGTTGGTAAGGATGTGGAGAAAAGGGAACCCTCGGGTACTGTTGGTGGGAATGTAAATTGGTGCAGCCACTATGGAAAACAGTATGGAGGTTCCTCAAAAAATTAAAAATGAAACTACCATATGATCCAGCAATTCCACTTCTGGGTTTTTCCAAAGAAAACAGAAAAAGTAATTAGAAAAGATATATGCACCCCTATGTTCACAGAAGCATTATTTATAATAGCCAAGATATGGAAGTGCCCAATGACAGATGAATGGATAAAGATGTGGTATATACTATATATATAATGAAATATTACTCAACCGTAAAAAATAATGAAACCTTGCCACTTGTAACAACATGGATGGACCTGAAGAGTATTATGCTTAGTGAAATAAGTCAGACAGAAAAAGACAAATACCGTGTGTTCACTTATATGTGGAATCTAAAAAACAAAACTAATAAATGTAACAAAAGAGAAACAGACTCATAGATATTGAGAACAAACCAAAGGGGAGATGGGTAGAGGCAAGAGCAAACTAGGTGAAGGGGATTCAGAGGTACAAACTACCAGTTATAAAATAAATAATCACAGGGATGTAATATACAGCACAGAGAATACAGTCAATATTTTATAACAACTTTGAATGATGTATAATCTCTCAAAATATCAAATCACTATGTTGTATACTTAAAACTAATATGTCAGCTATACTTCAATAAATTAAATAAATAAAAATTGAAAAAAAAGAGTTCAAATCACTTATGTCTACTACAGTGTTTAACGTTAGAGTCTCAAATATACTGAAAGATTTTATCATTTTGGTGATTTAAATTTTTTATATTAACTCATACATCCTCCATCAGTAAAAATTTTTACTCATCTGGTACAGCACAGTTCTTATGTCTCGGATTTCAGAAAATGGTACAGCCCCCTCCTTTCTATGTAAATGACTGGTTTCCTTTTTGCCTTTATTCCCAGAAAGCTTATAGCCAAATACAAAGCTCAATCCTATGATTGACACTTGAGAGTTATGATTTGTTCATTTGTCCTAACTTTCTTTCCTTTTTCTTTTTTTAACTATTTTAATCAATGTGTTTTGTATAAGCTGCCTCAGATGTTTTGTGGGAACAAAGAGGTTATAAATGAATTTACTTACTATGAAAAAGATATACACCAAGGTTCTATTTAAAAGTTCATATTTTCGGGACTTCCCTGGTGGCGCTGTGGTTAAGAATCCACCTGCCAATGCAGGGGACACGGGTTCGATCCCTGGTCCAGGATGATCCCACATGCCACGGAGCAACTAAGCCCGTGCACCACAACTACTGAGCCTGTGCCCTGGAGCCCGTGAGGCACAACTACTGAGCCCACGTGCCACAACTACTGAAGCCCGAGCGCCTGGAGCCCATGCTCCGCAACAAGAGAAGCCACTGCAATGAGAAGCCCACGCACCGCAACGAAGAGTAGCCCCCATTCGCCGCAACTAGAGAAAGCCCGCACACAGCAACAAAGACCCAACGCAGCCAAAAATAAATAAATATATATATATATTTTTAAAAGTTCACATTTTCTTTTGTCCACCAAAACATACGTCAATTCAAACTTATTCTCCTCCACTTTTCCTTCTCCTCTAAGTTTTTGTCAATCATCCACATTCTTAAATTGTATTGTCTATTAAATTTACTATAAAGGCCAAATTTTCTGCCCATCCCTTCACACAGTTTTGAGTTTCACTGCTATTTTCTTTCATTTCTTTCAAATTACTACTTTTGAGTGGATCAATATCATAGTTATAAGGCTTAGTGTGGTCTCTCTCTGTGTTCCAGACACCTATTTTTAGCTAACAGGTAGGTAATTCCCAAAAAAACTTTCATCAATGACATAGGCCATAAAAAGCAAGCTTGTAAGTACTGAGATTCTTTCACTAAGTTTATGAAGTGTTGGTATATTTTGAAGAAATCAGAATATGAGACTCATGGCTCTTATATCACTCTCTCCATTCCCTAGTAAACTAATAAGACCATTTAATGCAAACTATTTCTTACATAGAAAATGAATCATAAAAGAAAAAACTGATAAAATGGACTTAATCAAAACTTAAAATTTTTCCTCTTCAAAAGAGATTGTTAAAACAAACAAAAACAGGCAAGTATAGACAGAGAAAATATTCACAAAACACACACATATACATATTTATATATGAATGTGTGTATACAGACGTAATTTTATATATATATATATACACACACACAGAATTCTATAGAGAACTGTATATATATAATATACAGAACTGTGTGTGTGTGTGTGTGTGTGTGTGTATAGAACTCATAAAACCCAATAAAAAGACAAACAGCCCAATTTTTAAAATGTGAAAAGGATATAAACAGACACTTTATCAATGGAGATATATGAATCACAAATAAGGGCTGAAAAGATGGTCAACATCATTAGTCATTAGGGAAATTAAAAGCATAATGAGATGTCATCACACACCCATTAGGATTGTTAAAATCTTTAATTCTGATAATACCAACTTTTGGCAAGGTTGCAGCATAACTGGAACTCATACACTACTGGTGGAAATGCAAAAGACTCTAGCCTAGTGCCTCATAAAATTCAACATACCTTGTACATACTTAGCCTACAACCCAGCAATCCCATTCAGAGGTATTTACCCAAATGTTCACAGCAGTTTTATTCACTGTAGCCAAAAAGTAGAAGCAATCTAAATGTCCATTAAGTGGGGATGGGATAAACAAACTGTGGCACATTCATACAATGAAATACTACACAATAATAAAAAAAAAGAATGAACTACCAAAATATGAACTGACATAGATGAATACTGAAAACATAATACAGATCAAAAAAAGTCAAATACAGAAGGATATTTATATGGTTCAATTTATATAAAATTCTAAAACCAACAAAATTATCATGACAGAAAGCAGATGAGTGTTTGCCAAAGGCCAGGTGTAGAAGGAGGAGATTAAATGCTTAAGGGACAAGGAATTCTGGGGGGTGATGGAAATATTACGTATCTTGACTGTGGTGATGGTTCCCACAGCCGCACACACATGTCAAAACTCATCCAACTGTACACTTAAAATTGATGAATTTTATGTATGTAATTTATACCTCAATGAAGCCAGTTTAAACATTCAAACATAATACTTATAAAAAGCAGAGTCCCAATCACAGAAAAGAGGAACAATTATTAAAAAGAAAAAATAGAGATCATAAACATTAAAATATAACCTGCATACATTACTAACCTGAGGTATAATGTAGGCATATGTAATTCTAATCTTCACTACACTTATTCTCCAAGAATATGCTGCAAATCTTTAAGAAGTGAAAAAAAACCTACACTCTTATTTCAAATAGTTTCTATTCTGTTTGATGGCTTCTGTTTGATAGTCATGGGAAAAGTATACCTGATCCTTAAAGAACAAGACTGTGAAACCAGGAGTGAGGGATTCTTAAGTGAATTAGGGCCCAGCTGCTGAAAAGGAGGCCCCATTGTAAGGCATTTCTTAACAAAATGTCAGTTTCAATGCCTCAGATGCCAAGGATGGCCTTAAAGAGAAAAATACTAAGCACAGTTAAAGCAAACAGACTAGTAAGAGCAAAGAAGGTCACTAGCATTGTTCCTTTAGGGAAACACACACGCACACATGTATGCGTGCACATGTGCACATACACACACACCTGGGAATAGGAGTTCTAACAATTTCCTTAGGATGACCTAGAAAGAGAAAATAGCCTGCAATGCATATAAAGGACAGAACAGTTTTCTCCTAACAAAGCTTACAGTGAAGCAACAAGGGTACTTAACTTGAACTGCGGCATTCAAATTTCTCCTAATTCTTAAACAAAGTTCTCTACCAAAAGTAAAATATAATCAACATTTGGATGTTTCTTTAGTGAAGAACTACATATTAACATAACAGACATCATCTAAACTGAAGACAAGGCTTGTCCATTAGGCCTAAGCTACTCTAAACTACCTATTGTAAATCTAACAAAGCATGTATATTACTTGTAAGCTGAAAACTACAAAACTGATGAAGGAAATCAAATACAATCCCCATAAATGGAGAGACATACCATGTTCATGAATTGGAAAATGCAACATAGTAAAAATGTCAATTCTTCCCAAGTTGGTATATAGGATTAGTGCAATTTCTATCCAAATAATGGCAAGATTTTTTGAAGACATAAACAATATTATATTAAAATTTATGTGGAAAGGCAAAGGAACTAGAACAGCTAAAACAATTTTGAAAAAGAAGAAAAGTAGGAAGAATCAGACTACCTGATTTCAAGACTTATTATATAAGTACAGTCATAAAGACTGTTAAAGGCAGAGGATAAATCCATACATCACTATAACTGAACAGAGAATCCAAAAATAAATCTACACAAATATGATTTTGATGAGGATGCAAAAGCAATGCAACAAAGGAAAGATAGCCTTTCCAACAAATGATACTGAAACAATTGGACATCCATAGGCAAATAAAGGAATGAATGAATAAACAAACAAACAAAAAAACTACCTATTACTGCCTAGTTGCATCTTCCGGTAGGTTGTTAATCTTTTTTACCATAACACTGTGATAAACTAGAAGAGTTATGAGGGGAAAAGTTTAAAAAATAAAACTGGAGAGTGTATGTAAGAGTGTGTGTGTGTGTGTGTATGCACTGAACAATGGATTCACGTCCAAGATACACTGAATTATGAATTAAGTCTGAAATGTGTTGAAGTATTCTAGTAACATAATAAACAATGAACCAAGAGAGTAGATGAATCGTTTAACACTATAATATGAAACCTTCAAACTCCCATACCATATTTTTCAAAAAGATATGCTAGTCTATTTAACACAGATTTTTTTCTTTGTAAGTAAAACAGTGGGTTCAAATATATTGTATTCTTAGAAGGTGAGAACTTATTGAAGGCAAAATAAATGTCAAATTGTTGGCTAGTCCAATAACAAGCACCACTCACAGATTATTTTTTAAAAAATCATTCACGTATTATGTACTTTTAGCAACGGTACATGTAGAAATTACAACTAGGGACTGGAGGAACCATAAATTATATTTGGCCACAAAAACAAAAGAGAAAAGTTGTGATCATGCACTAAGAACTACAACTGTGGTTCATCACCAGAAGCAGAAAAAGAACCACCTGGGTTCCACAGCAGCAAGGGCAGTGCACTGGGGCTTTCTTCACAGCACTTTCAGAACCAGGTACAACTGTCTCACTTAAACACGGTTAAGACAGTAAATTTCATGTTACATGTATTTTACCACAGTAAAAAAATACTGGGAAGAAATATGGATGAGAGAAGCAAAGACACAAGATGTGGACCTGAACCCTCATACAATATGTAAGAGACAATAAGAAGATGAGTATATGGAATATAAGACATGGGTGGGTGGGCTTTGGGATCGGCAGGAAAGTGGGAGTGAACATACAAAGAGTGTAACTGAGAGAGAAGGCTGAAACAGGAATATCTATTGACATTTTCAAATCCAAGACTGAGCTGGTATAAATTACATCATATTGTGTCACAAAAATAAAAATTAAAACAAAGACACTACAAAGTCCCTGTTCTAAAACAGTAATGAATTAAAGGATCTCGGTCAACAGAGCAATCTAACATGCAAGAAACTACTTGTTTAAGATATTTCCAATTAGTAAAATTCCCAATCCTACCATCGCTCTACAGTAAGGTGCTGACTGACACATTTATGCTCATCAATGATAACCCAAAAAGAAAAGGAAAAAGGAATCATTGTGCCACTTCCCACAAAGAAGGATCACAAACAGGGCACCAAGGATTCAGGTGCACTGGTAGAATTCTGGCTCAGCAACTAACTAGCACTGTGATCTTGGACGAATTGTTTAACCTTTCAAAGCCTCAGTTCCCTCATTTGCAAAAATCATGCTAATAACCAGCTCAGTAACTACTGACAGGATTAAATCAGCAATGCATATAACAAATTTAATAGTGTCCGGCACCCAGTAAGTGCTTAATAAACAGAAATCTGCCTCCATAACCACAACCACCACCACTAAGCAGGACAATTCTCCACCTAAAATAAATAAAGCTCAGAGGCTTCTGACCTAAGAAGAATGATTCAGCACCACCTGGAACTGAAGGGGAAAACACACTTTCAAATTTATTTGTGTGTGTGTGTGTGTGTGTGTGTGTGAGTGTGCGTGCGCACGCACATGCACACCTGCACATGTAACATACTGCCTCAGGCCCAACCCTCATTATGCAACTGATAAATATTTGCCAAATGATAAATTCCTTGGCCAAAGTGTTAAACAAAAAAAATGAGAGAAATATATAAAACATTGAAGCCATCAAGGTAAAGCAGTAATTTCTATGACTTTCAGTATGTAATTTTTTTCAAGCATCTTAGGAAGTAGAAATGATTTCCTTCTTAATTTTTTTTTTTTTTTTTTTTTTTTGGCGGTACGCGGGCCTCTCACTGTTGTGGCCTCTCCCGTTGCGGAGCTCCGGACGCGCAGGCTCAGCGGCCATGGCTAACAGGCCCAGCCGCTCCGCGGCATGTGGGATCTTTCCGGACCGGGGCACGAACCTGCATCCCCTGCATCGGCAGGCGGACTCTCAACCACTGCGCCACCAGGGAAGCCCTTCTTAATTTTTAAACAAAACTCAAAAGTAGTCTGAAGGATTAATGAAAATGTACTTACAAAAGACTTAGAAAAGGCTGTAAATGCAAACTGTTATTCTCTTTCTTTGGGATTATAGCCACCCTGCCAAAATCCAAAGCTGTATTAGTTAGTTTTTTCCTCAAAGATTGAATGTTATTTCACCTCCCCTCCATTATTTTAGCCTTTAATAGTCAATGTGAAAACTGGACCTGATTATCTGATTATGAATCTTGTTTGCGATTCTTCTGTTTCCAAGTTTATGAGAAAGAAATCTGTCTTCTATATCTTTTTCCATTTTCAGGTCTGTTTTTTCTAGATTATCACCCCATTCACATCTCAATTTAGTTGCTCACTGACCCTGTTCCCTTAACCGCTTAGCAACTCAACAAATATAGTCTTGTATACGGACAAAATCATTGCTGCTCCAAGGACAACCATAATTTTTTTTAAACCAGACCTTAAGTGCCTTCCATATTACTAAAGTCTCGTAACTCTATATAGGTTTCTAATTTAAAATGTAGGCCTGAAAATACTGAAACTCACCTAATATCATGCTCTAAAATGCACCCTCAATGTATAAAATTATTAAAAACAAAAAGGATTTTATACAAACAGCAAGAGTCTCACAAACATTTACTCCTATTCTTAGTGCCTTTTTTAAAATTTAGGGGAAACCAAACCTGTGCATTTAGTGATTCTCAATTCTATCATTCCTTGATTATTTCTAGTATCAACTAGTCGGGGACAATTTTCATTTGCTGTTTTTAATTTTGTTTTGAACTCACACATACTCTCATTTCAGATAACATTCTCCATGTCACTCCAATGTTATATATGCTGCCTACTTGAGTTCACAGAGTTCTCTGTGTCACCTGGATTAAAACATTAAGCCTTAATAAGATTTTTATTTCTGAGACACAAGATTCTCAATGCATGTAAATCAGAAGATGTATTCTGCACTCCCTGCCAAGTTCCTCAGATATATGTGTGCAATTAAATAGACAAGCAGTGAAATTTGAAGGTACAGAATTAGTAGCTGGTATCTGGACAGTACTCACCTGCCTGTACAGACAGGGCGGGGAAGAGAAACATCAACCAAGGGTGTGGACAAGGAAGAAACAAAGAGCCAACTTACAAATGAAGACAACTAATACTGGTCTTATTCCCCATCCCCAACCCCCACCCCAAAAAAGACAAGGTCAAGGGATTGTTCACATCCAAAAAGAGCCCTGCAAAACTCAGCTCAGAGCTGACCTCTTCCTTGAAGGCTTCTCTGCGGTCCCCAGACTAAGTCCATCACCTCTTTCCTGTGCTACCGCTGCACCCAGGACACACTGCTCTTTCACAGACCACAGCGCAGGAGGACTGTTTACATCTCTGCCCACTGTTGCCCCCCTCACCATTCACCCTGAAAGCTTAATCATACCTCTGCCCCTGCACATTTGCCTGGCACGCAGTGAATACTCACAAAGAGTTTATTACTATGTTGAACCTGAATAAAAATCTTTTTCTAAATGTTATATAATTATGACAAAAATGACAGTCAGGTATAAAAGAAAGCCAAACATTATATATAACCAAACACTTCTTTTTAATATTTATTCTTTCTCTGGCACACCATTATTAAGTGTCATAGATTTTAAAAAAAGCTGATCTGGATTTAACACAGGATGTGTCAATCTTATTTCTATGAAACAAAGTTGGTTTAATTAATATAATATTTTACTTTGGTTTAAATTCCTCTGTGTCATGTGTATCTCTCTCTTATCCTCATTCTTTCTCATTAATAAGGAATCAGAAAGCTTTGAAAAAAAAAAACTGAAACTCAAAGATGTACACATAATCATTACTTCTCAATGTCCAGTCACTGTGAAAAATTACACTCTCAAAATTTAATCAATCCTGGAACAAAACTGTATTCGTATTCCTAGCTCCCCCTGTGCAAAATTTTTATATTGGAAAACTAACAGGTGATGCATCTTTCTTTGTAGAGACTGAATAAATTTTTGCTCTATGAGAGTAGAACTGTCAAAGAATTGAATTTACAAGGACCCCCCCCAAAAAAAACCTATTTCAGTATTCAGCTGTTTCCTAGCAACTGAATCTGCAGATATTTTCTCATCACAAGTGAGTAATAGGGATAAAAATCTGTGTTTCAGTGCACTCAAGTGTCAATGAAAGCAATGCAGCTCAGTGGGAAAAAAACACTATAAATAGTGTGTAAAAATACTAAGTATCTTCTAGCCAATCTGGGCTGAAGTGTTAAAAGGGGTAATTATAATTGTTAAATATGATCAATGATCTGAGGAACAGGAGTGTTTATAGAGGAGTACAGGGTCATTCTTCTGTGAGTGGGGGGAAGGGTGCACAGGGGACACAAAGGTGACCACAGAAATAGTAACCTAAGAATTACTCTGGAAAGTTAGTTCAACCATGAAAAGAGAAGCTGCTGTCCTCAAGCTAGAGTTTAAACCTGGCTGAGGCTGCATCATAAATTTCTAGACAAAATATAACCTCACATATTACATACTCCAGAGAAAACCTGTCAAAAGAGTAACAACTGTAACCCCTGCAGCCAACTGCAGCGGTTCTTAGGAAGCAGGGTACTGCAGCCACAGACGTTCCCAACAGAGACTGCAGAAATATTCTGCATGCACAGCCCTTCCCACATCTGAGGTGCTTCACTCTTTCCTTTTATAAACAGGACACTGAAGTGCAACATCATTTCACGTACTTTTTTCAACAAATCTGGAGAAAACACAAACATGCAGCTCTCACAGGGTAATTCACCAGATCCTGAGCACCTGCTCTTCTCAAGGTACTGTGCTCAGCATCAAAGAGAATGACGTTGAACAGGGCTGAGTCCCTACCCTGCAGAAGCCAAACAGGGCTCAGTCCCTACCTGGAGAAGTTGAACAGGGCTGAGTCCCTACCCTGGAGAAGCTGAATAGGGCTCAGTCCTACCTGCAGAAGCTGAACAGAGCTTAGTCCCCACCCTGGAGAAGCTGAACAGGGCTCAGTCCCTACCCTGGAGAAGCCTACATGTAAAACATGCCATAGAACACTTGAGGGTGAATAAGAGAGCAGTAGAGGGGCAGAGGTATTTGACTGCGCCTGGGGAGAGGCAACAATCTATGAAAAAAAGGCACTGACTTTAAGGAGTTATGGGAGACCCACAGTGAAGAACCCAAGTCCTTCACCAATCAGCCACAAGAATTTTGGTAAGCCACCCAAGCCTTTGCGGGGCTAAACTTTCATGCGCAAAATGAAGAGGCCTGACTGGTAAGTTTTATTGAGAGCTCCTTATGAAAGAAGGCTAAAGCACTACCATACACAATAGGACAAACATGCATGTCCACTGATATCTATAAACCTCAAGTTTGGATTCTAGGAGCCAAGAATGAGGGCAAGATAACACACAAATGATTATCACACAACTCTAAAATCCTGTGCTGCTCTAAAAATCCTATGTCGATGTGCTGCTAACATTTGCTAGCAACTAGAAATAAGTGAATCATTAAAATTTTTGCCACCAATGATTTCCATAAACACAAAGTGCAAAATTGTACTAAGCACCACAGGGAAAAATTCAAACCCCTTAAAATTCTATTCTTTACATGAACTAGCCCCTTCAAATGAACACCTGAAAAATATATAGCACTTTGGAATTTTTTAAGCACCATATATATATATATATATATATATATATATATATATATATATATACACACACACATATATATATAATATATATATAACTGATTTTTTTTCCAACGGATCTAAGCTAGCCTATCAAAAACCTAGAATATTCCACTAAAACAATAACTTTTACTCAATCCTATTTTGTGATGGTGCTAAAAGCCTCATTTTCTAAAATACTGGGTTGGCCAAAAAGTTCCTTTGGATTTTCCCGTAAGATATTATGAAAATCCCGAACGAACTTTTTGGCCAACCCAATAAAATACATATGGAGAAAGATGCCAAGACTCACTTGTAATGACTTGTTCGTCTGTGGGATCCAGTGGGCCTGCCTGACCCCACACCCTACCTTGAAATACTCACTTCGGTTACTAGGTCCTCTACAATCTAAAGAGCAACATTCAATTTAGCATCCTCAGTCAACAAGCGTGTCTCAAAGTAAAAAGAGGATGTTTATTTTTTCCCCAAAAATGAATGGTTTTTCTGTTATCGATAGTTTCATGGCTTTTAACTGCACTGCTTTGTTTCCTAGAGCTCAGTACCAGGGGAGAATGAATGGGCTGGTGCCTGAGAGTAAAGGCAGAAGTGAAGGATTAGCAGCTACACTGACTGGTCCACTGCAATCACTTTAAAATAACATTAAATAACCAGGAAGTAATACTGGAAAAGACATATTAATCAATCCAAAACCAAAGGAAATCAACTAGACACAAATAAGACAAAGAAAATTCTTATATGATTACAAAGTAAGTAACCATTCAAGAAAATTAATTATATTTAAGCACAGCTTAAGGAACTAAACTGAACACTGCTTTTAAAAAGAGGATAAAAGATTTAAGAGGATTCTAAGCTCTGTAGAAATAAAAAATTACTTGATCAAGTGCCTACAAAGAATATTTTTCCAAAACAACAAATACTTGGTGAGTCACACATCCAACTACTATTCTAAACATGTGAAAAAGAAAATCCTTTTCAAAAAAAGAAAATCCTTACTTTCCTCTGTGACTCCCAAGAAAGCTGCTTACTTGCTGTCAGTTATTTCCCAGGGAGCTTCTCGGAAGTTCTCGTTCTATCTCTAAATTAGAATAAATATATTTTCTGAAAGTCTGTTTTCTAAAGTTTTACCAGCACCTTCTAATGATGAATCTCACCCACAGAAAGTGAAATTAGTCACATAATGTGAGAAAAAAGAGAATCTGCCTTAAAGATATTCAGCTACAACTTAAGAAGCTGCCCATTTTCTAAAAACAAAGCAAGCACGCTCCACCAGTGACACAGAGTGGAAGTGTGTGAAAACCCAAGCTCAGCCGTGTGACCCCCTACGTCTCAGGGCTTCACTTTACCCTCCCCAGAAATCCAGACTTAAACCCAACTTCACACTTGCCATCACCATCTGGATGACTGACAAGCACCTCCTGCTTAACATGATCAGAGCAGAACTCCTGGTTTTAGCCTGTGGACTTCTCACACAGTCTTCCACATCGTGGTAAAAGACATCACCCTCTAATCAGTCACTCTGGCCAAGAATCTGGGCAGTGCAACACAGTGGTCAGGAGTAAAGACTGAAGCCAGGCTGCATGGATGCAAACCCTGCCCTGGCTCCTCACTTAGCTGTGCAGACTGTACGCCTCAGAGACTGAAAATGGTACCCACCTAACAGGATTACTGTGAAGATGAAATGTGAAGCTCATGTGAAGCATTTAGAACAGCACCTGGCAAATATTAAATGTTCATTAAGTATAAGCTATCATTATTGTTTTTATCCTGATTTCCTCTTTTTCTCTCACACCCAGTGTGTCAACAGCACTTCAAGAAAGTAACTGAAATCCAGAGAGTTCTCTGAATCATCACCACCACAACCAGCCTCTTTCCAGCCACTATCCAGATCAAAGTGATAAAATTCTGAACTAGTCTTCCTACTGCCATTCTTTCTATACCCTCCAAAGTGGTTTTCAGCCACAGTAACCTATTCTAAATATAAATCAGATTATATCACTCCCTTTTCCAAAACTATCCAATGGTTTTCCACTACATTAGGCTAAAAAATCAATCTCTCTACCCCGGTTTATTCAAAGTCCTGCATCACTGCCGTCTCATTCTGTACAGCTCCCCGCTAGCTCACTACGCTCCAGCATTGTGCAAAAATGCCAACCCTCTCTCCTTGGGGCCTTGGCATCAATGACCGCTCCTGCCTAGAATGTACTTTCCTCTACTTTTGCTCTGCTGGCTCCTTCATGTCACATATAATATTGTTATTGTTTATTTCTTTGGTAACTGGTATAAGTTTTATAAGAGAAGAAATTTCATCTATCCTATTAAGTATTATATCCCTAGTACTGAAAACAATACGTGGGTGAACAAATAAAAAGTTATTAAAAAAAAAAAAACCATTAACTGAGAGAACTGGCTAAAGGTTCTAAAATTGTTATGTGAAGCAAAGAAATATATCTTTCCCTCATTCTTTTCCCTAACTGGTTATCAATTTATTGCATCTCAACTCCAAATTCACCCTTTTTGTCTGCTCTGTAACTGGACCCTAATACACTTACCTTTCAATATTTCCTGAGTTTGAAGATCTAAATCCCCTGATAATACAACTACTCATAAAGGCACAGTTTTTCATCAAAAGATCCTAAGAATCACAATTAGAAAACCCAAGATCCAGTTATGGCTGCAGCAATTACTGGCCAAAAAGACACTGGACAAACTACCTGGCCTCTCTGAGCAGCACTTTCCTAGCCTGTGTGATGCAGACGGTCATCCTCATCCATCTCAGAGACTTGTGGTGAGGATCAAATGAGATCACAGACAAGCAGTAAACTATGTGTGGACAGTAAGAGTCATCTTCATTATTCAGTATCTATCAGTCCAACAAAATGTTATTGAGCACTGACCCTATGTTACGTAGAGAGAAAAGTTTAAGACCAAGCCCTTACTCTCAAAAAGCTTACATTGTAGTTGAGAAGAAAAACGCTAACTGGAGTAATCTCACTGCAGTTTGGTAGTGTGCAGAATGCTGTGGGGGCACAAAGGAGACACACTCAGTACAATCCTGGGGCTCAGGGGGGCTTCCTGGAGGAAGCAGTGCCACAGCTGAGTCTCACGGATCAGCAGGGTGAGAAAAGAGCTCTTATCAAATAAGAACATAATGCCCATCTTTTACTAGTCCTAAAGCATGCTCAAAAGCCAGATTTGTTATCTTATAATATAAATCACATGATCAAACACTAACAACAAGATTGCAGATGTCACCTGGGGTAAAATTCTTCTATCAACTTAGACTTTCCCCAGCACCATTTATTTCTTCCTCTACCACAAATTAGAATACCTTTTTCTAAATCTTTAGGACAATTCTTCTCATCCTACAGGATATTTTCAAATTCTTTCAATTACATACTTCAAGGTCAAAACCTTCCTCACTGGAAAGGACTGTAATCTAGAAACCATCACAATGGGTTTAATTTCCCCTTTGCCACAGCCTAAAAGCAACACCTTCCCTTCCTCCCAGAGCTTCAGACTCCAAAGCTGTCAGGACAGCTTCCCAGGCAACCCCCTCCATCCACTCTCCTTCACGGCGAGGCAAAAGGCTCTATGGACAACCTCTCAATCAGACTCGGGCCCTGACCTACCCAGGAGAAAGCCAAGCACTTTTTGGCCAACCCAGTATTTTAGAAAATGAGGCTTTTGGCACCAATATAAAGTAGGACTGAGTAAAAGTTATTGTTTTCAGAATAAAAACAATACCAGAAAAAATTATAAGTTTTAACTCAAAAGGAAAGGTTGGCCTTTGCTTATACGGTAATCGGTACAGCTTGAAAAGAGCCACAGCACATAACTTTGAAGTTATGTACTAAACACTAAGTACCCAAAAAAGTGTCCCAAAAAAGTACAAAAGAAAACTACACTCAGATTAACAAACAACACTGAAAAATGTATTTTTAAGATGTTATCACTTAAGTGTCTGTTTAAACAAATCTCTTAAAAAGCACTGATTATGTCATTTATTTAACTCAGCTACCTCCAATTTCACCCAGCAGCGGGCTGTTTATTGTAGCACTAACCTAGTACTGCTTTTCCTAATTAAACATAAAGACTTTCTTCTACATTGCCCTCTACTGACACAAAATAACAATTTAGAACAGAAATCTAGGGGTTATATCTACCACAGGCCACACTAATTGTTAAGGGTCACATATGACATCCATCTCCAAGGAAAAAAAGACACAACCTTGAAGAGACAAAGGCTGTTCACAAAATTAATCATCTCACCAATAGTATTACTAGGAGAAAGAAAAAAATGACAAAATTAACCATGAGTAGTAACAAATAAAAACCTACTTAAAGGGACTTTCCTGGTGGCACAGTGATTAAGAATCCACGGGCCAATGCAGGGGATGATCCCTGGTCTGGGAAGATCCCACATGCTGCAGAGCAACTAAGCCCGTGTGCCACAAAGCCTGCGCTCTGGAACCCGCGAGCCACAACTACTGCACAACTACTGAAGCCCACATGCCCTAGAGCCCGTGCACCACAACTACCGAGCCCACGCAGCACAACTACTGAAGCCCACGTGTTCTAGGGCCCACGTGCTGCAACTACTGAGCCCGTGTGCTGCAACTACTGAAGCCCACGTGCCTAGAGCCCACGCTCTGCAACGAGAAGCCACCGCAATGAGAAAGCCTGCACACAACGAAAAGTAGCCCTCACTCACCGCAACTAGAGAAAGCCCGTGTGCAGCAATGAAGACCCAATACAGCCAAAAAAATAAATTAAAAAAAAAAACCTACTTAAATACATAAATATAAGACATGACACCATAAAACTCCTAGAAGAGAACATAGGTAAAACATTCTCATACATAAATTGTACCAATGTTTTATTAGGTCATTCTCCCAAGTCAATAGAAATAAAAGGAAAAATAAACAAATGGGACCTAATCAACCTTACAAGCAAAAGAAAGAAAAACCACCCTCGCACAGCAAAGGAAACCATCAACAGAACGAAAAGATAGCCTATGGACTGGGAGAAAATATTTGCAAATGATGTGACCAACAAGGGCTTAATTTCCAAAATACACAAACAGCTCATATAAATCAATGACAAAAAAACAAACAACCCAATCAAAAAATGGGCAGAAGATCTAAATAAACATTGCTCCAAAGAAGACATACAGATGGCCAATAGGCACATAAAAGGATGCTCATCATCACTAATTATTAGGAAAAAGCAAATCAAAACTACAGTGAGGTATCACCTCACAACAGTCAGAATGGCATTAAAAAGTCTACAAACAACAAATGCTAAAGAGGGTGTGGAGAAAAGTGAACCCTCCTACACTGTTGGTGGGAATTTAAGCTGGTACAGCCACTATGGAAAACAGTATTGGAGGTTCCTTAAAAAACTAAAAATAGAGTTGCCTTATGATCCAGCAATCCCACTCTTACGCATATACCCAGACAAACCATAATTCAAAAAAATACATGCACCCCTATGTTCATAGCAGCATTACTAAAATAGCCAAGACGTGGAAACAACCTAAATGTTCATCAACAGATGAGTGGATAAAGAAGATGTGGTACACATATAAAATGGAATGGAATGAAATGCCATTTGCAGCAACATGGATGGCTGCTAGAGATTATCGCACTAAGTGAAGTAAGTCAGAAAGAGAAAGATAAATACCATATGACAGCACTTATATGTGCAATCTAAAATATGACACAAATGAGCTTATCTATGAAACAGAAACAGACTCACAGATATAGAGAATGGACTTGTGGTTGCCAAAGGGGAGGGATGGATTGGGAGTTTGGGGTTAGCAGACACAAACTATTACAGAATGGATAAACAACAAGGTCCTACTGTATAGCACAGGGAACTATATTCAATACCCTGTGATAAACCATAATGGAAAAGAATATATATATATGCATAACTGAGTCACTTTGCTGTACAGCAGAAATTAACTCAACCTTGTAAGTCAACTATACTTCAATAAAATAAATTTAAAAAAAATTAAAACCTAGGAATTCTACAAATAACAGTACAGCATCATAAGCAATCTGAATATTATTATAAAAATTAAACTATTTTTTAAGAAGTACAGAACAAAACTATCAAGAGTATGTAACTGAAAACATGAACATATAGAAATAAAGTGAACATGGAAATATGGAAACAAAGTAAAATACTTACAGCCAAAGCCTTGGACAGTTTGGTTCTAAATTCATTAAGGATGATAGCCACAATGTCCTTGAGTGGTACATAAGCAAAGCCATTTTCCAAATAGACTTTCCTTCCTCTGAACAAATCCAGAGCATCAGCAAAAGGGATCTGAATTCAGTGTGAAAAACAGGGAAAATAAGTCAGTACCTGTCATTACGAAATTCTCCTACGTCTTCGTAAGTACTAAGGCTAAACAAAATCCTTCCTCTGAGAAAATCATTAGTCCTAGCAGATCTAAAGAAAAAAAAAAGCAAGAAGATCAATTTATACTCCTTGTAAGTAAACAACAGCATTAGGAAGGAGTGGCAGGCGGAAAATGTGTTTGTTTTAGAGTAGATCTTTCAAAAAATAATAAGCCAAGTTAAAATGCTTTATTTTCATTCTTAACTCATCAATTTACAAATTATAATCACCAGGATTTCAAATTCCCAGCTCAAGCCCTCTGGGTACACTGCATTCCTCTCACGTGACATAGTCCACATTTTGTTCTGTATCAAGTGGAATCCAATGTGTATACAATATGTTCAGTGCTAAAAATTACCAGTAAGTAAAGTAATTCCAAATTTCTTCATCTATGTTTCCACTCTTTCTCCAGGGAAATATATTGGAAAAGCTAATCTCAACACTAAGAAATGGAAATAATAATAAATGTCCAGTTTTATCTTTAAAATAAGTACTTGCCAGTAAATATTTTTTTAAAAACCTAATAAATAGTATTCTACTTACACTTTTTAAAGTCCTATGAACTATGGTAAAATTTTAAGAGATGAGATTATGGTAATGGTATTAATAAATTGCAAAACTCATCCTTACTCTTCAACAGAGTTTTTCTACTTCTTAAAAATGAGATAAAAAACTAGGTTAAAAAAAAAAAAAAAGATTCCCCAAATACCCTATTCACCCAAGTTTTATGGAAGAGTTAAATCTATATGCCCATAGTTCTTCAATGTATTCAATGACACCACACAATAATCAGATCATGTGTTTTTACAGAAAGTTTCTAATTAATTTACAGATTTCTACATCCAGCACACAGTCCTTGCCCTGAAGCAGTTCACCACTTGGTTGAAGAAACAAGACGGACTCACGTGGACAAACACGCCCTGCAGGAGGACGCTGGCCAGACTGGGGGGGGAGGTAGGGATGGAGTGCCCGTGGTGGCAGGACACGCACCAGACGCCAGGCATGGGCGGCAGATAGCCGCCCCTCCCCTGCTTCGGGAGGTCCTCAGCCCCGCAGCCCTGCACCTGGCTCACACAGGCAGGAGTCTGTGCTGAGGGTGCGCAGATGGCGGTGTGGGGGCAGGGGCCGGACCCGGGCAGGGGGAAGAAGGCCGGGGCCCCAGGGCACCCGGGAGGGAGGAGAGGCTCCCGCGCGGAGGCGGCGTAGGGAACAAGGGGCCGGGGAAGAGGGGCGTTGCAGGTCTTCCCAGCCCCAGCGCAGCCCGAGGCTGAGCACAGTGAGGAGAGCGTGGCCCGCAGTGGGTCGGCACCCGAGCAGCGCCAGGAGTCGGTGCAGCGCAGCCCGGGGCGGAGAGCACAGCACATCCGGGGGGCGAAGACAACATCCGAACAGAAGGGGGAGAGGCTGCGCCCACAAGAGGCTACACAAATGCGTCAATAAAACACGGATAGAAGCTCAATGTGATACATTTAACAACACCTAGGAAGTACTTTAAAAGCGTACCTACCTTATAAACTGATTCCAGCTCCAACTGAACCCCACCTAAACTGTGTGATGAAGCCATAATATCCTGTTCTCGGAGAGTCTTATCTTCATCACTTATCTAAAAGGAAACATATTTTATATCTTTTAAAAATTAAAACTCTGCATTCAGTTTCAATAAAGCACTTTCCTGTTCTAGTGAAGATTCTACACTTTTTAAAAACTTTTAAAACCCTGGTATCTGAAATCATTCCTAATATGATTATTAAGTCGTTACTATCATTAATGAAGCCAAAATATAGAAGAAAATTTAAATTCAATATACTTTCAAATTTCTACTCTGTCAATTTCTGAGGACACATATCGAAAGAACAGTAGCAGAGAAACAATATCCTGGACTAGCTGCACCCACAGACTCATGAAAGGAGAAAATGAAAACCTTTCTGAAGAAATATACAATTCTCCTAGGGCTTAGTATAGTCCTCCAAATAACTCCCCAAATACAATCTCTAGCACACAGAGAAAACACACACACAAGGAAATAAGACTCCATCAGTGGGAACCAGATTGGTAAAACGAAAAGAAAAGTATAAGGATTGGAAAAAAGAAACAAAATTGTCATTATTTACATATTATGTGATTAGAATCCTTAGAAAATCCAGAAAAATCCACAGATAAATTATTAGACCTACTGACCTAATTAAGCAAGGTATCTGGCTACAATGTCATATACAGAAAAACCAATTGTATTTCTATCTGCCAGCAGCCCACTTTAATAATGGATTTTTTTTAAACTACCATTCATAATGGGATTAAAACTATCAGTATTTAGGAATAAATCTAACAAAAGATGGTCAAGACCTCTAGGGAAAAAAAAATGTAAAACCTTACTGAAGGAAACTGGAGAAAACCTAAATAACCGAGAGACATCCATAAACATGCACCAGATGATGTAATACTATAAATGTACCAATTCTCCTCAAATTAACCTGCAGAATCAATATACTCTCAAGCAAAATCACAATAGCTTATGTGTCTGTGTTGCTTCTAGAATGTATAGGGACACACAAAGTGTCAAGGAAAGCCAAGATAGAAAAAGACAGTCAACCCAATAGAAAAATGATCAAAAGATATGAACACACGCTTTACAACTGAGAAAATTTGAAGGGCCAATATATACGATCATATCTCGTCTTATTGCACTTGGCTTTATTGTGCTTCCCAAATATTACTCTTTTTTTTTTAAACAAATTGAAGGTTTGTGGCAACCCTGTGTTGAGGAAGTCTATTGGCACCATTTTTCCAACAGTATTTGCTCACTTCGTGTCTCTGTCACATTTTCGTAATTCTCAAAGTATTTCAAACATTTTCATTATTATTGTATTTGAGAGCACTGAACAAACAAACATGTATCATCAAAAATCAGTGCAAGAGAGTCATCAACTGAAAACTACCACCTCAATTCCTTTTTGGTAATGGACAGGATAAAAATACAAAAACTAAAAATGTAATATAACTAGATGTCATGAGAAGTCTCAATAGGCAAAAATTTTAAAGCGTGTCACAGCACACATTATATACAATCAACACTCATTCTAGAGTGTTTAAATTGAGTTTTAGCAATAGCAAATATTTCTCTAAGAGCTAACACCAGATTATTCTCCTTTAGTATTGGCTTTGTTTACATATACCTGTTGATAGTAACTTCTCTACAAAATTGACTATTTACCTTTTACTCCGCATTCCATAGGACAAATCCTTCCAAGCTCAAATATACCACCAGATACACAATGCAAAGACTATTTGAGAAGAGGCAGGTATGTTTCAGAGCCAAGCTGTAATTCACAAACAGCAACTGATAAAGTGAGAAACTGACCAGGGAGACATAGTGAAAGGGAACAAGGTATCTGTACATCCTCGTGATGATCTTTCACTATCTTTAAGTGATTTCCAATTTAAATATAAAAACTATTTCAAATTTGTGCAGTGAACACTTACTTATTTGAAATTAAATAAAAATTAAATACACATGCCTGTTCTCCCCACCATTAATGGGGATAATCATAGGTGATTGCATGGATCGTTTTTTGCCCAAATGGTTTTGACTGGATCTGGCAATACTGAAGTTGAGGCCAAATGTGTTTAACCCACCACGTCCCTTTTACAATTACTTATTACAGCAACAAAGAATTAGATAACTTTGAACATACAGATGTTTGCCATGATAATATCTGGGGTTTTAACTGAACAAATCCCACAGCAATATATAAGAACCACTAAGACTTCTCCACGAATATAGGGGAATATAGTACCTCTCTTTCCCTAAACTCAACTCAAATATTTGTATTAACAATACCACAGGTGTTTATAAGCAATTAACTGCTCACCAAGTAACTGTCAGGTAAGCAGGGGAAGCACACTTCAGCTCAACTGTCATACAACAGAATACTTTACTTACAAGAGACTTAATGTTCCAAACACTCTTCTACCTTAGGTATATAGTCAAGGCTCAATTTAAACAAAATTCAAGGTCTTGAATGAAAACTAGAGTAGATTATTAAAGAATGTGGTAAGACTGTCTTTCACTGAAATCTTCCCCCACCCCCCAAAAAAATAGAAAAAAAATTATCTGGACTTTACTTAGATTAGAAATAATGAATAAAATTCTAAGGGATTCAATGTGTTTCTAAACTGTTCACCCAAAGTAACTGGGTGCATTCCAAATAATGCGCATTCTAGCTGAAATTAATGTCATTTCCTACATGATAGCCTTTCAGTAAATATTGTTTTTCCTTGGTGAATTAAAAAGTTCATCCATTTGCCACACACATCTAAACCTTCATTTAGCTATTTAATAATAAACAAAATAAGAGAATTGTCACTGAAAAATGTTGGATGACTGTCTGAAACTTTATTAATTAGTATAAACTTCTATTAACTTCATTATTTCAAATTTCTAAAATAATCTTGAGTATTCTCTTCTGCTTCTGGTATAAAAACTACTGGGAAAAATATGAGCATATTTCACTTTCTCAGGCTTCCCTAATGAGGTTAACTACTGGATGCCTAGAAAAAACTCATTCTCCAAAAGAGCAAGACAAAATTAAACAGCTTCCTGCTTCTACTAACAAAGGATCTCATGTAAGAGTTAAAAACAGCTACAGTGGAACAATTATAAAAGCAGAGGAACTGAATAGAAAGTATATCGTTTTTGTAACTGCAGAAGCCTAAGTTCAAATCTTAAAAAAGTGAATTAACCTCTTCATACCTCAGTTTCTCCATTGGTAAAAGGAAGAAAATAATACCTGTTTCATGAACTTTTTTGTCAGAATTAAGTAAAATAAAGTATGTAAAGTGTCTAGAATAGGCCTAACATATAGCATGCCTTTAATAAATGGTAAATATTTATTATTACTATCAGTAATGTACATTTTGATTAGCTTGTTTTCCAGGAACACAGTGAAACATTTTTGATCCACATGATCATGATAAGATGGCAAAGCTGGAAGATCCTGAGCTCACCTCCTCCTACAAACACACCAAAACTACACCTATATATACAACAACTCTCTCTGAGAATGACCTGAAGACTAGCAGAAGAGCTCTTGTACAATTAAGGATATAAAGAAAAAAACACACTGAGTAGGGTAGAAGGGGCAGAGACACTATCTAGTCAAGACCCACATCCCCAGAGCAGCAAGCCACAAGCAGGAGGAGATATCACAAACTCAGAGGCCCTCCCTCAGGAGCGAAGGGTTTGAGCCCCATATTGGGCACACCAGACCCAGGGACTGGCACTGGGTAGGTGAGCCCACTTAACTAGCTTTGAAAACCAGCAGGGCTTATGCACAGGAGAGCTGAAGGAAATTGAAATTTCACTCTTAAAGGGCTCACACACAAACTCACTCACTGGGAGTCCCAGCACAGAGGCTGCAGTTTAAAAAGAGCCTAGCGCTCTAGATAGCTTGCCAAGGCCACCCCAGCAAACCCCAGGTCCACTCCAGCACCAATCATCCCACCAAGGCAGCAGCCCCAACATGTCCTGGAAAAGCCCCAGCCCATCCCCACTACAACTCCACCTGGCCTGCCAAAGCTGACCAGCACATACAGTCTACACTGGGGATACTCCTATACAAGATCACACCTCCAAAACCAAGAGACATAACGTTTCACCTAATTCACAGAAACAAACACAGAAAGTCAAACAAAATGAGGAGACAGAGAAATCTGTTCCAAACAAAAGAACAAAATAAAATCCCAGAGGAAAACCCTAATGAAATGGAGATAAGTAATTTACCTGATAAAGAGTTCAAAGCATGGTCACAAAGATGCTCGCAGAACTCAGGAGAAGAATGGAGGAACACAATGAGAACTTCACAGAGTTAGAATATATAAGAACCAATCAGAGCTAAAGAATACAACAACTGAAATGAAAAATACATTAGAGGAAATACACAGCATTTTAGATGATACATAAGACCACATAAGCAACAAGGAAGAGAGAATAGTGAAACTCAACCAATAAGAACAGAAAAAAGAAAAACGAATTTTTAAAAATGGGAATAATTTAAGGGAACTCTAGGACAACACCAAGTGCACTAACATTCACATTATGGGCCCAGAAGGAAAAAGGGGCAGAAAACCTATTCAGTAAAATTATGGCTGACAACTTCCCCAGACTGGGGAAGAAAACACACATGCAGGTTCAGGAAGCATAAAATCCCAAACAAGATGAACCCAAGAGATCCACACCAAGACATATCATAATTAAAATGGGAAAAGTTAAAGACAGGGAGAGAAACTTTAAGGCAGCAAGAGAAAAACAGTGAGTCACATACAAAGGAACCCCCAAAAGGCTATCAGCTGACTTTTCAGCAGAAACTTTGCAGACCACAAGGGAGTGGCATGCTGCATTTAAAGTAATGAAAGAAAACAACTTACAACCAAGAACAGCCAGGAAGGCTACTGTTCAGAATCAAAGGAGAGTTAAAGAGTTTCCCAGACAAGCAAAAACTAAGAGTTCATCACCACTAAACCAGCCTTACAAATGTTAAAGGGTTTTTAAGCAGAAAAGGCTATAACTAGAAATAAGAAAATATATGAAAGAAAAAAACCTCACAGCTAAAGGCAAATACATAGTAAAGACAGTGGATCATCCATTTAAAAAGCTAGTATGAACATTAAAAGAAAAAAGTCATAAAATCAACTATAATTACAATAAGCAATTAAGAGACACACAAAGTAAAAAGATGTAAAATATGACACCAAAAACATTAAATGTAGATGGGAGGAGTAAAAAAGTAATGCTTTTAGAATGCATTCAAACTTAAGCAAACATCAGGTTAAAACAAACATATATATACATATATATACACACACACACACATATATATATATATATACACACACATATATGAACCTCATGGTAACCAAAAACCAAAACCCTACAAGAGATACACAAAAAATAAAGATAAAGGAATCCAAACATAGCACTAAAGAAAATCATCAAACCACAAGGGAAGAGAACAAGAGAAGAAGAAAGGAAGAGAAATACAAAAACAACCAGAAAACAATAGCAAAATGGCAATAAGTACATAGCTATCAGAAATTACTTTAAATGTAAATGGACTAAACTCACAAATAAAAAGATATAAGGTAGCTGAATGGATAAAAAAAATAAGACCCATTTATAGCCTGCCTACAAGACACTCACTTCAGATCTAAAGACACACAGGCTGAAAGTGAAGAAATGAAAAAAGATATTCCATGAAAAAAATGAAAAGAAAACTGGGAGAGAAATACTTGTATAAGATAAAAGATTTTTTAAAACAAAGGCTGTAACAAAAGATAAAGAAGGACATTACATAATGATAAAGAGGTCAATCTAACAAAAGGATATGATGTTTGTAAATCTTTATGCACCCAACATAGGAGCATATAAATATATAAAGCAAACATTAACAAACATAAAGGGAGAAACTGACAGTAATACAATAATAGTAGGGGACTTTAATATCCCACTTACATTAATGGATAGAGAGAAAATCAATAAGTAAACACTGACCTTAATCAATGCACTAGACCGATGGACTTAATAGATGTGTGTGTGTATGTGTGTGTGTGTGTGTGTGTGTGTGTGTGTGTATAGAACATTCCATCCAAAAGCAGAACTCACATTCTTTTCAAGTGCACATGTGACATTCTCCAGGACAGATCATATGCTAGGCCACAAAACAAGTCTCAATAAATTAAAGAAGACTGAAATCATATCAAGCACCTCTTCTGATCACAACATCACAACAGTTTGAAACTTGAAATCAATTACAAGAAGAAAATTGGAAAAACAAAAACATGTGGAGGCTGAACAACATGCTACTAAACAACCAATCAGTGAACAAATAAATCAAAAAGGAAATTTAAAAATACCTAGAGACATATGAAAATGAAACCAAATGATCCAAAAACTATGGGATGCAGCAAAAGCAATTCTAAGAAAAAAGCTCATAGCGATACAGGCCTACCGCAAGAAACAAAAACAGGGCTTCCCTGGTGGCGCAGTGGTTGAGAGTCTGCCTGCTGATGCGGGGACTTGGGTTCATGCCCCAGTGCGGGAGGATCCCACATGCCGCAGAGCGGCTGGGCCCGTAAGCCATGGCCGCTGAGCCTGTGCGTCCGGAGCCTGTGCTCCACAGCGGGAGAGGCCACAACAGTGAGAGGCCCGCATACCGCAAAAAAAAAAAAAGAAAGAAACAAAAACAACTAAAATAAACAATCTAACTTTACACCTAAAGGAACTAGAAAAAGAAGAGCCAACAAAACCTAAAATTAGTAGAAGGAAGGAAATTAAAAGACCAGAGTGGATATAAATGAAATAGAGACTAAAAAAAAAAAAATAGAAAAGATCAATGAAACCAAAAGCTGGTTCTTTGAAAACATAAAGAAAATAGACAAACCTGTAGCCAGACTCATCAAGTGGAAAAAAAAAAAAAAAGAGAGGGCCCAAATAAATAAAATCACAAACGAAAGAGAATTTACAACCAATACCACAGAAACACAGCCATAAAAGACTACTACAAACAATTACATGCCCCCAAATTGGACAACCTAGTAATAATGGATAAATTCCTCAAAACACACAATCTTCCAAAACTGAATCAGGAAGAAATAGAAAATCTCAATAGACCAATTACCAGTAATGAAATTGAATCAGTAATAAAAAAAAAAAAAAATCCAGCAAACAAAAGTCCAGGATCAGATGGCTTCACAGAGGAACTGTATCAAATATTTAAAGAAGAGTTATCCTTCTCAAACTATTCCAAAAAATTGAAGAGGAAGAAATGTTGCCAAACTTATTCTACAAGTCCAATATCACCCTGATACAAAACCAGACAAAGACACTACAAAAATAGAAAATAACAAGCCACTGTCTCTGATGAATATGGAATGCAAAAAATCTTCAACAAAATATTAGTAAAACAAATTCAACAATACATTAAAAGGATTATATACCATGACTGAGATTTAGTCTCAGGATGCAAGGATGGTTCAATATCTGCAAATCAATGTGCTAAACCACAATAATAAAACAAAGAAAAAGAATCACATGATCATCTCAATAGACGCAGAAAAAGCATTTGACAAAATCCAACATCCATTTATGATAAAAAAAAACTCCTAACAAAGTGTGTACAGAGGGAACATATCTCAACATAATAAAGATTACATACAACAAACCCACAGCTAACACTATACTTGATGGTCAAAAGTTGAAAGACATGGATGCCCATCCTCACCACTTTTATTCAACACAGTACTAGAATCCTAGCCATAGCAATCAGACAAGAAAAAGAAATCAAAGGCATCCAAATTGGAGGGAAGAAGTAAAACTGTTACTATTCGCAGATGACATACTACATGTAGAAAAACTTAAGACTCCAGCAAAAAAACTATTAGAACTAATAAATTCATGCAGTAAAGTTGCAGAATATAAAATTAAATTACAGAAATCTGTTGCATTTCTGTACACTAATAACTCAGAAAGAGAAATTAAGTAAATCCCATTTACAAATGCATCAAAATAAATAAGATACCTAGAAATAAATTTAACCAAAGAGGCTAAAAACCTGTACTCTGAAAACCATAAGACAGTGACGAAAGAAAATGAAGACAATACAAATAATTGGAAATATATACCATGCTCATGAAATGAAAGAATAAATATTGTTAAAATGCCCATACTACCCCAAAAAACTACAGTCCATGCAATCCCTATCAAAATACCCATGGCATTTTTCACAGAACTAGAACAGTCCTAACTAGAATAGCCTAAAATTTGTATGAAACCACAAAAGACCCCAAATACTCAAAGCAATCTTGAGAAAGAAAAACAAACTTGGAAATATCATGCTCCTGATTTCCAACCATACTACAAAGCTACAGTAATCAAAATAGTATGGTACTGCCGCAGAAACAAACACATAGATCAGTGGAACAGAATTAAGAATCCAGAAATAAACCCATACTTTTTTGGTCAACTAATTTACCACAAAGAAGCCAAGAATTTACAATAGGGAAAAACAGTCTCTTCAATAAATGGTGTTGGGAAAACTGAACAGCTAAATGCAAAAGAGTGAAATGGCCATTTTCTAACACCATATACAAAAATAAACTCAAAATGGGTTAAAGACTTAAATGTAAGACCTGAAAGCATAAAACTCATAGAAGAGAACATAGGTAGTATGTTGTCTGACATCAGTCTCAGCAATTTCTTTTTTTTG
This sequence comes from Orcinus orca, assembly GCF_937001465.1. Lineage (NCBI taxonomy): Eukaryota > Metazoa > Chordata > Mammalia > Artiodactyla > Delphinidae > Orcinus > Orcinus orca. Next base: position 61,859,760 of record NC_064568.1, read on the forward strand.
GATCTGTCACCCCAGTCAAGAAAAACAAAAGCAAAAATAGATAGGACTTCATCAAACTAAAAAGCTTTTGCAGAATGAAGAAAACTATCAACAAAACAAAATGGCCACCTACTGAATGGGAGAAAATATTTGCAAATGATAACTGATATGGGGTTAATATCCAAAATATATGAACAACTCATATAACTTAATATCAAAAACAAACAATCTGATTAAAAACTGGGCAGAGGAGATGAATAGACATTTTTTCCAAAGAAGACAAACAGATGGCCGACAGGCACATGAACAGATGCTGAACATCACTACTCACCAGGAAAAGGCAAATCAAAACCACAATGAGCTATCACCTCATACCTGTCAGAATGGCTATTATTGAAAAGATAAATTTTGGGGAGGGTGTGGAGAAAAGGGAACCCTAATACACTGTTGGTGTATTAAATTGTAAATTGGTGCAGCCTCTGTGGAAAACAGTATAGAGATGCCTCAAAAAATTAAAAATAAAATTACCATGCAATACAGCAATTCCACTCCTGGAAAGAAAACAAAAACATTAATTCAAAAAGATATATGCACCCCTATGTTCACTGAAGCATTATTTACAATAGCCAAGATACGGAAGCAATCTAAGTCTCTAATGATAGACAAATGGATAAAGAAGATGTGGTATATATATACACAGTGGAATATTATTCAGCCATGAATGACATCTTGATACTTGTGACAACATGGACTGACCTAGAGTGTATTATGCTAAGTGAAAAAAGTCAGAGAGAGAAAAACAAATACCATGATTTACCTATATGTGGAATCTAAAAATCCAAACAAAAGAACAAACAAAGAACAGAAGTAGACTCACAGATACAGAAAACAAGCTAGTTTTTGCCAGAGGGGAGGCGGACAGGGGGAAGGGCAAATAGGTGAAGGTGATTAAGAGGTACAAACTTCTAGTTATAAAATAAGTAAGTCACAGGGATATAATGTACAGCATAGGGAATACAGTCAGTAATACTGTAATAACTGTGTATGGTGACAGATGGTAAGAAGATGCATAGTGGTGATCACTTTGTAATGTATAAAAACATTAAATCATTATGTTGTACACTTGAAACTAAAATGATGTTGTAAGTCAACTATATTTCAATTAAGTAAATAAAGTGAAATGTTTCCTGAAACTAAACTGGTTTCTATGAATTTGTCATTTTATTAGTTAAACTAACATATGACTGGTCTTTAGGGGGTATACAAAATAACTAATAAAGTTAGCTAGGTTATCACTACAGCACCTTACAATCAAGGCATATTATGCTTCCCAAATTAACATCTTCCTGAACAGAAGTATATAACAAACTTCTCTAAATGGAATCGCATTTCCAGAATGACTTACATTATTATTCCAGAGATGCTCCATCTTCAGTCTGGTTAATTTTCAATCAGCAAAGACCCTGAACATTTGAGCCTTGAAGTTCTCTTTCCACCACTACTCACAATTCCCCTACCTCAACCTCTATTTTCCACACCCACCCACGAAATAGTAAGTACCTGAATGTTTCAAATGGTATATGCAGTAATGGTATAATCTTTTTTCAAGCAAAAATCACACAGACCTCTAACAGTTTTGGTAAAGTTATACTTCCTTATTTTATAATCATGTTGTTTTACATACTCCTTAGTAAAAGAATTAAGGATCTGGGTTGTGTGCATCTTTTTCTTTTTGGTATTCTTCATCAGACCAAGAATGGGGAGAGCAGGCTCCCTCTGCCAGCAATCCTGAAAGGGGATTAAGAGCGAGGTCTGGAGCGGCAAACGTCCCCACACTGAACAGGCGTCGGAGGCTGTCTGTGTAGACTGCCCTGCTGTTCACCCTGTGCAGAGTCCCTCACTGAGGGGGGATTACACATCCCCTACCTGCTGAACTCACATGTAGCCATGTGACTTGCTTCAGTCAGTGAGAGGTAAGTAGAGGTGACACATGTCAATACCAAGCCAACAAGTTACAAGCACGTGGTTTACCCAGTTCTCTCCTCCTTCCACCACAGCAACTGGTAAAGTTCCAGATGAAGGCTGCTCGATCCGCCTGAATCATGGCGCCAAAATGACACAGAGCAGGGCTACCACTGGCCCACAGGAGACGTAAAGGATGAACAAGAAACAAACCTTTTAGCAGTCTCTGAGGCTTAGGGGTCATTTGTTACCACTGCATCGCCTATCCTGACTGATAGAGTGATCTCCCTCCTCTTTGGATCACACATTTTCATCAATAAATTATTTTGAGCACATAATTCCAGTATGTTTATAAATTACATACACATATCACTGTATATTAGGTACTGATAACATGCCTCCCCCCCCCCAAAAAAAAAGGAAAAAGGAATGAGATTTAAAATATGTAAGTTGCATTACTTACATTCTTCCCACATTCCCAAATGATCATCTTGGGCACACCAGTTTGAAACCACTAGTCTATTACCCTGGCCTCTGAAGTAAAGATACAAACAATGCTTCCCAGAGATTTATTCCATAAACTTCCAATCAACAATATTCATTTATGTTTATTAACAGTTTGGCCAGTTTTCTCCTTGAATCCACACAGCTCTCTCTATCAAGGCCTGGTCCTTAAACATGGCTGTACATCAGATTTGCAGTGGAGCTTTTCGAAGTTACAGATCCCTGGTACAACTTAGACCTACAGATTGAAGCCCAGAGGTGTATATTTCTTTAGAAGGTCCATTAATGACTCTGAAACACACCACTAGTCTAAAATACAGTAAATCCCAGGGAAAGAATCCTCTTTTCTAAAATAAATTTACCATGTCCTAGAAATACTACCATCAATTCTAGCATTTGATTTTTTTTTTTTTTTTGGAGAATGTTTCTTTCTGAAACACTAGAACCTACTATATACCAAGCACTATTTCCAGCAGATGGGATCCAGCTATAAACAAGCCAAAAAAAAAAATCAAAAAACCGCTGCTGTCATGAAGCTTATATTTTAATGGCATGAGACAGACAATAAACAATAAACTATCAGGTAGTGATCTATGGTGAAAATAAAACAAAGGGATGTGCTACGGATGGGACAGATTTATACTTCAGTTGTATAGTCAATTAAAGCCTCTCTGGAGAAGTGACATTTAATTGGAAACCTGAATTATAAGAGCGTCGAGGTAACAGTTAATGCTAAGGTGCTAGAGAGAAAAAAGGCTAGTATGCCGGAGGAACAGAAAGAGGCGATGGAGCAGGGGCAGGAGAGGGACAGACAGGGCTCTGAGGCCTGCTGAGATAGGGTTTTGTACGAAGAATGGTACAGTAAACTGAAATTTCAGGCAGAGGAAAGTTCCGATCTGATTTATACTGTGATTTTAAGCTTGCTCTAGTGCTGAATGGAGAAAGGATTGTGTTGTAAGGAATTGTACTGGAGAGAAAGAGATATACTCTCAGTGGGCAGTTTAGGGAAAAGATGACAGAGGCCTGAACTAGAGAAGTACAGGTAGGAAAAAAACAAGTGGACAGATTTGGGATATGTTTAGGAGGTAGCATGGCCTGATGGACTGCAAATGAAGGGGTGGAGAAAAAGACTCCTAGGTCTGGGGCTTCAGCCACTGGACAGATGGTTACACCATTTACTGACTCATCTTTTTCTTGATCCTCATCTCCACTGCCATTTATATTTTACTTCTATACATATTTATCATATGTGTCTTGTTGCAAGTCACCTCTAACCCTTTGTAGAAAGGGGCATGGCATCAATAAATACAAATAAATGATTTCAAGTACCATTTTTTCTTAAAATTAAACACATCTGTATAGCAGGTAAAAAGTAATACCAACAATATTAAACTTCTAATTTTATTAATATTAAATATTAAAATATAAATATTTATTAAAATATTAATATTTTATTGTTTACTACAAAATTAATTTAATACAAAATATTAATAGTAAAAAAGCTAATTAAAACAAGTAATTGATGGAAAGACTGTTTAAAATATCCAACGTATAATTAAACAATTAGGAATCACTTATAATGAAATTAAAAATCTGTGGGTAAAGCAAATACTGAAAGCAATTTTTATGATTTTTAATATTGTTACCACTACTTTTAATAAACATTGGTGCTATATCAGTAGTAAATATTGTGATCTATAAAGGGCACATGTTTGCCAAATGCCCTATGACCCAATCATTGATCCTACTGTGGGGATTTAGGATGGCGGCAAATTCCCTGACACTCTGTCCATTGAGAGCTGAGATCTATTCGCTCTCCCCATGACTGGGCTGGCCTGTGACTGCCTGAACAACAAAGTATGGTGCAAGGGATGCCAGGCCATCCCATGCCTCATCTTTGAGGGGACTGACAGCTTCCACCTTGTTCTCTTGGAGTTCTGGGTCACCAGAAAAGAAGTCCAGCCCCCTTGTTTGCGGGATGCCATGGAGAGGATCCCTGCAGAGTCCAGCCTTCTAGAAGTCCTCATCCAGCAAGAGGAATGTGAGTGAAGCTGTCTTGGACATCCTAGACCAGACTAGCTACCAACCAAGGAGCCCCATGCAACACCATGTGGAGCAAAAGAACTGCCCTGTTGAGCCCAGTCTGAATCCCGGACCCTCAAAAGTGTGAGATATAATAAAATGGTATTGTTTTAAAACATTAGGGTTAGACTATGGTTTTAAAGTTTTAATGTTAGCTTTCAGAATTGTTGTTTTAGGTTTGGAGACAGATGTTACACAGTAATAAACAGCCAGAACACTTATCTACCTAAAATAAAAGTTAGTTTAAAACATTTTTTCTACTAATAATCCAATTCTTACAAAATACTTCCTTCATTTAAATGTACAGAAGAGAGCCAAATAAAGGGGGAAAAAATTAAACTGGTAAATCTCTAGGGGAAATCTTTACTTTACTTACAAATTCTTTGTCATTTTTATAGTCACCCAAAACATTCAAAGTTAGAAAAATGAACAATAATTTAATATCCTGACATTCTAATTAGTATGTTGATGTCTCAGTAACTCTGCCAACATGATCAATGTAAAAATCAATCGTCTGGTTATTTTATTACTGCTCTTTTTTTAATAGCATAGGCACATTTGGAACACACTAAAATTTAACACCAAAAAGGAAAGATTAATCACTTATACTCAAGCACATTTCTTCTCTCCTACAAGAAAACAAGCCTCTTTTTAAAAAGAGCTGGGTAATTTATACAAAAGTTCTTCTAAGTCTCCTAAATAAATCAAAACAGTAGTTAATTCCTGAGCTGCACATAACAGGCCCAGATACACATGAGAACAGTATAATCTGACAGGACACATCAGGAAAGCATTCCCCCCATCCCACCCCACTCAGCAAACATTCCTTCAGCACCTTCTAGAAGCCAGGTACAGTGCCAGCAGATAACACGAGCAAAAGTAAGGTGCTACTTATAAACTAACTGTAGTATTCAACCATAGCAAAAGCTTATAGAGATGACAAATTGACTCCACCAACAATGAAATCTGAAAGCAGCAGCCACTCAGAGAGGAGAAGGTGTGACCTCCTGCAGCAGCCAGGAGAGCAGAGGTCTTGCGAGAACCTGGGTGTCTGCCAGGCCCGGGGAGAGCGGGAATGGAGCACGTACCCCAGGGCTGCCGGGGTGAGGTGGGGACACCCTCCAAACCACCCAGGGCAGGCAGGACGCCACATGACCCGGTGCTCAGCCTTGGCTCACAGGAACGAGAGGTGGGCAGATGGAAGGAAGCACACTCAGCAGAGTGGAAGAGAGGCAACAAGGGATCCATCCCAGGAACCTACGTTTTGAGTCCAGCTCAGAGACCAGACTCAAAGAGCCGTGGATAAAGCTGAAAGTCACCAATGGCACCACTAGGGCAGTGGCTTTGCCTGAGGCTTATAGATCAGCACTAACAGGGTAGCCAGGCAGCACTTAACAGCATTAAACATTATGATTTACTGAGAATAGCTTGATACCATCCCAGAGGCCGGACACCTAGGAAGCCACATGGGGCACAGAAGACGGAAGAAAGTCACTTCAATTAATCAATCTCAATCAGTCAATCTCTCTCTCTCGCTCTCTCTCGGGGACACACACACACACACACACACACACACACACCCCACCCCAGGTCTGAATTGGGGAGCAGGACTCAACTGGCCAATTTATAGGCTGAATGACTCCCAAGCTGGTATGCCCTAGAAAAATGCCACTAACATAGCAAAACATAAAGTAACAATAAGTAAACAATGCATTATGTAATAAATGATGCTGAATATATAGAAAGCAATATTAAGAAAATTTAAAAACTCATATCTATTCCTAAAAGCAAATGTAAAACTATATTACAAGACAATAGGTTAAATATAAAAATATAGAATCTTAGAGAAATAAGTGGCTGAGAAAAATCAGACTGTTTATATCATTTAACCCTAACCAAGAGGCTAAAAGCCTGAGTCGGAAACCCTAGAGTCAGAACTGAGACAACTTTGCACCAAAGATCTCAATGAATCTTTTGCTCAATTATTTTCATGCAAGTCCCTCGTCCTTGCCCTCAGTCAGTACCTAAAATTTAGACCCCTCTGGAGCCCCAGCAGTGCTCCTAGCCATTCTCATTTCTTCCAGCCCTGCCCCATCTACCCCCTCAGTGATATGTATACTCCCTCTGAGTTCATTCCAAAATATTTCCCACTTAGCCCTCCTATCCAGCCCGGCTCACAGGTTGCCCTCTTCCCAGTCCTCCTGGACCTCTGCAGCCTCCTGAGGACACTGCTCTGGCCTAAGTCAGCAGAGACTCATTCCCTCCCTCCCCCAACTCTGGCCAGCACCTCCCCCACACCATTCACAGCCCCAAATGCATCAGCCCCTCTGGCTCCTCTCCAGGATAACCCACCATCCCAGTTCTCAAAGGACTTAGGGTGTCGCAGGACATGGGACTTTCAGGGCTAAAACTGGGACCGAGGCAGTCCAAACCCAAATCTTCCTGACATGGTAACATTTCCCTTCTTGCCACTCTCCGAAGTAACTGCTGTATCCATGTGAAGACTGGTCCACACTATGCTCACAGCCCTGGCCCGCCACCCACCCCCACCCCACCTCAGCAGTCCACTCCCACAGCCACAGCACAGCCACAGCCCACACGCTCTCCCCAGCCGGATGCCTCACCCCGCTGCTCACCCACTCCATCATCCCCAACACGCACGCTCTGTGGGCCCATCAAAGTCTTGTTTAACCCAGGCCTTGAAACTCTTCCTGGTTTCAATTTTCATTCCCCAAATACTCTGTTCTCCAATGATACCAACCTATATGCATTCCCTGTAGCACATCATGACTTTCATCGCTATGATTTTGCACACATTTTCCATATCTGAAATTTCCTCCCATACCCTGTGTTTCTACAGGAAAATGCCTATGCAGCTAACACATTATCTCCACAAAGTTTCCCCAGATTTCCTCAACAATAGTTATATGCAGTATTACAGTATTTACACACTGTACCATAAGCATGTATATGTGTATCTTCCACACCATAATATGAACCTAAGCATAGATAAATGTGTTATATTTACTTATATTTATTTTTATATTCCCAGATTTTGTCGTAATACCTGGTGAAACGTTTATAGACTGGAATATACGAACTACAAAAGGTGACAATGTTCAAACTGAAGAAACACAGAAAAAGAGAAGAAAAAAAATTAAAATTCTGTATGGTAAAACTCCGAGAGACTAAAAATTGTTATTGAGAGCATATGATAAAATAATTCATCAAATGATAAAAGCAGATAATTTATACAAAAAGTCGTAAGAATTCATAAACGCAAAAGGATGTTCAATTCTGGTAGTAATCAAAGACCAGTTAAGAGGTTACTGCAGTAGACCAACAAGCAGTAGTAAGGTAATCTTAGAATTAGAACATTGTGATAGAAATGGAAGAAAAAGATAAGCAATAAGAAAGATGGAAAGAAAACACCAAGAAGTGAAAGATGACAGGATCGTGCCTGGGTGAAAGCATGAACAACAGCACCTTTAATAAAGATGGTTTTACCTGACACAGTTACTCCAGATGAGCACATGGACAGTTCAGCAAATTAAAGCAACAGCACCCCTAAGAGCCATCCTCTCTGCAGCCCAGCCTGCACAGAGGCTGCACAGCACATGCTGGGGGCGGGGGGGGGGGTGTGGTTTACAACAACATTCCAACAGCACAGCAGTAGACAGAGGCTCCTGGCTCCAGCCCTGGGCCGTTAGGCAGTTTCCAATTTCTTAAGTTATTCTGATCTACTTCCCACTGAAAACAATGAAAAATGCTGGACAAACCATTAAAAATATAATTAGTTTAAGAGCACTAAAAAATTGACAGAACAAGGGAAACTGCCAGGACAAATTTTGAGGACAACCTAAACCCAGGGGAACCAAAGCCACTATTGCCCTGAAGGCATCAGCCAGTGCCATCTGCTTGTGCTTCAGATTCACAGCCTCAAGGGGCAAAGGCAGCAAAAGTCAAGGAATAACACCCACCAACCATGGGATCCTAAAGGAGACCCTCCCAAAGGACAACATCCCTAGGGGAAGAATGAACTAGAAGTGACTCACCATCTCTCCCCAGCTACACAAGAATAAAGAGCAGGCTCTCCCGGCACCGGACAAAGAGGAAAAGAAAAAGGTAGGAATAACAAAGTCTTGGAGAAGCTGTAGCCACCCCGTGCAACAACCCAGGCACACATCCACAGTGCGCAAAGGCCCAGGAGTCATGGTGCTAAAGATGGTTTAAAAAGAGTCCCTGGTGGGGCTTCCCTGGTGGCACAGTGGTTTAGAGTCCACCTGCCGATGCAGGGGACACGGGTTCATGCCCCGGTCCAGGAAGATCCCACATGCCGTGGAGCGGCTGGGCCCATGAGCCATGGCCACTGAGCCTGCGCATCCGGAGCCTGTGCTCCACAACGGGAGAGGCCACAACAGTGAGAGGCCCGTGTACCGCAAAAAAAAAAAAAAAAAAGAGTCCCTGACTGGTAATACTCCAGAAGCCTAGCAGAGGCCACTCACTGCCTTTCAGAGAGAGCACATTCACCCCCTCGGAACCCCCAAAACTGTGTGAGGACAATAACCAGTCACAGATAACCAGGCACACAGGAAGCAAGGCAGCATGAGTTAGAAACAAGCACAACAATAGCAGGAAAGGACTACACAGATTTTGAGTCTTAGAATTATCAGAAGCAGGTTAAAACACAACGTACATTTAGAGAAGAGAAAAACAAATTTTAAAATATCAGCATGGAACAAGAATCCATAAAAAGTAACACATCGGTTCTTTAGAAGAACTTCCAGAAATTACAAGAGCCAAAATTTAAAACACAACAGCAGCAAAACAGACAAAACAGAATAGAGAAATAACAAACTGGGAAACAGTTGAAGAGAAATCATCTGTAATTCAGCAGAGAGAAAGAATAAAAAAGGAAAATGCAGATACGAGAATGAGATGTGAAGGACTGACTAAGAAGGTCTCAAATACACTGACTGGAATCCCAGACAGAGAGGAGAATGAATGCATGGAGGGAAATTTTAAATCAATACGGCTGAGAATGTCCAGAATTAGTATAAGACACCAATCTACAGATCCAAGAAGCCTAGTGAAACCCTAGCAGGATAAACTAAAGAATTTCACTCCGAGTCAAACTGAGCATGTTAAAATTAAACAGAAGTGAATCAAACAGAGTATCTTAAAAGGATACAATAAGCAGGCTGGCGATCTTACCCTCAAAGGAGTTAGTTAGACCATCAGCTGACTTCTCAGCAGCAAAAGCAGAAGCCAGAAGACAGCAGAGTCATATATTTTCAATGTACTCAAAGAATCTGCCAAGAATCTAGAATTCTTCATCCAGCAAAAATATCCTTCAATAACAAATGTAATCTCCTTTCTTGTTTTTGTTTAGGAGAGAGGCATTTTCATTCAAACAAAAGAAGAATAATAAAATCTAAAAAGCTGTACTTTACCTCAAGCTAATGCAACATGGGAACAGGTGGACATTTATGGTAAGATGAATATTTAATGTTTTCCTGCACATTTCTTTCATATATACAATCACATTTTCTGTTATTACTAATTGGTTACTTATATAATTGTGTCATGGTTCTTCAACAGATCAGAAGACCCAAGGGTCAGGCACCATTTACAGGCTTCACTGGGTGTCCCTCATATACACTCACAACTACTGTGCCCAGCCTGGGAAATATTTACTGGCTGCTGACACAGTCAATAGTTCAGGACTGAATTCCTACCATCACAATTTATTTTCACCCAAATATATGTGGAATTTTATTTCAATGATTTAACATAAAATATTAGATTAACAATTGTTCTGATTTTGCATTATTAAACTTTATAATCAGTAAATATTTTGAAGCAAAATTTTAATGAATGCTAAGGAGACTTTACAACTAAAGTGATCTGAAGTGTGTTCCCCTTCTCCAGTTTTCCTGTGAACTAAGTTAATCAAGTCTATGAAATCTGCAACTGTTTCTTTAATTCTAAACTATTTATTTAAAGCACCCAGTTAATTGGCACAATTCCTATATCTTCACACAGCTTTCTATTACTGAGCTTCAAATTTACCATTTTATGACTTCTCCCTTATGTTATCTTCTGCAACAACTTTTTGGTGCACAATTAAAGGCCTCCAAACTCCATCTTTGTTGGGGCTCCAACTGGCAAATGTCTTCCAAAAAAACAAAGGGAAGTAATTTTCCTTCCCACTTTTTCAATGTAGCCCAGTAGAAAATTGTTCAACTTTACTTAGTTCTAAGTTTTTTTAACTATGCAGCATTTTGGACATTTTCAAGATCACTGGAAGAGAGGCAGCCAAACTCTGATTCATGAAAGACAGGATAAGACAGAAGCTTTCCAACATAAGCAGCTAACAGTAGGATATTACAAAAATAAGGCTTTACTTAGCTGGGGAGGAAAGGATGAAACTTGCTTAGAGTCAATACAGACTATTGGTAAAGTCATGTTTATTCAAGCAAATGCAGAATGAAACAAAAGAGTAGGGGAAAATAAGGTCCGAAAAAGAAACTGATTTGTTACATTTTCTCTTACAGGCCATGGGAAATCAAATCATTGGAAATTTAAGTTTTTTAAAAAGTTAGGTGTTATTAAATTTATATGTCTATCATGTATTTCAAATTCAAGTGGACAGAAGAATACTAGATATTTTTTGTGTCTCGGTGAAGGAAAAGGAGGTGTTTATTCCAAGAGATGCTCAGATACATATATTTGTAACTGAAAATATTAGAAATTAGTTTTACGGCTTCGAAAAAAGTGTCCTATTTGGTGACCCAATTCAACAATTTTCATTCCTCAGAAAATTACCCAGACATTTGAGGCTGCAGCTGGCACAGAAATCCACCATCAGAGCGTCTCTGCTACCTCCTTTCGGCCTTCTTTTAAGATTCAGATGAAATACCATTAGCTCCATGATGCCTTCCTAGATTAATCTAGCCCACAGCAATACCCTCTTTACTTTTTCATAACTCTTACTGACAGCATCAAACATTTTACCTTGTTCTGTTTCTTGAAAAGTCTCTTCCTGCTCTCCCAAACTATAAGCATGTTAATGCAAATCCTCCATCACGCAAAGCATACTGCTGGATATACATAAAGCCTTTATTAAATATTGGTTACAAATTAATATAAAGGATTCTACGTAGGATGGACTCAGGAAGGAACTCTGGTAGCTAGGGGACTTATCTTACAGACACAGTTGCCTTGCAAGCACACTTCTTATAAACTGTGTGTGAATCTGAGAACCTTGGTAGGAAAGGAGCTATAGAGTCAAACCCTTCCAAGCCACCTCCTGATGCTGATGGAGGCACCATCTCACACAGGTGTCCTGCAGACGCTGCTCACCCTTCGATCTTACTTCCGAGTCCTCCCCTTGGTTATATCCCTTCCCAACTCACAGTTCTAGCCCTCATTACAGTCCTAAAATGTTCAAGTGCTCCATCTGCACTTAAGACATGGATTCAAACACAGGACGAAGCCGTGACGCCACCAACAGAGTGGGTTTACTCAGGGACATCCAGTCCTCCAGTTCTCCAGGGCTTCAACAGTGGAGTACAATGGGAAGCACCCTGCCTGCACCACCCAAGGGCCCTCTTCTGGGCCCCAGCAATTCACAGCCCTCCTTCTACTCCTCTACATCAGAAATCCAAAAAAGAGCTCATGTCAGCCCTGAGGAACCTGTGACATTAATGCGACCCTCCCTGTAATAGCCATCATTCTTGTAATATTGTAAGTACGTATCTCATCCACATTGTATTATAATTAGTCTCCCTCCAAAGCCTGAACTCCTACCCACCTAAATGGAGCCATTTTCATTCTACGTCCTCAAAATTGTAAAAAGAGAGAGAACACACTGAATTCATACATTATATTGTTCTCTGTAGTAAACTTGACACTGATCTTTTATTCGAAATATCAGTCACTTGGTTCCTTAACTATATTTTCCTTGCTACTGTTAGTTTTAAGTTATCCCTCAAAAAGGCAAATTATTAATTATTACTTCAATTTTATAGAAATAAAGAAGAGCAGCCTTGGAAACTTACAAGAGAATTTTATGCTGCATTTCCTTCACTTTGTATCCTGCCTCCAGTAAGATCATTACAATCCAAAAGTGATACAGCTTAATGAATCCAGAGAGCTAAGCAGCAAATTCAAACAGCTGTGTATGTGTTTGCATACGTCTACGATTCTCCTGTTCCTTAAGCAAAGTGTTATAATAGCAGCAAATGTGTCTGCCAACACACAGACGGGTTTTAATAGGTCTCAACTGTCCTACTTCCCTGGACTTATGAAATAGTTTTTTAAATCTATTTTCAGTTTTTCAATAAGAAATAATTTCAATAGATTTTCCACAGAAGTTAAACTGTCCCCCTTATCTACCATAATCCAAACTCCATAATATGCAGAGCCAATAGGAGGCTATTGCTAAAAATAAAAAAGTAAAAATCTGGAACCATTTCAAAAGGGCACACAAAAATCAAGGAGCTGTATGGTATGGTGTCTACAGTAACTTAAGATTGCTTTTACTCATTTATGAATGTCCCTTTCTATTTAAGAAAGTGCTTTTAAATCCCCATAGGAAGTACCCTGAATGTATCTCTTAGCTCACTACCTCTTAGATGAACTGAATTTAGCAAGAAGAAACAACTATCCACAATCTATGCTATGAAATAAACACAATTAATTCAGTCTACTTTAAACTTTAGCAAACTCTGACAGGTAAGAGCACTGTATAATAAAAAGGTATCTTTGGAAGTAAAGAAGACCTCAAAGGATCCTGACACTCCTGGCAGATCTCAGGGATGTGGCAAGCCTCTCTTCCTCAAAATTAAAAAGCCGTAAACTTCTCAATGAATTCTTTTTAAGCAGCTTCACCAATCACATTTCTGAAAGGTAGAAAGCATCTATCAACAACTTTCCTATTTCTGTCCCCTTTTTTTAAATAAATTTATTTATTTTATTTATTTTTGGCTGCATTGGGTCTTCATTGCTGCATGCAGGTTTTATCTAGTTGCAGCAAGCGGGGGCTAGTCTTCGTTGCGGTGCGCGGGCTTCTCATTGCAGTGGCTTCTCTCGCTGCGGAGCACGGGCTCTAGGTGCACGGGCTTCAGTAGTTGTGGAACGCGGGCTCAGTAGTTGTGGCTCGCAGGCTCTAGAGCACAGGCTCAGTAGTTGTGGCACGCAGGCTTAGTTGCTCCGCAGCATGTGGGATCTTGCCGGACCAGGGCTCAAACCTGTGCCCCCTGCATTGGCAGGCAGATTCTTAACCACTGCGCCACCAGGGAAGTCCCCCATTTCTGTCCCTTCTGAGTTATCTGCTCTCCCTCAGAATTTTCTCTACTCACCTAATTATCAGAATTTCATTTTCCATACTATTAACCATAGTTTTGAATTATATTATTTTGACTACATTTCATAAAGTCTTTCCAAGTCATGGTAGGGTTGTTTGAGGGTATTTGGGGCACACTATTTTGTTTTATTTTCAGCTCAAATTCAAGAAGCCAGAAGCCTGAATTTAGCTCTGGATATCAGTTACCTATTACTGCATAACAAGTTACCCCAAAACTTAGCTTAGAACAGTAACCATTTCATTCCATCTCCCAATTTTTTTGGTCAAAAATTAAGAAAAGGGGACTTCTCTGATGGTCCAGTGGCTAAGACTCCATGCTCCCAATGCAGGGGGTCTGGATTTGATCCCTGGTCAGGGAACTAGATCCCACATGTCACAAGTAAAATATCCCGCACGCCAAAACTAAGACCCGGCAGAGCCAAATGAAAAAAAAAAATTTTTTTTTTTTTTAAAAGGATGCAGCTGGCAATTCCTCTGCTCCGTGTGGCATCACATGAGGTCAACAGGGGTACAGAGCTAGTGAACAGCCAGATCTGAAGAGGCCAGGAGGCTTCGCTCCCATGTCCGGCCCCTGGTGGGGTGGTGGCTCCAGGGCTGGGCTCAGCTGGGACTGTCGAGGCATTGAGACACAGCCTCTCCCACATGGCAGCTGCTGGTTTATGCTGGTTTCAGAACAGATCTCTCCCGCAAGCTGGTCTCAGCAAGTCTGGATGGACTTCTTACATGGCACCTCAGGATGCAGGAGGGGGAAGCTGCCAACTTCTTAGGGGCTGCCCCCAGACCCTGGCAGAGCACCACTGCCACCACATTCTACTGATCAAAGTCCCTGTAGTAACAAAACCCCTTTATCCTATTGCATTATAACTTGTTTCTAATCTTCCAGGAGCTAGAAAACAACTGAATTTTAAAGTAACTTCTCCTTTTACCCTTTGAATTATAATGTAAGAAGTGCTCATGATCAGAATTGTCTAGTTGTCTATTCAACACCTACCTGTATGTATCACTAATCCCTCACACTACACATAGAAAAGCAAGATTTGGACTAAAATCTGTGCTATTCATTTTAATAAAACTCTAATATTCCAAATTCTCTGGACTTATCTTACACAACTGAAGTTCTTATTTTTTGTTATTGTACATGTACTTGTAGCCATCATTTTTTTAATTGAAGTATAGTTGATTTACAATGTTATGTTAATTTCTGCTATACAGCAAAGTGACTCAGTTATACACATATACACATGCTTTTTTATTTAATATTCTTTTCCATTATCATAGGAAATGGTTTATCGTAGGATATTGAATATAGTTCTGTATGCTATATAGTACATAGTATATAGCAGGACCTTATTGTTTATTCATCCTATATAGAATAGTTTGCATCTGCTAACACCAACCTCCCACTCCATCCCTCTCCCAATCCCCTCCCCCTTGGCAACCACAAGTCTATTCTCTATGTCAGTGAGTCTGTTTGTATTTCATAGATAGGTTCGTTTGTGTTGTATTTTAGATTCCACATATAAGTGATATCATATGGTATTTGTCTTTCTCTTTCTGACTTACTTCACTTAGTATGACAATCTCTACTTGCATCCATGTTGCTGCAAATGTAGTCATCATTTTTAAATGGTTCAAAGGGATATTGGGGGAAAAGCCAATATTCTCCATATACACCATCTTTTACAAATCTCATGTAAAAGCTAGAATGGCAACTAAACATAACAATAATAATAATGAGTTAACATTTACTGTGTGCTTATTATCTGCCAGGCACTGTTCTAAGAACTTTACATACAGTAACTTATTGAATGAAGCTTCCCAACTTTAGGAGGTAGTAGTTATATTTTCTATTTTGCAGGCAAGGAATCCACATCAAAGAAGAAAAACTAGTAAGTGGCAGCACCATATGTGGTATGGCACAGGAGCCTGTGCTCTGCACCCCCAGGCTGTATGACCTCTAGATTACCACACTGAAACAGCACACTACCCTTGATCCTGGTGCATGTCAAAGCAGGATTCATACGTCTATACCTCAGGTTCCCTTTCCTAACACCCTAGGTCTACAGTGCAAAACCCCAAACATTTTCTGTTCCTGACTCAGATTAGGGGTAATGCATTCTTTATCTTAGTTTCCCTAGTCTTAATCCTAAATCAGCCACAGACACTTGACCAGTCTATAAACAGTCTTCTGTCTTTGCTCTTCCTGATAAAAAGACAAGCTAGGAAGAACCCAAAGGCTAGGATCCAAATTCTTGCTCAGTTATTGAACTAAGATGCTCCCCCTGCTTCCTGGCAATAACGCTGACACACACCTGCTGACTTATTTCCTGCCACATCTCTTAGACTTGTTAAGGGGAGGATCTGGTCAGCTGTGAGAGGAGCCTGGCATACCTGTCTGTGATGAACCTGCCCGTTTCTATGCTTGGTTTGAAGGCACCCGCAAAGGATTGTATCGGCTCCCTGTGCTGTCTGACTCACAGCAGGAGAAAAGAGCCAGTACAAAAATCAGAGACCCAAAGGACCAACAAAGTTACGACTAGAGACTCTAATGAGCTCAGTAAAAAAACAAAGTTCAATTCTTAAACTTCGGGAAAAATGAAATTCCTAATGACACTGTTATATTGTATACACTGAGTCTTTGGCTCACAGTATCTATGGATTACCTTGCCCTATGTTACACTGAAAGTCTACAGATAACCACTGGTATTTGTTATCCCTTAAGTTTATATCCTAATTAGTTTGACAAGTTGATTTTAAATAAAGCCATCTTTGAAAGGTCCATCTAGATTTGTACAGATAATCAGCATCTGCTTCTAATCAAACTGAGATGATTAGCAAATTAAACCTTTTATTAGCATTTTGCATAATTTAGGCAAATTATGCTTCTTAGGTTTAAGAAGGTGAAACGGTAAATTTATCAGTTAGATATTCCTTTAAATCTTTATTGATTATCTAATTTTACCACATATACAGTAAAAATAAAGAAATATAAATTAAGTTCAGCTTAGTTTGCTAAAACCTAGCACTTCACATTTAGGCTCATTCTGTCATTTGGGGCGAATTAACACAAAATTCAGAAGAGAAGAAAAATACATATTTTATTTCAGTTTTCTCTATCAACTCCGCCAGAGGTCAACTTTACCCAAACTAGGTTCAAATAGCATTTTTTTAAGAAAAAGGAGGGAGGGATGAGAGAGTGAGGGAGGGGGCTTCCTTCCTTCTACTTTAGCCATTCAGTACTGTACAAGCTGAAGTTAATTTCACAGATATTCAATCATAGTTTTAAAGAAAAGCACTCATAAAAAGGAAAGCAATCTGTCAGTTTTCTTTGTTAGACAAAGAGAAGCCAGCAGACAATAAAGTAGCAAAGCTGCCATCAGAACAAACCAAGCTAACCCATTACTTTTACCTAAAGTAACTATATTCTCTAACACAAAGAGTGATGCTGACTTTTTTTTTTAAACAGCCCATTCAGCTGCTTTTAAACAGCCCATTCAGCTGTGAGTTTTTTTCTTTGAAATTTATTTATTTATTTTTGGCTGCATTGGGCCTTCGTTGCTGCGCACGGGCTTTCTCTAGTTGCGGGGAGCGGGGGCTACTCTTCATTTTGGTGCGCAGGCTTCTCAATGCGGTGGCTTCTCTTGTTGCGGAGCACAGGCTCTAGGCACGCGGGCTTCAGTAGTTGTGGCTCGTGGACTCAGCAGTTGTGGCCCACGGGCTTACCTGCTCCACGGCATGTGGGATATTCCCAGACCAGGGCTCAAACCCGTGTCCCCTGCATTGGCAGGCGGATTCTTAACCACTGCACCACCAGGGAAGCCCCAATGCTGACTTTTTTAAAAAGCTATTTCCTCTCTTAACTGACCCAAAACACCCCACTGGCTAACAAAAGTAAGCAACTCAGATTTGATAAACAATAGTCACATAATAAATAGCAAGCACTTGAGGGATGGTGGAGGAAGAATATATCATTTCTAACATATATGGAACCCCAGCTTTTGAGGAAGACATAGTCTTAGAGACAGCCCCTCTGTTCTAGAATTAATCCTCTTGCAAAAAAAAAAAGAGGCAGCAAAGTTCAAAAGTAGACTTTTCTCATGACTATAGATAGCAACCTACTGAAAACTTCAAATAAATCATATCTTTATCCTGCTATAAATTCTACCCAAACTGTAGCTCTTTTATGTGTGTGTGTACACATGCCTGTGTGTCAGAGGAAGTGGTAAATAAAAAGAGGAGGAAAAAAAAATCATGCCAAGGTTATATTAAAAAGGGATACTAAAATGAATTCTAATCCATTTTAAAGGGTATACAACAAACTAAACAAAATCCAAGACAGACAGAATAAAACAAACAAGAAGCTCTCCTTTCCAAATCCAAATTCTAATCCATTTGTACACATATCCTGTGCATCTCTGAACACCCTGTATCTAGAAAATCCAAACAACAGCTCTGATATACACTAATCAACCAAACAGTACCAAAATTGTTTCTTTATGGACTTACTCAAGTGGCAATATTTTTAATATAATTTACAGTGCTTTGCATCTAGAGGCCCTCAGAAAATATTAGTAGGTTCATTGACTGGAAAATTCAAGTCTATATTCCAAGGGATGCTTTTTTTTATGCATTTCATGGTGAGTCTCAATTAGACAAGGAATCAACAGGCTAATTCAGAGTAACTATAGCACTCTGAGGTAATATGACATACATCCAACTGGAAAATAATAATTTCTCTTAACCCCTAAAATATCAACTGGACAACTAAAATGCAAGTGTAAAAAGTTAAAACTAGGTATGTAAGTGCCTAACATTGAGTCAGATGTGTTTACTATTTAATAAACCCCTCTAATCACTTACTATTAAGGCAGAAGGAAGAAACATATAAACACCTGCAAAGCATGGACTTCATTTCACTATTTGCTTTCCTTTTACACTGAACAGACTGTTGGAAGTTAAAGCACAGTGCTTTGGCTCCCCCAAATGACACTTCTAGAGCATAAAAATCCTGCCACAAAGAAAAGAAACAGATGCCAAATGCAACTGGGTTCCTGCAGCCCATCTGCATCAGAAGAAACCTGTCAAATACTCGATTCAATTCTAGTATGATCACCGCTCATTTACCCAACTCTCAACCAATATATAGACCAACAGTTTATCTTTAAGTCTCAAAAGGTGAAGGAATTATACAATAAAAAACAGAGAAGGAAAGTGAAGGTGAAACTACTACACCAAAGGTTGTGTCACAGAGGTTTTAACAGTCAAGAAAAATGAGAACTTTTTTAATAAAAATACCTTAAAGTGAATTATATACAGTTGACCCTTGAACAACATGGGTTTAAACTGTGTGGTTCCACTTATACGGGAATTTTTTTCCCAATAAATGTGTACAACATTTCTACACAATCTACTGTTTGTTGAGTCCAAGGATGGAGAACTACGGCCAACTGTAAAGTTACATGTGGATTTTTGACTGTGAGAAGGGGGGAGATGTCATCGCCCCTGACCTCAGCATTGTTCAAGGGTCAATTGCAATTATCACAAAAATTAGTTCCAAGACTACAACCAACCAGACCTTCAAAAACCAAACATAACAGCTAATTAGATCACTTAATTTGAAACATTCAATACAACTTCTAAAGTTAGAAGTATTATTTAGTTTTGTTTTTACATGCATAACCAAAGTGCTTAATAAATAATAAGATAGCTAACCTTTAGTAAACAGTTACTACATGCCAAGCATTATGCAACTTACCAGGTAATTTCATTTGGTTTCACGTCAATCCTACAAGGGATATACTATGATGTTCTCTATTTTATGAGGAAGAAAATGAGGCACTGACAGGTTAGGTAACTTACCCAGGGACGTAAGAAATCCACTATGAGATTACTCTTCCCAGGTCTTCTCACTCACACTTTCTCCCTTAGCAATCTTCTTTTCCACCATTTCAAATAGTATTGTCATATGGTATTTTGATTATATATTTCCAACCACGACCTCCTGAACACAGCTTAACATTTTGAACTGTCCACTGCCTATCTTAATTGGCCGACCAGCACTCACAGGCAATATTTTCAGAACCAAAAGTACTATCCTGCCTAAAAACATACTCCTATTTCTATACTCCCCACCATCAATAACCTCGCACTATCTGTGTATTCTACACACCAAAAGCTTGGCCTTGTCCTCACCTCACAGGCCATTAGTCGTCAAGCCCTCAGGCTCCTTCCCTAACGACTACCATCCCTGCCCACTCTGCCATCCCTGCCCACTCTGTCCACTGCCACAGCCTGGCTATGGTTCAGACTCTCATCAGGCCTTCAGCTGGTCAGTCATTCACTCAACAAACTCTCATCATTAACAAAGAAACTGGCAATATCCTAACAGAACTCTACCATAAGTCTCAACATCCTACTACTTGGCAATTCTTTTTTTTCCAACTTTTAATTTTAAAATAATTATAGACTCACAAGAAATTGCAAAGATAGCACAGAGAGGCCCCACGTACCATTCACCCAGGGCCTCAATGGCCCCATCTCACATAACTGCAGTACAGCGTCTAAAGCAGGACAGGCGACTTCAGCACAACACATGTGCACAGCTCCATGCCATTTCATCACACCTGTACATTTGTGAAACAACCACAACTAATTATTTTACCCCAAGGGTCTTAGTGCTAACTAATTAATCTCATTAAGCCTTTAATAGACTCATTCTCACGTTCAGTTAGCAGGCAGCTTCACTATAAGATAAGTGAAGTGGTGTCAGTATTACTTGGCAATCTGCAATCTCCTTTGGAGTCCCACGTCTCCACTTCCTAATTCACTCAGTCATCATCATCATACTAGATTATAACACGCCAGCCCATGCCTCAGAACCCTTCACCAATGCCCTCCTGCCCTTACCCTATCTGGCTAGCCTCGTCGTCCACTCTTCCCCGTTATTTTTTTTTTTTGCGGTACGCGGGCCTCTCACTGTTGTGGCCTCTCCCGTTGTGGAGCGCAGGCTCCGGACGCGCAGGCTCAGCGGCCATGGCTCACGGGCCCAGCCGCTCCGCGGCATGTGGAATCTTCCCGGACCGGGGCACGAACCCGTGTCCCCTGCATCGGCAGGCGGACTCTCAACCACTGCGCCACCAGGGAAGCCTCTCTTCCCCATAATTTAATGACAAACTTCCTTGTCGTAAAAACATACAACCAAAACCAAGATTAATATGGGAAATACACGAATGTATTTCCTTGAAATAAAAAGGGGGAAGAAATCATTAAAATAACATTAAATGAACAGAGTATGTGACATCTAGACCTCCAGAGGGTAGGGGTTACACTATGATTAGCAAAGTGAGATGATGGAGCCATGTCTGTGTTCCAGCTGGAAAGGGGAGGAAGAAGCCCCCTGCATGAAGGAACAGCAGGCTGATGGTGCTAGAGAGAGACAGGAAGGGACCGAGGCCTCCACCACCAACCAGTCCTCAGAACACAGGTCCAGCAGCCGCTGAGCCTCCACAAGGGAGCAAGAGAAAAAAGAGACCACCCTAACCACCCAACCCGTCCCCATGCATCCCTCAAGTCTATCTTCAGGACCTGTAGGCTGACCAGCTGAATGCATTTCAGAGGTCCTAGGTCCAAAGGCAACATTCTCTCAATGGTTTATGATGCTTGGAATTCCTCTGCAGTGCTGTTTACACACACCACCATTATCATCATGAACTACAATATAGATATATTTTGAAAAAAATAGAATTCTTTTTAGGATTAACATTCCTCAAGACTGGCTACTTTAAGTCATAATCATAAATTTATAATTTCTAGGAATCATTTCAAAAGTGATCCAAAGACCAGAAACCTCACTTTATGGACAGCACAATCCCAAGGAAAAGACACCTTCACTGTATGTTCCATGAAGCGAGGAACAGAAAGAACTGAATGTCCTGACCCAGGCCCCCCAGAGGACCTATGAGCAGCCAGCCAGCCAGCCCTAGTCCTCCCCATCCAAGGAGTGAGCTTGCCCGGCCCACTGGGAGACCAGGAAGTCCTGTGCGCAGAGCTCTGCACTCTGCTGTGAGGGGACTACAAAGGAGCACGACTGAGATGCTGCTTTTGGCCGGTTCCTGCATCTGCAATGCTCACAAGTTGATGTGGGTCCTAGAAATATGCAACACTGTGGGTTTAATTTAAGAAGATTATTTTTTACAAAAAATAGGAAGACAACCAGATATAACTTTAGTTATGGAAACAATGTGTCTGGGATGATAGCTACTTTGGTATTAGCAAGGTTAACAATGTACTTTTTAAAGTGGGGTAATACCATAACTAAAATAACAAGAAAAGCAAAGTAATTTAAAACAAAATAACACTGACATAGATAAATGATGAGGTCCCGTGCACTAAGTGACACAAGCAGGTGGTCAGATTCTGCACCCACTCCTAGAAGCGCCTGCAGGCATCCCCGTTTGCAGACAGGCATGTGGGGGGCCACGAACACCACACCGTGAGGAGCATTCTTTCTCCTCTCTGTCTGGGATTCCAGGAACAATCCGGGTGTACAAATACCATGGGGGAAACAACATTCTGTGTTTATTTATAAAACATGTTTGGTTCTAGATTCAGATAAACAGAAACAGGTTTTTTTGGTCCACATAAACATAAAAAGGAACATTAAACAGTTGAGAAGGACGTGGACAAGTCACTGTGCAGAACTACCTGGCGCATCACAGGCGCTCTGTGCCCACCCCTCATTGTCATAACCGCCACAGTTCCACAAGGCATCCAGAATATCCAGATGGGGAACAGAGCCCCTACAGTCCAGAACCCCAAAGCTGGACCAAGAAGCTGTCCTCCTAAGGGCCGATGTGAAACAACCAGTGGCCTCCGTAACTTCTCCTGACCGGTCCAACTCAATCACTCCCATCTCAGTGTAAAATCTGCTCTTGGATTTTGGTTTACGCTCATCTTTGAATGTTACATGAGTCTACTGTGAAACGAACTAAAACACACAATGTGATCAAAGAAATGTTTTTTAAAACATCCCAGAGAAGAAAAGCAACAAAGGGTATAGAAAAGCCATGGGCTGGATAATGGGGCTGCAGGAATACGATGTTCCCCAAGAGGCAGCACACATATTACACTGGGAAAACCACTTATGGTATATTTAACACACAATATTTGGTTTCCATTTCTGCCAAAAACTGGCAGCTAAAATAAAACATCTTAATAAATTAAGGTTAATGCTTTAATTTCCTACGTTGTAAATCTCTCACCTCACACCTGTGTTTGTATATGCCTTTGATGGGCCATGTCAACATCTACTCCACTTCATTTCACTGCCAGTGAAGGACTAGCTGGGAAGAAACCTACTCACATATATTTAGTAAGAAGCTTTGTGATTTACACATTTCAAAAAACTAGAGGTATGATTTTTGCGTTCCAGTTCTACCACTCCATTCTGGGGAGGTCACCTAACCTCTCTGAGCTTCACTTTCCTCATGGAGCTGTTGTGAGGATTAAATAACATAAGCATGGAAAGCATATAGCTTAGTGACTGCCACTCAGTAAACACATAACAAAAGTCACCTCTTAGTGTCTAACTCTTTTCCTCTGTCTCCTTACATCACCAGGCAGAACAAAACCTTAGTAAGTTCACTGTCCATCCAGTCATCAACGAGTATTCCTTCCTTAGGGAGCAAGGACCCTGTGCGAGTTCTGAAACAGTCCTCCTGATTTTCTAGCACGCATGCAGAGGCCTTACTCCTCGGATCAACTAAAGGAAGCTGGAACATACATGGCTATTAGGCTTCAATACAGACGACAGAAAGATTCTCTTGCCCAAAAGCTGCATGGGACTCTGAAATTGGGAGAGCATACTTTAACCAGAGATGAACAGGGAAAAAAGCCAGACAGCTGGCAGGTATCAACATTTGAAGTATGGCACCAGTAGTCTGAAAGCCAAGGAGATTAGCAATCAGGGGCAGGGAGAGAGTGGATGGAGAGAAGCCCAGAAATAAGGAGTTTAACGCTCTGTCAGTATGCCTTGGTTGGGGGTAGGGAGGTGGAGGGGGGAGCAGCAGGACGGACACACTGACAGGGCCTGGGCTAACTGGGTAACTGTCATTACTGCAACTACTTCCTCCTACATTCCTAGTTCTTAGATCTAGCCACTCAATGACTGGGAACACAATGATTCTTTTGGCAACTCCACTAGACTTCCACATCCCTAGTTCTTATTCTCATCCACAGACTAAGACAAAGCAATCTGACCTAGGCTCTGAACTAGTCCAGAACATGACTTCAACTGAAAAGTACTAAATTTTCAGGGAACTTGGAGGTAACAGGAACAGGTTAGAAAGATTATGGAATGAAAAAATAATGTAAACATTAAAAAACTAAGTATCTTTTTTGTAACACCTTCAGAAAACATGAGTAACACTTTACAATGTAAATGTTTAACTACAGAAAGTATTAGAGCACTAAAGATGATATTTAATAAAATTAATTTCATTCTTTTAAGATCTAAATAGTAACATATGTTATATATATAACACTGTAAGACAATTAGAACATAGCTCTATATGTGGAAACTTCAGCTAATTTACAGTCATACATTTTTCAAGAGCAAAGTCACAGGCACGGAGTCATCAACAATGAGAATACAAGGAATTCTAGATTCAAAAGCCACAGGAAATTTTTTTAAAAGATGACTTTCCCCAGTTATGTAAAAAATGTTTGCATATGTTAATTTTAGCCTTCAAGGGTAATTCAGCTTCACATTTAGTCATAGCATCTTTAGGTTTAAACTATCTCATGATGAGCAGAATCTAATTTTGTAGCTTGGTAAGGAAAATCCAAATTCTGTGAACTTCTAAAATACTGCCACTAAAGAACAACTGACAAGGTGTATTTTTACAAATATATACATAATGGATAGGCCTCAATTAACTAGAAAATTCAGTGAACATTTTCCTAATTCTCCAAATATAGTATTATATTTCTATATCTATATAATAATATATATATATATGTAATACCAAATATCTATAAAATAATACAATGTTGGCTTCCATAATTATTTGATGTCAAAAAACACTGTGAGAGGACTTCCCTGGTGGTACAGTGGTTAAGAATCCACCTGCCACTGCAGGGGACATGTGTTCGAGTCCTGGTCCAGGAGGATCCCACAAGCTGTGGAGTAACTAAGCCCATGCACCACAGCTATTGAGCCTGTACTCTAGAGCCCGCAAGCCACAACTACTGAGCCCACGTGCCACAACTACTGAAGCCTGTGCGCACAGAGCCCATGCTCCGCAACAAAAGAAGCCACCGCAATGAGAAGCCTGAGCACTGCAACGCAGAGTAGCCTCTGCTCTCCGCAACTAGAAAAAGCCCACGCACAGCAACAAAGACCCAACACAACCAAAAATAAATAAATTAATTAATTTTTTAAAAACCACTGCAAGGGGGAGCTTCAAGATGGCATAAGAGTAAGATGTGGAGATCACCTTCCTCCCCACAAATACATCAGAAATACATCTACGTGTGGAACAACTCCTGCAGATCACCTACTGGACGCTGGCAGAAGACCTCAGACCTCCCAAAAGGCAAGAAACTCCCCACGTACCTGGGTAGGGCAAAAGAAAAAAGAAACAACAGAGACAAAAGAACAGGGACGGGACCCGCACCAGTGGGAGGGAACTGTGAAGGAGGAAAGGTTGCCACACACCAGGAAGGCCCTTCGCGGGTGGAGACTGTGGGTGGCGGAGGGGGGAAGCTTCGGAGCCACGGAGGAGAGCACAGCAATAGGGGTGCGGAGGGCAAAGCGGAGAGATTCCTGCACAAAGGATCGATGCCGACCAGCACTCACCAGCCTGAGAGGCTTCTCTGCTCACCCGCTGGGATGGGTGGGGTCTGAGAGCTGAGGTTCTGGCTTCGGTTGGATCCCAGGGAGAGGACTGGGGTTGGCTGCGTGAACACAGTCTGAAGGAGGCTAGTGCGCCACAGCTGGCCGGAAGGAAGTCCAGGAAAAAGTCTGGAGCTGCCAAAGAGGCAAGAGACTTTTTCTTGCCTCTTTGTTTCCTGGTGCACGAGGAGAGGGGATTAACAGTGCCGCCTAAACAAGCTCCAGAGACAGGCACGAAACGCTGCTATCAGCGTGGACCCTAGAGACGGGCATGGGACGCTAAGGCTGCTGCTGCAGCCACCAAGCAGCCTGTGTGCAAGCACAGGTCACTATCCACACCTCCCCTCCCGGAAGCCTGTGCAGCCCTCCACTGCCAGGGTCCCGTGATCCAGGGACAACGGCCCCAGGGAGAACACACGGCGCACCTCAGGCTGGTGCAACGTCACGCCAGCCTCTGCCGCTGCAGGCTCGCCACGCGTTCCGTACCCCTCCCTCCCCCTGGCCTGAGTGAGCCAGAGCTCCCAAAGCAGCTGCTCCTTTAACCCTGTGCTATCTCAGCAAAGAACAGATGCCCTCAGGCAACCTACATGCAGAGGTGGGGCCAAATCCAAAGCTGAACCCCGGGAGCTGTGCTAACAAACAAGAGAACGGGAAATTTCTCCCAGCTGCCTCAGGAGCAACGGATTAAATCTCCACACTCAACTGGATGTACCCTGCATCTGTGGAATACCTGAATAGACAATGAATCATCCCAAATTGAGGAGGTAGACTTTGGGAGCAATAATATATTTTTTTTTTTTCCCTTTTTCTCTTTTTGTGAGTGTGTATGTGTATGCTTCAGTGTGTGATTTTGTCTGTATAGCTTTGCTTTCACCATCTGTCCTAGGGTTCTGTCTGTCCGTTTTTTTGTTTTTTCTTTTTTTCTTGTTTTCTAGTATAGTTTTTAGCACTTGTTATCATTCATGGATTTGTTTCTTGGTTTGGATGCTCTCTTCTTTCTTCCATTTTAATTACTTTTTAAATTTTATTTAATAATTTTTTGTTATTTTTTACTTTAATAATTTCATTTTATCTTATTTTATTTCATTTTATTTTATCTTTTTCTTTCTTCCTTTCTTTTTTTCTTCCTTTTATTCTGAGCCATGTGGATGACAGGCTCTTGGTGCTCCAGCCAGGCATCATGGCTGTGCCTCTGAGGTGGGAGAGCCAAGTTCAGGACACTGGTCAACCAGACACCTCCCAGCTGCATGTAATATCAAATGGCAAAAATCTCCCTGTGCCTCTGAGGTGGGAGAGCCAAATTCAGGACATTGGTCCACCAGACACCTCCCAGCTGCACGTAATATCAAATGGCAAAAATCTCCCAAGACCTCCATCTCAATGCCAAGACCCAGCTCCACTCAACAATCAGCAAGCTACAGTACTCGACACCTTATTCCAAACAACTAGCAAGACAGGAACATAACCCCACTCATTAGTAGAGAGTCTGCCAAAAATCATAATAAGGTCACAGACACCCCAAAACACACCACCAGACGTGGACCTGCCCACCAGAAAGACAAGATCGAGCCTCATCCACCAGAACACAGACACCAGACCCCTCCACCAGGAAGCCTACACTACCCACTGAACCAACCTTAGCCACTGTGGGCAGACACCAAAAACAACGGGAACTAATAACCTGCAGCCTGAGAAAAGGAGACCCCAAACACACTAAGGTAAGGAAAATGAGAAGACACAGAAACACACAGCAGATGAAGGAGCAAGGTAAAAACCCACCAGACCTAACAAATGAAGAGGAAATAGGCAGTCTACCTGAAAAAGAATTCAGAATAATGATAGTAAAGATGATCCAAAATCTTGGAAACAGAATGGAGAAAATACAAGAAACATTTAACAAGGAACTCGAAGAACTAAAGAGCAAAAAAACAGTGATAAACAACACAATAAATGAACCTAAAAATTCTCTAGAAGGGATCAATAGCAGAATAACTGAGGCAGAAGAACGGATAAGTGACCTGGAAGATAAAATAGTGGAAATAACTACTGCAGAGCAGAATAAAGGAAAAAGAATGAAAAGAATTGAGGACAGTCTCAGAGACCTCTGGGACAACATTAAATGCACCAACATTCGAATTATAGGGGTCCCAGAAGAAGAAAAGAAAAAAGGACTGAGAAAATACTTGAAAAGATTATAGCTGAAAACTTCCCTTATATGGGACAGGAAATAGTTAATGAAGTCCAGGAAGCACAGAGAATCCCATACAGGATAAATCAAAGGACAAACACGCCAAGGCACATATTAATCAAACTATCAAAAATTAAATACAAAGAAAAAATGTTAAAAGCAGCCAGTGAAAAACAACAAATAACATACAAGTGAATCCCCATAAGGTTAACAGCTGATATTTGAGCACAAACTCTGCAAGCCAGAAGGGAGTGGCAGGACGTATTTAAAGGCATGAAAGGGAAAAACCTACAACCAAGATTACTCTACCCAGCAAGGACCTCATTCAGATTTGATGGAGAAACTAAAACCTTTACAGACAAGCAAAAGCTAAAAGAATTCAGTACCACCAAACCACTTTTACAACAAATGCTAAAGGAACTTCTCTAGGCAAGAAACACAAGAGAAGGAAAAGACCAACAATAACAAACCCAAAACAATTAAGAAAATGGGAATAGGAACATACATATCAATAATTACCTTAAATGTAAATGGACTAAATGCTCCAACCAAAAGACATAGACTGGCTGAATGGATACAAAAACAAGACCCATATATATGCTGTCTACAAGAGACCCACTTCAGACCTAGGGACACATACATACTGAAAGTGAGGGATGGAAAAAGATATTCCATGCAAATGGAAATCAAAAGAAAGCTGGAGTAGCAATTCTCATATCAGACAAAATAGACTTTAAAACAAAGACTATTACAAAAGACAAAGAACGACACTACATAATGATCAAGGGACCAATCCAAGAAGAAAATATAACAATTAGAAATATTTATGCACCCAACATAGGAGCACCTCAATACATAAGGCAAATACTAACAGCCATGAAAGGGGAAATCGACAGTAACACAATCACAGTAGGGGACTTTAACACCCCACTTTTACCAATGTACAGATCATCCAAAATGAAAATAAATAAGGAAACACAAGCTTTAAATGATACATTAAACAAGACAGACTTAACTGATATATAGGACATTCCATCCAAAAACAACAGAATACACTTTCTTCTCAAGTGCTCATGGAACATTCTCCAGGATAGATCATATCTTGGGTCACAAATAAAGCCTTGGTAAATTTAAGAAAATTGAAATTGTATCAAATATCTTTTCTTGCCACAACGCTATCAGACTAGATATAAATTACAGGAAAAATTCTGTAAAATATACAGAAACATGCAGGCTAAACAATACACTACTTAATAACCAAGAGATCACTGAAGAAATCAAAGAGGAAATCAAAAAATACCTAGAAACAAATGACAATGAAAACACGATGACCCAAATCCGGTGGGATGCAGCAAAAGCAGTTCTAAAAGAGAAGTTTATACCAATACAATCCTACCTTAAGAAACAAGAAACATCTCAAATAAACAACCTAACTTTACACCTAAAGCAATTAGAGAAACAAGAACAAAAAAACCCCAAAGTCAGCAGAAGGAAAGAAATCATAAAGATCAGATCAGAAATAAATGAAAAAGAAATGAAGGAAACGATAGCAAAGATCAATCAAAAATAAAAGCTGGTTCTTTGAGAAGATAAACAAAATTGATAAACCATTAGCCAGACTTATCAAGAAAAAAAAGAGAGAAGACTAAAATCAACAGAATTAGAAATGAAAAAGGAGAAGTAACAACTGACACTGCAGAAATACAAAGGATCATGAGAGATTACTACAAGCAACTCTATGCCAATAAAATGGACAACGTGGAAGAAATGGAAAATTCTTAGAAATGCACAACCTTAGGAGACTGAGCCAGGAATAAATAGAAATTATGAACAGACCAATCACAAGCACTGAAATTGAAACTGTGATTAAAAATCTTCCAACAAACAAAAGCCCAGGACCAGATGGCTTCACAGGCGAATTCTATCAAACATTTAGAGAAGAGCTAACACCTATCCTTCTCAAACTCTTCCAACATATAGCAGAGGGAGGAACACTCCTAAACTCATTCTACGAGGCCACCATCACCCTGAAACCAAAACCACACAAAGATGTCACAAAGAAAGAAAACTACAGGTCAATATCACTGATGAACACAGATGCAAAAATCCTCAACAAAATACTAGCAAACAGAATCCAACAGCACATTAAAAGCATCATACACCATGATCAAGTGGGGTTTATCCCAGGAATGCAAGGATTCTTCAATATACGCAAATCAATCAACGTGATACACCATATTAACAAATTGAAGGAGAAAAACCATATGATCGTCTCAATAGATGCAGAGACAGCTTTCGACAAAATTCAACACCCATTTATGATAAAAACCCTCCAGAAAGTAGGCATAGAGGAAACTTACCTCAACATAATAAAGGCCATATATGACAAACCCACAACCAACATCATTCTCAATGGTGAAAAACTGAAACCATCTCCACTAAGATCAGGAACAAGACAAGGTTGCTCACTCTCACCACTATTATTCAACATAGTTTTGGAAGTTTTCGCCACAGCAATCAGAGAAGAAAAAGAAATAAAAGGAATCCAAATCGGAAAAGAAGAAGTAAAGCCGTCACTGTTTGCAGATGACATGATACTATACATAGAGAATCCTAAAGATGCTACCGGAAAACTACTAGAGCTAATCAGTGAATTTGGTAAAGTAGCAGGATACAAAATTAATGCACAGAAATCTCTGGCATTCCTATACATTAATGATGAAAAATCTGAAAGTGAAATTAAGAAAACACTCCTATTTACCACTGCAACAAAAAGAATAAAATACCTAGGAATAAACCTACCTAAGGAGAAAAAAGAACTGTATGCAAAAAATTATAAGACACTGATGAAAAAACTTAAAGATGATACCAACAGAGAGATATACCATGTTCCTGGATTGAAGAATCAACATTTTGAAAATGACTCTACTACCCAAAGCAATCTACAGATTCAATGCAATCCCTATCAAACTACCACTGGCATTTTTCACAGAACTAGAACAAAAAATTTCACAATTTGTATGGAAACACAAAAGACCGCAAATAGCCAAAGCAATCTTGAGAAAGAAAAACAGAGCTGGAGGAATCAGGGTCCCTGAATTCAGACTATACTACAATGCTACTGTAATCAAGACAGTACGGTACTGGCACAAAAACAGAAATATAGATCAATGGAACAGGATAGAAAGCCCAGAGATAAACCCATGAACATATGGTCACCTTTTCTTTGATAAAGGAGGCAAGGATATACAATGGAGAAAAGACAGCCTCTTCAATAAGTGGGGCTAAGAAATCTGGACTGCTACATGTAAAAGAATGAAATTAGAACACTCCCTAACACTGTACACAAAAATAAACTCAAAATGGATTAAAGACCTAAACGTAAGGGCAGACGCTATCAAACTCTTAGAGGAAAACATAGGCAGAACACTCTATGACATAAATCACAGGAAGATCCTTTTTGACCCACCTCCTAGAGAAATGGAAATAAAAATAAACAAATGGCAACTAATGAAACTTCAAAGCTTTTGCACAGCAAAGGAAACCATAAACAAGACGAAAAGACAACCCTCAGAATGGGAGAAAATATTTGCAAATGAAACTGACAAAGGATTAATCTTGTATGAACAAGCAGTTCATACAGCTCATTATCAAAAAAATAAACAACCCAATCCAAAAATGGGCAGAAGACCTATACAGACCAAGATATACAGATTGCCAACAAACACATGAAAGGATGCTCAACATCACTAATCATTAGAGAAATGCAAATCAAAACTACAACACCAGTCAGAATGGCCATCATCAAAATGTCTACAAACAATAAATGCTGGACAGGGTGTGGAGAAAAGGGAACCCTCTTGCACTGTTGGTGGGAATGTGAATTGATACAGCCACTATGGAGAACAGTATGGCAGTTCCTTAAAAAGCTAAAAACAGAACTACCATACAACCCAGCAATCCCACTACTGGGCATATACCCTGAGAAAACCATAATTCAAAGAGTCATGTACCACAATGTTCACTGCATCTCTATTTACAATAGCCAGGACATGGAAGCAACCTAAGTGTCCATCAACAGATGAATAAAGATGTGGCACATATATAATGGAATATTACTCAGCCTAAAAAGAAACAAAACTGAGTTATTTGTAGTGAGGTGGATGGACCTAGAGTCTGTCATACAGAGTGAAGTAAGTCAGAAAAACAAATACTGTATGCTAACACATATATATGGAATCTAAAAAAAAAAAAAAATGGTCATGAAGAACCTAGGGTCAAGACAGGAATAAAGACGCAGACCGAATAGAGAATGGACTTGAGGACTGGGGAGGGGGAAGGGTAAGCTGGAACAAAGTGAGAGAGTGGCATGGACATATATACACTACCAAATGTAAAACAGATAGCTAGCGGGAAGCAGCCGCATAGCACAGGGAGATCAGCTTGGTGCTTTTGACCACCTAGAGGGGTGAAGTGGGATAGGGAGGGTGGGAGGGAGGGAGACGCAAGAGGGAAGAGATATGGGGATATATGTATACGTATAACTCATTCACTTTGTTATAAAGCAGAAACTAACACACCACTGTAAAGCAGTTATACTCCAATAAAGATGTTAAAAAAAAAAAACACTGTGAGAATTATAAAAGTATCATACTTGTGGAGTCTGCCTATATAAAGGAAGCCCTGTGTTAATGCTTTCATTTAAATCATTTGGAAAGAAGTTGAAGGTACAATTATAACAGAAACACAAAGAGCTCTGTCTAAATCACAAATTTTTCTAAATAAAAAAGAGAACAAATTGAAATCTGCTAACCAGCATAATCCCTCAAATTCAGTTCAACACAAAAAGTTCATTTAATATATAATACCTATACGGTGATTTATAATAACGCTGAGAAAGGATAAGTACTCCATGTAACTGTACTGATCTTAAAGATTACCCAGTATTCATGAAACAGAACAGAGGCAAATCTTTTGAAATAACTACTATTTTCTCTCAAAATTAACTCATACGTTTACTCAACTCTCAAAGAGACACCGTGCTTGGAACCCTTAGGCAATTCAACTCCAACTTGCCTACTTCATGCTCTTGGGACATACAACTTACTTCCCCACTCTGAAGACAAACGTGCCCCTTCATCTGGTTACTAATCCTTTCCCTCCTCAGTCCCCTTTAGACCTGGACATCCACAGAGTGCTTCTCGAGAGTGAGTCTAACCACCGTTACGCCCTCCTCCAGGCCCCTCTCCACTCCCATCACGGGCAATGCCCCATCAGAAGTCCTGTGGAAGGCATCCAGGCTTATCACACATGTGTTCTCTAGTGTGTCCTGTTCTTATGTCTGTGCGTCCTGCCTCAGCTCTACCATCACACTCCCTATTGGTTAAAATTTATTCTGTGTCAAAGAGAGAGATTAAAGGTACACATATTTCTCCACTTTGCAGGCACCACATTAAAATCACTTTGTGACTTACTGATAGGCTTATAATAATTTGTAAACATGTCACAGAGGGTAAGGTATAAAGACATTCATGTACATCACAGAAATGACATTTTCATATTTTAAGTAATAGGAAGAGTTGACCACATGATGGATGCACATTCCAAAAGAGCTTCAGCAACCCAAATGAGATCAACTAACAATGGAAATAGTATAAGGGTCAAAATGATCAGAAAACCATGTCCACCACAAGGCCAACTTGCAAATATCTAAGACATAACCACACACAACTACACACATAAAACTATTAAATCAATGTAAAAATCAATGTTCCAATGTTAACTGGAAAAAAGCAACCAAAAGTTCCTAGTAAATTCATATAACTGACATTTTCAATAACAAATGACAACTTAAACTTTAATTCGTGTTCACTGAAAAGAAGTTATCAGCCAAAAATGACATAAAATAACTTCTAAGACAGATGAAATTTAGATTTCAAACTACAGGGGATAAGAAACAAATTATAAATGTCAGGTTCACGATAAGGAAAGCTATTTTAAAATAAACAAAAGTAAGCAGTTCAAAGTTTACACATACTTATTTTCAGTGAGCCAGGCAATAAGGCTACCAACCACGCTTGCCTTCTCTCCACACCCTCACTCCCTGAACACATTTGGCAACTGACCAACACCTGTTCTATTTAACACGCCGCGGAGTTTTCATCTGTGACACACAAAATCCTCTCCAACCTGGATGCTCAGCTTCACTGTCCCTGCCACTCAGTACTATTCTCGTGAAAAGCATCCTGCCATTAGCCACTGGCATTTCAAATCAAATAAAAAAATATGTGACTGTCCTGAGAAGGTTTTTAAAAACATCAAGGTAAATTGTAAGCTGCTGTCAGACTCTGAACTGCAGCAGCACAGAGACCCTTTGTCTGGGAGGCTGTCAGCTGTCAAAGCCTGACCTTTGCCTAACTGGTCAGCTAGGGAAGCATTAACACAATCTGTTTAACCCCTCCCATTCATCTTTTTTTTTTTTTTTTTTTTTGCGGTATGCGGGCCTCTCACTGTTGTGGCCTCTCCCGTTGCGGAGCACAGGCTCCGGACGCGCAGGCTCAGCGGCCATGGCTCACGGGCCCAGCCGCTCCACGGCATGTGGGATCTTCCCAGACCGGGGCACGAACCCGTGTCCCCTGCATCGGCAGGCGGACTCTCAACCACTGCGCCACCAGGGAAGCCCCCTCCCATTCATCTTTAATGTGACATAAGGTTAAGTCAATCAACTCAGCAATGAGAGGTCCAAAACAGTCCCCACAGACAGCAATATCTACTCATTTCTTATCCTTCCAAGAAATTTCAGTTTTAAAATCCAAGTTATTTACACATAAGTCCAAGAATGAAAAATATCAGTTTTTCCTTTTTGAATACTTCAGATTAAGGCTTTCTGTTGTATGTCATGAAGATTCAAAAGCTACCAGATACTAGAAACCCAAATATAGACTAAATGAGCCAAAGTATCAAAGGACTGCCAGAACCAGAAAGAGAACACAAGAGTCCCACATCTGATAACTGGCCTCATTTTCACTTCCTCCAAATTTGTATCCCATAAAATTACATCAGCCATGGCAAACTGAACAAAAACAAAATTTAAAAGAAAAAACTATGCAAAGAAATTAATTATCCCTTTTTCCATACATATTTCTCCATGAAAGCAAACATAATGCAATTTAGTTATAACAATGCATCTCCTCCTAATGTCAAAATGTCATTGCAGGCAGTTCCCTGGTGGTCCAGTGGTTAAGACTCCGTGCTCCCAATGCAGGCGGCCCTGGTTCAATCCCTGGTCAGAAAACTAGATCCTGCATGCCGCAACTAAGAGCTCACATGCCACAACAAAGACCCGGCGCAGCCAAATAAATAAATAAATAAATATTTTTTTTAAACGTCATTGCAGCATTAATGAAACTGAAAAGATGGAAAAATGCACACAAACACAGCACACAAGCACTTGAAGACCAGACAGACTCTAAGGTGTGTATGCCAGTGGTCCAGCTTCTGTGACATGAAAACCAAGATGGCCTGTGTCTCTCCACCTGCTGCTGTTTCCTTCTGCCTCGGCTTAGGAGGCAGGGCCTATTATACATCCGAGACTAGCTTATGTGACACATGCTAGTAACTTTTCCCTACACCTTGCTTTGTCCTGAGTCTAAAACATGGGTCCTGAGCCTAAAAGCATCGCTGACACCTGTTTTAACACAACAGTTCTCAAAGCAAACCAAATATGCTAACCAAAGTGAAGGAAATGTGCATGTTCCTATTAATTATAAAAGTCTGGAAACTGGAAGGACTACAGGGATCGAGGGGCAAGCTAATCAACAGCACCTGAATTCAAGTGCCTTACTTGCCAGGATGAGGTGCCATGGGAGAGTACCAGAAGAAGAGGGGAACAGGTCTCTGCCAGGAAAGTGATTGCAGTCTGCCCCAGGAATGACTTTTCTGCCAGGCACCCTACAACACTTTCTCACTCTACCTGCCATGAATCCCCAACAGCTACAACCACTTGATCAAGTTTTATCTATAGTGTTTATTTCAAAAAGAAAAGGCATAATGTTTTTCACACTCTCCACACCTTCATCCAAGGTTCTGATAAATCCCCTCAGACAACTAGCTCTATCTTATCCCCCAACCTAGAATCACTGAACTAGAAAAACCAAAACAGTCACCCAAGAAGCCAAAGTTACTGTTCTTTTTAGAAACTGTACAGGACGCCCATCCATCATGATGTACAAATGTGGACAGTAATGTTCCCTTCAGTCAATCTTCCAATTTTATACATATTTCTACATCTTACTTTAATGTATATGTTTATTAAGATGCACCTCAAATGACATGGAGAATGCAACAGTAAATAAATAATTATAGCAAGCAGATTAGAAACAACCAGAGTAGTATTAAAAACCAATCATGATTGCAAACACACTTGTTAAAAGTATGCATGTATTTTCCATAAATTACTATTTCCTAAAATAAAAATCCCAAATAGATGTTTTTTTTTAATTGCAACAAAACATACCAATCTAATAACCTCGAAGTTTTCCAACATATAGGCATTTACTGCCTCTGTGTCCTCCTTAACATCACTAGTGAACATACATGTCAGGCACACTACTAAATACACCATACACTCTATCTCCTTTAAACCTCACAAATCTGTGAAGTGGAGATTGTGATTATTCCCATTTTGAAGATGAGGAAACTGAAAAACAGATTCAAAATTACATAGCTGACTGTCAAGTCTGGATTGAATTTTATGCTACTTATAAACCAGTAAGTTTGCCTATTACTGTTTAATGCAGGCAGGCAGGAGACACAGACTCCTGCATTAGAGACACAGACCTTTATTATCCACAGTGCAGGAAGCAGCAAAAGAACCAGCATGGTTGTGTGGTTCTCCTTCCCCCAGGGGCAACATGACACAGCACAGATGGATGCTCAGAGTACAGTGAGGTTGCACTGCAGCTAAGGAGCCCTGGGAACCAGTCACTTTCATAGCAGGCAGTAAGCGAGCCTCCTCTATGTACCAGGAAGACATTACCTCATCCCTCGAGGTTGCCTGCTAAAAACACAGCTGTGAGAAATGGCCCAGGTAAAGACTGCTCAGGACCCTGCATTCCTAACATACCCAGCAAGATGTGCAAGAGCAGGAGAGACCCGTGGAGGAGGGTTTTTCCTGACACCGATATGTGCTGGACTGCTAACTATCATTAATAAAATACATTCCAAAAGTTTAACTTTTTTCCCTAAATTTAAAATTATAATTGTTGAGATTGCTGAGGCTTCTGGTTAAAAATGGTAAACTGAACATATACATTTACCTCCACAACAAAATAAAAATGACAATAAAAGTGTAAAAAGACTATAAACCACAAAGGACAAACAAAATAGTGGAAAAGAAACATCTACATATTTTTGGAAAGGAGATGAAAGTGCATTAACTGATTTAGAAAGAAAGAAGAACCTACAACTTAATCCCTGGAGAAAATGGTACTGAAAAGAAGAAAGCCAATATGACCACAGAGAGCACAAAAAATCATGAATTAGAAACACCACATACAGAGGAAAGATGTAAGTCAGGGAATGCAAAAAAAATAAAGAAAAGTCACCACAGTGAGCAGTGGGCTCCTGCTCTCAGATACAAGAACATCAGCACTAAGACATAAATTACTGTGGAAGAACACTGGAGGCTTCCTCTGAAACACTGACTTTGGCAGGGGTCATCCAACAATCAAATATCAAAAAAAAAAAGAGATCAAATAAGATCCAATAGTAAATAAGCATCATATACACCTGCATGAGCACATAAAACCCAATCTTCCAATTTACTTTTTCACATCTCAATCTTAAATAAAAACAAATAGTCGGGCTTCCCTGGTGGCGCAGTTGTTGGGAGTCCGCCTGCCGATGCAGAGGACATGGGTTCATGCCCTGGTCCAGGAGGATCCCACATGCCGCAGAGCGGCTGGGCCGTGAGCCATGGCCGCTGGGCCTGCACGTCCAGAGCCTGTGCTCCACAGCGGGAGAGGCCACAGCGGTGAGAAGCCCGTGTACCACAAGAAAAAAAAAAATAGTCAAGGATCATTAAACATTCAAGGAAAAATTCAACACAAAGGACTATCTAAAACGGATGAACTAAATAAAGGAATGAGAGGTAAAGACAACTAATGGAGCAGAAGACAACTAATAATCTTTAAAAGAAAGAAGAAAATATATTCATGAAGCAAAAACAGAAGCCTATAAAAAGGAGAACCAGAAAGGACTATTAGAAACGAAAGACAGGATGACGGCAGACAGCAGAAACAACAACTACAATCCTGCAGCCTGTGGAAAAGAAACCACATTCACAGAAAGATAGAAAAGATGAAAAGGCAGAGGGCTATGTACCAAATGAAGGAACAAGATAAAACCCCAGAAAAACAACTAAATGAAGTGGAGATAGGCAACCTTCCAGAAAAAGAATTCTGAATAATGATAGTGAAGATGATCGAGGACCTCGGAAAAAGAATGGAGGCAAAGATCGAGAAGATGCAAGAAATGTTTAACAGAGACCTAGAAGAATTAAAGAACAAACACACAGAGATGAACAATACAATAACTGAAATGAAAACTACACTAGAAGGAATCAATAGCAGAATAACTGAGGCAGAAGAACAGATAAGTGACCTGGAAGACAGAATGGTGGAAATTCACTACTGCAGAACAGAATAAAGAAAAAAGAATGAAAAGAAATGAAGACAGCCTAAAAGACCTTTGGGACAACATTAAATGCAACTAAATTCGCATTACAGGGGTCCCAGAAGAAGAGAGAGAGAAAGAACCAGAGAAAATACTTGAAGAGATTATAGTCCAAAACTTCCCTAACATGGGGAAGGAAATAGCCACCCAAGTCCAGGAAGCGCAGAGAGTCCCATACAGGATAAACCCAAGGAGAAACACGCCGAGACACATAGTAATCAAGTTGACAAAAATTAAAGACAAAGAAAAATTATTGAAAGCAACAAGGGAAAAATGACAAATAACATACAAGGGAACTTCCATAAGGTTAACAGCTGATTTCTCAGCAGAAACTCTACAAGCCAGAAGGGAGTGGCATGATATATTTAAAGTGATGAAAGGGAAAAACCTACAACTAAGATTACTCTACCCAGCAAGGATCTCATTCAGATTCCATGGAGAAATCAAAAGCTTTACAGACAAGCAAAAGCTAAGAGAATTCAGGACCACCAAACCAGCTCTACAACAAATGTTAAAGAAACTTCTCTAACTGGGAAACACAAGAGAAGAAAAGGACCTATAAAAAACAAACCCAAAACAATTAAGAAAATGGTAACAGGGACATACATATCGATAATTACCTTAAACGTGAATGGATTAAATGCTCCAACCAAAAGACACAGGCTCACTGAATGGATACAAAAACAAGACCCATATAGAAGCTGTCTATGTAAGACCCACTTCAGACCTAGGGACACATACAGACTGAAAGTGAGGGGATGGAAAAAGATATTCCATGCAAATGGAAATCAAAAGAAAGCTGGAGTAGCAATACTCATATCAGATAAAATAGTCTTTAAAATAAAGAATGTTATAAGAGACAAGGAAGGACACTACATAATGATCAAGGGATCAATCTAAGAAGCAGATATAACAATTATAAATATCTATGCACCCAACATAGGAGCACCTAAATACATAAGGCAACTGCTAACAGCTATAAAAGAGAAAATCGACAGTAACATAATAATAGTGGGGGACTTTAAAACCTCACTTACACCAATGGACAGATCATCCAAAATGAAAATAAATAAGGAAACAGAAGCTTTAAATGACACAATAGACCAAAAACATTTAATTGATATTTATAGGACATTTCATCCAAAAACAGCAGATTACACTTTTTTCTCAAGTGCTCACGGAACATTCTCCAGGATACATCACATCTTGGGTCACAAATCAAGCCTCAGTAAATTTAAGAAAATTAAAATCATATCAAGCATCTTTTCTGACCACAACGCTATGAGATTAAAAATGAATTACAGGCAAAAAAACGTAAAAAACACAAACCCGTGGAGGCTAAACAATACGTTACTAAATAACCAAGAGAACACTGAAGAAATCAAAGAAGAAATCAAAAAATACCTAGAGACAAACAACAATGAAAACACGATGATCCAAAACCTATGGGAGGCAGCAAAAGCAGTTCTAAGAGGGACATTTACAGCTATACAAGCCTACCTCAAGAAACAAGAAAAATCCAAATAAACGATCTAACCTTACACCTAAAGAAACTACACAAAGAAGGACAAACAAAACCCATAATTAGCAGAAGGAAAGAAATCATAAAGATCAGAGCAGAAATAAATGAAATAGAAACAAAGAAAACAATGGCAAAGATCAATAAAACTAAATGCTGGTTCTTTCAGAAGATAAACAAAATTGATAAACCATTAGCCAGACTCATCAAGAGAAAGAGGGAGAAGACTCAAATCAATAAAATTCAAAATGAAAAAGGAGAAGTTACAACAGACACCACAGAAATACAAAGCAACCTCAGAGACTACTACAAGCAATGCTATGCCAATAAAATGGACAACCTGGAAGAAATGGACAAATACTTAG
Organism: Orcinus orca; assembly: GCF_937001465.1. Classification (NCBI taxonomy): domain Eukaryota; kingdom Metazoa; phylum Chordata; class Mammalia; order Artiodactyla; family Delphinidae; genus Orcinus; species Orcinus orca. The sequence goes on from NC_064568.1 coordinate 61,900,356, forward strand.
AAAGGTATAACCTTCCAAGACTGAACCAGGAGGAAATACAAAATATGAACAGACCAATCACAAGTAATGAAATTGAAACTGTGATTAAAAATCTTCCAACAAACAAAAGTCCAGGACCAGATGGCTTCACAGGTGAATTCTATCAAACATTTAGAGAAGAGCTAACAACACCCAGCCTTCTCAAACTCTTCCAAAAAATTGCAGAGGAAGGAACACTCCCAAACTCATTCTATGAGGCCACCATCACCCTGATACCAAAACCAGACAAAGATACTACAAAAAAAGAAAATTACAGACCAATATCACTGATGAATAGAGATACAAAACTCCTCAACAAAATACTAGCAAACACAATCCAACAACACATTAAAAGGATCATACACTAAAGTCAAGTGGGATTTATCCCAGGGATGCAAGGATTCTTTAATATACACAAATCAATCAATGTGATACACCATATTAACACACTGAAGAATAAAAACCATATGATCATCTCAATAGATGCAGAAAAAGCTTTCAACAAAATTCAACACCCATTTATGATAAAAACTCTCCAGAAAGTAGGCACAGAGGGAACCTACCTCAATAAAATAAAGGCCATATATGACAAACCCACAGCAAACATCACTCTCAATAGTGAAAAACTGAAAGCATTTCCTCTAAGATCAGGAACAACACAAGGATGTCCACTGTCACCACTATTACTCAAGATAGTTTTGGAAGTCCTAGCCATGAGAATCAGAGAAGAAAAAGAAATAAAAGGACTACAAATTGGAAAAGAAGAAGTAAAACTGTCACTGTTTGCAGATGACATGATACTATACACAGAGAATCCCAAAGATGCCACCAGAAACTACTAGAGCTAATCAATGAATCTGGTAAAGTAGCAGGATACAAAATTAATGCACAGAAATCTCTTGTATTCCTATACCCTAATGATCAAAAATTTGAAAGAGAAATTAAGGAAACACTCCCATTTACCATTGTAACAAAAAGAATAAAATATCTAGGAATAAACCTACCTAGGGAGACAAAAGGCCTGTATGCAGAAAACTATAAGACACAGATGAAAGAAATTAAAGATGATACCAACAGAGAGATATACCATGTCCTTGGATTGGAAGAATCAATACTGTGAAAATGACTATACTACCCAAAGCAATCTACAGATTCAATGCAATCCTATCAAATTACCAATGGCATTTTTATCAGAACTAGAACAAAAAACTTGACAATTTGTATGGAAACAAAAAAGACCCCAAATAGCCAAAGCAGTCTTGAGGGAAGAAAACAGAGCTGGAGGAATCAGACTCCCTGACTTCAGACTATACTACAAAGCTACAGTCATCAAGACAATATGGTACTGGCACAAAAGCAGAAACATAGATCAATGGAACAAGACAGAAAGCCCAGAGATAAACCCACGTACCTATGGTCAACTAATCTATGACAAAGGAGGCAAGGATATACAATGGAGAAAGACAGTCTCTTCAATAAGTGGTGCTGGGAAAACTGGACAGCTACATGTAAAGGAATGAAATTGGAACACTCCCTAACACTGTACACAAAAATAAACTCAAAATGGATTAGAGACCTAAATGTAAGATCGGACACTATAAAACTCTTAGACGAAAACATAGGAAGAACACTCTTTGACATAAATCACAGCAAGATCTTTTTTGATCCACCTCCTAGAGTAATGTAAAGAAAAACAAAAATAAACAAATGGGAACTAATGAAACTTCAAAGCTTTTGCACAGCAAAGGAATACATCAACAAGACGAAAAGACAACCCTCAGAATGGGAGAAAATATTTGCAAACAAATCAACAGACAAAGGATTAATCTCCAAAATATATAAACAGCTCATGCAGGTCAATATTAGAAAAACAAACAACACAATACAAAAATGGGCAGAAGACCTAAATAGACATTTCTCCAAAGAAGACATACAGATGGCGAATAGGTACATGAAAGGCTGCTCAACATCATTAATTATTAGAGAAATGCAAATCAAAACTACAATGAGGTATCACCTCACAGCAGTCAGAATGCGCATCATCAGAAAATCTACAAACAACAAATGCTGGAGAGGGTGTGGAGAAAAGGGAACCCTCTTGCTCTGTTGGTCGGAATGTAAACTGACACAGCCACTATGGAAAACAGTATGGAGGTTCCTTAAAAAACTAAAAATAGAACTACCATACCACACAGCAATCCCACTACTGGGCATATACCCAGAGAAAACCATAATTCAAAAAGACACATATATCCCAATGTTCATTGCAGCACTATTTACAATAGCCAGGTCATGGAAGCCACATAAATGCCCATCGACAGACAAATGGATAACAATAATGTGGTACATATATACAATGGAATGTTACTCAGCCATAAAAAGAAACGAAATTGGGTCATTTGTTGAGACATGGATCAATCTAGAGACTGTCATACAGAGTGAAGTAAGTCAGAAAGAGAAAAAGAAATATCGTATATTAACGCATATATGTGGAACCTAGAAAAATGGTACAGATGAACAGGTTTGCAGGGCAGAAATTGAGACACAGATGTACAGAAAAACGTATGGACACCAAGGGGGAAAAGCGGCGGGGGGTGGGGGGCGGGTGGCGGTGGTAGTGTGATGAATTGGGCGATTGGGATTGACATGTATACACTGATGTTTATAAAATTGATGACTAATAAGAACCTGCTTGAAAAGCAGTAAAAAAAATAAATTAAAGACAAGACATCAAAAAAAAACACAATAAATGTTGGCAAGCATGCAGAGAAAAGAGAACCCTTGTACACTGCTGATGGGAATGCAAATTGGTGCAGCTGCTGTGGAAAACAGTATGGAGGTTTCTGAAAAAACTAAAAATAGAACTACCATGACCTGGCAGTTCCACCCCTGGGTATATATCTGAAAAAAACAAAAACACTCATTCAAAATGATACATGCACCCCAATGTTCATAGCAACATTATTTAGAATTGCCAAGATATGGAAGCAATCTAAGTGTCCATCAACACATGAATGGATACACACAATGGAATACTACTCAGCCATGAAAAAGAATTAAATTTTGCCATTTGCAGCAACATGCATGAACTTGGAGGACATTATGCTAAGTGAAATAAGTCAGAGGAAGACAAATACTGTTATGATATCACTTATACATGGTTACCAGCAACGGGGCAGGGGGGGATGTGAGGGACAATATAGGAGTGGGGGAGCTGGAGACATAAATTATTGAGTATAAGATAGGCTCAAGGATGTATTGTACAATACAAGGAATTCAACCAATATTTTGTAATAACTGTAAATGGAAAGTAACCTTTAAAAATTGTATAAAGAAATAAATATATAAAATTAAAGACAGGAGAGCAGGGGGAAAAAAAGATTTATAAAACAGTTGAAGAACTTTCCTAGAAAATAAAAAGATTAACTGGATGTTAAAACAAAAAGGAAAATAAGACGAGAAATTCAGGAGGTCCAAATTCTAACAAACAAGAAATTATAAAGAAAGAGCAATGAAAAACAAAAGGGAAGAAATGATCAAATCCATAACAAAAACAAATGTTCTAAACAGAAGAACCCAAGTATTCAGATTAAAGGGCCCATGAAGTTGCCATCCAAGAACGAAAAACAATTCAGACATCGTCATGAAATTTCACAAACCTGAGTGGGAGGTGGCAGGGCCAAACTACAGAAAGTGAGACACAGTTCAAATGGAAACAAAAAGAAAGCTAGGGTAGCAATACTTATATCAGACAAAATAGACTTTAAAACAAAGTCTGTAACAAGAGACAAAGAAGAACATTACATAATGATCAAGGGATCAATCCCGTAAGAAGATATAACAACTGTAAATACATATATACCCCACATGGGAGCACCTAAATACAAAAATGCAAGTATTAATAAACATAAAGAGACAGTAACAAAATAATAGTAGGGGACTTTAACACTCACTTACATTAAGGGACAGATCATCCAGACAGAAACTCATTAAGGAAACATTGGTGTTCAATGACACATAAGAACAGATGAACTTAACAGATATACAGAGAGCAATCCATCCAAAAGCAGCAGAATACATTCTTTTCAAGTGCACATAAAACATTCCCTAGGACAGATCACATGCTAGGCGACAAAATAGTTCCAAAAAATTTAAGAAGACTGAACTCATATCAAGCATCTTCTCCAACCACAATACTATGAGACTAGAAATCAAGTATAAGAAAAAAAGTACCAAAAACCCCAAATACATGGAGTCTAAACAACATGCTACTAAACAACCAATGGGTCCCTGAAGAAATCAAAGAGAAAGTCAAATAACATGGAGACAAGTGAAAGGGAAACACAACAATCCAAAATCTATGGGATACAGCAAAAGCAGCTCTAAGATGGAAGTTTATAGTGATATAAATCTACCTCAAAAAACAAGAAAAATCTCAAAACAATTTAACCTTACACCTAAAGGAAGTAGAAAAAGAAAAACAAACAAAATTCAATTAGTAGAAAGAAAGAAATAATAAAAATCAGAGCAAAAATAAATGAAACAGAGACTAACTAAAAAATTAGAAAAGATCAATGAAACTAAGAACCGATTCTTTGAAAATATAAACAAAATTGACAAACCTCTAGCCAGACTCATCAAGATAGAGAGGACCCAAATAAAATATTAAACGAAAGAGGAAAAGTTACAACGTCACAGAAATACAAAGGATCATAAGTGATTACTACAAACAATTATACACCAATAAAATGGACAATGTAGAAAAAATGGATAAATTTCTAGAAATGCACAATCTCCCAAGACTGAATCAGGAAAAAATAGAAAATGTGAACAGACCAATTATCAGTATTAAAATTGAATCAGTGGGGCTCCCCTGGTGGCGCAGTGGTTGCCTGCTGATGCAGGGGACACGGGTTCGTGCCCCGGTCCGGGAAGGTCCCACATGCCGCGGAGCGTCTGGGCCCATGAGCCATGGCCTCTGAGCCTGCGCGTCCGGAGGCTGTGCTCCGCAATGGGACAGGCCACAACTATGAGAGGCCTGCGTACCGCAAAAAAAAAAAAAAAAAAATTGAATCAGTAATCAAAAATCTCCCAGCAAACAAATGTCCAGGACCTGATGGCAACACAGGTGAACTCTACCAAAGATTTAAAGAAGACCTAAAACCTATCCTTCTCAAACTACTCCAAATAACCAAAGAAGAAGGAATATTTCTCAACTCATTCAATGAGGCCAGCATTACCATGATAGCAAAACAAGACAAAGACACCACAAATAAAAAAAAATCACAGATACAAATATCCTCAACAAAATATTAGCAAAACAAATTCAACAATACAGTAAAAGGAGTATACACTATGATCAAATGGGATTTACCCCAGACATGCAAGGATGCTTCAGTATCTGCAAATCAATTAATGTGATGTACAACTAACAAAGAATAATAATCATATGATCATCTCAGTAGATGCTGAAAAAGCTTTTGACAAAATTCAACAATGATTTATGATAAAAACGCTCAACAAAGATGGTATAGAAGGAATATACCTCAACATAATAAAGGTCCGGTATGACAAACCTACAGCCAACATCATCTTCAACAGTGAAAAGCTGAAAGCATTTCCTTTAAGATCAGAACAAGACAAGAGCGTCCACTCTCACCACTTTCATTGTACATAGTATTGGAAGTCCTAGCCACAGCAATCAGACAAAAAAAAGAAATAAAAGGAATTCAAATTGTAAAGGAAGAAGTAAAACTGTCACTGTTGACAGATGACATGATACATATACAGAAAATCCTAAAGATGCCACTGAAAAACTGTTAGAACTAATAAATGAACCCAGTAAAGTTGTGGAATACAAGATTAATATACAGAGATCTATTGCATTTCTATACACTAACAATGAACTATCAGAAATTAAGAAAACAATCTCACTTACAATTGCATCCATAAGAATAAAATACCTAAGAGAGTAAACCTAACCAAGAAGGTAAAAGACCTGTACTCAGAAAACTATAAGACACTGATAAAAGAAACTAAAGATGACACAAACAAATGGAATGATAAAGCATGCTGATGGACTGGAAGAATTAATATTTAATTCTTAATATTAATATAATATTAAAATGACCATACTACCTAAGGCAATTTACAGAGTCAAAGCATCTCTATCAAAATACCAATGGCATTTTTCACAGCACTAAAACAAGTAATTCTAAAGTTTGTATTGAAACACAAAAGATCCCAAATAGCCAAAGCAATCTTAAAAAAGTAAAACAAAACTGGAGGTATCGTGCTCCCTGATTTCAAGCTATATTACAAAGCTACAGTAATCAAAACAGTATGGTACCGGCACAAAAGCAGATACATAGATCAATGGGACAGAATAGAGCGTCCAGAAATAAACCCACACTTATGTGGTCAATTAATCTAAAACAAAGGTTTCAAAAATATACAATGCAGAAAAGATAGCCTCTTCAATAAGTGGTGCTGAGAAAACTGGACAGGTACATGCAAAAGAATCAAACTGGACTTCTTTCTCACACCATGCACAAAAATAAACTCAAAATGGAATAAGACTTAAATGTAAGACCTGAAACCATAAAACTCCAGGAAGAAAACATAGGCAGTACATTCTTTGACGCTGGTCTTAGCAATAGTTTTTAGAATATGTCTCCTCAAGCAAGGGAAACAAAAGCAAAAATAAACAAATGTGACATCAAACTTAAAAGCTTTTGCACACCAAAGGAAACTACCAAGAAAACAAAAAGGTAACTTACTGAATGGGAGAAGATATTTTAACAATATAGCTGATAAAGTTAATATCCAAAATATACAAAGAATTCACACAATTCAACATCACAAAGACAAACAAACAACCAGATTAAAAAATGAAAAGACAAGCTGAAAAGACATGCTTCCAAAGAAGACATACGGATGGCCAACGGGCACATGAAAAGATGCTCAACACCACTACTCATCAGGGAAATGCATATCAAAACCACAGGAGATATCACCTCATACTTGTCAAAATGGCTACCATTAAAAAGACAAGTAACAAGTGTTGGTGAGGATGTGCAGAAAAGGGAGTCCTTGTGCACTCTTGATGGGATTATAAGTTGGTGCACCCACTATGGAAAACAGTATGGAGATTCCTCAATAAATTAAAAATGGAACTTCCATCATCTAGCAATTTAACTTCTGGGTAGTCACCTGAAGAAAGCAAAAACACTAATTTGAAAAGATACATGCATTCCAATGTTTATTGCAGCATTATTTACCTTAATCTAGATATGGAAGCAACCTAAGTATACATTGAGAGAGGGATGAATGAAGAAGATACGGTGTGTTTCTATATATATACACAATGGAATATTACTCAGCCACTGCCATTTGCAACAACACAGATGGATCTAGAGGGTATTATGCTAAGTGAAGTAAGTCAAACAGAGAAAAACAAATATGGTGTGATCTTATTTACATGTGCAATCTAAAAAAACAAAACTAAGAAAGAAAATAAAATGAAAACAGACTCATAGATACAGAGAACAAACATCTGTTTGCCAAAAGGCAGGGGGCAGGAGGTGGGTGAAACAGGTAAAGGGAATTAAGAGATAACAAATAACTCATGGGGATGTGATTAAGGAATATAGTCAATAATGTTGTAGTAACTTTCTATGGGCACAGATGGTTACTAGCATTGTGGTGATCATTTCGTAATATATGCAAATGCCAAATCATTATGTAGGACTCCTGAAACTAACCTAATATTGTACGTAAACTATATTACAATTAAAAAGAAAAAAAAGAACACCTTGAATCAGTAACTTAAACTTCCACCTTAAGAAACTAGATGGGAAGAGCAAACTAAACCCTAAGCAAGCAGAAGGAAGGAAATAATAAAAATTTTTAATTGATAATAATAAAGAGTAATTAAAGAAATAAGGAATAGAAAAATAGAGGAAAAAAACAAAACCAAAAGTTATTTGAAAAAATCAACAAAACTGACAAATGTGTACTTAAATGATCAAAAGAAAAATAGATTTAAATGGGTAAAATCAAGAATGAAAGAGAGGATATCATAACCAATCTTTAGAAATGAAAAGGATTATAAGGGAACACTATGAACAACTGTATGCATCAATTAGATAACAGATGAAATGGACAAATTTCTAGAAAACAGAATTACCACAACTGTCTAAAGAATTAGAAAGTTTGAATAGATCTACAACAAGTAGAGAATGAATTAGCAATTTTAAAACACCCCACAAAGAGAAGCCTATATCTAGACAGATCACTGGTAAATTCTAGCAAGTGTTTTTAAAAAATTAACACCAATCTTTCACAACTTCTTCCCAAAAATAGAAGAGGAAGAGACACTTCTCAATTCACTATATGAGACCCATGTTACCGATACCAAAACCAGACAAAGACATCATAGGAAAACTACAGACTAATATCCCTTATCAATAAACACAATCCTCCACAAAAGACTAGCAAATCAAATGCAGCAACATATTAAAAGGATCATACAATACAGCCAAGGGGGATTTATCCCAGGAATATCCCAACAAGGTTGGTTTAACATCCAAAACTCAATTAATGTAACACACCATATTAATAAAATAAGGGATAAAGCTCTATGATCTTTTCAAAAGGTGCAGAAAAAGCACAAAATCCAACACCCTTTCATGATGAAAATGCTCAACTAAAATTAGAAAGAGATTTCCTCAATCTGGTAAAGGGCATCTACAAAACCCCACAGCTAACATCATATGTCTTGGTAAAAGACTGAATGCTTTCCCCCTAAAATCAGGAAAAAGACAAGCATGTCCACTATTGCCACTTCTATCCAACACTGTACTGGAGATCCTAGCCTGGGAAAATAGGCAAAAATAAATTAAAAGCCTCCAGATTGAAAAGTAAGGATTATTTCTTTATAAGAGACATAATCTCCTAAGGAATCCACTAAAAACTATTAGAATAAATGATTTTGTAAGGGTGCAGGATACCAGATATATACAAAAATCAACTGGATTTCTATACACTAGCAATGAACATTTTAAAAATGAAATAAAGAAAACAACTCCACTTACAATGACATTAAAGAATAAAATACTTAGGTATAAATTTAACAAAAGTACACAATTTTGTTGAAAAAAATTAAAGATCTGAAGAAACAGAAAAAATTTCCATGTTCATGGATCTGAAGACTTAATATTAAGACAGCAATACTCCCCAAATTGATCCACATAGTCTTCATAATCCTAAACCTGAACCTCAGCTGGTTTATTGGTAGAAACTGACAAGTTGATCCTAAAACTCATAAAATGCAAGGAACCCAGAAGAGCCAAAATAATCTTGAAAAAGAAGAAAAAAGTGAGAAGATTCACACTTCTCTATTTCAAATCTTATTACAAAACTACAGGAATCAATATTCAAGAGCACACAGTACCAACACAGGAGAGACACACAGCTCTAACTAACAAAATTGAGTCCATTTATGGTCAAATGACTTTTGACAAGAGTGAAAAAACAATTCAAAGAGAAAAGAATAGCCATTCAACAAATGATGCTGGGACAACTCGATATCCACATGCAAAAGAATGAAGTTGGGCCCCTACTTCACACCATCCACAGAAATTAACTCAAAATATAAACAGACCTAAACAGAGCTAAATGTAAGAACCAAAACTATAAAACTCTTAGAGAAAAACCATAGGAGTAAATCTTCATGACCTTCCATTAGGCAAATCCCTTTTAGATCCAACAACAAAAACACAAGTAACAAAAGATAAAAATAGGGACTTCCCTGGTGGCGCAGTGGTTAAGAATCCACCTGCCAATGCAGGGGACATGGGTTAGAGTCCTGGTCCAGGAAGATCCCACATGCCACAGGGCAACTAAGCCGTGAGCCACAACTACTGAACCTGCACTCTAGAGCCTGCAAGCCACAGTTACTGAAGCCTGCACGCCACAACTACTGAAGCCCTCGTGCCTCAAGCCCGAGCTCCACAATGAGAAGCCTGCGCGCTGCAACAAATAGCCCCCACTCGCCGCAACTAGAGAGAGCCTGTGCGCAGCAGCAAAGACCCAACACAGCCAAAAATATAAATAAATAAATAAATAAAATGTTTTCTAAAAAATGATCTTACCAAGAAAATGAAATGACAATCCTCAGAATGGGAGGAAAAAAAATCTGTAAATCACATATCTTATAGTAGACTTGTATCCAGAATATGGAAAGAATATGTAACACTCAACAATAAAAAGATAACTCAGATAAAAAATAGACAAAGGATATGAATACATATTTCTCCAAAGAAAATATACAAATAATCAAATAGCACATGAAAAGATATTCAATGCCTTCAGTCACTAGGGAAATGAAAATCAAAACCACAATGAAGTATCACTTCACACCCACCAGGATGACTGTATTTAAAAAAAAAAAAAAAAGACAGCAACAATTGCTGGAGAATGTGAAGCAACTAGAACCCTCACACACTAGTGAGACGTACAATGGTACAGGTACTCTGGAAAACAGTTTAGCAGTTCCTCGAAAGTTTAAATACAGAATTACCCTATAACCTAGCAATCCCACTCCCAGGTATTATATATATCTGAAACAAATAAAAAGATATCCACACAAAAATGTATATGCAAATATTCACTGCAGCATTATTCATAATAGCTAAAATGTAGAAATAACCCAATGTCCATCAACTATTGAATAGAGAAATGAATATAAAATGAAGTACTGATACATGCCACATATACAACATAGATGAAGCTTGAAAATATTATGCTAAGTGAAAGAAGCCAGTAACAAAAGATCGCAAGTTATATGAAATGTCCACTTATATGAAATGTCCAAAATGGGCAAATTCACAGAGACAGAAAGCAGATTAGCTGTTGCCAAGGGATGACAGAGTGAGAAATCGAGAGGGATGACTACTGGGCACAGGTTTCTTTTTTAGGGTAACAAAAATGTTCTAAAATCTAAGTGATGGTTGCACAACTCTATGACTATACTAAAAACCAACAAATTGTACGTTTTAAAAGAGTGAAGGTCAAGGTATGTAAATTCTATCTCAATAAGGCGATCATAAAAGATTATACTTGTGATCTCACTTATATGTGGAATCTAAAAAAGTCCAACTCACAGAGTAGAACAGTGGTTGCCAGGGGCTGGGCAGCAGCGCAGACAAGGAGATGCTGGTCACAGGGCACAAACGTCCAGTTATAAGAGGAATAAGCTCTAGGGATCTCACGTACAGCTGCTATGAGAGTTGATTCTAAAGGTTCTCACCACAACAACAAAACGGTAATGATGTGAGGTGAAGGATGTGTTAACTAACCTTATTGTGGTAAACATTTCACAACATATACGTGTATCATCACACTGTGCACCTTAAAGTGACACAAGGTTTGTATGTCCATTATATCTCAATAAAGCTGGGGAAAAAAAACATACCATGTAATACTATTTACATAAAGTTCAAAGACAGGCAGAATTACTTATCATATTAAAAGTCAGGATAGTGGTTATCAGGAGGGAGATGGGGTTAGTAAATGGGAGGAGGCACAAGGCAGCACAGGGTGACATCAATGTTCTCTTTCTTAACCTTTGTGATACTTCACAGAGCTGGACAGTTATGATTTGTGCACTTTTCTGTATATGTTATACTTGAATAAAAAAGTTTTTTAGAAAAAGAAAGAAACTATGGTTTTTGCTTAAAATTTACCTGATCTATTGAGACAATCTAGAGTAAAGAATAAATCTTCTCACAAACACTTTTTCTCGACCTAATAAAACCATAATTTCAACAGTGAAAAAAAATTAATTATTTTTAATATGAGAGGACAAATGGACTGTAACTGATATTAGCAATAACGGACTTCACTAAGGATCAGCATTCTAAGCAAAGTGGAAAACACAGGAGGTTTGGGTGAGACGGCTCTGAGACCAGCGCTTTTCTCTGCCCAGGTAGATGTTACTCAGAAACCTCACAGGGTTCACAGACGTGATACAAACTGTGGAAAGTGCCTTGCTGGCATATGACAGACACTAAATGTCCACCAAAGGTTTACTTACTTCCCTTCACACAATCTCCTTCCCCCAACGAAATAACCCACCCTGGTTCTTGCTGCAGTGGGCACATCTACTTCTCAGCAGGACAATGTCCTTCACCTACTCCAACTTCTACTTTTTTTACTTTATTTGGCCTCAAGACACCCATTCTAACACCCAAATAGCGTCTCAAACCATCCTACCACCATCTGACTGCTCTAAGTTTTCCAAACAGAATTTTTCTCCCTTCCCACTGCAACACACTCACCTAAAAGACATAAATTCTATTTCTACCCACAATAATTATCCCTGCTAAATATGCACCCAACATTTCTTCTATTTTGTTTAATTACTACATGTAACTCATTCAGATTTGTCTAAAAAATTATACCTTAAAACTATTCAGATATTTTACCGACAACTGACTTCTAAAATAAAGTATCATCCCCCAAACCTCATTGTTGGAAATAACTACTACCACTTCTCTGTTTTCTTTAGAACATTACTAGCTTTAAATTTTTGGCCTGGAAGATTCTGGTTAAAGATAAACTTTTATAAATTAAACCTTTTTGTGCTTTCATAAATCACATATTTAATACAGCAACTGAATAAATGTGCAGCTCTGGTACTAAGGAGCCTCTTTTCTTCTAGTTATGGAAGGCAGAGGTTCACTGTTGTGCAAAGCCAATAGTTATTGTTTCAGGTGGGTACTTAGGAAGAAAATGTAAAGAGAACAAACTCCACACATTAACACCAACACTTAAGGGAGGGATGAACGGTGATAACAATCGGGAATGACTTTAAAAATATACTTACAGCCTCAAACTGCAAATGGCTATCCTTTAAGAAACTCTGAATTTTGTCCTTGGGTAAAATACTGAATCGAAATCGAAGGAGATCCATTTCTTGTTGAATGAACCAGCGCCTAAGCTCTTCACTAAAATGAAGACAAGAAAATTATAAGTGAAAAGTCCACTGACTATTTTCAAAGTCCACTGATTATTAAATCCAAGAAATTTCTATGAAACAATATTCAAACATGAGCAAGATGCCAAAAGACTGAAGTTAAAAGCATCAAGTCCTCTATTATGATAAGAGTGTGAATACATATCACATGCCACAATCTTCCTGGGATGAGTAGAATATGGGGGAGAAAGGTGTTATGAACATAAAATTAAAAGAATTAAATACAGAATACTTCGAGCCTAGCTGCATTATTATCAAATAACATAAAACAGTGCACTTCTTTTAATGTAACTGCACAATAGCCATTTACATCAGAAAATGGGGTATCCCTTCAGTCAATGCCAAATAAACATCAAAAGTTTTTAAAGGTAACTTTATCTCTGAATGGATTATGATCAAACTATGCAAAGTAAACTTTGCTTACAGCTTTATAGTTTATAATTTCACAAAATTTAATATGCACTAGGATATCTCAATTTTTTAAATCAACATACATTAATTTATAAGACAGATGGGCATTATTGTTGTTGTAAAATAATTATGCTGCTTCATGTAAAATATGATTTAATTTTCTTTCCCCAAATGACTTTCACATTGTCAGCAATTCATTTACTGCATAAATTGCATAAACTGCATGTGCTTTCTTACAAAAGAAAAACTCTGGGACTAAAGCTGGTGAATAATTTCTCAGTTATTATCTTGGGATAGTCACCAATTCAAGATTCCCATTTGATAATCCTATTACCAAAAAGAAACAGAAAAGAAACATAATAATAAGTATGTAATTTAGCCAAAATTAATACAGGAAAAAAAAAGTTTAAAAAAAGCAACTAACTCCTTCTCCCTCTGGGTGGCGCTATTGACTTATAAGAAACCAACTACCAAAGGAAAGATCTTAATCTAATGTGCACCAGCCCATAAATGTCAACATATAAAACCCTGTGCAGATTCAAGTATGTGTTTGATTCATTATTTCTTATAAATACTACCACTTTTTTTCTGGGGAAAAAAAATATCAAAAGTCCTTCCTAATGAAATCCCCTCTAATTTTAAATCCTAAATGAAGAGTCTCTCCCATAAAGTAAAAAGTGTTTTAACAGGCAAAATCTGCAAAAAAAAAAAAAAAAAAAAATTTTTTTTTTATTTTTTAGTAAACAACTTGTTTCAAACAATTCTCTGCAACAGTGTTCTGCCCATGAGCCACTGGTTTCTGACATTATTCTGGGATTTCCTACAATCAGTACAATGCCTGTCAGCCCTCCTGGACCAGTTTACAACCCAAGATGTCAGACTTGACCATGGAGGACAAAGGTATACTCACGACTGGCAGTAAGCAAGGCGTAAAATAAAGTGAGAAATGTGATCTCTTCTTCGGGGTTCATATTCATCTCCCAAGTTTTCCTTAAAAACAATGGCACGTGAAGAAAATAAATGCATCGGAACAGTAAAAGGTGTAAAGAAATACTGAGTCAGCATAAGCCAATGGTAAAGCAGGAGTTTCAATAGCACAGATTTCATAATATGCTCCCCAGGGTGAGTACCATTTTACTTAGGTTAGCAATGAGATGAAACAGAACTGAACCACAATACCTCCTGGGTTTGTACCCCACTATTTTCTTCCTCTTTCTAACTCTCCTTCTCATCCAGCCTACACCCAGGCACTTACCTCTTCTACTACTTCTCACATCAACCCTCAACTGCTTTCATTTCAACCATTTGGCAAAACCTAGATTCTAAATAAATCCAAAGATACACTCTGCAGTCCTGTTCCCAAAATGCTGAGAACATCTGGGAAAGATATATACAACTATAGGAATTTGGAACATTAAAAATTCACAGCCTCTAACCTCGACTGGACCTTTACCAACACCAAGGCATCTTTATTCAAGCTCAACACAGAGCAAACACATCTTGAGCATTTGCAAGGTACCAGGCACTGTTATAAGCATTTTTAATCCATTAGCCCATATAATCCTTTGAAAACCCCTATGAGGTGGGCATCACTATATCCTTATTTTAAAGATGAGGAAACTGAGGCAGAAAGAAGTTATATAATTTTGTCCAGGTCACAAAGCTTGTAAGCAGCAGAGCTGGGATCTGGCCTGTAACCATCTCTTTCCTCACGTCTTAAGAAAGCTGTTTCCATCTTCATTAGGTGGCCAGTGCTCCCCATCACACCACCTTCTTCTCTCTCATCACATGACCTCACTTACTTTACAGAAGATAAAGGTCCCCCCTTCAGCCCCAAGCTCCTGCCGCCACATGCTGTACTGCCTTCCCTTCCCTCTCTGTGGACAAATCTCTCTCCTTCCTCCTACATAAAGCTAATCCCTACAGTGAAACCGCATGGCCCATCTGCTCTTGCCTCCTAAGGACCCTGACTTATCAAATGCTCTCTCAAAGTATCTTCAAGCTCCCTCCTCTTTTTTCTCTTCTAGATCTTTCTGCTCAGCTTACAAACATGTTCAAGTAACCACTGTTGTGTGTGTGTGTATCTTCTCTTTTTCCCTCAATTTTTTCTACACTCAGACCTACTTCCCCCGTGTCTTTTCAGCTACACGTTAGAAGAGGATGTATTCCATATCAACCTCTCACCTCTCTCCTCCAAACACCACCACTGTTCCAGCTTCTGCCTCTACCTACAAGGTTCTACCCCGCTGATAAATCCGATGATTCTATACAACTCATCTTATTGGTTCTAAGTGTCTGAAATTGTTCCACCATGAAGACAAGAGGTCTAGATTCAGATCTTGGCTGCATCGTTTTCCATCTTATGAGCTTGGGCAAGGTACTAGCCTATCAATATCAGTTTCCTTGTCTATAAAGAGGGATGATGACAGAACCCACCCTCCTAAGACTGCTGTCTGGATTACATGAATTAATATACATGATGCACTTAGAACAGACTCTGGGACATGGTTAAGAACAATATGAATGTGTGCTATTGTATCATCACCTGCGTATCATGATCATCAGTACTGAGACTCCCGCTTCCCTGGCTGCCAGGGTGGCTGATCTCTACCCCAAGGCAGCTCCTCCTCAATTGCCCTCCCAGACTCCCCCCATTCCACTCCACCTGAATGTTGTATTCCTCACATCCTGGCCTCCATCCTCTTCTCTTCTCACTCAAATGTTTCCCTGGCTGCCTCACCTACTCCTGATGATGTCAACCTTCCTCCTGAATGTGCACCCCCACCCCAGAGGTCCCCAAGTCCAGATCCATGTGCACACCCTGCTGGCCTCAGACAGCTCCACAAGTACCTCAAAGTCATGTCGAGAACTAAACTCAGCGTCTTCCCTCTAAAAAGACTTGCCTCCCCTCCTGTATATCATCACCATCCAGCCAGCTGTCTCACCAGAAACCCAGGTGTCATTCAGAACTCTTCTCTCCCTTCTCTCTGCAGTCACTAAGATCTTCCAATTCTACCCTCTCACTATTTCTCCAATCAGTCCTCTTACCTCCATTCAATTCACTCTCGTCATCTCCTAGTTCCTAACTAGTTTTCCCCACCAAAGACGACCCTGTCCATCTGCTGTTGGCAGTCATCTTCCCAAAATAAAAACTGTATCACATCCACCAAGATTCGGTTCCAGCACCACCTCGTCTGGGAAGCCCTCCCAAACCTCCCCAACCTGAGCTAATTCTCTGTGCTCCTGGAGTTCGTCACCCTGTAATGCACAAAGCACATCTGGCAATGTCTGGAGACATGGACTGGGTGGAAGCCAGAGATGCCAGCGAGCCCCCTAAATGCACCAAGGAATCATCAGACCCCAAATGTCCACAGTCCCCAGGTCAAGAAACCCTGCAGCACTGTAGTCTGACTGCATGTCAATCACCCATAGTGGACTGTAGGTTCCTTCACAAGAGTCTTTTTTAAAGCCCTATGCCTAATACAAGACCTTTCCCACAACTGATACCCAGTAAATGAATATACACAAACCAAAGAAACATGTTTTTCCCTCTTTTACTTACTCTGTAGGAAAACTTAAGCTTCCGAAGCTCGGCCTCTAGCTTACTCTGGTACTGCTCACTTCCTTTCACGTAGCTCACACCAAGATTCTCGACTGCTTTTAGCACTAGAAAAAATTTTAAAAACAGAAGAAATGAATAAAACATATAAATGCAAGATAATTTTATAAAACTAAATCCAAGACAAATAAAATCTATGGCTACCAATCCCATAATTACTTGTTTATAAAAGATGACAATATTTAAGCTTTATTTTCTGCAAGTACATTATATAAGTTATATATGTTTATCAGAGGATAATCTCCACCATGTACAGAAAATACCCACATCCCACAGCATAATCTCACACTAGGGATTCTCAGCCAGAAGGGAGAGAGGGATGGGAAGCAGATCACTGATGGACTGAGCACCACTGCTCAGTGGTGCAGAAGGATCCCCTCAGAGGGATGCAGAAGTGTGTCTGCATGTACAGCCCTCGTGTGGAGCTGTCTGTGAGGCAGTCGGCTTCCCTGACTCAGCACAGACTCATCAGAAGACAGTTCTTCCCTTCCTGATGAAACAGAGAAGGAGAAGACAGCAGTGAATAAGCAAACAAGCCACCATGACTAGATGCTACACACTGTCCAAAGGTTCCTGAAGCCTCTGTCAACCCTTCCTCAGATGAATTATTCTGCCATCGGTATGAAAAGAGACATTTTTTAATTCAAGAATGAAAAACTTCTAAAATGAATCCTGAACATAAACTCATGTCCCCCAGGTACCTCCATATTATGGTGTCCCGAACCAAACTCATTCTCTGCCCCTCAATTCCACTCCTCTTCCTGCCACCCCACCTCCATCCGCAGAATTTCTATCCACCAGATCATCCACACTGGAACTTCAGCCACCCCCACCTGTTCCACCACTCCTCA
This sequence comes from Orcinus orca, assembly GCF_937001465.1. Taxonomy (NCBI): domain Eukaryota; kingdom Metazoa; phylum Chordata; class Mammalia; order Artiodactyla; family Delphinidae; genus Orcinus; species Orcinus orca. Next base: position 61,918,294 of record NC_064568.1, read on the forward strand.
TAGCTAAGAGTCACCAAATCCTGTCAATTACACCTCCTAGTATCCCTTCAATCTCTCCCTTCCTGTCACTGCCTTACCATCTCACCTCCTAAGTGCCAAACCCAAGGGACGCTTTTCAATCATCACCTTAATCTCAATGAGGCATATGAAACTGCTAAGCTTCCCAGAACCCATTCTCCCTTGCCTTCACCTTCATTCAACAAACAGGTAATACAGATACTCTGTATTAGCAGTTCTCACCCTGCTCCTCTAAGAATGATTAACAGTATCTCACCTCTATTTCTGATCTTCCCACCAGGATATCGTGGAACATAAACTCTACACATAGTGCTGTTATTTGTTTCAGTTTACACATAACTTATTTCTTTCTTCCACCAACACACAGAAGTAGGTCCCCAGTAAAACTGCTACATCCTTCTTACACCCCAATATTACACCATATCTTGGCACAAAAATGCCCTTGCTTACCCATACTTCTCCATCTACCCTGAACTTGTCACTGTTCCCTCCAATATGACACTCTGTCTCATGCCTCCAAGCCTTTGTACAGGCCATTATCCCAGCTTGCAAAAACCCTTCACTTCTTCTCTGTTGAGAAATTGCTACTCATTCTTCAAGGTCCAGATCACATTTCAACTTCTCTTAAGAAGTTTTACTTAATCAGACTAGGACAATCACTCCCATCTCTATGTTTCAGTAGCCCTATTAGTTACCTCTACTAGAGCACTTAAAATACTAAACTACAATTATTATTTTGGACATCTGTCTCCATGTACTAGAATACAGCTTCAACGAAAGTGAGAATTACATTATTCAGCTCAAAATCCCTACCACCTAGAATAAAGTGGCACTCAATAAACAGGCACTGTACAAGGAATAAATGAATGAATGGCAAAATCTCAACAGAAAACCCTCAGTAAATATTTGTTGAAGGAAATAAATTACTCTAATTCATTTCCACAAAGTATAAGTGAGGTTCTCAAGAATATATAAATTCTAATTCAAATCACTCACATTTAACTCTATCGATAGCCAAGTTTTCAAATTCTATCAAAGATATGTTTCCAGAAGGCGGCTGCAAGTAAAACTGAAGGCTATGTGGGTAGCAAGCATTCCTCTGGTCATCTGCCAACCTCAGTTTCCTCCGATTTCCTCCAAGAAACTGCATCTTGTTACCTTGGAAGGAAGCACATTAAAATGGTTGAAATGATGGAAAATGGAGTTTTAAAAAAATAACTCCACATGTAAAGGGAAAAAAAATTGAGGTTGAAGAGCACGCACGAAGTGTTAACAGTAGTGTCCCTGAGTGATGTCTTCTGTATCTTCCAGACTTTCGACGATACACCTGTAACAATTGTGGGGAGAGGTGTGCGCTGGAAGAGACGCAGGCAGTGGTCCTAGCCTCCTGCAACATCAACGGCAGGTGATGCTGCCTGCTCACTAGAGGTCTGTGTGCCTCCGCCCTTAGGTCTCTGCCGTTCCAAGAGTCAAGATAAGATTTCACAGGGGCAGCAATCCTGAATTCGGAGGAGAGCGCGGGAGATTCCGGCTAGGTAAGAGACTCCATGGGCAGGGTCCAGTTACTCGCTTCCTCCCTTACATCCCCGGGAAACAGACAACAGTCTTTCAGGTCCCGTCTGTCTTAGCTCCTCTCAGGAGCGTCCACAGGTGCCCAGTGACACCCCGCTCCCGCCCTCCCCGCCCCCCACGCAGGGCCGTCTGTCAGCCCCGGCACCGGCGGCTCTGCCCGGACAAGCCACCAATACTCGATACCCACCCTCTGCGCCCGTAGCCCCAAAGCGCTCTCCTCCTTCTCTGGACTCGCAAGCCTCAACACCAGGATTACTGTCCGTCCCAAACCCGCGGGGGCTTCTCCTACCTCCAGCCACACCAGACGTGAAAACACACAAACCCCGGCAAGCGCTTTCCCCGGGTGGCGGGAGAGTTCATACAGGACCGGAAGCGGAAGTGGCTGGACCAGCAAACCCGCCCCAGAGGTCCCGCCCACCTGCGCGGCCCCGCGCTTGCTCAGTGGGGCGCTCTGAGGACCGCGGGATTTGTGTCCACTTTGTAAGCTGCAGTTCCTGTGCATGGAGCCGCGCTGTCTGGGGCGGTGGGCGGAGAGCGGGCCCGGTACTGGCTCCCCGCTAGGGACTCTGGGTAATCTCTGAGGGCCCCGGCCTTAGGCTGCACGGCCCGCGTCTTACAGATGCGGAGGGAGACTCTAGGTCATCTACGTACAATGCCTAGGCCATCTACGTACAATGCCTAGGCCATCTACTTACAATGCCTAGTCGGGTTTTCTCCTAGACTGCAGGCCCTCCCCTGGGGAAAGATTTACGTCCAGTGCACCCCCTACACACACCTGGTACAGGGCGCCCACAGAAGATCTGCAGTGAAGTAGAGCGCATTTATCATGCACACGTGCACCCAGAAATCGCTCGGCGTCTAAAGTAGAGCAAGCCCAGAGGGGCATAGCGGCGAGCACGTGCAGAGCGCTGCAGAGAAGGTGCCCTAGGGCTGCGGACCCGGAGCCACACCTCGGCTCCCGACTGCAGGCCGCAAGGTTTTCAGAGCTGGAAATAAACTTCGCCTGTGGCCTCCAGGAGGCGTGTCTCGCTTACAAAAGTGGCCGCGAGAGGCTCTAGTAAAGATGGGAGGTGAAGAGCCCTCTGAAATGCTCAAGGTTTGAGAGATGAAAACGGCACTGAAATAGCGTTAATCTTCAGAGCACTTACCCAGCATGGACCAAACTGTGGCTGGCACTGACCTTGTACCAGGACGTGTTCTAAGTGACTTACACATAAGTTCATTTTATTTCCATAACCATTTAAGGTAGGTTCTGTTATTAACCCGCTTTACAGATAAGGAAACGGTGCAACAGAGAAATTAAGTGACTTCAAAGATCGCATAGTAAATGGCAGAGACTGGTTCAAAGTCTGGGAGACATGCCAAGCACCACAGTGCTAACCACCACACTGTACCAATTCCACTAATATATCAGCGCCTCCCCTTAATTCCTTATTCAACACATAACTAACATCACCTGGCCTGAAAAAGACACCTGAAGCGTAAGAACTGCCTGAAGAAACCTGGAGCACAGACCATAAGAACATTTATATGAATGTTTAGCTGATCTCTGGATAGGGAAGGAATTTAAATATAACAACTTACAAAGAAAAATACCTAAAGACTTGACTATACAAATATAAAATTGTGCATCTAAAAAAAATCACAAAAATTTTTGCAGTCATAACAATAGGGGAAAAGTTCACTATAAATATAACATCAGGGACTTCTCTGGTGGTCCAGTGGTTAAGAATGAGCCTTCTAATGGGGGGGACGCAGGTTCGATCCCTGGTGGGGGAACTAAGATCCCACATGCCGCAGGGTAACTAAGCTGGGTGGGCTCTAGAGCCCACGCTGCAACTATTGAGCCCACATCACAATTAGAGAGAAGCCCGCCCGCCCCGCCTGCCGCAGCTAAGACCCGATGCAGCCAAATAAATAAATAAATAAATATTTTAAAAATTAAAATTAAAAAATAAATAAAAATAATATCAAAAAGGCTAATACCATCAAGATGTAAAGAACTTATGTAAATTAACTGGGGAAAAAATCATAAGATACAAATGGAAAAAGAATAGCAATAGATAATTCATAGACAAAGCAACTAATGGTAAAGTGTGAAAAAATGTTTATCACTGGCAGCAAAGAAAATTTCCCCTACAAAACTGGCAAAGATTTTACAATGAAAATACTCAGTATCGGGCAAAGCACAATATGATGGGCTCACATAGGAATTGACTGCCGTGCTACAATTGTGGAGTATACTGTAGTTATATGTATTATGAGCCCTAAAAGAATTCATACAGTTTGATCAAAGTATTTCACTTACATGAATCTGTCCAGAAATAGACACAAAAATTTGTGTCCAAGGAACGTCATTGCACCATTATAAGGATGAAAACCCAGGAAAATAAATAAATGATGGTATGTTCATATCATGAGACATTACACAGACTTTTTAAATATATATGTTTTTGAACAATATTGACCTGGGAAAATGTTCAGGATGCTATGAAGTTAACAGAGCAGAATACGTAAAATCACATATGCCAGATGATCCCAATTTTGCAAGAACATAGCATTACAATTTTCTGCAGCATTTCTGACTACTACCAATAGGCTGCCCTCTGCAACTTCTATCCTCGTCTTACAGTCCAGGCATGTGTTATCCGTTGCAATCAGAATTTTATGTGCAAGACCGCCCCTCTGTGCTAGTCTTGTTTTTTTTGTTTGTTTGTTTGTTTTGTTTTTGCCACATGCGGGCCTCTCACTGCTGTGGCCTCTCCCGCTGCGGAGCACAGGCTCCGGACGCGCAGGCTCAGCGGCCATGGCTCACGGGCCCAGCCGCTCCGCGGCACGCGGGATCCTCCCGGACCGGGGCACGAACCCGTGTCCCCTGCACTGGCAGGCGGACTCCCAATCACTGCGCCACCAGGGAAGCCCTAGTCTTGTTTTTATTTCACTTTTCTTGGCTTCATCTTTGGCCTGGTCTTAAACTGGCCCTCTTTTAACTTAAGTGTCAATGCCCCTTTTTCTGCAATAGGTGATATTAAATACTTCTTTGGACAATTTAAAAAATTAGTCTATTGCAAACAGAAAATTGCTTACATAAGTGGGAACTAAGACACCGGCAATGGAACATTTGATGGTATTTTTAAAGTTCTATTTTAATTTTATATAAAGTTCTATATTAATTTTAATTCCAGAAACATTTGAAAGCTTCCCACAGCATGGCCCCAGGATTCGATGACTTTCTTGCCTATGGCTGCCCCCAGTTTATAAGCTGAACTACCAGCTCTTCCCCAAAGAAGACCTTGCATTCGCTACCCGTGTCTCTTTGTGGTGATCTCCCTGCTTCAGGAGCCCTAACCTTCCCTCCTGCTGGAATCCTCCCTGTCCTTCAGCACTTCAGTTGTCAAATACTACCTTCCTCTGTCCTGCTGAGCCTTTGCTTATGCCGCCTGGTTTAAACCCCCAGTAATTCCGAGTTGTATAATTCCTTCTCCAGCTCTACCCCTCTACTATAGAAGGTCTTCATCTTTGGGGAACAGGAACCGCTGAATGATTTAATGAATGCACTCCTCAGAAAAATGCACCTACACACCAACTTTGTTCACTCTTTCAAAAGGTTTGTGAACACATGTGTGGCTGACTGTGTAGCACTACCAGATTTTCAGCTCTTTTGGGACAGGCCCCTTTTTCTGTCTTTGTGATCCCTAAAGTGCCTACCAGAGCATCTTCCAAATTAAAAGATGAGGTAATTAATGTCATTTTATGACATTTCAGAGAGAGCTGGAAAAAATATGCTCACGTTTCACATTACCAACAGCTTACTAAACATGTCACGTAAGAGCTGCCTTTTCACAGTGTTAAAGATGCTTTAAGCTTCAGAGTACAAAATAGCCTGTGTCTGTTCCAACTGGTTTAGCATCTTTATTGTTTTCCCATGCCATGGTTTTTGTCACTATCTCACTGTGGACAGTGTTTTTGGTAATTGCAATACGAATCTATGTATCACAGGATCAATAATGCACAATAATGATACATTTCAGTTAGCCATACTTGGTAAATCACTGTGAGCTCTTCCTGTGTTTATTTCACCAACCAAATGGATTGACCCAATGCTCAGCTCTGGCAACTGTGGTGAATATAAATTACAGACCCCAACCTCACAATCAGGGAGAAGAAAACACATATAAACATATAACTTTTACTTCCACTAGACCATAACCATCCCCAAAACAGGGACTACTGTGTCATTCACCTTTGTAACCCTGGTGTCTGTGTCATTCATCTTTATAACCCTCCATGGGCCCTCAACAAATATTTATTATCCTGAGATGATGTAAATATGAGAGATGTATGAAAAAATTGATGTGTTCAGCTGGATATTCAACAGATGGTTTGAATCAAATGGGATTCCAACCTATAAAACTTCAAGTCCTCATCTGAAAACTTTGTACACATTCCTTCCAGAATGACTTGGCTCCCTAGTCTAGCCTGCAATAAAGCACAGAGTACCTTGTCTGATGGAATTTCCATGAATCATCACTGCTCAATTCATTGCCTGCCCTGGGCATTACCCAGCTGCTGACAGGCTGTCCCACAGAGCTTTCACCCTTACGACTCCATCTCCAGGGTTCTGTCCTGTCGTATGTCACCCTTACAGCTGAGATTTTAGTTGCCATGCTTGGTGAATCAAAGCGAATGTTCATTCTTTCCCTGTGCAGGTTGTGTTGCCCTAAAAACCAAAGGCCTGGTAAGTTTCTTTACCCAGTAAGGATGCTATAAACTCTGGGTCCTTTCAGCTCCACTTGCCATGGAAAGCAGAGGAACAGGAGGCATTCCCAGCAGGACAGCTGACCCATAAAAGTTAATGCACACTTAGCCAGACATAGGTTGTGAGGTCGGGGTCTGTAATTTATATGTATCTTGGTTGCCAGGGCTAAGCATTGTATCAATCCAGCCTTTTCCATCCTGGTCCCTCCACCCTTTCCATTTCACTGTCCAGCTTTGAGAGGAAACCTAAAGCCTCTTTCTTTCTCCCTTTGTTTCAGATTGCTTTTATTAGCCTAGCATCAAGAAGCAAGAAAACTAAAGAAAAAACATATCTTAAAAGAAAGTACACAGAGGGCAGGTTACCCTTCCATATATCAACAGTGCATGATTTGTTTCAGAAATACTAACAGAGCACCTGCTAAGTGCCAGGCAATGTTTTCTCTGCTGGGAATACAAGAGTGATGAAACAGCCAAAATCCCTGCCCTCATAAACCTTATATTCTAGTGGGAAAGAGAAATAATAAACAAGAGAATTGTACACGTTGCTATGTTAAATAAGAAATTCTAAGCTGGAAAATAAAGCAGAGGAAGAGGATATTAAGTTTTTGGAGGAGGCATTAAATTTTAGAAAGGGTAGCCAGGAAATGCTAGCTAAGAATGTGACCAGGAAGGAGAGACCAGAAGAAAATTAGGGATTTAGTCATGCGTATAGCATTTCAGGCAGATGGAAAGCTTGTCATAACTCCATTGTATTTAAGACAATGTGATATTGGTATAGGGATAGACAAATCAACCATTGAAACAGAACAGAGAACCCAGAAATGGTCCAACACCTATGAAGAAACCGGGCATCTGACAGGTCCACTGTACAAATCAATGGAGAAAAGATGGACAGTTCTAAATGGTGCTGGAACAGTTGGCTATGAGGGGAAATTATACTTCCTACCTCCCTCTGTACACAAAAATCAATTCCAGATGCTTTAATGACTTAACTGTGAATGGCAAAGCTAAGAATTTAGAACAAGTATATAGATAGTCTTGATGTAGCAAAGAATTTCTCTTTTCTTTTTTTCTTTTTTTTGGCCGAGCCGCTTGGCTTTTGGGAGGATCTTAGTCCTCCCACCAGGCATTGAACCTGGGCCCTCAGCAGTGAGTCCTAACCACTGGACAGCCAGGGAATTCCCAGCAAAGAATTTCTTAAACAAGTCATTAAGAAAAAGCACCAGCAGTTAGGGAGATGGATGGTGGTGATCGTTGCATAATGATGCCACCGCATTGTACATTTTAAAACAGTAAATTTTGTGTTATGTATATCTTAACACAATTTCTTTTTAAAAAGCACAAGCACAAAAGAAAGATTGATAATATTAACTACACTAAAATTAAGAACTTAACTTTAAAAATACATAAACATACATTTTTTAAAGCATCTGTAAGTTGGGAAAAGAAAGTTGTAAGAAATAATTAACATAAGAGTTAGTATCCAACTATAATCAATAAGAGAAAAGTAAAAACACAGTAGAAAAGAGGGGAAAAAAAACCCTAAACAGATGTTTCACAACAGAGGAAACATAAATGACCAATAAAAGTGTGAAAATATGTTCAACCACATTAGTAATTGAGGAAATGCAAATCAAAACCACAATGAGATAAATATTGTAAGCCCACCAGATGAACAAATATTTTTTAAGTCTGAAAATATTGTGTTGACAAGGAACTCAGATACTGCCAGTAGAAGTGTTAATTGATGAAAGTACTTTGAAAACAATTTGACATCTTCTGGCAAATTTGACCCTTTGTCCCAGTATTGTAATTCTACTGTAAGTATACTCTCTGGAGAGATTTTTGTACATAGACATCAAAAAACACTGACGAGAATGTTCATAGCAACATCAGGATAAACACTGGTAAGTACCCATCATCAAGAAAATGGCAAATAAATTGTAGTCAGTTCACACAGTGGAATATAAAAAACAACAGCAAAACTGAATGAACTACAATTAAACACATCAACACTGATGAATCTCAAAAAGATAATGTTAACTGAAAAAGCAAGTCATAGGAGAACCCATAGGCGCTGGTATCTTCCACGCCACCCCTCACCCTCCCTCCTGCTCTCTGCTCCTGATTCATGTGAATCGTCCTCTTGTGCCTTCTGCTTCCAGACCTTCTGAAGGCAATTATGAGCCCCAACAGGATGCAGGAAGGGGAGAAGGAAGTGAGACAATGTATCTGTTCCCCTAGCTGTCTTCCCGCAAGGCTGCCTATGTCCCTCCCTCCACACCATAACGTGTTGACTTTGGTGAGGCCCTACCTGATTGCGCTCTTGACCCTCATGGTTCCCTACCCCCACACCTTCACAAATGGTCTCTGCAAAAAATCATCTTTGAATCAGCCTGTTTTGAGTGTGCCATCTGTCTCTTCTTGGAACCTGATGGATACATATCAGCATTCGTGTGAAAGCTTAAAAAAAGTGAAATAATATATTGTTCAGGGATCCATACTGCAGGTGGAAATTGTCAAAAACGCAAGAGAGAAATTAACACCAAATTCAAGATAGTAGTTGACTCTGGGGGGAGGGAGAGGATGCACTGTTGGGGGCACATGGGCCTTCAAAGGTTCTGGTATGGTTCTGGGGCTTATGCTCAATACTGGGCACACGAACATTCCTTTTAATATTCTTCTTCAAGCAGTACATATATGTAGAGTGGACATCTAAAAAGGAAAAGGGACAGCCCAAGAAATAGAAGAGCACAGTCAGTCATCCTGCTCGTGGGATCCCATTGGGAGTACAGTAGTTTTCACTCTTATTTCCTGCTCTCTCCACCCCACACCTCATCCCCACTTCCTATCCCTCCAAACCCGTAAGTTCTCTCCCTTCTCTCTTATTAGCCCCAAGACAGGGCTGACGTGGCAGGAGGGACTGAGGTTTCAGAGCAGCGACCATTGAAGGCCTGATGTGGGTTTCCTACAGACAACCATTCACACATGATATCCCTTGTCTTCTGTCCAGGGTCCTGGCACCAGGTGCTCACCCTGGCAACACAGGTCCTCCTCCTGCCTACCTGTCTCTGAACTGCTCAGGTGCCCACATCCAGAGTCCTTTTCACTGAGAGTCACCAGCCTTGCCTAAATTCTCACCCCTACTTGCTAGTGTAATTCACTCTTTCCTGTAATGACCTGGGAGGGGGATTGCCTGAGCCCCCCAAGCAGCTCGTCCTGCCAGGAGCTTCTCAGCATCTGGACACAACTGCAGGGGGCAGGAGAGGTAGATTACTAGTCTGACCCTCTCACTTGGGGTAGCATCGTGTGGCCAGAGCGCAGAATCCTGAATCTGGGCCTGGGATGGAAGGAAGAGAGATGGGATGGGAACTATATGGGGTCTAATCTAACACCTCTGCTTCGAGTTTATCTGTCTGGTAAGTGTGGCGGCTTGCGGGACATGGGCATGAAATGAACTCACAATGAACATAGTATCCAGTAAAGCTGTTCACTCTTGGTGCTGTTTATACAACCAGGAGACTAACAAAGAGCACAGAAAAAGACGTGACCTCGGTTTAGCCACATGGAAGTGTTTTCAGTACTGGTATTTATAAGCTCCACTTACCAGTTATGGATAATTACTTATGGACCATAACTTTAGGCATTTGATTACTCTGTGTCAGATTAATTTTTTGGCAGAATTTATTTTATCACAGTACTTATTATTCATGCCAGCTCAGAGCATCCAAAGACAAAAAATACTTATTTTAGGTCAGCACACAACCCAATTTGGAGCCTAACAATTTAGTATTATTTTTCTTCCCCTATTTAAATTTAAGCTGATTGGAATCCCTGTGCTAGACCCATCTACTTAGAATCATCTTTTGGTATTAAAAGGAATGTAGTTGAAGGAAGGGGGGATAAGAAAAGAATCTAAATAATCAAGGAACTCACCTCAGACACAATTTTGTCTTATGCTTTATAACTGATGTCATTTTCAATGTACTGTCTATTCAACAAGCTAAATATGAACTTCTGAAGTGAATTGGTTATTTTACATGAATTCAACTAGGTCTTGGCAACATCCATTGTTCTTTGGGCCCAAGCTCTTCTGAATATATGAATTTTTAATATGAGACTGATGATTAGACCATGAGCTCCTCGAGGCCAAGCTGACCAGCTCCCGGCACACAGCAGAGATTCCAGAGTGTCTGCTGAACTGAATTGAACTCTTCTGTATTTATTCCTGATTCCAGATGGGCTCTCATATGCCTTATGATGTAATCGTTCACAGGAGATGTGTTTTCACTCTAGACTTTGGCTTTCCCATTGAAATTCCTGAACAAAATATTTTCTCTCCATTGGCTGGTTTTTGGAAACTGAAGTAGTTGTAAATATGATCCTGCTGTGATGCCAAGATTTAATTCCACCTTGACAGGCTGACTGATAATCATGTCCAAAAGTTAGCCTCCTCAGCTAGAAAATGATTTTAACATTTCAGAAAATGGAAATGTAAAAATAAAAATAAATCTGCCTTTACTCTGACTAATCTAGACACTTGAGGAGAAATGCTCAGGGTTACCCTCAGTGAGAAAATAGAAGGGGCCTACCTGACACACGTGTGATCACCTCATCTGCATTTTCTTCTCTTTGAGCAACAAAACAATCTGTCAGTCAAGGGCCCATGGGGTAAAAACTTCATCCATCTACAGGGAACATGGTTATTTCTTATGAGGTTAATATTTCACTGTCGGTGCCCCAGAAGCAGTGTGGTGTGTACTTGGGACCCAGAATTGTCTTCTCACTTACTGCTCTCTTTCCAGCCTCTCTGCCCCACAAGGTGCCAGACAAAGGCTTCAGCCTCTTCCTCAGGGACACTCACCACCACTTCCTCCTCACCCGACCCCCACACACATTCAGGCCACACAGGTTATGCTCAGAACCAAGGTCAGTGTTTCCTAGAGTACACTTATGAAGGAATTAGGTTATTTTGTCCTTTTTACAGGGGAGTGATAGGAGCAGCTGTTTTCCTGGAAACACAGTTTAATGACCTTCACCGTGGGAATTTTCTGTCTGCTATGTAGACTTAATCCGATCTTTTTTATGTTATATTAACTCCAGACTTTTCCAATATATTTGTTTCCTAACAATCACAGTATGGGCATTTGTGGAACACATTATCATTATCACAGCAATTTCATTTACATGATCTAACCCACGATTTCTCAAACCAATTGAATTTCTGGGGTCCTTTCGTTCAAATATAATTTCCGTTTTTTTTCTTTCCATTTTCTCCTTACATTTTTTTATGATAAGTATTAGGTGAGCTGATGCAGGTTGTGAAAGAATTCATAGAAATATTAGCAAGGGAAGAAAAGGAAGTTTTTATTCACTTTCCAAGGGAGGAAAGGGGCCAGACGCATAGAATGGCATTGGCACTTGAAGGGTGGGGGTTTGAGTCTTTTATTGGGCTTCAAAGGGCAAGGTGCAGGAAAAGGGGGTGGGTTTATGTCTATTCTGGTCCACAGCAGTACCCGGGGCTGGCTGTGTCTCTATAGGGTGTGCTTTTTGGAGAATAGACCTGCAGTCTTCTGTAATTTTCCAGTTCTTAGGTGTCTGAAAGAGACATAATAGGGGTCCTTGACAGGTGTTACTCCATTTTGAATCATGTTAGATGGGTTTACAATAAGCTTTAAAGGACTTTTTTTAAAGCATATTCTGAGTCATCTGGAAACCTGTGTTATTTCCAAATATGCCCTCAGTCCAGCCACTGCTTGTGACATCAATCCCGTTGGTGTCATGTGATCATCTGAAATGACACAGTTTGGCTTGCCATGTACAGTCAGCCCTCCATATCCATGGTTCTGTATCCTTGGATTCAACAAACTGAGGATGGAAAATACTTGGGGGGAAAATTTTCCAGAAAGTTCTAAAATGCAAAACTTGAATTTGTCACATGCTGACAACTATTTATATAGCATTTCCATTGTATTAGGTATTATAAGTAATCTAGAGATGATTTAAAGTATATGGGAGGATGTGCACAGGTTATATGCAAATATCACACCATTTTATACAAGGAACTTGAGCATGCTTGGACTTTGGTATCCCCTGGGGGTCCTGGAACCAGCCCTCCACGGATACAGAGGGATGACTGTATTGGTAAGCATGTCCAGCTGCTCTTAGATTATTAGCAGCTTCTAAAGTCAAAATACAATTCATCACCCTGCACCATCTTGTTCTTAATTTAGATTTTTATCAACAGTTATACAGACAAAACTAGCGTCTGTCTTGCAGTCATTATTTGCAATTGCAAGATATTCTCACAAAAAAGCCTTTAGTTTCTTAAGATATTCAACAAGTCGAGGTTTAGTTTGATATTGTGAAAACAAACCCGTGTAGAAAAGTCAACTACTATTGAAAGCATAATAGAGGTGAACTTAAACATGAAGAGGATTCATTGGTGCCAAATAAGGTAAATGGTACTTTAGTTCACTGAACAAAGGAAGATTTCACAGCATTTGGAATAGAGATTTGTGGTGAGACACTTGGGTTTTCACAGGGTTTATAATTCAAAAGACACTTAGTGATTCCAAAGAACACACCCTGCTCCTCCAGCCAGTGCTCCATCAGTATTGCAAGTAGAAGTATTGCTCTGATTTGGCTTTTGTACGGATCAACTGCAGCAGTGTACATGCAATATATAGAAAAGTCAATCTACAATGACATAGCAAATTTATGCTTACCAAAGGGGAAAAGGGGGCGGGGGAAGGATAAATTAGGAGTTTGGGATTAACATAATTACAAAATAGATAACCAACAAGGACCTACTGTATAGCGCAGGAAACTCTACTCAATATTTTGTAATAACTTATAAGGGAAAAGAATCTGAAAAAATATATACTTATATGTGTAACTGAATCACCTAGCTGTATACCTGAAAGTAACACAACATTGTAAATCAACTATACTTCAATTTAAAAAAAAAGAAAGAAAGAAAGAAAAAGAAAAGTCAATCTATGATGAAGGATGTTCAGTTGGTTGTACTTCTAAATTTTTCTCTCCTGCATTTTGCGGTGAACAATTAACTTGATCAGTCCTCCAAACAATTGTAGTGACTAAAAACAAACTCATTTTTAAAAAATAAATAAATAACCAACTATGGTAATGACAATGATTCAGATGATGATCCACTGTGCTCAAAATAAAAATCATCTAGTAAAAACGTGACAAAATCTTTCTATCATTAACCTTATCATATGCTCTTTAATTTTCACAAAACCTTATCCAGCAAATTAAATTATTATTGTTCATTGGAATTCTATCAGCTTTACAATTTTGTTTGTGTCTAACATGTAAATGTATTTAGGTTTTTCGGGGGTATCTTGGCTATGCACATATAAAAACTATCATAACAAGAACAATGACATCAAAATGGTATACATCAACTCTGGGTATCCTCAAAAATTTTCTTCCTCTTAAGGGCTTCTTTATATCACTCAAGTTCGAGAAATCTAGCCTAATCATAAATTAGATTAACAGTAAGCCTTTTGATTTATGCTACTTAGGATAACTTTCCCACAGTGATTTAAAACAATTTTCAACAAATTTAGAAATGTAAAATCAATTTAAATTTAAAATTTTTTAAATCTTAGAAGTCAGTTATTCCTTTCTGCTCCAGAGATTATTTTATTTGAATGAGGGATAATAGAATTTTATGACTGAGTTATTTCCAGAATGTATTGGCTTAGGGATAGATGTACTAGGCCTTTGGAGTGCTTATTTTGTGGGAGATAAACAATGTTGTTTAAAAGCACTCATCCAAAAGGCTCAAGGTTGTTTAGAACATCCATTAACCTTAATGGATTTACAAAATATTAAGGAAGAGAAATGTGTTTTAATAGTTGTGTCTTTGAGAGATAAAGATAATACCTTCATTGCTAGGAGATTTTATATCTTTATCTCTTAGCCATATATGAATAACCAAGCAACAATTTTCATATCTCTTACGGACACATAATTTTTAACATACTGCTTAAAATTCAACAGTGGGCTTCCCTGGTGGCGCAGTGGTTGGGAGTTCCCCTGCCGATGCAGGAGACACGGGCTCATGCCCCGGTCCGGGAAGATCCCACATGCCACGGAGTGTCTAGGCCTGTGAGCCATGGCCACTGAACCTGCACGTCCGGAACCTGTGCTCCGCAACGGGAGAGGCCAAAACAGTGAGAGGCCCACGTACCGCAAAAAAAAAAAATTCAACAGCTACCTTGAAATCAATGAAACTCTGAGAAAACATTCAAAACCCAAAAATGTTTGCTAATGATTCGAGGATGTACTTAAATGGAATACTTAAAAATTCAGGAGTTAAACAGCTTGGAAAGAAAATATATATATATATATATATATATATATATAAATTCTACTTTATGTATATTAAAATGTAATCTGCTAAAAAAAAGAACTAAATACTAACTAAATTATTTAACTGATACTCATATTTAAAGATTTTTTTTCCCTAAAAATATTTTTATATTGTCATCATAAAAGGCCCAGGTGAGTCAATGTTTCATATTTGGTGTCTCAAATTTGGAAGTGAAGTCATTTCAAATTTGGAAGCAAGAATCTTGTGTCCCTCTGAGGGTGGAGGCTGAAGGTACTATCGTAGTGCTAGAAGGTTCTATCCCAGCCAGTAACTGGAGTGTCTTCTGAAGTGTCTGTCTTGAGTGGTTGCCATGGAGAAGGTAAAGGAAAATAGAACCAGAATTGCGTCAGGATGCAGTCTTAACTCAGCCTTGATTCAACACTCGTAAAACAAATAATCCACAGGAGTCTTTTTAGGTAAACTCCTCCCTGATAGCACCCACCTGCAGGAGTTCAGACTCTGGCTGGCAGGTTTCTACGCTTCATTCTTTTTTTAAGATTTATTTATTTTTTTTAATTAATTTATTTATTTTTTTGGGCTGCATCAGGTCTTAGTTGCGGCACACAACACTTAGTTGAGGCATGCGGGATCTTTCGTTGTGGCCATGCAGGCTCTTCCTCGTGGTGTGCGGGCTTCTCTCTAGTTGTGGCATGTGGGTTTTCTCTTCTCTAGTTGTGGCGGGCAGGCTCCAGGCATGTGGGCTCTGTAGTTGTGGTGTCCGGGTTCCAGAGAGCGTGGGCTCTGTAGCTTGCAGCACGCGTGCTCTCTCGTTGAGGCGAGTGAGCTCAGTAGTTGTGGCACACAGACTTAGTTGCCCCGTGGCACGTGGGATCTTAGTTCCCTGACCAGGGCTTGAACCCCCATCCCCTGCATTGTAAGGCGCATTTCTTACCACTGGACCACCGGGGAAGTCCCTCTACACTTCATTTTTTTTTTTTTTAATATACTTTTGGCTGCATTGGGTCTTCGCTGCTGCACGTGGGCTTTCTCTAGTTGCGGCGAGCGGGGTCTACTCTTTGTTGCAGTGTGCAGGCTTCTCATTGTTGTGGCTTCTCTTGTTGTGGAGCACGGGCTATAGGCATGCAGACTTCAGTAGTTGTGGTACGCAGGCTCAGTAGTTGTGGTTCATGGGCTCTAGAGCACAGGCTCAGCAGTTGTGGCGCACAGGCTTAGTTGCTCCATGGCATGTGGGATCTTCCCAGATCACGGCTTGAACCTGTGTCCCCTGCATTGGCAGGTGGATTCTTAACAACTGTGCCACCAGGGAAGCCCCTACACTTCATTCTTAATACTGATTTTTCAAATCATCAGGTATGATGTTTCCAGGGCTGTTTCTCCCATTCTTAGGACTACCATACCAGTCAATGATTTGAGCTCAGGACCAACGTGGGTTTCAGCACTGGCAGCAGTCTTTAAAAGGAGAGGGTAATGAAACCCAGAAGAAAAGGGGTCTTACCCAGACCAGGTACCAAAACAATGGCTATCCTGTGCTTGGGGTAGACAGACATCGCTTCCGTCTCTTGCAACGAATACCTTTACGCACAAAAATAACAAACTAAAACAAAGAAAAAAAAAAAAAACCCTGAAACATCACGTGTTTGAAACCAACTACCTACTTCTCCAAAATCAGCTAGTCTCACGAACATAAATAGTAGGATGGCAAAGATAACAGGCAACCCTCCCTATCCCCTTTTGATAAGAGGGAAATCCTTTTAATTGAAGTACTTTAATACAGATCAGTACCTTATACAAGTTGAGGCAGAGAGCAACCATTAAGGGTCCCTGTTTCTGCTGCTGCCTTACCTGGGGTGAAGTTGGAAGATGTCCAACTTTGCATCTCAGCTTGAGGATGAGGACTGTTGTTTCTAAAGGTAGGACCAGAACTCTGCCAGGAGGGAAAATAGCAAGACAAGTTTAAACCAAGATTTATCCAGAAAAACTAACATCTCTGTTTGAGAAGTGTGCTCACTTATTGTCAACTCATCAAAAAACCAACAGCCTACTTACTCTTACTGGAAGGAAGGTTGAACTCAAACAAGTAGATACATGTTACCCCACACACAGGGACTGGACCCCATCTACGGCCCAGTCCCCCAACCCAGCACATGGGGACACTCAGGCACGGAATTGTCAGGACGAGAACCCAAGCCTTCTGATTCCAATCCCAGTGCAAGAACTAATGTGAAGGCAGAGTTGGCAGCTCCTAGTGACAGATGGGATGAGGGAGACCAGGACAGGGAGGCAGGGAAGAGAGTGCAGAGTCCAGATGATTCAGATTTGTTTGTTTGGTTTTGTCTTTCACTATTCCTATGCTTTCTTATAAAATGCACTTTCTGAACATTATTTTTACATTTTCTGTATGTTATCTTTAATTTCCATAGCAATGTGTGAGTTTGGGCTTGACAATCATCTTACACAAATGAAAGTAACTTAATAAAATGACAATTTTTACTGTTTAAAAGAAGAAAATAGGGGACTTCTCTGGTGGCGCAGTGGTTAAGAATCCACTTGCCATGCAGGGGACACAGGTTTGAGCCCTGGTCTGGGAGGATCCCACATGCCATGGAGCAACTAAGCCCGTGCGCCACGAGTACTGAGCCCATGTGCCACAGCTACGGAAGCCTGCGTGCCTAGAGCCCCTGCTCTAGAACAAGAGAAGCCACCGCAATGAGAAGCCTGTGGACCCCAACAAAGAGTAGCCCCCACTCACCACAACTAGAGAAAGTCCACAGGCAGCAACGAAGACCCAACATAGCCAAAAATAAAATAAATAAATTTATTTTAAAAAATAAATAAAAAATAAAAGAAGAAAATGCTTCTCATAATTTGGAGAGAGAGGAGAATGAAGAGAAGTCCACTGCTTCGCAGGAAGGCCCAGTTTTGTCACTGTTAAAACTCTGCTCCCCAGTGTGATATTTCACCCTTCTCGCATCTGGTCCAGCCCTGCTTCCAGGGCCACCTCCTTCAGGCACCCAGCATACCCACAGCCACTCCACACTTCCACTCAGCTCTTCAGTCTTGTCATTCTGTCAGCACTGAGTGCCAGTCTGCAAACTGATATATAGTTTAACTGATACTTCAATTTAAACTTTTCAGTTTGAAATAATTCAGACTTATTAAAAAGTACAAAAAAGCACCGAATATTACCTATCGACCTTCATCAGCTGACCCCAAAGATATTTTCCCACTGCTGTCTGCCTTTCCCATCCAAGATCCCACATTCCATTCAGTTGTCCCACTTCCTCAGTCTTCTTTACACGGGGCAGCTCCTGAACCATTTCTTGTCCTTCATGTCCTTGGTACTTCTGAAGAGGACTAGCCAGTGATTCTGTTCCTTGCCCATGTTTCCTCATGATTGAATTCAAGTTGTACAATTTGGGCAGGATTATGTCCTTCCACAAAAGATGTTGTGCCCACTCCTCTATTCTATCCATCCAGATTTAGAGGTTACTTATCTGGGTGTTGGAGAGGATGGTTTTCTCTTAGATATGTTGAGGAATCAAATAATAGATGGCAGATTTGTGGGAAGAAAGTGATGCATTTGATTTTTTTTTTTTTTTATTGCAGTACGTGGCCCTCTCACTGTTGTGGCCTCCCCCGTTGCGGAGCACGGGCTCCGGATGCGCAGGCTCAGCGGCCATGGCTCACGGGCCCAGCCGTTCCCCGACATGTGGGATCTTCCTGGACCGGGGCACGAACCCGTGTCCCCTGCATCGGCAGGCGGACTCTCAACCACTGCGCCACCAGGGAAGCCCCGATGCATTTGATTTTTAAATGAGGAGTCAAGGTGCCTGTGGACCCGTTCATGTGAGGATGAGCACCAGGATTTTGGCAAATAAGAGTTGCCAACAAAGTGGAAAGCCAGGAGAGAAACAGTCCTTCTGCTAGTGTCTGGAAATTTTGTATCTTCTTTTATCCCCTCCATGCACTTTCTTTTTATTTTCCTAAAATCAGTCAGTTCATTAAGAACAAAGCTAAAGATCGTAATTCTAACCACAGTATGCCATGAACCAAATATATAACTGGCCTTTCCTCATGCCAATTATTTCCTTTGGCACAAGAGATATTTAGGGCTCACACTACGATATTGAATAAAGGTGACAAGAGTGGGCACCCTTGTCTTGATATTAGATAAAATGCTTTCAGCTTTTCACCATTGAGTGTAATACTGGCTGTAGGTTTGTAATATACGGCCTTTATTATGTATGTTCCCTTTATTATGTATGTTCCCTCTCTACCCTCTTTTTTGAGAGTTCTTATCATGAGTGGATGTTGAATTTTGTAGACAGCTTTTATTCCATGTATTGAGATGATCATGATTTTTATTTTTATTTTTTAGAAATTTATTTATTTTTGGCTGTGTTGGGTCTTCATTGCTGCGTGCGGGCTTTCTCTAGTCGCAGCGAATGGGGGCTACTCTTCGTTGCAGTATGCAGCCTTCTCATTGTAGTGGCTTCTCTTGTTGTGGAGCACAGGCTCTAGGCACGCGGACTTCAGTAGTTGTGGCACGTGGGCTCAGTAGTTGTGGTGCACGGGCTTAGCTGCTCCACGGCATGTGGGATCTTCCTGGACCGGGGATCGAACCCGTGTCCCCTGCATTGGCAGGCAGATTCTTAATCACTACACCACCACGGAAGTCCGATCATATGATTTTTATTATTCAGTGTGGTGTATCATGTTGGTTGAATTACACATGTTGAACCATCCTTGCATCCCTAGACTAAATCTCACTTGATCATGGTGTATGATCCTTTTAATGTATTGTTGAATTCATTTGTTAATATTTTGTTGAGGATTTTTTGCATCTATGTTCATCAGTGATATTGGCCTGTAATTTTGTTTTTCTGTGGTGGCTTTATCCAGTTTGGGTTCAAGGTAATGTTCTCCTAGAATGAGTTTGGAAGCATTCCCTCCTCTTCAGTTTTTGGAATAGTCTGAGAAATATATGTGTTAACTCTTTAAATGTTTCTAGAATTCACTCATGAAGCCATGTAGTCCTGGACTTTTGTTTGCTGGGTGTTTTTTGATTACTGATTCAATTTCATTACTGGTAATCAGTCTGTCATATTTTCTATTTCTTCCTGATTCAGTCTTAGGAGATGGTACTTTTCTAGGAATTTATCTGTTTCTTCTAGGTTGCCCATTTTTTTGGCATATTATTGTTTGTAGTAGTCTCTTATGATCCTTTGTGTTTCTGTGGTGTCAGTTGTAACTTTCTCTTCATTTCTGATTTTATTTGGGCTCTCTCTCTTTTTTTCTTGTTAAGTCTGGCTAAAGGTTTGTCAATTTTATTTATCTTTTTTTTTTTTTTTTTTGCCATACACGGGTCTCTCACTGTTGTGGCCTCTCCTGTTGCGGAGCACAGGCTCCAGACGCACAGGCTCAGCAGCCATTGTTCACGGGCCCAGCCGCTCCACAGCATGTGGGATCCTCCCGGACCAGGGCACGAACCCGTGTCCCCCGCATTGGCAGGCGGACTCTCAACTACTGTGCCACCAGGGAAGCCCTTGTTTGTCTTTTTAAAGAACCAGCTCATAGTTCATTGATTTATTCTGTTATTTTTTTAGTCTATATTTTATTTATTTCTACTCTGATCTTTATTCTTTCTTTCCTTCTACTAACCTTGGGATTTGTTTGTTCTTTTTCTAGTTCCTTAAGGTGTAAAGATTTTTTTATTTGAAAATTTTCTTGTTTCCAGAAATAGACTTGTATCACTATAAACTTTGCTCTTAGAACTGCTTTTGCTGTGTCGCTTAGTTTTTGGATTGTTGAGTCTCCATTTTCATTTTTCTCCAGGTGTTTTTTGATTTCCACTTTGATTTTTTCAGTGACCCATTGGTTGTTTAGTAGCATGTTTTTGCCAAATTGTCTTCTTGAAGCTGGACTATTTATTCTAAATTACTAATTTGTTATATTTATAGAATATTTAATAGTTATAATTTACTTGTTCTCAATCTTTATTTGGTATTGTTTCTGGTTAAAATTGGCTTACATGTGGAAACGTGAGATTGGTTGGGTGAGAGGTAATGGAGGGGAGACTTTTTTTTTTACTCTATATTTTGACATTTTAACTAATAACAAAAATGTATACATGGATTACTTGGGTAATTAAAAACAAACAAAAATTATGAAAATCAGATATAGACAACATATTTATCTTTTAACAACACACGTTTAGCAGTTTGATTAATAGCTTTTGAGCTGTACAGATTCCAAGTGTATCTGCCAAGAGTTAACTCAAAGACTAAACTTGGCAATATTGCAGCAAAGTGCATGCAGCTGTTTTATCTCATCTGACATTCAGACATTTAAGGAAAATCCATTTACCCATGGGGTTTATAATGTCCATTAGCTGAAATAGTCTCCCAAGTAGAACTTGTACTTTTGGCTTCAACTGTCTTTATCTTCAGGCTTTTCTTCCTTTTAGGAAGTTTGCCCTGTGCCCCTTTTATCTTTGTGAAATAAACTACCACAATTCTGTTTAAGCAGAGTCATTCATGGGGAGGGTGACCATATAATTTATTGTCCAATAAGCACACTTTTGAGAGTGGGGGGGTGCTATTATAATCAGGCTGGGGAAACAGAACCACCTCATGCAGAGTGGATTGAATAATCACCCTCTTTATAAGGCTTTTCAACTTCTGTGATTTTAGGATTTAGCTTAGCTTTTTTAATTTTTTCAGTATTTATTAAGAAACAACTAGGTGCTGTAGAAATCAGAAAGAATACATGACACACAAAATCAGCTTGCATAGAGGTTAGCAGGCACTTGAAGACAGGGTCAGTGGCAATAAAAGGCAATATGGGAAATTTCAAGAAAGCCAACTACATCAAATAACCTGAATATTGCTTTCTTAGTGCCTTGCAAATTTTTAATACATTTAATCTATTTTTCTTCATAATGCTCAAGTGAAATTAAATACTATTATCTTTGCTTTAGAGTTGAGATTTAAAAAAAGTCATAGGACTCTCCCAAAGACTCAAAACTAATAAAACACTGAGGCTAAACCAAAACCTCTAACATGACCCCACATGAATTGTTAGTGTCTGCTTCCTGTACATATGACGGAATATAAGGAAAAGTACCTCGTCGGTTACAGGGGGTATTCAATGTTAATTTAATATTCTAAACTATAGCTGGTATGGAAAAAGAGCAGAAAGACAGATTAGGAGGCTGAGACTAGGGATGTTAAGGACATAACACCGAAGTCAGGAGAAGAGGTCAGATGAGAGGTGAGCAAGAAGGCATGGACTTACACGTCCAGAGCCACAGATGACCAAGCCCTGGAGGAGAGAGAAAAGGGCACCCCCAGCAGAGGCAATGACATGGGAGAAGATGTGGTCCAATGTCAATCATTCAGTGTGAGCTGCACTCAGAGTACATTTGGGCCCATATCATAAAAGAGAAATCAGAGACCAAGATCTGTGTATGAAAAGAAATGTATAAAGGCTATTAAGTAAGGGTCGACACTGAGCTGGACTAGAACAACAGCAGTGCCAATGAAGGGGAGAAAGAATGCACAACACACATTTAGTGATGATCAAATGAACTGAGAGCTGGAAAAGAGACTTCAAATATGTGTGCCTGAGAGAAGGATGGCAGGTGGCAGAAATACAGAGGTTCCCCAGGAAAGCCAGTTCAGAGTTCGGGTGAGGGAAGTGTACTTGTTTGCTTGGGCTGCCATACCATAGAGTGTGTGGCTTAAATAAGACAGGTATTTCCACACAGTTCTGCAGGCAAGAAGTCCAAAATCAAGGTGTCGCCTGCGTTGGTTCTTCCAAGGCCTCTCTCCTTGGCTTGTAGACGGCTGTCTTCCCTCTGTGCTTGTCTGTGTCCTAATCTCCTCTTCTTACAGGGACACCCAGTCATAGTAGATTAAGGCCCACCCAGGTGACCTTATTCTACCTCATTCACCTCTTCAAGGACCCCATCTCCAAATATAGTCACATTCTAAGGCACTAAGGGTTAGGACTTCAACGTTTGAATTTGGGGTGGGGGACACAATTCAGCCCATCACAGGAAGAGACTGAAAGAGGGGATTATCCCAATTTTAGTGTTTTATAATTTTCAATTAAATTAGATTATTAAAGTAGGACCAGTTAGGAAGCAGTGGGAGATCCCAGAATTTATGTACTAAAATATACGTATTAAAATGTATTCATTGAAGCTGTGAGACTCCATCACTTCTCCAAGGGAAAGGGTATAGAGATAATAAATTTAAATGAAAAATTTTTTTATTTAGCATGTAATAGCTAGGTACTGTTCTGAGCACTGTGCAATAGGCAAAAATGAAGACAATAATAAGAAATACACACACACGCGCACACACACACACCGCATAACATGAAAATGATCCTAAGAGAGAACAAATAAGTACTAAGAGTGTTTTTAAAAGGAAGAGCTCACACTGGATGGTGAAAGGTACAGACAGAGTCCAGGACTGGGGCTTGGGGATGGTTTATTTCCATCATGAGTGATGACTTTTGCCAGTACTTGATGTTTTCCTTGGATGATCTGTGAGGACAGAGTGATTTACCCCAGGACTTTAGAACAGATCGGAAATCATTTCATTTTGGCTTTGAGCAATGCGGGTAAATGTTGGATCAGACTCGGGGTCTAAGCTGGTCAAGATCACGCAGAAACTCTGTTTTATTACTTTTCTATAATAAAATATCAGGAGAGGCATGAGCAGATCACTTAATATCTTAGCGAGTGAGGATTTATCTAGAAGTCATGCTGGCAGCTGCTCCCGCCAGGCCAAGCTGAGGGTCCTGGGGTCCCATCTGCTCAGCAGCACCTCCCCGCCCAGCACTGCTTCCACCCAGAATCCCCTCCTCCAGGTCAATGCCTGGTGACTCCAGCAGTGCCCTGTCCAACTGCAGTTGTGTTTCAGGCTGGGAGTGTCTGTTGACTCACAGGACTATGGGTCAGTGTTCCAGGCTAGTAATCTGTCACTTTAGAAATCTCAGGGGAAATATGAGGGAGATAAGTACATTTTGACAGAGATGAGAGTTAGAAAGTAAAAAGCTAACATTAGGGATAGCTGGTGAAGGACATACAGGAACTTTTGCATGGCTTTTGGAACGCTTCTGTAAACCTAAAATAATTTCACATTTTTTAAAATTTATTTATTTAGGCCATGCCCCATGGCTTGAGGGATCTTAGTTCCCCCACCAGGGATCTAAACCAGGCCTTCAGCAGGGAGATCACAGAGTCCTAACCACTGAACCACCAGGGAATTCACATTTTAAATTTTATTATTAAAAAAAATAGAAAGTAAGAAAATGTCCAGGAATTAGTATTAATGAAAAAAGAAAAATACAGTTTTATATATAAAATGATCACAAACATACATGTAAAAACTTCTATAGCAAATATACCAAAATAGTAGCAATGGTTATCTCTGTGTGGTGGGATTACAGTTGGTTTTATATGTCCTCTTGACACCTTTCTAACCTCCACATTTTCTCCAATGAGATTTTAAAATTTTGTAACAGAAAATACAAAGACTAAAGAAATAAACCCCCTCTGAAAGTTCATCGCCTCACTCAGGATCCCTGCATCTCTGTGGAATACCGAGGAGGCTGTCAGATTTCTCAGCACAGCAGAGGTGGTACCGAGGCTCCGCCTTGCCTTTCAGCCTCCTCTTCCTCTTTCCTCTGGTCGCTCACAGACCCCAGGGTGGCTGGGGTGACCCATTTGTCTATGAGCTCCCTGAGGACAAGACTCAGTGTTACTTTCCATTTTGGAGCTTAGCACAGTGCTGGCAAAGAGGAGGGCCTCAAACCTTTTGTGAATGACACAAATTTCATTCACTGTATTCATTATTTCCCCTCTAGCCCACCCCACCCTGCTTTCCTCTAAGTCCCTATATGCAAAGAGGAACTTGCCTGGATCTAGTCTTATAGTTCTCCAAAAAGGGGATGACTGCATCTTGCCTGGGGTAGATAAATCCAGCAGTCATGAATTCCTGGAAATTCTCCCAAGGGCACTGCAGTTACTCATCCACAAAATGTTTCTGTGTTCAAAGTGCTGAGAGAAACTTCTCCAATAATTCCCTAAGTTATTTCCCTGCAGCTTAAAAGCAAACTATCCCATCTGAGAATTGCAAAGGAGTGAAGCAGAGATTAACTTTTCCTCTCAGACCTACAAAATGCAGTTTCCAGAAGTCTTTAAAAAAAGAGTGAGAGAGAGAAACCAGTAAAGGAAGCAGTAAGATTTTCCAGCTCTAATGGGTGGTTTCCCCCATACAAAAACCTTTACCAACTCAAGTCCTTCTCAAGATGGGACTTGGAAACAGGATTTTAAACCATTTTGGAAGCCAAATGTCTAGTATTGTGGCTTTGATGAGTTGGGCTTAGGTTTTTGCAGACCACAACTTCACTCCTGCAGCAGAACAAACACTATAGGTGGTAACTACCTACTGTTTCTAAAGTGCTTTGGGCCCCACCCCTTGGGCCTATCACGGGGACCCGAACATACCTGGCAAGTAGTAAGCACAAAAAATCATCACTGAATGCATACATAGAGGGTTTTTTTCTTATTTGCTTCATGTAGCAAAACAATTGTCACTCAGGGAGGAAAAAATACAGAGTTCCAGAGCAATGTTGATGGAAAGGGTCTCTTTTCCATCATGGTTCATGACTAGGTCCCTTTTCCTTCCCCAACTGCTGATACCCTTTCCCACCTCCTTCATGGATTCTTTCCCAGCTGAAGCCACTCCCTCATCCACAGCTCCTAAGAAAACAAGAGCAAACATACATCGTGTCCATATTTTATATTACAGTGTATCTCTCAGAATGTCACAGATATATATGTGATTTTGTTAATGAGACATTTTAGAGCATAGTTCTTGTCAAAATATTAAAGTTACAAGCTAGAATATAAAGACTTTATTTTATAAAATATCTTTCAATACAATAGCTTGCATTCAAAATAATAAAAATGTATTGAAAAACTGTCACTGTTTGCAGATGGCATAATACTATACACAGAAAATCCCAAAGATGCCACCTAAAAACTACTAGAGCTCATCAATGAATTCAGTAAAGTTTCAGAATATAAAATTAATATACAGACATCTGTTGCAATTTTATACATTAACAATGAACTGTCAGAAAGAGAAATCAAGGAAACAATCTCATTTACAATTCCATCCATAAGAATCAAATACCTGGGAATAAATCTAATTAAGGAAGTAAAAGGCCTGTACTCAGAAAACTATAAGACACTGATAAAAAGACATTGAAAATGACATAAATAAATGGAAAGATATACCATGCTCATGGATTGGGAGAATTAAAATTGTTAAAATGACCATACAAGCCAAGGCAATCTACAGATTCAGTGCAATCCCTATCAAAATACCAATGATATTTTTCACAGAACTAGAACAAATAATTCTAAAATTTGTATGGAAACACAAAAGATCCCAAATAGACAAAACAGTCTTAAGAAAAAAGAACAAAACTGGAGGCATCATGCTCCCTGATTTCCAGCTATACTACAAAGCTACAGTAATCAAAAAAGTATGGTACTTGCACAAAAACAGACACATAGATCAATGGAACAGAACAGAGAGCCCAGAAGACCCCACACTTACATAGTCAATTAATCTAAAACAAAGGAGGCATGAATATTACAATGCGGGGGGAAAGATAGCCTCTTCAATAAGTGGTGTTGGGAAAACTGGACAGGTACATGCAAAAGAATCAAACTGGACTACTTTCTCACACCATGTACAAGAAAACCAAAAATAAACAAATGGGAAACATTTGCAAAACAAAAGCATTTTCCCGTTTGTTTATTTTTGCTGTTGTGTACCAGGAACTAACATAGTGTTGTCGGTCAATTATACTTCAAAACCAAACAAACAAACACACTCAGAGAAAAAGAGGTCAGATTTGTGGTTACCAGAGGTGGGGGATGGGGAGAGGGGGAATTAGATGAAGGCAGCCAAAAGGTACAAACTTCCAATTATAAGATAGAGAAGTACTAGGGATATAACGTACAACATGATCAATATAATTAACACTGCTGTATGTTATATATGAAAGTTGTCAAGAGAGTAAACCCTGAATTCTCATTACAAGGAAAAAAAATATATTTTTTCTATTTCGTAAATGTTATATCTATATAAGATGATGGATGTTCACTAACCCTATTGTAATCATTTCATGATGTATGTAAGTCAAATCATTATGTGTACACCTTAAACTTATACAGTCCTGTATGTCAATTATATCACAATAAAACTGGAAGAGAGAGAGAGAAATATCTTGAGGCAATGGAGTGAAGTTCTGATGTTAGGAGAGCAGACATGAGGGTAAGGGAACAGGTTTTGGGTAACAGATTCTCCCAGTGCCCTGGTGCATACAGCTAACCATACCTATATACTCCACAGGCAGAGTCTTTAATCCACGCTAATGAACTGACTCAATTCCCATCATGATTCCACAAGATCATCAACTCTATTTCGAAGCAGAAGCTGACTCCCAACACACACACCCAATCTTTGAGTTCCAGGGTACTTCGTGTATTCTTCCAGCACCCAGAACTTCAATGTGTAAGTACATACCTGGCTCTCCCCAGTGCACTGTGAGCTCCTTGAAGACAAGGACTCATCCCATCTCCCCAGTACCCAGCAATGTTTGCCATCTCTGAAGTGTTCAGTACATATTTGTAGAATGAATAAATCTCCTTCCTTTCCTGGGTGCCTAGCTGGAAAGTTCACAACAGATTGGACACAGAATGAATTTGTCTGCAACATCTCAGCCTCATCAGGGTACATTCTTGGCTGTTTTGTCCACTGCTGTATCCTGAAACAGGGCGGACCACACAGAGTTAACAAATACATGTTGAATGAGTGAATCTGCTCCATTTGAAAGACTGCCTTCTTACCCTTCCTAATTCATCTGATTTCCTAGCAGTCACACACTCTGACCGCAGACTCATCCTCTCGGTAGTCCCTCTTTCTGTGCTGAGTCTCTGTGATGGTGACTTCTTGACTAAACCATAAACTTCCTGGAACTCACTGGCCTGCTAGATCCTATTCCTGGTCCTTCTGAGTTGGTCTTCTTCCTCTTCCTTTCATCTCTTCTCCCCTCTTAATGTCCTCCTCATCTTCCTCTCCTCTTTCTTCTTCTCCCCTTTCTCCTTTTAATTATTTGAGACATGCAAAAAATCATAAACTATATCTTAATGATCCTGTCTCCACCCACCACTCAACTCACAAATCGAGGTTTACAGTTATAATTGAAGCCCCTGTATGTATCTCCCCCAAAATGCTTTTCCCTTCCTAAAAGTAGCTGTTATCCTTTATTTTTTACTATATATATATGTATATGTATATAGTATTATTTCACAGTTATTAACTTATTGTATAAGTAATACTTGCTTGTTTTCATGGGAAACATGGCAGTCTAGTTCGTTCTTTGTCACTGCTGTATAATATAACATTCCATTGTACAAATATATCACAGCTGATCAATTCACTTTGTTACTAATTGACCTGTAGGTGGTTTTCAATTTTGCTATTAGGAACACTATTGCTATGCACATTTTTGTTACCCTTAGGTGGGAGCAAAGAGGGGGCTCCAGTTGGCCCCTGGGGAGAAAGTCCAGTTGACTTTTTCATGAGGACTCAGAAAGAGCTGGCACTCTCCAGCCACCTCAGACCCAGGAACTCAGTGGCTCAGAGGGAGCTGTGCTGGAGTGGCAGTGACAGTAAGGAGGAATGCATTCAAGTTGTCATGTTTCCAACCCTCTATACAAAACTTTGACTTTGTCATGGCACCAAGCTACCCTGCTATGAGATGCTTTTCTAGCAGCCTGGCAGTTCAAGTGTAGGACTGGAGAAAGCAAATATTTGGATTCGCCCAGGATTGGGTTTCAGAGAAAAAAATTATTTTAAGATTGTGCCTCAAGTAGTCTGAAACCATCCAGTAGTAATATAACAGAGAAGAACAAACCTGACTCCACATTGGATCTATTCCCTTAGCTCTAACCCTTGTGCTCTGTTACCTGTGCTTAGTCATGCTGGCTCTGCAGGTTTTGTAAAAGAATGTTGCCTATAGCCTGAAATATACAGGATAGCCTATTCTCAGGGCTCTAACCTTTAAAGGTCTAACACTTTTCATTCATATAGAGATAAAAAGTTGCAGAACAGATAATAACAGTTGTCTTGTTGGAGGTTTACAGGAACATGGTGACCTCTGACCTACATGGACAGATGCAAGAACAAAGAATTATCACATATCCTCTGGGGTCTGGCTGGCACCAAGAAGTTTGAAACACCAGCCACACCTCCTCCCCTTTTAGTATAAAAGAAGTCTGAATTCGAACTCAGGTAAAATGCTTCTCTGGGACACTAGTCCACCATCTTGGTCTGCAGGCTTTCCAAATAAAGTCACTATTCCTTGCCCCAACAACTCATCTCTCCATTTACTGGCCTGTCAAGCAGCAAGCAGTATGAACTTGGACTCAGTAATAGTAACACTGTCTACTTTTAACTCTAGGCTTGTCTTCTTAGTTCTGCAACTGGAATTTTATTCTGCTTGCCTTTTTCTCTTTTTCCTCCAAATCATTGCATTTGACAGAATTACTGATCCACGACTTATCCATTTTGGAGATGACATTGAAAGACTATGTATAAACATGGAAAAACGACTCCTTAGCAGTGTTGGTAGCCAAAAGATATACGAATGTAAGTTAAAATCCTCTAAATGCCCCAGAACCTGGTGTATTAGAATTCTTCTTAAAGCTCAGTAGAAAAAAATATTGAATGAAATCCACTTTTCTACCCACAATGTTAACCTTGACTCTGAGGTAGCATTTTTTTCACCTTTTATGGATAGACATTTTAATGTCACATGGTATTTTAAAAGCCTTGATTGTCCTCTCAATAGATGAAATCCTCACATGAGCTCAAACGAATACGTCCTGCCTTTGGTTCTAACATGTAACATCCTAAGATCCCACTAGATGGCACGGAATTCTCTGCAGTAATTGGAGCACCACCCAGCGGGCACTGAGGGAACAGTAATAAAGTAGTTTCTTTGGACCAAGGAGGAAGATGCCCCCCCTCCCAACCGCTGGAGACAGAGTAACAGCTTACTTGATTCACAGAACTTTCCACCCACTCCAACACTTTTATAACCTTTGTTGGGCTGTTCTAAACCCATCTCGTTTAAACTGCAAAGCCAGAAACAAGAGCCGTCATTCTTTTCAAGCCTAAACAGTGCAGAGTCCACTAACAGGATGGTGTTTCTGCCCCCACACGCCCACCTCCTACAGCTCAGCTGTCTCTGTTCACATCGGGCTTGTTTTGTGTGACTCTCACATCTTTCTTGAGACACAGTTCAATGTAATCTGTCCTTCTGCATTTTCTGTCTGGACTTCTCTTGTGTTTCCATTTCTAGTCTTTATTAATTTACAACCTTTTCTTGCTTGATTATTTGTAATGACCTCTGGTTCCCTAAACTGATTCAAACAGCATATTTCAATCTAATTAAAAAGAGATGTTAATAATGGATGCTGTAAACAATTAACAAAACAGGTGTTATTAGTATCAAATCAAAGATAATTCAAGGGGTTTCCCTGGTGGCACAGTGGTTGAGAGTCCGCCTGCCAATGCAGGGGACACGGGTTCGTGCCCCGGTCCGGGAAGATCCCACATGCCGTGGAGCGGCTGGGCCCGTGAGCCATGGCCGCTGAGCCTGCATGTCCGGAGCCTGTGCTCTGCAACAGGAGAGGCTGCAACAGTGAGAGGCCCACGTACCACAAAAAAAAATAATAATAATTCAAAAATCCTTAATATCCACTAAAATAAACAAGAACTTAAATTCTTAAGAAATAAACAATTCATAAATTAAAGGAAGGAATTTTGAGGGCTTAGCATATGACAGCTATTTCACCAATTTACAGAATCGTTAATGGCAGAAAGCTTGGAAGTCATCTGGTTCTCTACCATGGTAGCAACCCCTCCAATTTCCAGGTAGCCAACCAGTCTCTGCCTGAACACTTCCTGGGAGAGAGAACAAGTTTAGTCTCAAATAAAGAAAAGGCAATGGGCTCCAACACAGACAAACTCAAGTCCTAATCTGTGCACTTGCTGTTACTAGCTTTGTGACCTTGGGTGAACAACAAAACCTCTGAAACGTCCTTTTTCTCATCTATAGTATAGTTTGATTGGGGGTTGAGGGAAAAAGTAAAGATCCCAATCGCCATGATTGTTATAGAATCAAATGAGCTAACACACTGCCCTTCACAAGCAGTCTGTTTCACTTTGAGATGGCTCTGATAGGAACTTGTATTTGCCTCCCTGAGTTTTCCACCAGTTGACACTGTTTTTACCCTAATTCTTCTTTCCCAGACAGTTTTCCAAGTAGACAAAGACCATAAGCCTCCACCTCTGACCTCACACCTTCTGACCCCCAACTTAACACAGATTTTCCCCTCTCCCAGTGAGGGCTCTACATCTCTCTCAGCCATTCTTTATATCAACGCTTCCCAAACTTCTTCATGTGGTAGCACTCGCGGGAAGGGATGAGATTTGCACAGTGCTGGGCTAGATGGATGAGACTGCTCAAAGCCCACAGGTTCATGTATTGCACATGAATACTGGGGTCTCAGAGCGACCCCAGTGGGGTTGGGCCCACCTGCCCACTGCAGTGACTGCTCACAAGGTGCCCTTGATGGCCTTCCTCTCCTGCCAGTCTCACTTCCCACTCCCTGATCACGTTAGCTGGGATTACCTCCCAAATGAGCTATTTGCACCCAAATGAGCTATTTGCACCCAAATTCTTATCACATCCTAGTAAATGAGGAATACCAAAATAACTGGCAAAATGGTAATAAAAATAATTTTAAAGTAAACCTTTGTGCATTAAGCCCTTCTCCAAAGCATGTAACAACCACTAAGGTAAACAGTGTCTTGATTAATTAATGAAGGCAATTGCTTAAATTCTACACTTCATTTTGCATGTGGAGGTACTATATTCATTTTAAGGGCATTTCCTGACATATCGAGACATTATCTTTTATAGCTAAAGAACAAATTTGAAAAAGATTTAATGACTTCCAAGTTCCCATCTTTAATAGTAAAGGTACAAATAGTTAAGATTTATTGACCATTTACTATATGTCAGGCCCTGTGTTAAGTGCTTTGCATCATCCCGCTAACACTGCAACAACCTTTTATTATTTTAGAGGTGTTATTATACCCACTTCAAAGTTCTGAACTGGCAAATGGAGAGAAGCTTTGGCAGGATAAACTATTTTTACCCTACAAAATATTATTCTAATAAAGGCTACAATACACACCTGAAGTGAAGAGGAAGATGGGGGCAGGTAACCTGATAATTCAACAGTGACAAATTATTCCTTTCCTCCACAACTTAAGAACATTTTAAGGGCATCTCCTGACATATAGGAAATGTATGAATTATACATACATTTTTGGGGTGAATTATCCACGTGGTTGAATCAAATCTTCACTATATATTTTATATTTAGCTAACTTTGAACTTCATCTTAAACAAATGGTCACTGATCAGTCCCATAAACAACTGTGGCTGCAACAACTGTCAAGGTGATTATTTGATTAGGTAGAACAGAAAATTCGGGTATTTTTAGAGCTGACATTATTGGAATTTTAATAAAATGAGTTGTTTATTCTTGACTTTGTACGACTTCTGGGTTTGTTTTCTAGATACAGAGATGGAATTTGCACCAAAATTCTAAATACAGAGAAATAGTCCTGAGTGTATGGCCAAGTTTTCATGTCAAGATGCTTAAACACTTGTCTGCCCACATGAAACTGCTGTTGTCTTCCATGAAGCCTTGGCTCCTTGGTTTATTTATATTGACTCACATTACAGCTACTTGATATTTAAAATAAAATGGAAAATTTGCTGCATTCTACTCAAAACCATGCAAATGGCAGATTTTCCTTTTGTTTCTGGGTGTTTCATTTGTTCAATCTTCTTAGAATAGTAGTCCCGAGCCTGGAAATTACTTGGGTTTCTGGCTGTTCTTTTTTTTTTCTTATAATTTAAAAATCAAATTATCTGACTTCATCCTACTTTTGTAAAAGTAGGCAGAAAGCCTGTTCCTTGTTAATGATGAGTTGACCATATTCTGACAGTACTTTAAAAAGAGTTGGATGACATACTGGCAGGAGAAAGTCAATTGGAAAAAAAAAATGTGTACTCATATTTGGAAAATGAGTCAGTGTCTAGGAACCAACCGCATTCAACACACAAGATTTGCTCCAAAGGAGCGAATTGAAAATGCGTCAAGAGAAGCTGCATAATAAATATATCTAGAGTTGTCAGGCAGGAAATTCTTTATAAAGAATTTATAAAGAGATGCTCAATTTCTGGAGCATCTCTAGACTAAATTGATAGATTTTTTTAAAAGTAAAATATATCACTAAATGCATTCAGAACTTTTCCCTAGAAATGTCAGAGTCTGCATGCCTAAATGTGTTCTGGTAAGTTGCTGAGTGTCTCTGCTAAAACAAAGTACATGAAAAAAAAACCCACACCTTTTTAGAGGAGCAAAATTATAATGGCATATGCCAACATGCCAAACAAGCAACAGATGCATCACAGAGACTGTATATTAAACAACTAACTTGAAAAAAGATATCCAAAATATCACAATTTTTCCTCCTTTTCCACCTAATAATTAAAGTCACATTATCCCTTCCCTCCCCAAAATAAAAAATGAGGAAAGAATAGACAAGGTTAACACACAAAATGACCTTGAAATGCTGCAAAATGGCCTGTTTGCCTGGATGGTTTAGGAAAGAGGCAAACCCAGGTCTTCACGGGAGATTAAGTTGCTTCCCTTGGTCACTCAGTTCAAAGACAGAGCCAAGACTGTTAAGATTCTACTTGTTGTGACACACAATGACATTTGTGAGCATTTATAGCACTGTATAGCTTACAAATTGCTTTCACAGACATTAATCATGTGACCCTTACAACAATCCTGTCAAGCAGGTGGACATGTATCACTATAACTGTTCCCATTTTACAGAAGAGACTAGAGTCCAAGTCTCCAGATAGCTCAGTTTTCTCTCCTCTAACCATTCCTCAAGCTCAACTCTTAAACTGTACGTCCCTAAAAGATTTCAAGTGCTTTTACTTAGATTGCCTCTCACCACACTGATATCAGAGGGACTGTATCTGTTTACCGATTTATTCAATGTCAAGAACATAAGGCTGTTCCCATCATTACATTCTGTGAAATGATGGGTTGATTATTCAAGAAGATGATGAGCACTCCAGAACCAATGAAGAAGAAAAAAATCAGTGTGATAAATCAGGGGACCAAAATAAACATGCATCACTTCCCTCATGACAACCTCATGACAATTTGCTAGGCCAAAAAACTAGCAAATGAAGCCCCCGGCTTGGGCGGCGTCAGGAACCCTCACTAAAGAGGCGCCAGGCACTGCCCCACCCAGCACTGCAGGAAACATCAAAATACTTCTATAGCAACTGTAACTAAGGACATCATTAGGACATTGAAAATGCAAAAGAAAAATAAAGAGTCATAAACTGGGAACAAACAAGATTGTTTCCTGGTAGCGTGAAGCCCACTGTTCACCCCAGAAAACATAAATATTGAACCACCCAAGGCAGGCTGTAACCAGCTATTTCAGCTGGCCAAAGCCATCCTCCTGATTTATATTCCTTTTTTTTTTTTGGCTGAACTGTGCAGCTTGCGGGATCTCAGTTCCCCAACCAGGGATTAAACCAAGGCCACAGCAGTGAAAGTGCCGAATCCTAACCACTAGTCCACCAGAGAACTCCCTGAACTATGTACTTTTAAGAAAAGAAATCAACCAAAGAGTTGAAAACACAAGGAACTCGGAAATGCGTGTCCTAAGCATGTGGCAACAGACTCTAGTCTAATGGATTGGTCATGAGTCAGCAGAGCAGCCCAGTCACTTATTAACTATCAAAACTATTATAGTCAGTCAGGTATTGTCAGGGACAGAGAAGTGAATCAGAAATAGATTCTGTCTTCAGAGTGTTCAGTGTTGTAAGGAGAAATAAAAGATAAATACTATAAAATAAGCTAGAATGTGACAGATATCAAAAGAGAAATAAGATTATTGCTATTAAATTTTAGATTATTGGAGGGTCTTACGGGCTAAATTTTGTCCCCAAAAAAGATATGTTAAAATATCCTAACCCTTAGTACCTCAGAATGCGACCTTATTTACAAATAGGGTCTTTGCAAACACAGTGAAGTTAAAATGAGGTCATCAGTGTGGCCCTAATCCGCTATGACTGGTGTCCTTATAAGAGAGGAGAATGCCGTGGGAGATGGAGACGCAGGGAGAGGACGGCCGCGAGGCGGCAGAGGCAGAGGCAGAGACTGGAGGGGTGCGGCTACAAGCCAAGGAGTGCTGAGGATTGAGAGAAGTAGCAGAAGCCAGGGAGAGGCAAGGATGCATCCGTCCCTGGAGTAGACCAGGGAGAAGACACGTTGATTTCAGACTTCTAGACTCCAGAACTGTGAGAATAAATTTCTGTTGTTTTAAGCCCCCCAGTTATTAGTACTTTGTAACTGCAGCCCTAGAAAACTAATACGGAGGGAGAGAACACTTTCTACTAAACAGATTCTTGTAAGAAGTATATCTAAATTGAACCTTGAAGAACTTGTAGCATCTGGATGGTAGGAAATGGGATTTCCTATTTATACGATCATAGTATCTACCATTTCTTGAGG
This sequence comes from Orcinus orca, assembly GCF_937001465.1. NCBI lineage: Eukaryota > Metazoa > Chordata > Mammalia > Artiodactyla > Delphinidae > Orcinus > Orcinus orca. Next base: position 61,953,795 of record NC_064568.1, read on the forward strand.
ACCCACCATGTGCCAAGTATTGTACCAGGAATCATTCATATGTAACTGGCATGGACATGTAGACCTCACCTCCCTAACTGACCCTGCGCTCCACCCCACAATGGTTGATACACATAGAAGCTTCAGTTTGGTAAACGGAAGAGGAAGGAGGGGTGGGGTTTGGGGAGGGCTGGGGAGGGAGGGGGTCGGAAATGGAGCAGATGGCAAAGTATCTGTTCCCATCCTAGCCCTGGCCATGAGCCCCCTGTAGAAGAGAGGGTGGAAGCAAGTTCCAGAACCTCTGTGAGCTGTTTTGTTTTGATGTGAAACCCGGTGAGGAAGCAGTCAGAGGCTCCGGAGGCTCTGCATTTGGGGCTGAGACAGCTTCGAGCCAGGGAAGCCACTGTCCTTTCCTCCCAAAGCACCGGGCCATGAGGAGGCACCCAGGGACCAGGCTCTCTGGGAGCAGCAGCAGTCAGCATCCTGGGCGTGGGCTGTGTTCTCACAGTGGACAGTGACCCTGGAGACACTCCAGCCTTGGCAAAGCCGCAGCTGGTGGCCTTGCAAGCAGATGGTGGACTTATGGGAGCCAGGGTAGGAGGACAGAGGAGGGCAGAGGCCCATGGCAACTGTAACAGAGGCAGGTTGGCAAGTGAGCATCTTTGGGAACTTCTAGAACTAACTGGAAATACTTTGAAGGGAGTTAACTGACTGCAGCCAAGTATGATAGGAATTCATGCCATAAAAATTAGAATATGAAGAGAATGTGAGACCTTGTTTGGAGATAGCAGGCTGATGAGGCTCCAAACACACTGCTTAGGACAGATTTTCCCACTTAATTCAACCGAAACCCATCATTATCCCCACTTTACAGGCCAGAAAACTGAGGCTTAGGAGGTTAAATAACCTTCCCATCCTGTGACCCAGTCACTAAGTGACTGAATCAGAAATAAAACCGGGACTTCCCTGGTGGCGCGGTGGATAAGACTGTGTGCTCCCAATGCAGGGGGCCCAGGTTCAGTCTCTGGTCAGGGAACTAGATCCCACATGCATGCCTCAACTAAGGAGTCCACGTGTGGCAACTAAGACTGAGTGCCACTAAATAAATATTATTAATAAATAAATAAATAAAACGTTAAAACAAAAACAAAAAACCATGTCTGTCTGCCACTAAGCTCTGTGCTATTGCTGCTGTTCCACAGTTGCTGATCTAGGCAAGGGGAAAGCATGACACTTGCAAGGAGTTTGGAAAAGACTGCAGTAGGTCAGGACACCAGCCAGGGTCCTGGCAAGAAACAGAATGCAACCCAAGTTGTTTGAATGAAGAGACAAATAAAGATACTACTGACACAGCTGTGGGCAGTATTAAGAGAACCAACAGGGGATAGTCAGTCAGCCAGAGGCCTGTAGTAGATGGAAGCCATTACAGTCCTAGTGGGTCCTAGCAGGACGTGGAGCCATGGAGGAAAGGCCACCAGCCACATCCATAATCCTGGAAGGACATGGCCCCACCAGAGATGCAGCAGCAAAGCAGGGAGAGTGGGGAAGGATAATCTGATCTCCCCTCTCACTCCCCATCTGCCCCTGCCACCTACCAGCTGTGCCCCCTGGAAACCCGCTGTCGGGGAGCCTGGGAGAGGCAGGCAGCGGCGGGGATGGGAGACTCACAGAGAGGGAGGAGCAGGAAGACATTTCCATGGAGAGAAGGGACATTGAGACCATATGCTGGGCTGGGCCGTTCCCTGCCCTACACTGCCCTGTCCTATGTCACAAGGATCACTGCTCCCAGCCTCCTTTGCCCTCTGTTTTCTGCATCAGTTCAGCCAGAGGGAGGCCCTGACGGAGACTCTGGGGCAGGAGAGGAGAAGCCAGGGCATTTTCTCCTCTCTTGGTGCCTCGGGTGGTGTCTACAGCAGTAGCTGCCTCTCCCATGGACCCAACTCTTGCTGCAAGACCTGCTGTGGTTCCAGCTTCTTCCTGGCCACCCCAGGTCCTTTTGTCCCTTAAGCTCTAGGCAGTGGCAGCAGCGTCTTGCTCTGAATGACCTCAGGGATGCCTCTCTGTCCCACTTCAGGCCCCTTTGCTCTGTCATCTCCCGTGTAATGAATCCCTTATACTAAATTCTGTCTATGTAAAATATCAAGACTATTTGCTGGACCCTGACTGACATGGGAAACTCACAACAGAAACCTCAACCTTCCCAGAAAGTGGGGGGGAAAATGAATGTAAGCACGACTTGCATATCATGAAAGCACTGAGTAAATCACTATTGTGAGCCGGTCCTTTCCTCTCACTGGAGGTCACACCAGTGAGAACTTCTTACCCCTGGGGGTCGCAAACAGCCTTGTAAGAACTATCCTATCAGAATTCTTGGTTTTCTTGCTGACTTGTCCTCCTGCTGCAGTTATCTTATCAACACAATCCCTGAAGCGAACAAATTCTCTACTTTCTCTGTTCCTGCTTGTTTACCAGAGAAATAACTACTTGGCCAAAAATCTCTTCTCCTGAGATGTTTGTCGCTCTGTTCACTATATCCATAGCCTGCATTTCCAACAATCCTACACCCATGTCTTTCCCCAGAGTCCCTTGAATCCACTAAGGTTCCTATCAGTTGATACAAAGGAAATGTACTAAGAATGAAAGCCCCCAAATTTATGACAACATGCTATAATTTCATACATGGAATTATAAAAAAAACTGGAATGGGTTTTAAAAAATGAAATAAATGCTGATCTAGAAAACCTGACATAGAAAAATCAATACGTTATTAAAGTGATTATCCACAAAACAATTCAGTGCCTTTTTCACTTTAGAATACCAAACTTCCACCATGCACTTGGAATTTGATCCAATTTACAAAGTTTCCATTTGCCCACAACTCTTCAGGACCACCTGCCTTTGCAAACTGAGTTCCAGCTCCAATCAAGGGTCCAAACACTTATTAGGACATTTCAGACAGAGGTTCAGTGTTTCTCTAACACATACTTTTTGTTCTAAGCTGGGATGCACTTTAGTTGTTGAATGCTGAGGTGTGGTTTGCAGGAAACCACATTCTCGGTGTGATTCTTTCCTACGCTCCATCCGTGCCCTCTGCCACTGTCTTCGGAATTCCTCCCATGTCGAAGGCTAGATATTCATGTGGTCATTATTATTTTTTTAAATTTATTTTTGGGCTGCACTGGGTCTTTGTTGCTGTGCATGGGCTTTCTCTAGTTGCAGCAAGTGGGGGTTACTCTTTGTTGTGGTGCACGGGCTTCTCATTGCAATGGCTTCTCTTGTTGTGGAACACAGGCTCTAGGCTTGTGGGCTTCAGTAGTTGCAGCATACGGTCTCAGTAGTTATGGCACTCCAGCTCTAAGGCACGCGGGCTTCAGTAGTTGTGGCTCGCGGGTTCTAGAGTGTGGGCTCAGTAGTTGTGCACGGGCTTAGCTGCTCCGCGGCATGTGGGATCTTCCTGGACCAGTGTTCAAACCCGTGTGCCCTGCATTGGCAGGCAGATTCTTAACCACTGTGGCACCAGGGAAGTCCCACATGTGGTCATTATTGAGGAGTGCTCTTAGGAACAGCACTTATAGAGTGAGGAAGCAAGATCGGGCAGAAAAAAAATGGAGCTAACTTAGATGCAACTGAGGCTTTGGCCAATCCCATGGGAAGCTCTGGAGCCAGGGTGGCCCTTCAGATATGTTCTGAATTGGGGCAAGGGGTCGGGTCTTTATCTTCCCACATCTGACTGCTCAGTCCAGAGTGTGGGCTGCCATGGGGGTCACCCTTAGGCCAGGCCATGTGCTTCAGCCAAGGGCCATGCCTGGTAGGCAGTGGGGATGGGGCGCCAAGGGTGAGGATGGAAGTAAGAGGGTGGGAGTTGGGGTGGGGCTGTCTGGGGGCCATCATCAGCAAGCACTGTTCCCAGCTGCCGAGGGAATCAAAGCCTTGGTTCTGACCAGGGACAAGCAGGAACAGCACAGTGTCCACTCCACCCTAGAGAGGCAGAGGATGTGTCTTTGCTTCTTGACATCGGGCTCTGCCTGTGTGACTTGCCTTGTCCAGTGGAATGAGACAGAAGTGAGTGTGCAGTTCCAAGAGACCTTGCATATTTCCAATCTCCTTCTTATACACGTGCAGGCTGACCTGCTGGGCACAGAAGATGAGAGGCACTTAGAGCACAGCTACCGGACCAGACCAGCCACCAGGCCAAGCCCAGTGTAGACTCACTAACCCCCAGGGTGGCCCATAGTCACCATAGAAATAAGTGCTTGTTTGTATGATGTGGTTTGTTATGCATTGATAGCAAGTCCCTAGGACAGGCTCTGGCTCAGCAGATCTGTTCCAGTGTCCAGTACCTTTGACAGTTAAATCTATGTGTCACCGTGACTGGCTGTGGGTGCCCAGATTCAACATGATTCCTGGGTGTGTCTGTGAGGGTGTTTCCAGGTGAGATTAACATTTGAATCAGTGGACTAACTTGCTCCCCTCAGTGTGAGTGGACAGCATCTACTTGTGAGGCCCTTAAATAGCACAAAAGGCAGAGGAAGGAGGAATTCATCATTTTTCCCCCCACCTCACTACTTGAGCAGGACATCTCACCTTAACTTCTCCTGCCCTTGGACTGGGATTTACACCATCAGCTCCCCTGGCTTGTAGGCCTTTGGACTTGGACTGAATCACACCACTGGCTTTCCTGGGCTCCAGCGTGCAGACAGCAGATACCACCTTCTTAGGGGACTTCTCAGTCTCCACAATTCCTCATAATAAATTTCCACAAGGCGAGTCAGAAGCACTTGATCACTATGAGTTATGGTCCATATACACATGCTTTTATTTCTAGGTGCACAAACAATGCCCCTGGAAGATACTGTGGACGAAGGGGGGCAGCAGAGGATGGGCCAGTTCCCACTGCCCTCCAGCCCCCTAGGCTGCCCCTGTCCTGCCCTCTGCCCTCCTCATGTGTAGGTTCTGGCCATGTAGGAGGAGCTGGAGTTGGGTGCAGCAGAGCCAATGGTAAACTGGAGTGCCTCCCTGTGGGTTCCTGGACCCTTGAGCCAAAGACAATATCAGATGGAAGAGGCAAGAAAGAACAGGGGCAGGTGTCTCTGGTCCTACGCTGGTCATGCCCCATGGCTTCCGGGCTCTGGGGTTTTCTTCACTTTGCAGCACGTCATGTTCTGAGGCATCAAGAATGGTCTGTGGGGCCCTCCTTGTGCAGCCACTTCAAATGCTGCTATAGCCGGAGAGATTTTGTTCCCTGAAATTCTACTGCCAGGTTTTGGCAGCGTGCTTTGCTTTTTTCCTCTTCCTTTTAAAGCTGACAAGAAGAAACAAAGTGCAGAAATAATGTTGACCAAATAAAGAGATACTATGCTTTTTTTTAAAACCTCATTTGCGTCAGAAAAGCCATTCCCAAATGAGCCATAACCAGATGAGACTATACATACCCCAAGTCTTACAAGAGAAAGTTCTAATTGCAGACTTCATATTTTATGAGCAGGGGGTCCAAAGGGAGTTGAGACTTCGAAATTGTTCACGTCTCTAGCTCTGAAATCTTAACTATGGCACACTATTCCTAATTCTTAGGTTATTTCATTTTAAACATGAGAGAAACTGAGAGTCATCCCCCTTCCCTTCCCAAATTCCTAAAACAGCTACTTGTTGTTTTTAATGGTGCTGCAAAAAAAAAAAAAAAAAAAGAAAGAAAGAAAGAAAAGAGAAAAGAAAACAGTGCATTCCTGAAACATTACAAAAGACCAACAGAAGACAAGCAAGGGCAGCACACTGAAGAGAATCCTGGGGAAGGGCTTCTCAGACATTTACACCAACACCCTAGCGAAAGAGGAGAGGAGAATGGCCCCTGGGACATGCGGAGTATAAATAAAAGTGAAAATTCCTCACATCAGTGAGAGCTCACTATGCCAGCTGCTCTCCCCACATTTAACATGTGCTTGTCCTTTATTCTCACGATAACCTCATGAGGCAGGTGACACTATTACTTCCATTTTATAGATGAGAAGATTGAGAAACTGATACACAAAGAGGTTAAGCAAGTTCCCAAGGCCCACAGCTAGAAAGCGGTAGAGCTGAGATTCAAAGTCTTGCTCCAAAGCCTGTAGTTTCAACCCTGAGTCACCATGAATACTCTGTCACCAGCTTAAAAATGAGCATGGAGGATAGGAGACAAAGATGCAGGGTAGAAGGACTTGAGCTCACCTCCTCTCATGAGCACACCAAAATCACAACTAATGGCTGAACAACCATCAGTAAAAAAGACTGGAACCTACCAGAAAAGATATTCTACATCCAAAGACAAAGAAGAAACCACAATGAGACAGTAAGAGGGGTACACTTTTGATATAATCAAAAATGCATATGGATACTTCATTCTAGTCCATGATATTTACATGTTTGCTTTAAGCTAAAAATAATTCTTTCAAAGATTTTTATCTACATTTTCCAATGTCCTACTTCCCTTCTAAGTAAAATATGCCCCAAGAAGATACACCAAGCATTTGAGGTGGTGTGCTCAATTTGAGGAACACTGGCCCAGGGTAGGTAACTTGCCCCCCAAAAATAAAAATACCTTTATTGTATCAGTCATGATTAATGTGTTCAATTAACCAAATATATAAGAAAGATTAGTTTCTTCCCCAAAGTCAAAGCAACTAATTCTAAAGGGTTGTGGGTAAAATGGAATTGAACAAAATAGATTAACAGTAATTTAGCAAGAGAAAGGAGGCTAACACATGAGTTAGATGAGGCTCACCATGGCTAAACTCAAAATAAACATAAGACTTGACATAAGGCAGAGCATCTTATGAGCAGGACATTTTTAGTTTGGACTGAGATATAAGGACATGTGAAAGAGAGAGAGAGGAAGAATGTGTGTGTGCATGTGTGTGTGTGTGTGTGTAAGAGGGAGAGAGAAAATTTGGAGAAGGAGCTCAAAGTCTGCTTTTGTTATAAAAGATATTGCAATTTAATGAGGGAAAAAGTAGAAGATTTAGAGCAAATTCAACCATGAATGAGAACATTGTATGTAATACTTAATGAGTGCAACTTATTTTATCAAATCTAAAACTTCATCAGTAGTTACAAGATTCATTCAAATTTCAAAGATCAAAAACATTTTTTAAAAATTTCATCCTGGAATTAATAAAATAACAATCATTTATCTGAATCCCATTTGCAAAATGAAGATAATATATATTACAGCCTTGCAGGGTGATGGTGGAGGATAAATGAGGTAACGTATGCCTAACACATAGTAGGTCCTCAGGAAACATAAGGTGATTATTATTTCTACCCCTTTTTGCCAAAAGCAAGTTGATTTCCTTCTTCAGAATAATATTTTAATTTTTACTACAAAAGCTTAAGTTACAAAAGGGGGCATTCACCTTATCACAAATGAAAACAATATGCTGGTGGATAAAGCAAGACAGTATTTATCTTCCTCCCCAGTTTGTTCAATGTTTATAGAACAAATATATGTATGTGAGTATCTACACACACAAAGACAGTGATAAATTGCTTTTTAAAATTTATTCACTTGAGCACTGCACTGCATAACAGATAAAGAATGACATTAGAGGAGACACAATTCATTAATTCTCTTTTTAAAAGTGTTAGGTACTATCGGTGAAATGAATATAAATTACACCATTCTTATACTTAAAGAGCTTTAGAGACTAGTAGTGTCTTTCTTATATTTGTGTCTTAAAGCTTTTTCCAGTCATCCTAATTAGATAGTCTTTCCCACCTTCACAAGTTTGTGGATTTCTGTAATATGCTTATCATTTTTATGCGACACAACATATGGTGGTTATTTATGTTTATATCTTATCACCTCTCCCAGCACATTGAAAAAATAGACATGACAGGCTGTGGCCATGACCCAGCACTGGTCACTGGAAAGAGCAGTGGGAAGATAAGATTGCAAATAAATGGAGAGTAATTCTAACGACCAGCCATGGGTTCTAGGCCATATAGAGAAGGGCTAGAAGCCAAGGCACTGAAAGATGAGTTAAATAAAGGGATCGAGGTGATCAAGCTTTCCTTGTGCTCAAGAGCAGGTGCACCTTCAGTGAGATGTGAGAATTGGAAGGAATGGGATTGAGAACTACAGAGAAGAAAAGGGACATTTATATTGTCACATGGGAGAGAAGTTCAGAGTGATGATAAGGTTCCTGTTATGACTCTCCAAGTGGGTAATGGAAATAAGATTCAAGAGTTGAGGTGAAAATCTATTGAACTGAGGTGGTAAATACGTTCTAAAAGCTAGGATGCTAGAAGGTCCATGGCTGTTGAAACACCCAGGACAAATTCAGAAGTTAAAGTAGCAGGGACAACAGTGAGCTTGATGCCATTAGATCTTCTGAGAGTGTGTGTATGTCCGTGAACCACAGCCACAGGTTGGAGAGTGCATGGCATAGCTCAACGTAGCAAAGGAAGAGGAGCATTTTCACCAGGATGAAAGTGTAATGATTTCTTACAGTGGTTCTCAAAGTGTGGTTCCTGAGCCTCAATATCAGCATCACCTAGAAACTTGTTAAAAATGCACATTCTAGTCTCCACTCCAGATTGACAGAATCAGAAACTGAGGGTAGGGCTCAGAAATTGGTGTTTGGACAAGCCCTTGTGATAGCTGCTGGTCTTGAAGTGGCTGTGGGGAGGACTGAAGGACGAGTCAGCACCACCCACTGACCATCACAGCCATCTCTCGAGTCACCTGTGAAGTTTAGATTCCAATGAAAGCCAAGAAATGGAGGAGGGAGCATCGTGGAGAAAGTGTGGGGGAGAGAAGAGACAGTTACAGTGGAACAGGTTTCCAGAGACAGCTTGAATGTGGACCCTACTCCTTCCTATCCTCAGCCCTTGCATGAGCTCAGCCGTCCACGATGGAAACTAGGGACAAGCTGGATGAATAACTATAATGTCAATGCTTTATAGTGACCATAGTTATACTGCTAATAACTATATATAATTAGTAACTATTAACCCAGGTGCAATCATAAAAACCAGCAGGGGGTTAGGCTCCTGATCTCCCAGTGCTGAAGGGTGGGGCATTGCTTTGTCAGATGGAACAGGTACAGCCACACGGACTAATGATTTCTCAGCTTAGCCTCAGTCCAGCAGCCTGTGGTACCTAAGAAGCACTCAAGTTCATGGAGTGATTTATATGCCAAGTCTTGTACTCACGGCCTCCCGCTTTGCTGTGATACAAACCCCTCCTGAACCGCCACCGGGATCATTCCCCAAACGGAACTAAGTACACTTTGGGTTGCTTCGGCCCTAATTACACAGGTTCCTTCACGGCTGTTTATGTCATTTGAATGTTGTTTTCTTAGGAAATTGAGGAGGGGTCCTGAAACCCAGACCACGAGGCAGCACCTGCAGAGTTCATCATAGCTGGAACCTCCCCTGTCCTGGTGCACTGCAGTTTTGCTCTTGGCTCTCTGCTCTTCTGAATCCCAGGAGTGTAAACACTGGGAAACCTCACCCTCTTTATCTTGTCTGAAACTTCCAATGGCCCCCTGAATTTACTGATCTATTTCAAATAACTACTAACCCAATAAATTTCTTGCCTTCAATAAAATAGATCTCCTTTCTAATTAATACAACCCCCAATGGACAAGGCAGGAAGGTAGGATTAGGCATCCACAGTGAGGAGTGTGGGATCTGAGAAAGTACAGAGCCGCAGTGGGAACGTGCTTAAGGCGAGAGCTTGGAAACTTAGACAGACTCAGGTTCCAGAATGAGATAAGCCAGTTATTAGCTGTGTCATCCTGGAAAGAACGATAGTGTTAAAGGTTAACTGATAATGCATATAAAAGTGCAGAATTCCCAGTAAATGGGGAAACTCAATAAATGGTAACTTGAGTTTGCATTTCTTATAAATAAACAACACCATCCTGCAGGCCAATTTTTAAAAATGCACAATGCAGAATCAAGTGATAATCGAGTATTTACTGCTTTCTATAAACGTAAAAATATTCCTAAGGAGGGAGATACTATTAAGTCTTTTGAATAAGATTCAGGAAGAAATATAGTCAGCACTATGTTGTGATGTATCCAAAGTGAGAAGAAGACATGTCTTCATCCTCAGTGGGGAAGACATGGAATTTTTTAAAACAATTTTTTTAGAGGAGTTTTGGGTTTACAACAAAATTGAGAGGTATGGAAATTTCCCATATACTCTCTGCCCCCACACATGCATAGCCTCCCCCATTATCAACAAAACTCACCAGAAGGATGTTTTTTTACTAAGGATGAACCTACATTGATACAACATAATTACCCATAGTTCATCATTTATAGTTAACTCTTGGTGTTGTATATTCTACAAATTTGGACAAAAGTATAATGGCATATATCCATCATTAAAATATCATACAGAGAATTTTCACTGTCTTAAAAATTCTCTATGCTCTGCCTATTACTCCCTCCCCACTTGTACCCTGGCAACTGCTGATCTTTTAATCATCTTCATAGTTTTGCCTTTTCCAAAATTCCTTATAGTTGGAATCATACAATATACGACGTTTGCTAATTGCTTCTTTCACTTAGTAATGTGCATTTAAAGTTCCTCCATGTTTTTTCATGGCTTGATAGCTCATTTCTTTTTAGTGCTGAATAATATTTCCACTGTCTGGATGTATCACAGTTTATTTATCCATTCACCTACTGAAGGATATCTTGGTTGCCTCTAAGTTTGCCAGTTATGAATAAAGCTTCTATAAACAACTATGTGCAGGTTTTGGTGTGGACAAAAGTTTTCAGCTCCTTTGGGCACGTATCAAGGGTAAATACCAAGCAATATCTGAATTGTATGGTAAGAGTAGGTTTAGTTTTGTAAGAAACTGCCAAATTGTCTTCCAAAGTGGCTGGACCAATTTGCATTCCCATCACCAATACATGAGAGTTATTGCTTTGCATCTTCACCAGCATTTGGTGTTGTCATGGTCAGCATTTTGGCCCTTCTAATAGGTATGTAGTGGTATCTCATTGTTGTTTTAATTTGCATTTCAGTGGTGACATACAATGTGGAGGTTTTCATATGCCTATTTGCCATCTGTATATCTTCCTTGGTGAGATGTCTGTTTAGGTCACTGGCCCATATTTTAATTGGGTGGTTTGTTTTCTTATTGTTGAGTTTTGAGTCCTTTTACATTTTGGATAACAATCTTTTATCAGATGTGTCTTTTGCAAATATTTTCTCCCAGTCTGTGGCTTACCTTCTAATTGTCTTGACATTCTTTTTCACAGAGCATTTTTTTATTTTAATGAAGTCCAATTTCACAATTTTTTCTTTCATGGATTGTGCCTTTGCTGTTGTATCTAAAAAAGCATCACCTTACCTAAGGTCATGTAGGTTTTCTCCTATGTTTTCTTCTAGGAGTTTGACAGTTTTGCATTTTACATTTATTTCTACTACTCATTTTGGGCTAATTTTTGTGAATTTTGTGAGGCAACATATGCAATTTTAAAAGCTAAAGATTAATGCTAAGTAACTGTACAAGCAAGATTAAGGGTTGCTTGATTGGGTGGATTGAGTCATGTAGGAATTGAGAACCACAGATGAATTAGTAAGGAAAGGATCTAATTAAGGACCTCTTCTTAGAGGAGGTGAAGTTTGAAGGAAATATTTAACTGGAATTTTGGGAAGGATGTTGATGAGCTGGTCTAAATAACCTAGATTGTGCAGGCTTTAGAAAGCAGACAATATTTCCTCTGATGAGAAAATAATGAAGCTGGTGGGAAAGCAGAAGCCTATATGATTTTCTTCAACTATATGAAGATCTATTATATGAAGTAAAAGAGGCTGCCTGAGGAACACCTAGTTTGATGGTATCTGCCCAGATCCTTCCCCCTTCTGTGTAAATAGTCCCAATCCACAAAAATGACCACTACACCCACGTGTGAAGGACTTAACCACCCCTCCTCCACCGCCTCAGTTGATTGGACCAAAGAAAGCCTCTAATCCAAGCAAGGCATTCAGATTGTCTCTTCTGGAAATTTGAGATTGGTCCAGCAGAGGAGTCAAAAACCTAAGGGTGACTGACCCACTGAGAGGAAGTGACCTGAGCCACAGAATGACTCTGCCTGGAGCAGAGCAGCCCCTGCCAGCCTACACTGGACGTGACCCAGCAGAAAACAACCTGTATTGTGTTAGGCCACCAAGACTTGGGGGCTGTTTGTAGCAGTGTTTCACTTATCTTGACTAATACAGTGAGTTAGACTGTCTCACCCCTAAATAATTCCTTTGAATGCTTGGGCTTGTTAATGAAAGTAAGATTTTTTTAAAAAATCTAATCTATAGATGACCTGAAAGATGGATCAAAGGGAAAGAGAAATTGGAAGCAGAGAGATCAGTTACAAACCCAACACAGAAATTTAGAATCCACATAATAAGGCCTGAATTGGGGAATAGGGAAGAAAATAAGATGTGGCTGAGAGGAAGATTACAAGAGATAAATCAAAATAACTAATTGTATTAATCATGCCTGTGCATAGCCTGTATTTCTGATGCGTTGGCATCCGGGGTCATTCTGACCCTGGGGAGACTGGCCCTCCAAAGGCTAACCAATCCCTAGAGCTGGTGAAGGCTGGCCTGTCAGTGCGCCTTTCCTATGTAAACCGAGTTGTCCAGACCCCGCACTCTAACTACCTGCTACCCACCCACCCTAATCACCCAAGGGCCAGGTACGGACAACTAGAGATGACTCCGATGCCCCAGAGCCCACTGAAATCACCCAAACGAGCCAGCCCTAAGCCTGCTGCCTCTGCCTCATTCCTTCCTCTCCATGAGCCACGACAAAGGCTCCGGCCCAATCCTCCCCTCGCTCCCTCTGTCTCCGTCCACCCTGGTGCTTCCCCACGTGGCCCTGGGTGGCCTCATGTGCCCCTCCTCTTGTAACTGTGAGTAACAACCTATCTTTTCAATGGCAGTGGCCTCCCAACCTGTTGGCCTCACCATGCCTAAATAATAATAAAATTTACATCCAAAAACACTAATTGGGTGTGATGGGTGAGGAAGAGTCAAGTGCTGCCTGATCTTGCAGCCCTCTCCATCTGCCCACTGCCGTTAGTGGCCTTTCAGCATCTTGATCACATGAGCTGTTTCCAGCCTCAGCCCTTCCTTCTGCTCAGAATTTTCTTTTTTTTTAATTTTTATCTTATATTGGAGCATAGTTCATTAACAATGTTGTGTTAGTTTCAGGTGTACAGCAAAGTGATTCAGTTATATATGTGTCTATTCTTCTTCAAATTCTTTTCCCATGTAAGTTATTACAGAATATTGAATAGAGTTCCCTGTGCTATACAGTGGGTCCTTGTTGATTATCTGCTTGGAATTTTCTTATCCTCTCTCTTCATGTGGCTAACTCTCTCCTGACTGTCCTCAGGTCTCTGTTCAAATGTCACTTTCATGTGAGGCTTTCCGAGTCTCCTCAATCCTCTTTATCGTCTTTCATAGTTCCCTGAATTTTTTTCTTTCACAGTATTTACCACAAATCACTGTTTGTGATGACAAATATCTGTAGGCGTTTATTTACTTACAGTCAGTCTGTCCCCCTGGATGGTTAATGTCATGAAGACAGCAGCCGTGTCTCTTTCATTTTACTCCTTTATACCCAATGCCCAACATCATACCTGAAACTAGTAAATACCCAATAAATATTTGCTGAGTGAATGAACAAATTCTCAGATTTCTAACCTGAAATACTGGAGAAATGATACACACTGTCCGAGTCAGTATTCACATATTGAAAAGATAGCAATCTTTGTAGAATCAAATAATTGAAGACTTAGGGAATAGGGAATAAAATTAGGGAATAGGGAATAAAAATGAGTGAGTCAGGAAAGGTCAACAGTCTGATGCAGTGTCCAGTGCACCAGAGTGGTCAGTCAACAAATATCAGTTCCTTCCTTCATCTCTTAGGGCTCATGTCCCAAACCACCAGAGGAACCACCTGCCTCAGTGGGACTTGCACTGGAATGAGAAAGATGGGCTTTTCGATACTGGTTTTCCAAAATCCAGGAAGGCCAAAATCTAGTCCAGGTGGATGTAGTAACTTTAGGAGCTTCAGGCCCATAACAGAGCAACACTCTACCTTGGCACTGACCAAGACTCCACTTAAAGCCTCCCCAGGTCCAGGCTGTCAAGGTCAGTGTGCCAGCTCGCCTGTCTGCACAACCTTTTGGCTCCGAGGCTTCAGCCAGCACTTTAACCTGGGTATCCCTTATCCCTCAGTAGAGAACCTATGTCCCATCTTAGGAAGGCTCACCTCACTCTGACCAGGCAGACTGGTGCTAGTCTTACTCCCAGTATCCAATTAGAAAAAGACTTTTCTTCCACAGCTGGCCTATTTTTCATAATAGGGAAAAATTTCTCAGCAAATTCATGGGGGAAAATATGCTCTTTGCAGAAGCAAAGGAGGGGAAAAAAAGCTAGTTGAGATTTTCCTAGAGTATTTCTCTCCTTATGAAACATTCACTGAAACAGGCATGTCACATTCAAGAAGAAAATGTTTTTGGAGGACAATTTTTTTTAATTTGTGGCATCATATTCTAGCCTTTCAGGTTCACATGTTTCATAATTGTCCTCTGACCATTGTTCAAAGGGAACTGAGTCTGTTTCCCCAGTTACAGCCATTAACATGGCTTCAAAAAAGTGGGGGGAGGGGAGAGGCAGCCATCAGTTCTCCAGAAATAACATGCTGAGAAAATTGACACAGTGCCAACCATTGAATATTGGTGTTTTGAAGTAATAACTTAAGGGTATTGAGGAGTATCACTACCCCCACTGTAAGGCACTTTTTGAAATATTGTATTCCCTCTCAAATGGCTGTTAAATGAAAGTTAAAGGGTTACAGGCTAAATCTAATATTGCTAGCTAAGGACAATTAGGTAAGTTAACAGGTGTGATTTACCTCTCTCCATGGATAGCAAAATGAATTTGAAAATCGCTTTGTAACCCAAAGAGCTTGCCTCAAGTTCAGACTGCTCCCACCATCTGTTCCCAGTGTTAATTTGCCAAGTGCCTAGGTGCTTGCTTTCCTGACCAGCTCTGCAGTCACACTTCAAAGCCAGGTGCAGATACATATGGTTATGCCCTGTGACATACATGATATATGATTTGGATATGCCACTCGATGTGACCTATATACTCCAAGATTTTATGTACATTCCTTAATTTCCCACTTTGTCTCATTCTAACCATTGGCACCTGTAATAGATCCCATTCTTTTTTGGTTAAATTCAAAATTCCCAAGCACAGATTGAATGACATGCTGACTAGTGTTACTGCATCCGGTGTCTTAATTTTTCCTTAATCTCACTATTCTCTAAGGATTTCAGAAATAATCTCATTCTCACTCACTAGCTAGGGCTACAAATACATCCAAAGTGACAGGGGTTTTTTTTGGTTTTTTTGGTTTTGCTTTTTTTTTGAGGTACGCGGGCCTCTCACTGTTGTGGCCTCTCCCGTTGCGGAGCACAGGCTCCGGACGCGCAGGCTCAGCGGCCACGGCTCACGGGCCCAGCCGCTCCGCAGCATGTGGGATCTTCCCGGACTGGGGCACAAACCCATGTCCCCTGCATCGGCAGGCGGACTCTCAACCACTGCGCCACCAGGGAAGCCCTGAGAGTTTATTTTTTAAAAGCTCAAATAGCGGCTTCTCCTGCTAGGGGATATCCTTTGAGTCATACAGAAATTACTTGCCAGAGGTTTCTAGGCTATGTCAAAAGAAAACCCCAAGATTCTTCAAATCATTACATGAAAATGTTAGGATCCTAAACTATATATCTTTTTTAATTGAAGTATAGTTGATTTACTATGTTGTGTTAATTCCTGCTGTACAGCAAAGTGATCCAGTTATACATGCGTAGACATTCTTTTTCACATTGTTTTCCATTATGGTTCATCACAGAGTATTGAATATAGTTCCCTGTGCTATAAGGTAGGACCTTGTTGTTTATCTATTCTATATATAATAACATCTGCTAACCCCAACCTCCCACTCCATCCCTCCCTCACCCCTTAGCAACCACAAGTCCGTTCTCTATGTCTGTGAGTCCGTTTCTGTTTGGTAGATAAGTTCATTTGTGTCATATTTTAGATTCCACATCTAAACTACACTTTAAGACATAATTTTGATAGTCTCATGAAACACTTTCTCACACAGATCATGTGGAGAGCATTGCTGTTTCATCTGCAGCAGCTACAAATGTGAATTTATGCTATTTCAGCAGGTTTTGCTATTTCTCATTGGTTTCCTTGACATTTATCTGGTGCTCAAAATATACCAGAAATAATTTTGCCCTGAATGAGCCTCAATTATAACTTTGCTATTTATTTCACAACACTTTTTATCTTCCTTCAAAGATTACTCATTGATAGGTAATTATTAAGCACTTTTCAAATTCCTAACACTATGTGTGGTATGAAACAGAGGCTTGAAATTTGACAAATCCTAAACTCATTACAATGTATTCAGGCCAAAGAATTGATGAGTAATCTTCCACCCTCAACCAAAGTCACCCCTGGATGTGATGGCAATGAAGGAAGGCTGGCCTGAAAGCCTAGGGTTACTTTTCCAGCACAGTGGGAGAGATGTTGGATACCCTGGCCCCAGGCGATCAAGAAATCGTGTCCAGAGATGTCAGCTGGAGAGGAAGGAGCACATGAAGACAATAAGGGCAGAAGCAGAAACTAGCAGGTGAGGGAATCCACAGGAATGCTATCTTGTTATGCATCTCCCTAGTGTCACCGAGCAGGACCACCGAGCAGGACCCTTCCCAGAACAGACCCCCTTCCCCCCAACCATGTCTTCTGCCTGCCTCTTATCTGCAGAAAAATGTTAGCCTCCTAGGCCTTCCCTGAATTCCAAAGAGGAACTTTAATCAGAGAAGTGAGAAAATGCAGAAAGAAAGGAAAACAGTCAAACGAGACAAAATAATAATAGTTTAGCCATTAAACAAACCCAAGGACCTTTAGTTCCTCCTCAAGGGCTGTAGAGAATATTCTGAGCCATGTCCTTTCAGCTGTTTTGCAGAGACTGAAACCCCCACCAGGTGGGAGAACTTAACTGAGTGCTGACCACAAGCCCATAGACCCCAGACAAGTTGGAACCAGAAGGTTGATGATGTTGACTCCCGATTACCTCACCACCAACCAGTCAGAAGAATGTCCAGGAGCTGATCACACACCCCACAACACCCCTCCTCACCCCATCTTTAAAACCCTTTCCCTGAAAGCCTTCAGGGAGTGCAGGCATTTGAGCACTAGCTGCCTGGACTCCTTGCTTGGTTCCTTCAATAAACACTGCACTTTCCTTCACCACAACCTGGTTTCAGTGGATTGGCTTTACTGCATGCAGATGAGCAGACCTGAGTTTGGTTCAGTGACACTAGCACTCCCTGCAGTGGTGAGCGACCCCTCCCTGCTCCAGCCTGGTGGTTGGGCAGAGGCTGCCTCTCTTCCCCTCTACTCCCCATCCTCCTGGGCACAGGCATGATCTATGGAACAGGCTGAGTAAATGAGCACCACTGCATCAGGGTTAATTGCGCTCCTGGTTTCTGAGCTGGTGTATCACTGCTCTGCCTTCAGCTCTTGCTCCTGCCCTTTTGCCAAAACAAGTATCACATAGGTAAGCAGAGACTGGCAGGGTAAGTTGTTGGTAGCAGCTGGGTCAGAAGAGGAATGAGCGGTTTCTTTTTCTTCACGGGTGAAGCATCTCTTCAGCTGTATCTCATGAACATCCTAGGCCACCCAGGCACTAACGAAGGTAGAATGGCATTATCTCTAGTTTCACAGCCACTTTCTATACGCCTCTGGGAGAAAGAAAATCATATAATTTCCTACTGTTTGTCACTTGAAGAGGGAAGAAGTTATACAGGAATAAAAAGAATTGATGCCTTTGAAATACAGACCAAGAAAACTTGGGTTGAAATACATTTCTAGGCCCAAGACAGAGCCGCTCCTGCCAAAGGCAAGGTCAGCAAATCAAAACTTCAATAATTTTCCCGCATCCCTGCAAATGCACCATGTGACCAGAAACACAGTGCATCCGGTCAGCCAATTACCAAAGGCCAAGCCAACCTGGGCCTCCCCACCCCAGACAACCAGATATTTTCTAGTCATCTCTTCCTTGTTCTCTATTCTTTATCCCGTAAAAGCTTCCAGCCTTCACCCCCACCCACCCATTTTGCAGTTCTTTGAATGGAGACTGTTCTCTTCATGAAGTATTAAAGTTTATATTACCTAAATTGTCTACTTTGATCATTTTTTAACACTTGTCATACCTTTTCGTGCATAAGTGGCCTATCAAACAAGCAACGCAGGTTTCTGCAACACAGTTTAACATTTAAATGAGCTACTGGAAAAAAATCTTAGAATAAAATAAAAGGAGAAAATAAAAATTTATGAGAAATTTTTCAATTTTAGAGTTCAGTTATATCATATAAGGATAAATAGCCATAGATGTGATATAGTAAGTGAGCAACCGCTGACGTAATAGGACTCCTTTGATACAAAACCAGAACTAGATTTGCATGTTTTCTGTGATTACCTTGACACTCTTAAGAATCACCTAGTCTTTCTCAATAATTTGAAAGTTGTAATTATGGATTAAAAATTCAGTGCTCTGTTCCATCGTATTCTGTAAACAGGAATATTCATGTCCTACAGTTTATCATCAATTACTGCAGGTGTCTCCTCTTTCCCCCACCCCCACCCCCTCCATACATATGCAGGGACACGGGACCTGATTGTTATGTTCTTGCTGAGTAATTGTTTGATCCCTTGGAGCTCTGAGATCCCAGCACTTGTGCTAAACCAGGAACCTAGACTGGCCAATCTCTCGGAGCTAGAGAAGGAAAATCTAGGTAAAAACCTGCAAAACTGAAACCAGGGAGAGCAGGACTAAGAGGGTGGAAAATGGAGCTTTATTGCAGTTTCTTGAGATTACTTAGTTACTTGGTTACCACACCCCAGGCAAAGTCTGCCCCATGAGTTATCAGGTGCACTTCCAGAGAGGACAGCTAGAATAATCTATAGAGCATAACAGGAGGTCGGCCGGCTGGGCTTCATGGCTGTGGGACCTGGCCTACGCTCTCAGAAGGACTCACACTGTCTTGAAATTATTAATAATTTATTTTTGAACTCGTGCTTTGTAAACAAGGTGTGAGGTATGGAATCTAAAATATGACACAAATGAACTTATCTACAAAACAGAAATAGACTCAGACATAGAGAACAGACTGGTGGTTGCCAACAGGGAGGGGTGTGGGACAGGGAAGGACTGGGAGTTTGGGGTTAGTAGATGCAAACTATTATATATAGAATGGATAAACAACAAGGTCCTACTGTATAGCACAGGGAAATATATTCGATGTCCTGTGATAAACCATAATAGAAGAGAATATGAAAAAGAATATATATGTATAACTGAATCACTTGCTGTACAGCATAAACTAGCACATTTTACTTTTTTATTATTTTTTTAATAAATTTTATTTTATTTATTATTTTTGGCTGCATTGGGTCTTCGTTGCTACACACAGGCTTTCTCTAGTTGAGGCGAGCAGGGGCTACTCTTCGTTGCGGTGCATGGGCTTCTCATTGCAGTGGCTTCTCTTGTTGCAGAGCATGGGCTCTAGGAGCGTGGGCTTCAGTAGTTGTGGCACGCAGGCTCAGTAGTTGTGGCTCACAGGCTCTAGAGTGCAGGCTCAGTAGTTGTGGTACATGGGCTTAATTGCTCCACAGCATGGGGGATCTTCCCGGACCAGGGATCAAACCCGTGTCCCCTACATTGGCAGGCAGATTCTTAACCGCTGCACCACCAGGGAAGTCCCTAACACAACATTTTAAAACAACTATACTTCAATAAAAAAAATTTTTTTAATGCCATTGTATAAATTCTCATTGAAAACTAAATTCCCACTCAGGCTTACACAAAATGTATTTGTATGAATACAAATACATGTTTCTTTCTAGAAAAATTTTTCCATGAGAAGGATGAGATCTATATGTGTTGAAATTTGTATTTCAAAATAATTCATCAGAAATGTATCCCAACATCGTCACAGCTTATAAAATACTCTTAAGAGCTCCAGTAACTGTTGCATCAGCAGATCTCAAAAATTTTAATTATTACAAAATCATGTGTGATCTTGCATTGCCGAGTGTGACTGACATTACTTTCAGTTATACCAGTTGAAAATGAAGTTGCTAAAAGTGTAAATTTTTTTATTTATTTATTTATTTTTTTTGCGGTACGCGGGCCTCTCACTGTTGTGGCCTCTCCCGTTGCGGAGCACAGGCTCCGGACGCGCAGGCTCAGCGGCCATGGCTCACGGGCCCAGCCGCTCTGCGGCATGTGGGATCTTCCTGGACCGGGGCACAAACCCGTGTCCCCTGCATCGGCAGGCGGACTCTCAACCACTGCGCCACAAGGGAAGCCCTAAAAGTGTAAATTTTGATGACCTAGTAAATTAATTTGCAGAAAGCCAAGCCAGAAGTCTTATAATCATTCAAGATATTATTCTATCAAGTGTTATTATTTATTGTATTAAAAAATTATGACATCAAAAACATTATTTTTCAGTTTGTAAGTTATGTTGTTACTCAGGTATCACTATTTCCCTGCTTGCCTTTAGTAATAAAATCATTTTTAAAGGAAAAAGCATTATATTTTAGTTCCTTTAGTGGCACTTTTCCCCTGCTTTTTGAACAAGGGGCTCCACAGTCTTATTTTGCACTCGGCCCTGCTGATTGTGTAGCCAGCTAGAGGTAGCATTAAACCAAAGAACTGGATGTCTAACAGTTTAATTTTCTACATCATCCCAGAACTGTGGGAGTAATTTTTTATTCTTTTGAAAAGAGGTGGAACAGGAAAGCTTTCACAGTGTCTGTAAAGTTACATAATAAAATAACTAAACACCTGCTCTGCTTATTCATGATTCGTTCCTGGTGACCTTATTCATATGTATGGTTAAAAAGGGAACAAAAATTAATATTCAAAATATGGAAGAATAATTCGTTGACAATTATGCTTAGGTTTTAGCAGATGTTGTCACATTTAATTATTTAATTCAACAAAGTATTTACTCAATGTTACCATGTCAAAGGTGTGTGGAATATAAAGTAAGTTTTAAAAATATTTAAAAGGATGTAGAGGTCAGGCTTTAGGATGTGGCTTGAGGTGGATATGAGGACCCACAGGAGCTTTCCTCACTTTCAGGTACCAGGAAGCAGCCCAGGTGATAGGATGCCCTAAGGGACAATTATTCAGTGTCAATTCTTTCCTTGCCACTACAAAGTTGAAGCTAATTATCTACCACACATCCTTTCTTATGTCGGGTCCTAGAAATCCCAGTGCTTAACTTAAAGCTCCTTCTATTAGTTTCTTACATTTACTGCTCTCTTTCTGATTTTAATATTTCCATTTTCATTTTAATGGTATTGATCTGCATGTGACATGAAACTTTGATGTATGTAGAAGAACTAACTTCCTCCTCATCTCCTGATCACAGTGATGGGACAAGGTGAGCCAAACTAGGTCCATCAGATGCTCTCTACCATGAATATTAGTCTTGAGAGATTTTAAAGACAAAATCAGACCTAGGACAAGGTATTGTTCCATGTGGTTGTTCAAAAAACAAGGAGGGAGATGCCAAAGGTTCTTGCAAAAGAACCTTTTTTTTTTAAAGTCACAAAAAGCTAGCAATAAGACGCAATAATCTATGATATTATCTGTCTTTCCCTTTAGGGAAGATCATAGTGTTGTCTAATCACCGGATGGGCAGCTATAAACTGATTGGTCAGATTTGGCAGTCTCAACAGTGAAGTGTAAGTAATATCCTAAAAATATTCAATAACTTTTTGTTAACAGTAGACAACCAGCCCCCAAATGCTGTTATTACAGCCAAAACAATATGGGAGTCTCAGGAGAGATCTCTTTCAGATGCCTGAGCACACTTCCATTTGGAAAAGAACAGTTTATTGCTTGTTGCTCACATTTTCTCCCTAAAATCAAAAGGAGATTCATAGCAGTAAGAGACACTGTATTTACCCAAATGAAACGCAAAAGAGAATTAATTTCCCGAAAAATTCCTTGCATCAACCATGTCTTCTAATTTTCTGTATTTTATTGCTTTGAAATCTGGGATGGTGCCGACACTGGAGGGGCTGCCCCCCTGGGCTGGCCTGTTCCTAGAGATGGTAATCAACTTGCCCATCCACACTCAGGGCCACTGTCCACCTGCCCCAATCACCCCAGAGACAGCTACCCATGGTTTCCCCCTACTCCCTCTGCCTCCTAATGGACCCTGATACTTTACCATGTGGTCTCTGTGGTGGGGCGTGCCCCTTTGTCTTGGGATCTGTGAGTATAACAAATTATCTCTTCACTGGCCGTCATCTCCTGATCTAATGGCCTTGCCATATCTAAGTAATAATAAACCTATATTTTAAAACATTCCTGAAAATGTCCACTATAATTTTTCTTTACCTAATAAGACATTAGAGTTGAAAGATACTATGTAAATAATCTAATTCATCCCATTCGTTATACTCCGAGGTAAATGAAGCCACTGATAAGGTTAATAACATGCTCCTGGCGGCCCTGGCAGACAGTGTTCATCAGTCATGGCCTGGATTCCTGCTGAATCCATATGGGGCCCAGGACCTCTGACCAGGGCTTCCAAAAATGGCCGCCGCCAGGGTCTGTGTCCCCGGGTGAGCTGCAGTTGCCTCCTGCCTCTCTGGGAGGCTCTCCCAGATCAGCAGGTGGGTCTGACGCAGGCTCTTTTCAAATTACTGCTTCTGCCCCAGATCCTGGAGTGTGTGAGATTCTGCATGCACAGCCCTCTGGCTCTCCTGTGTGCATGTCCCACTGACCTTCAAAGCCAGACATTCTTGGGGCTTGTCTTCCCAGTGAGGGACCCCAGGCTGGGGAACTCGATGTGGGACTGGGACCCCTCACTCCTTGGGGAGAACCTCAGCAATCATGATTATCCTGGGGCTGTGGGTCTTGACTATACTGTGTATCTGCCACTCCTACCCATCTTGTTGTGGTTCCTTCTTTATGTCTTTTGTTGTAGATCTTTTCTGCTAGTCTTCAGGTCTTTCTCATCAATAGTTGCTATTTTTGTGTAAGTAGTTGTGATTTGGTTGTGCCCGGAGGAGGAGGTGAGCTCGAGACATCTTGGCTACTCTCTTGATATATACAATTTTGCAAGTATTAACCAACACCAAGGCTTTGAGAAACCCTCCTGATCAGCTAAATGTTTACCCACTTAGGGGGCCATCTTGTTAGTGACAAGAAAGCTAAAAATACAGATTTTGATGGTTTGTTAATTATATCAATTCTTAATTATTAATATGAATTGGGTGAGTTATTTCTATCTTCACTCATTCTCTTCTTATTATAAATGTGTCCCCTTAGACAAATTTATCAGTGGTTGTGGTGTATAAAATAAAACAAGACAAAAAACTTCACTACCTTTGCTAACTAAACAAGAAAAATATACATTTAAATAGTGTTATTTTTCCTCAGACTCCTGCCGTGCTCTTCAAAGATCATCCCTCGGTACGGCCCTCCTAGCTAGAAAAGCACACTCTTTTTTTTTTTTTTTTTTTTTTTTTTTTTTTTTTTTTTGCGGTATGCGGGCCTCTCACTGCTGTGGCCTCTCCTGTCGCGGAGCACAGGCTCTGGACGCACAGGCTCAGTGGCCATGGCTCACGGGCCCAGCCGCTCCGCGTCATGGGGGATCTCCCCAGACCGGGGCACGAACCCGCGTCCCTTGCATCGGCAGGCAGACTCCCAACCACTGCGTCACCAGGGAAGCCCCCGAAAATCACGCTCTTAATTGAATGTTTTGTGTCATTGGCCAATCGAATTTGTGTTGCCAGATAAAGGGGGAAATGTCACACAAAGCAGCATCATTCCCCAGGTTGCAGAAAATTGCTCCAATCGATAGGAGTGTTTCCCAGACACCCTGCAGATGTGGCCGTGTGGGCTGTCAGCATCTGCAAGGGTAGGGACGAGGCAGGGCACTGATGCACTAGCTTCTGCCGCTCGCTGAGTGGCTCTGTTTTTCTGAGACCCTAGTCTAGGGAGTAACCCTGCTGTAAATTCTCTTTTCACCAACATTTGATGGTTGATCATTTCCTCCTGGTGAAACATTGAAGTGGCTTCCAGGGCTCTTGAGATGTGAGTCTAGGATGATAGGCTCCTTTGCAGGTTCTTTCTCTCATCCCCAAGAACTGAACCCCATTTCCACTGTGTTCTCTATCCAGACATACTCCTTAGGTCATCTTGCCCCATCCCATGACTTTAAATAGCATCTACACCATGATGACTCTCATATTTCTCACCCCCTCTCTCCCCTGAACTCTGGACACAACTGCCTATTCAATAACTCCACCTGAATTTCCAATACACATCTCAAGCCCAACACGTACACCATACATATTCTGCCGGTTCTCCTTCTATGGGTTGGGAGTCCCCCACCCCTTACAGGGTAGAGCCACTCCCACTATAGAAGCTAAAAGTGCTGCGTTCCACTTTCCCAGCCTCTCTTGCTGCTAGAGCACAAGTACGTGAGCTAGGCTCTGCCAACCAGATCTACTTCCCCCAGACTTTGAATCCACAGCTAAGGACAGCTAGAGGCAGTGTCCACATCGGGTCCATTCCAGTGACAGATGTGGTGAAAGCAGTGGACACAGTTGGTCAGGACACTAATGTGAGCAACAGCAGCAGTGCTGGAAACTGCATCTAGTTCTGCGTCCTGATAAGATCAGCAGTGGAAGTTGCAATGTCTGCCCAGAAGGGAGAGTATACCTTCATGACGCCCATTTCTTACATGATCTACAGGGTTTGTTTTCTGGCTTTGTAGACTCCAAACCTTGCTTCCGCAACCTCTCAGAGATTCTAAGAACTACTTAATGTTCATTTAATGAATTATTTTTCTTAAATAAGATCTTAAAGCATCTGTTGCTTGCAGCTAAGAATCCTGACTTATAGAAAGCAATTTATCCTCAAGTTAACGACCTCTTTTCCACTAATATTGCTAAGAAATATAAAACAGTTGCAAGAGACAAGTCCAGTGATCAGCTGTAAAGTAATGCAGCAGGAATCTCATGCTGGTTATCACACTAATCCTAAAATATAAGAAAATCCAGGCTCTGGTTATAAATTAGTGTGATTATTATAAACTTTAAACAATGAATTCATTACAGGTTTCTAGTAAACAAAAAACTCCTTTGTTATACTGAAATTACGATATGATTTAATAAATTTTACTTACCAGCAGTTATTCATGAGTACTACTATAGCCAAGAGCAAGGCACATCTGTACAGCTGCTGCACCAGAATGGGTGAGGACGGAATGGTGGCTGGTCAGCGTGGTGAATTCAACTTGCCTTCCAGTAAATTCCTCAACAGAGCTGCTAAGAAGTAGGTCGGAGTGTCTCGGGCAGGTCGTATTTACAAGAAGCTTATTCCACAATTACTTTTCTGTTTGTACAACCTTACTTCTCAGAATTTACAAGATCTGAACTGAATATGATATTGGGAGCCTGGATTTTTACTAACTTTTTTCTCAAACTAGCGCTGACCCATTGTGTCCTCAGTGTGAATTATTTGTAGCGCTCCAGGAGACCTCTGGCTACAGGATTCCCAAAAGATGTGTGAGGTATGAGGCCTGGCTCTGGTTTATCATCCCTGCCTGCACCCCCGCACCCCTCTCCTGATATTAACTGGCTGCTACAGCCCCCTTACCAACCAGCTGCCCTCTGGTGTTGGGGTGGTGGGTGGGGCAGGGGGCAGGGTACCATCAAGATGGCTCCAGCCCAGCCCCCTTCAGCATTGTTCACTTCACCTGTTGTAAACCCATGAATCCTTGCAACACCAGATGATAGGCATGCAGGCTGCACCTCTGCCCTTCCATCTCTCATCCCGCAAACTCACCCCCACTTCCCTTTCCTCATTCAGCTGGGAGCAGGGCACATCAACAGTACCCTCCCTTCTTTGCAGGCACCCTCGATCTTTCTGAACCATTTTGTTAGCACTCCAACTGCCTTGTTTGGGAGGGAGGGTGAGCAGCATCTCCCCCGTCACAGAAAGGGTGTCCTCTCACCAGGGTGCCACCCCTGACCCCATGGCCCCTCTCCCTCTTCCCCAGCCTTCTGCTCAGATGGGCTGGAAGGAAGTGGGGTTATGTGTTATCTTTGAGCCAATGCCTAGTAAGCCCTGGGGGTGCATATATCACAGTTCAGGTGTGGAAGCTGTCTTCAGGGTGTGGGGTTCTTGGCAATGGTCCTGGAGCAACCTTCTTAATCCTCTTCATCAGTCCCTATGCAATTTTTCCACCAAAGTGTACCAGCCACAAGTTGACCCCACTATGCTCGGGGGCAAACATGCCTCTTGGCAACAAAGTCCAAAGTCATTGTGGGAGAATTTTAGTGGTAGAATCTGTTTGTTTGTTTGTTTGTTTGTTTCCATGACAGTGATTTCTGTTGGGGTGAAGTGACTTTTCCAATTACAATGTACCTTATTGATTCATTCAATAAACATTTGTGGAAAATCTACCATGTGCCAGGCACATTGCCAAACACTGGGTTACAATTCTGAACCAGAAAAAAAGATGAGGTGCTTCTCTTTAGGGAACTTATAGTCTAGTGGGTGAGAATAATGAAATAAAAGAATCACATAAATATGTGTTAACATTCAACCTTAATAAACACGTGGAAGAAAAGAATATAACTGGGAGGATTGGGGAGGCTGGGAAAGTCTTTTTAACCAATCGAGATATCCGTGTTTCCACATTATATTAGCTAGATTCAAATGATCTAGAAAGAAATAGATTATGAGCCTAAAAACTGAATCAAGGCCTAATCTGCCATCATTCTTTGCATTTTTCACTATCTGTATTTTAAGAGGCTGTGTAATATTGACATTCGGAAAGTGTGAAAATGTGAAATGATGAATTGTAGATTGCAGATGAGAGTGGGCTGACATTAGGAACCATCTAAGACTCTCTTGTATATATTTTACAGGTGTCTAGCCTTGATAAGTGGTATTGACAGTTGATACCAAATTGGGGAACAAGTAATACCATATTGTTTGAGGATGTCTATGAAATTCCCCAAAACCATTTAAAACAGAATTTCTAGAAAGGTCTTCTTTTCCGTGAGAATTCATTCCTGAAACACAAAACTCTACCTATGAGATGGCTTGTGATTACTTCATATGCAAATCCAGGTCAGATCACATCATCACTTAATCGCAATGTAAGGAGCCTGGACTTTTCAGGGCTCTAAACAAAGTCTGGGTAGCAACTTGGTTAAACAAAAAAACAGGCACATGATATGTTATTAATCTTCCTCTGAGAGTTGAGAAAATACACACCCTAAGATGTCATACAGTAAGAACTTTAAAATTGTTTATACCATATTAGGAAAAAAATTATGCTATGATTAACTGGCATGTTTTTCCTTTTGATTTTATGTTTTTCCATTTCATTTGGTAACCATCATATTGGTTTGGGAAAACATGAAACAATTTAAGTCAATTGTAAGTTATTTAATTTCCATTTTGTATCTACAGAACTATAATTTTTCAGTATTAAATTATTGCTTTTAAAAATAATTTATATTATGATAATTCTCTCAAGGAATATTTGTTGGTAGATCAAAAAAAATAAAACATCTGAATTTTTTCTCTTTTCTTTTTAAAATTTTGTATTTGTTAACACAACTATATTTTACAGGCAGGGAATTACTACTGCTTTAATAAAGGCTTTTAATATATTTTGATATGAGGAAAGCTTTTAGGTATTTTGATTTAGAGGTATAGAAGAAAGAAACCTTTATTTATTGATCTGGTATTATGTGTCAAGCAGTGTTCCAGACATTAATGTATATGATCTCATTTAATCAGTATAATTATTGTCTCAAACCAACTGAAGAAACAGTTTATTATTAATATTATGATTAATAATGATAGTCTTTATCTGTTGCTTTACAGTTTACAAAGAAATTTTAATGTAATTTTATCTTTATGAGCTTATATAGTCATAGTTTTAAAAATTAAATAGTTCTGGGCTTCCCTGGTGGCGCAGTGGTTGAGAATCTGCCTGCCAATGCAGGGTACACAGGTTCGAGCCCTGGTCTGGGAAGATCCCACATGCCGCGGAGCAACTAGGCCTGTGAGCCACAACTACTGAGCCTGTGCGTCTGGAGCTTGTGCTCCGCAAGAGAGGCCACGACAGTGGGAGGCCCCTGCACCGCGATGAAGAGTGGCCCCCACTCGCCGCAACTAGAGAAAGCCCTCACACAGAAACGAAGACCCAACACAGTCAAAAATAGATAAATAAATAAAAATAAAAATTTTAAAAAATTAAATAGTTCCACAAAGTTTACTGTGAAAAATAGTAACGCAAAAGCTTCATGTGCTGTACAAATAGAGGGGAGGAGCTTCAAGATGGCGGAAGAGTAACGGAGATCACCTTACTCTCCACAAATACATCAGAAATACATCTACACGTGGAACTGCTCCTATAGAACACCTACTGAACGCTGGCAGAAGACCTCAGACCTCCCAAAAGGCAAGAAACTCCCCACGTATCTGGGTAGGGCAAAAGAAAAAAAAGAAAAAACAGAGACAAAAGAATAGGGACGGGACCTGCACCAGTGGGAGGGAGCTGTGAAGGAGGAAAGGTTTCCCCACTAGGAAGCCCCTTCACTGGTGGAGATCGGGGGTGGTGAGGGGGAAGCTTCAGAGCCACGGAGGAGAGTGCAGCAACAGGGGTGCGGAGGGCAAAGCGGAGAGATTCCCGCACAGAGGATCGGTGCCGACCAGCACTCACCAACCCAAGAGGCTTGTCTGCTCACCCGCCGGGACGGGTGGGGGCTGGGAGCTGAGGCTCGGGCTTCGGAGGTCAGATCCCAGGGAGAGGACTGGGGTTGGCTGTGTGAACACAGCCTGAAGGGGCTAGTGCGCCACATCTAGCCAGGAGGGAGTCCGGGAAAGAGTCTGGACCTGCCGAAGGAGGCAAGAGACGTTTTCTTGCCTCTTTGTTTCCTGGTGCACCAGGAGAAGAGATTAACAGCGCCACTTAAAGGAGCTCCTGAGACGGGCGTGAGCCACGGTTGTCAGCGCGGACCCCAGAGACGGGCATGGGACGCTAAGGCTGCTGCTGCAGCCACCAAGAAGCCTGTGTGCGAGCACAGGTCACTCTCCACACCTCCGCTGCCGGAGCCTGTGCAGCCCGCCACTGCCAGGGTCCCGTGATCCAGGGACAACTTCCCCGGGAGAACACACGGCATGCCTCAGGCTGGTGCAAAGTCACACTGGTCTCTGCCGCCGCAGGCTCACCCTGCGCTGCGTACCCCTCCCTCGCCCCGGCCTGAGTGAGCCAGAGCCCCCGAATCAGCTGTTCCTTTAACCCACTCCTGTCTGAGTGGGGAACAGAGGCCCTCAGGCGACCTACATGCAGAGGCGGGGCGAAATCCAAAGCTGAACCCCGGGAGCTGTGTGAACGAAGAAGAGAAAGGGAAATTTCTCCCAGCAGCCTCAGAAGCAGCGGATTAAAGCTCCACAATCAACTTGTTGTACCCTGCATCTGTGGAATACCTGAATAGACAACGAATCATCCCAAATTGAGGAGGTGGATTTTGGGAGCAAAGATTTTTTTTTTTCCCTTATTCCTTTTGTGTGACTATGTATGTGTATGCGTCTGTGTGATTTTGTCTGTATAGCTTTGCTTTAACCATTTGTCCTAGGGTTCTGTCTGTCCATTTTTGTTGTTGTTGTTTTTTGTTTCTTTATTACTTTAAATTTTTTTCTTAATAATTATTTTTTATTTTAATAACTTTATTTTCTTTTACTTTATTTTATTTTATCTCCTTCCTTCCTTCCTTCCTTCCTTCCTTCCTTTCTTTCTTTCTTTCTTTCTTTCTTTCTTTCTTTTTCTTTCTTTCTTTTCTCCCATTTATTCTGAGCCGTGTGGATAAAAGGCTCTTGGTGCTCCAGCCAGGCATCAGGGCTGTACCTCTGAGGTGGTAAAGCCAAGTTCAGGACACTGGTCCACAAGAGATCTCCCGGCACCATGTAATATCAA
This sequence comes from Orcinus orca, assembly GCF_937001465.1. Lineage (NCBI taxonomy): Eukaryota > Metazoa > Chordata > Mammalia > Artiodactyla > Delphinidae > Orcinus > Orcinus orca. The sequence goes on from NC_064568.1 coordinate 61,983,888, forward strand.
ATGGCAAAAATCTCCCAGAGATCTCCATCTCAATGCCAGACCCAGCTTCACTCAACGACCAGCAAGGTACAGTGCTGGACACCCTATGCCAAACAACTAGCAAGACAGGAACACAACCCCATCCATTAGCGGAGAGGCTGCCTATAATCATAATAAGGCCACAGAAACCCCAAAACACACCCCCAGACGTGGACCTGCCCACCAGAAAGACAAGATCCAGCTTCATCCAGCAGAACACAGGCACTACTCCCCTCCACCAGGAAACCTACACAACCCACTGAACAAACTTTAGCCACTGGGGATAGACACCAAAAACAACAGAAACTGTGAACCAGCAGGCGGCGAAAAAGAGACCCCAAACACACTAACGTAAGCAAAATGAAAACACTGAAAAACACACAGCACATGAAGGAGCAAGGTAAAAACCCACCAGACCTAACAAATGAAGAAAAATAGACAGTCTACCTGAAAAAGAATTCAGAATAATGATAATAAAGATGATCCAAAATCCTGGAAATAGAATAGAGAAAATACAAGAAACATTTAACAAGGACCTCAAAGAACTAAAAAGCAAACAAACGGTAATGAACAGCACAGTAAATGAAATTTAAAATTCTCTAGAAGGGATCAATAGCAGAATAACTGAGGCAGAAGAACGGATAAGTGACCTGGAAGATAAAATAGTAGAAATAACTACTGCAGGGCAGAATAAAGAAAAAAGAATGAAAACAATTGAGGACAGTCTCAGAGACCTCTGAGACAACATTAAATGTACCAACATTCGAATTGTAGGGGTTGAGAAGAAGAAGAGAAAAAGAAAGGGACTGAGAAAATATTTGAAGAGATTATAGTTGAAAACTTCCCTAATATGGGAAAGGAAATAGTTAATCAAGTCCAGGAAGCACAGAGAGTCCCATATAGGATAAATCCAAGGAGAAACACGCCAAGACACATATTAATCAAACAATCAAAAATTAAATACAAAGAAAAAATATTAAAAGCAGCAAGGGAAAAACAACAAACAACATATAAGGGAAACTCCATAAGGTTAACAGCTGATCTTTCAGCAGAAACTCTGCCAGCCAGAAGGGAGTGGCAGGATGTATTTAAAGTGATGAAGGAGAAAAACCTGCAACCAAGATTACTCTACCCAGTAAGGATCACATTCAGATTTGATGGAGAAATTAAAACCTTTACAGACAAGCAAAAGCTAGGAGAATTCAGCACCTCCAAATCAGCTCTACAACAAATGTTAAAGGAACTTCTCTAGGCAGGAAACACAAGAGAAGGAAAAGCCCTACAGTAACAAACCCAAAACAATTAAGAAAATGGTAATAGGAATGTACATATCAATAATTACCTTAAATGTAAATGGATTAAATGCTCCAACCAACAGGCATAGACTGGCTGAATGGATACAAAAACAAGACCCATATATATGCTGTCTGCAAGAGACCCATTTCAGACCTAGGGACACATACAGACTGAAAGTGAGGGGATGGAAAAAGATATTCCACGAATATGGAAATCAAAAGAAAGCTGGAGTAGCAATTCTCATATCAGAAAAAATAGACTTTAAAATAAAGCCTATTACAAGAGACAGAGAAGGACACTACATAATGATCAAGGGATCAGTCTAAGAAGAAGATATAACAATTGTAAATACGTACCCAACATAGGAGCACCTCAATACATAAGGCAAATACTAACAACCATAAAAGGGGAAATCGACAGTAACACAATCATGGTAGGGGAATTTAACACCCCACTTTCACCAATGGACAGATTATCTGAAATGAAAAGAAATAATGAAATACAAGCTTTAAATGATACATTAAACAAGATGGACTTAATGGGTATTTATAGGACATTCCATCCAAAAACAACAGAATACACATTCTTCTGCAGTACTCATGGAATATTCTCCAGGATAGATCATATCTTGGGTCACAAATCAAGCCTTGGTAAACTTAAGAAAATTAAAATCGTATCAAGTATCTTTTCCAACCACAACACTATGAGACTAGATATCAATTACAGGAAAAAATCTGTAAAAAATACAAACACATGGAGGCTAAACAATACACTACCTAATAACGAAGAGATCACTGAAGAAATCAAAGAGGAAATCAAAAAATACCTAGAAACAAATGACAATGAAAACACAATGACCCAAAACCTATGGGATGCAGCAAAAGTAGTTCTAAGAGGGAAGTTTATAGCAATACAATCCTACCTTAACAAACAAGAAACATCTCAAATAAACAACCTAAGCTTACACCTAAATCAGTTAGAGAAAGAAGGACAAAAAAACCCCTAAAGTTAGTAGAAGGAAAGAAATCATAAAGATCAGATCAGAAATACATGAAAAAGAAATGAAGGAAATGATAGCAAAGATCAATAAAACTAAAAGCTGGTTCTTTGAGAAGATCAACAAAATTGATAAACCATTAGCCAGACTCAACAAGAAAAAAAGGGAGAAGACTCAATTCAATAGAATTAGAAATGAAAAAGAAGTAACAATGGACACTGCAGAAATACAAAGGATCATGAGAGATTACCACAAGCAACTTTATGCCAATAAAATGGACAACCTGGAAGAAATGGAAAAATTCTTAGAAATACACAAAATTCCGAGACTAAACCAGGAAGAAATAGAAAATATGAACAGACCAATCGCAAGCAATGAAACTGAAACTGTGATTAAATATCTTCCAACAAAAAAAAGCCCAGAACCAGATGGCTTCACGGGCGAATTCTAGCAGACATTTAGAGAAGAGCTAACACCTATCCTTCTCAAACTCTTCCAAAATATAGCAGAGGGAGGAAAACTCACAAACTCATTTTACGAGGCCACCATCACCCTGATACCCAAACCAGACAAAGATGTCACAAAGAAAGAAAACTACAGGCCAATATCACTGATGAACATAGATGCAAAAATCCTCAACAAAATACTAGCAAACAGAATCCAACAGCACATTAAAAGCATCATACACCATGATCAAGTGGGGTTTATCCCAGGAATGCAAGGATTCTTCAATATACGCAAATCAATCAACGTGATACACCATATTAACAAATTGAAGGAGAAAAACCATATGATCGTCTCAATAGATGCAGAGACAGCTTTCGACAAAATTCAACACCCATTTATGATAAAAACCCTCTAGAACGTAGGCATAGAGGGAACTTTCCTCAACATAATAAAGGCCGTATATGACAAACCCACAGCCAACATCATCCTCGATGGTGAAAAACTGAAACCATTTCCACTAAGATCAGGAACAAGACAAGGTTGCTCACTCTCACCACTATTATTCAACATAGTTTTGGAAATTTTAGCCACAGCAATCAGAGAAGAAAAAGAGATAAAAGGAATCCAAATCGGAAAAGAAGAAGTAAAGCTGTCCCTGTTTGCAGATGACATGATACTATACATAGAGAATCCTAAAGATGCTACCAGAAAACTACTAGAGCTAATCAGTGAATTTGAAAAAGTAGCAGGATACAAAATGAATGCACAGAAATCTCTGGCATTCCTATACACTAATGATGAAAAATCTGAGAGTGAAATTAAGAAAACACTTCCATTTACCATTGCAGCAAAAAGAATAAAATATCTAGGAATAAACCTACCTAAGGAGACAAAAGACCTGTATGCAGAAAATTATAAGACACTGATGAAAGAAATTAAAGGTGATACAAATAGATGGAGAGATATACCATGTTCTTGGATTGAAGAATCAACATTGTGAAAATGACTCTACTACCCAAAGCAATCTACAGATTCAATGCAATCCCTATCAAACTACGACTGGCATTTTTCACAGAACTAGAACAAAAAATTTCACAATTTGTATGGAAACACAAAAGACCCCGAATAGCCAAAGCAATCTTGAGAAAGAAAAACGGAGCTGGAGGAATCAGGCTCCCTGACTTCAGACTATACTACAAAGCTACAGTAATCAAGACAATATGGTACTGGCACAAAAACAGAAATACAGATCAATGGAACAGGATAGAAAACCCAGAGATAAACCCACGCACATATGGTCATAATACCTTTGATAATGGAGACAAGAATATACAGTGGAGGAAATACAGCCTCCTCATTAAGAGGTGCTCGGAAAACTGGACAGGTACACGTAGAATAATGAAATTAGAACACTCCCTAACACCATACACAAAAATAAACTCAAAATGGATTGAAGACCTAAATGTAAGGCCAGACACTATAAAACTCTTAGAGGAAAACATAGGCAGAACACTATGACATAAATCACAGCAAGATCCTTTTTGACCCACCTCCTAGAGAAATGGAAATAAAAACAAAAATAAACAAATGGGACCTAATGAAACTTCAAAGCTTTTGCAGAGCAAACAGAACCATAAACAAGACAAAAAGACAACCCTCAGAATGGGAGAAAATATTTGCAAATGAAGAAACTGACAAAGGATTAATCTCCAAAATTTACAAGCAGCTCATGCAGCTCAATATCAAAAAAACAAACAACCCAATCCAAAAGTGGGCAGAAGACCTATATAGACATCTCCAAAGAAGATATACAGATTGCCAACAAACACATGAAAGAATGCTCAACATCATTAATTATTAGAGAAATGCAAATCAAAACTACAATGAGATATCATCTCACACAGGTCAGAATGACCATCATCAAAAAATCTACAAACAAATGCTGGAGAGGGTGTGGAGAAAAAGGAACCCTCTTGCACTGTTGGTGAGAATGTAAATTGATACAGCCAGTATGGAGAACAGTATGGAGGTTCCTTAAAAAACTAAAAGTAGAACTACCATCTGACCCAGCAATCCCACTACTGGGCATATACCCTGAGAAAACCATAATTCAAAAAGAGTCATGTACCAAAATGTTCATTGCAGCTCTATTTACAATAGCCAGTAGATGGAAGCAACCTAAGTGTCCATCATCAGATGAATGGATAAAGAAGATGTGGCACATATATACAATGGAATATTACTCAGCCCTAAAGTAAACAAAATTGAGTTATTTGTAGTGAGGTGGATGGACCTAGAGTCTGCCATACCGAGTGAAGTAAGTCAGAAAGAGAAAAACAAATATCATACACTAACACATATATATGGAATCTAAAAAAAAAAAATGGTCATGAAGAACCTAGGGGCAAGACAGGAATTAAGACCCAGACCTACTAGAGAATGGATTTGAGGATATGGGGCGGGGAAATGGTAGGCTGTGACAAAGTGAGAGAGTGGCATGGACCTATATACACTACCAAATGTAAAATAGACAGCTAGTGGGAAGCAGCCACATAGCACAGGGAGATCAGCTCCGTGCTTTGTGACCACCTAGAGGGGTGGGATAGGGAGGGTGGGAAGGAGGGAGATGCAAGAGGGAAGGGATATGGGAACATATGTATATGTATAACTGATTCACTTTGTTATAAAGCAGAAACTAACACACCATTGTAAAGCAATTATACTCGAATAAAGATGTTAAATAAATAAATAAATAGAAATAGAAAAAAAAAAGATGCTTCATGTGCTTTCTTCCCAATTCTTGTTCCCAAAGGACTAATTTTCAATCCCTTTCTCTGTTTGTTTTAGTATTTATAACTATATTTCTGCACTTGGTCAATTACTTTTTAAAAAATTTTTCAGTTTTACATATCTGTCAACTTCCTCTTATGGAAGGTGAGAACATGGTTCTCTTATACATTTACTGCCCCCTACACCCACACATATTCATTTATATGTCTCCTCCTTCCTCATAATATAATGTATTATCGCCTCATCTTTTGATTAGATCAGTAGTCAGTATTTACATTGCCATGACTGTGAAATGTTTTTCATTGCTGAGCCATGTAGTATGATTATGTTTCCTTTCTTGTACAACTTTTGTTTTTCTGGTATTTGTTTTGTCATTTACTTAGTTTTCTATGTATCTTAATTTATCCTAAACCCTTTTCTAGAAATATATCTTCTCTCAACATGCTTTTCAGACTTGTTTTGTACTCCATCAGTTTTATCTCCTTGGAGACAGCCCTTCTTGCCTCTCCCTCTTCTACCAGTTCGGCTGCTCTCTCTGTTCCACAGCTGCTGGCCTGGGCTCTTCCTTACCTCTCACCTGTGCTGATCCCCATTTCCTGGATCCTGTATGTTCCCCTTTCGTTGCTTACTCTTTCATTTTCATAAAGTATTTTCTCCATTAGCTTCCTGAGCAAATGTGTATAGAAGATAATTTTTTGAGAACTTGTATGCCTAAAAATGTTTTGATTTAAAAACAAATGGGACCTAATCAAATATACAATCTTTTGTACAGCAAAAGAAACCATAAACAAAACAAATATATAACCTACAGACTGGGAGAAAATATTTGCAAATGATGCTACCAACAAGAGCTTAATTTCCAAAATATACAAGCAGCTCATACAACTCAATAACAAAAAAAAAAAAAACAGAAAACTCAATAGAAAAGTGGGCAGAAGACCTAAATAGACATTTCTCCAAAGAAGACATACTGATGGCCAATAGGCACATGTAAAGATGCTCAACATCACTAATTATTAGAGAAATACGAATCAAAACTACAATGAGGTACCACCTCACACCAGTCAGAATGGCCATCATTAAAAAGTCTACAAATAACAAAGGTTGGAGAGGGTGTGGAGAAAAGGAAACCCTCCTACATTGTTGATGGGAATGTAAATTGGTGCAGGCACTATGGAAAACAGTATGGAGGCTCATCAGAAAAACTAAAAATAGAGTTGTCATATCAATTCAAAAAGCGATATGCACCCCTATGTTCATAGCAGCACTATTTACAATAGCCAAGACACAGAAACAAGATAAATGTCCATCAACAGATAAATGGATAAAGAAGATGTGGTGTGTGTGTGTGTGTATATATATATATATATATATATATATATATATATATATATACACACACACACAATGGAATACTACTCAGTCATAAAAAAGAATGAAATAATGCCATTTACAGCAACATGGATGGACCTAGAGATGATCATACTAAGTGAAGTAAGTCAGAAAGAGAAAAACAAATACCATATGATATCACTTATATGTGGAAGCTAAAGTATGACACAAATGAACTTATCTGAAAAACAGACTCATAGACATAGAGAACAGACTTGTGGTTGCCAGAGTGGGGAGGGCGTAGGGGAGGGATGGATTCAGAGTTTGGGGTTAGCAGATGCAAGCTATTATATATAGGATGGATAACCAACAAGGTCCTACTGTATAGCACACAGAACTACATTCAATATCCTGTGATAAAGCATAGTGGAAGAGAATATAAAAAAGAATGTATATATATGTATAGCTGAATCACTTTGCTGTATAGCAGAAATTAACACGACATTGTAAATCAACTATATTTCAGTAAAATAAATTTTTTTTTTTTTTTGCGGTACGCGGGCCTCTCACTGTTGTGGCCTCTCCCGTTGCGGAGCACAGGCTCCAGGCGCGCAGGCTCAGCGGCCAGGGCTCACAGGCCCAGCCGCTCCACGCAGCATGTGGGATCTTCCCGGACCGGGGCACGAACCCGTGTCCCCTGCATCGGCAGGCGGACTCTCAACCACTGCGCCACCAGGGAAGCCCTAAAATAAATTTTTAAAAAATAAATTAAAATGTTTTGATTTTACCTTCATGTTTATTAGATGGTTTGGCTTGGTGAAAAATCCTGGGTCAGAAATTATTTACCTTCAGAAATTTAAAGATCCTTCTTCATTGTTGTCTGGTTCCCTGTGTTCCTGCTGGGAAGCCTGAGGCCTTCTCATCCCTGATCCTTTGTATGTGATGGTTTTTCTTTCTGAAAACCTTTAAGGTCTCTTTGCCCCAAATATTCTGAAATTTCATGATGATGGGCTTTTCTCATCAGTTGTGCTGGGGACATGGCACAATTGATGAGAAATCTGTAATATCAGATCCTTCCATTATGGAAACTTTTCTTGGGTTATTTCTTTGATAATTTCTTCACCTCTAGTCTCTTGCTCCAGTCTTTCTGGAGCTCTTGTTTTATGGATGTTGGATTGCACCTGGATTGATCCTCTAATTTCCTTATCTGTTCTCTCCCATTTTATATCTCTTTCCATTTTTATTCTACTTTCTAGGAGGTTTCCTCAAATTTACCTTTCAATCCTTTTGTTGGGATTTTTATTTTCCATTATCATATTTTAAGTTTCCAAGAATTCTTTTTTGTTCTCATAATTTTCCTTTTTTTATGCATCTAGTCTTATTTCATGGATGTATTATTTTTTCCTTATATCTCTGCAGATTTTAATGAGTTGGGTTTTTTTTTAACTTTTCCTCTCTCTTAGTTTCTATTTTCTCTACATTCTAGCTTAAATTTGGATTCTGTCTCTGTCTTTGATGTTGGAGACTTTACTCATGTTTGGAATCTTTGTCTATTCACTCCAACTAAGAGTGAAGCATTCAAGCCCAAGTTGAAGCTCTGTGTGCATGGGCAGGACTTGTCAACTGGTGGGCTTCACTATAGGGTGATACAGCTGAGGGGACTTGGGAGCGACCCCCAATTATCAGTATATTTAGGGCTTTTTTTTGAGCTTCTTAGAGTTCCAGAGAAAATGTATCCAATGTTCTACTTGGGGGCTCTAAGCCTGTTTGCAACTGATCTTGGAGCTGAGTGGACCTAGGATTTCTCTCTTCATATGTAGACTTGCACTTCTTACTCTTGTTTTTGGTGTGGTATTCTCACTCCTGGTGGGGCCTTGTGCTCACTTTAGTTCACCTTTGCTCAGAAAGTAAACAGGGGGCTTCCCTGGTGGTGCAGCAGTTAAGAATCCTCCTGCCAATGCAGGGGACACGGGTTCGAGCCCTGCTCCAGGAAGATCCCACATGCCATGGAGCAGCTAAGCCCGTGCACCACAACTACTGAGCCTGTGCTCTAGAGTCCGTGAGCCACAACTACTGAGCCCGAGTGCCACAACTACTGAAGCCTGTGTGCCTAGAGCCCGTGCTCTGCAACAAGAGAAGCCACTCAATGAGAAGCCTGCGCACCGCAACGAAGAGTAGCCCCTGCTCACCACAACTGGAGAAAAGCCCACGTGCAGCAACAAAGACCCAATGCAGCCAAAAATAAAAAGAAATAAATAAAATTTTTTTAAAAAAGAAAGTAAACAAAGTTTCCACTGTCATGGGGGAGGAGCAGTTGACCAGCTATGCATGGTGGCAGGCAAGGGGTGGGGGAACAGCAAAGGAGAACTGGAGTACCTAACTGCTTCTTATACAAACTCCAGAAATCCTCCTGTTTTACCTTCTTTTTCAGAGATCCCTGGCGTTTTAAATTTTAGGTTTTATTATTACTCATATATATTGTGAGGCCAACATCTCAGGAGGAAACTGCCATAGGAAAGTTAGTTTGTTACTCACAGTTCCTGAGAGGAGGAGCAGGCCACACCCTACAGAGCCTCACAGGGAAGTACCAGGTTGGTCAGAAGGCAGAGGGAGTGATGGGGAAATATAGGCAGAGCCTTTATTGTGGTTTTCATGGGAGGAATGGGAGAGGCAGGGTGAGCAGGTTAAGGAGTGGGTATTTTGAATAATTTCAGCAGGCTTTGTGGCATAGTGGCTGTCCCTAGTTGCTTGGTACCTGGCCCTGGGATAATAAAAGGGGGGGTGGGGGAGTGTGGGCTCTGGAATGGTTGGTTTGCACATGAAAAGCACACCAAAAGGGAGACTTTATTATCTCCAGGAATTGGCTGGTTCTGGGAGGTACAGCTTCCCCATGATCAGTAAGGTCCCAGATATCAAAACATTGGAATAAAAAGGTATGCTTAATATTCATGATACTGCCAATCCCTGCGCCTCTGAGATGGAGGTCTGTGTGCAAGATGGCTCACTTCTAGGCTTCCTCCACTTCCTGTTCATGGTTCTGCTTTCGTGGATATAATCTGATTATGACAAGTGAGGACTTATCATCCATCTACTCTCCAGCTTCCAAAATCCTTTGTTGTTGTGTTCTCCCTCATTCTGTTTGAATACGAGATATTTATGCCTTTTTAAAAATCCTTTATGGTCATTTGAGTGAGGTTTGGAGAGGTAGCAAAGGTGAGTGCTTGTGTTCAATCCACCACCTTTAAGTGGTAGTCAGATACTACCTCTTGTACAAATGCTTTTTTCTTCTTACTTTGAAGGAATGGGAATATTTAACCACCCTGCTCCACGCCATCCACTCCTGCCCAATATAAGATATACACAGGGCCATATAACTTATCTTAAAATATTTGAAGGGCTCCTATATAGAAGAAAGAGTGAGTTTATCCTGAGCACCTCCAGAGCATATCTAGGAACAATGAGTAAAAATTTTAGAGAGAGATTTTCCAGATAAATAAAAGAAAAAATATAACAGTCTAAAAATTTAATCCACTGCCTCATGATATAAAGAGTTTTCCACCATGGAACTCATGGAAATGGAGTATACAGAAATGTCTGAGCCTAAAGATTCCTGATCCCCTAGGTCTTCCTGTTAGTTCTCTTTTGGAGCACTTACAATTACTGCATGTCTCTCTTCTCTTTGGTCTATGAGCATATAGGCAAGAACTGTTTTTATTAATCACCACTTTACCAGTTCGGTTTAGCATGGTGCCTGATACATTGTACGTGCTCTGAAAAAAACAGTATTTACATAGCAGATCAAGAAGTAGTATGATATAAATTTAATCATGGCACTAGAAGAGGATTCTAGAAGAAATAGAACTAAGCAAAGATACTTAATTCAGTGTGGGATGATAAGGGAGGACTTCCTGAGGGTGGTGGCATTTAAATGAATTCTTAAGGAACATAAAAGAGTTAGTAAGGAAAGGAAGGAGGGGAAGAGAATTCTAGGAGAGGAAACAGCATGATCAAAGTCGCAGAGACATTAGATAACGTGATGCATTCTGAGAACTTATTCAAAATAGCAGAATAACAAGGAAGACATTGAGGGATATGGAGAGAGAGGAGACTAGAGCACAAGACGAGGGCAAAGTCATACTAAGGGTTTGACAATAATGGCAGTGAAGAGTTGCTCAAGGCTCTGAAGCCGAAAGTCTTACAATTCAGTTTGGAAAGGTCATCCTGTCAGCAATGTGTAGGATGGATGAGAGGTGAAGGCTAGAGGCACAGGACCAGTTGGGAATGTGGAAACTAGAACAAAACACTAGAACGTGAACAATTCATCCAAGTTCTTTGCCACTTGATAACAAGAATTGCCCTTCCTCCAGTTTCCAAGAAATAACCTCATTTCTGTCTGAGATCTCCCCAGAATGGCCTTCACTGTCATATTTCCAAGAATATTCTCAGGTATCCTCTAAGAAGATTCTGGCTTTCTCTACAGCCCTCTGAATTTCTTTCTGAGCTCTCCCAGAATCACCCTTCACCATCTGTTCATGCCAATGTACGGTTTTTCCATTAGGCACCTCAAAACTCTTCAGCCTCTACCCATCACCCAGTTCCAAAGCCACTTCCACATGTTTAGGTGTTTGTTACTGTAGCACCCCACTTCCCAGTACCAATTTTCTGTCATAGTCTGTTCAGGCTGCTATAACAAAACACCATAGAATGGATGGCTTGTAAACCACAGAAATTTATTTCCTACAGCTCTGGAGGCTGGAAGTCCAAGATCAAGGCACTGGCAGATTTGGTGTCTGGTGAGGCCCCCTTCCTGGTTCATGGATGGTCATCTTCTCATAATGTCCTCATGTGGCAGAAAGAGCAAGAGAGCTCTCTGGGGTCTTATCTGTAATGGCACCAATCTCATTAATGAGGGCCCTGCTCTTACGACCCGATCACCCACCAAAGCCCCCACCTCCTAATGCCATCACATTGGATGTTAGGATTTCAACAGATGAATTTGGGGGAGAGTGGGGGGACACAAATATTCAGTCTATAGCACCTGGCATCTATAATTGGTCAAAGAAGAACACACCATACCTCTTGCCATGCTGTTTTCAGTTATTATGCATGGAATGATTCTTCATTACAAACCTACAGACTCCTTCGGTGTTATTGCCCTGACTTCACTTACCATTAGCTGACACTACTTATGCCTTCACCTCCCAATACAACATGACCTAGGTCAGGATGACAGACAGTTTAGCTTCCTTACATGTGAACCAATGGCACTAATTCAGCTCGTGTGTCAATAGATGGACTCTACATATTACTTTGTCACAGTTTAAAATTTGATACTTTTAAACATCTAGACAAATAAGATATAGTTTTGATCAAAGACAATATTTTCCTCCAAGGTTTTAAGCATGACTGATTTAAAATAATGTTACTATTTACAGTGTTTGGTATATGGAAGTCACTCAATAACTATATGATAAACGAATAGACTCTTCAGGTCAGGAAATCAATGTAACTAGCCCAAGGATGGCAAACTGTGTTATGTTCTAAAAATGGTCATGGTCAAAATCTCAGATACATAGTGAGAAGGTGAGCTTTGGGGACCCTGAATGCTAGGCTGAGACATTTGGATGTTATGGAGAGATTTGTTTATAATCAGATATCTCCTTTAAGAAAGATAATTCTGAAACTTTCCATTTCAGGGCGGTTATTTTCACCCTTTCAAATGCCATTGAAATAACCAGTGTAATATAAAAATAGGAATAATTCTGTTTCAAGGACGGAAAAAGAGGAGGTATAGGACAGAGCAAGTTCTAAAAGACAAAGTGCAAACAGGACCAGATCGGGGAGGGGGGGCAGAAATTGAGCAGTCTGTAATTTAATAAATGGAAAAGAAGAAACCTGCTTGGGAAATGAGTAAATGGTGTCCATTACTGAACCCAAATTCCCAAGTGATGAGCAGAAGTAGCAGAGCTCAGGGCTGGCAGAGGAGGCCCCGCCAGGAGAACAGTGCTCCTCACGCCTGCCCTTGTGAAATGAGCAGGAAGGGGATTGATGCTGTGGACCCCACCACGGGCACTGGGGCCTGTTGCCAGGTGGGCATGGGAAGATGGGGTGGGACCAGCACCAAGGAACAAGACTTGCAGAAGCAACCAGTTGGCACATCAGTGAATTTCTCTGAGACAGCTTCCTCAATACCTCAAACAGACTATTTATACTCGAAATCCTGCCAAATCACCACAGAAAATATAAAATTTTACCCCTTCTTTTTTGGGGACCAAAAGAATTGCCCAAGGACTCAGATAATCTCCAACACAAGTCATCTCAAATCCCAATACTGGACCAATATAGATACTCTTTGTTTGGATAAATAAACAGAAAAGTTAACAAATTTCAAAAAGTTTATTGACAAACACACACACACACACACACATGCAAAGACTTGAACACACACAAAGACTTGAACATATAAAGTGTTGCTATGACAGGAATGTGAATACGAAGACCCAATATGACAAAGATGACAGTTTGCCCCAAATTCATCTCGAGTGTTTGTTCATGCAATCCCAACTAAAACCCGAAAGGGATTGTATGGAGCTTTTCACCAGAATTTCCTCTGCTCTGAGGAATTCATTCCTCAGAAAAGGAATTACGAGCAAGCACTACACATCTTCCTTTGATCTGATTCCACATATACTGAGAGAAATTCCTCGACATTTGTGGTGTGTAGATGGTATTTTTCTTCATATTCCGGTACTAATGCAAGTTGTTTTGATTATCAATTACTATGTAACACACAACCCCAAAATTTAGTAATTTAAAACAACAATCATTTATTTGCTTGTGATTTTGCAATCTGGGCCAGCTCCATGGGCAGCTCGTCTCTGCTCCACATGGCACTGGTGGGGCTGGTGGGACTGAGGCTGGGAGTTCATTTCTAAGGGAGCTCCAGGCTGTCACGTGGGAGTTCAGCAGGGCCTGCGGAGGCCTTTATTCTTGGCCATGTGGCCTTCCCACTTGACTGGTGACGTTTCTCACAGCATGGCTCCTGGGTTTCAGAGAAAAGAAGCAGAGGCTCACTAATGCCTGGGCTCAGAGATCCCAGAATGTCACTTCTCTGCATTCACCTGGACAAAGCAGCTCCAGGCCCAGGTCAAACTCAAGAGGAGACATAAGATCTCCCACCTGATGGAAGGACCCGCATACATGGACAGGGATGGGCAGAATCACATGGGGGCCATCTTTAGAGAATATTTACTACTCAGGTTGCTCCTCAATTTTATATTTCATTGGCCATTTTGATCAGTTTCCATAAAAGATATCCAAATGTCGGCACTTAAGCCACCTCCCTTCTTAGAAGTAGTGTCAAAGAATTATTAATGAAATTACAACTCATATTAACTAAAGTGGTGTTTCCCAGAAAAGAAGCACAACGTTGCTATTCTAATTTTTTATTGAGGTATAATTTACATTCAGTGAAATAAACAGTCTTAAGTGTATAATTCAGTGAGTTTTGGTGCACGCATACAGCTGTGTAACACATACCTGTATCAAGGTATAGAATATGTCCCTCACCTTAGAACATTCCCTTGTGCCTTTTCCTTGTCAAGGCATGTTCCCAGAGGGAACCAATGTTTTGATGTTTTTCATCTTAGATTAGATTCGCCTACTCCAGAACGTCATATAAATGAAATTATAAACACCTACTCTTATGTGCTAGACTTCTTTTGTTCAGCATAAAGTTTTTTAGATTCATTCATGTTGTTTCGCATATTTTGTTCCTTTTAATTATGAGTAGTATTTCATTTTATGAATATACTATAGTTTAGTAACTATTCATCTGTTAGTGGTTATTTGGATTGTTTCCAGTTTTGGATTAGTACAAACAAAGCTGCTTTGAACATTCTTGTATAAGTCATAAACATAAGATTTTATTTCTCTTGGGTTAGGGTTAGGAATTCACATGGAAGTGAATTGCTGAGTCATAGAGAGGATATCTCTTTAATTGTACAAGAAATTTTCAAACACTTTTCCAAAGTGGTTGGACTAGAATTCCAGTTGCTTTGCATCTATGCAAGTATTTGGTGTTGTCAGTCATTAATTGTAGGCATTCTAGAGGTGTGAAGGTATCTCATTGTTGTATTAATTTGCATTTCCCTGATGACTAATGATGTCGAGCACATTTTCATGCACTTATTGTCCATTCATATACCTTTCCTTGTGAAGTGGCCATTAAAATATTTTGCGCATTTCTACTTGTGTTGTTTGCCTTTCTATAAATGAGTTTTATATGTTTTTAATATAAGTTCTTTTTCTGATATAAGTCCTTCATCAGATGTGATTATTACAAAACATTTTCTCCCACTCTGTGACTTGTCTATTCATTTTCTTAACCATGTCTTTTGATGAGTAAAAGTTTTAAATTTTTACTATGTCCAACTTATCAGTATTTTCTTTTACAGTAAGTTCTTTCTGGGTTCTAAGAAATTTTGCTTACCCTAAGGACATGAAGATATTCTCCTTTGTTTTCTTCTAGAAGCCTTAGAGTTTTAGCTTTTACATCTAGGTTAATAGTCCATCACAGATGACTTTTTGAGTACAGTGTGAGGTAGGGACTGAAATTTTTTTAAAAATATAGGTATCCGGTTATTCCAGCACCATTTTCTCTTTCTCTAGTGAATTGTTTTGGAGTTTAGGTTAAAAATCAATCGACCAGGGGCTTCCCTGGTTGCACAATGGTTAGGAATCCGCCTGTCAATGCAGGGGACACAGGTTCAAGCCCTGGTCAGGGAAGATCCCACATGCCGCGGAGCAACTAAGCCCATGAGTCACAACTACTGAGCCTGCACTCTAGAGCCCATGAGCCACAACTACTGAGCCCATGTGCCACAACTACTGAAGCCCATGTGCCTAGAGCCCATGCTCCACAACAGAGAAGCCACTGCAATGAGAAGCCCGTGCACCGCAACGAAGAGTAGCCCCCACTCGCCACAACCAGAGAAAGCTCACACGCAGCAACGAAGACCCAATGCAGCCAAAAATAAATAAATTTTTTAAAAAGTTTTTTTTTTAAGTAGAAAAAAAATTCAATTGACCATATTCGTGTGGGTCTATTTTTGGATTCTATTCTGTTTCAATGGTCTATGTATCTTGTTTATTTACTTTTATTAAAATTCTTAACATCAGAGAGTCTCAGTTCTTAAATTTTGTTTTTTTTCAAAATTGTTTTGGCTGTCTTAGTTTCTTTGCATAACTTTTAGATCATCTTGAAATTTTCAGCCCAAAAGTCTGCTGGATTTTGCTTGGAACTGCACTGAATCTATAGATCAATTGGAGAGAATGGACAACTAAACGGTATTGAGTTCCAATCATGTACATAATATATCTCTCCAGTTATTTAAGTCTTCTTTAATTTATCTCAGCAATAAGTATCACATACTTTAATTTAAAATGTTTGTTTATAATCTGCTCTAATTACTGTAATTCGTAATCTGTGTAAAACCATAATAGGAAATTTCAAGATGGTATGACATATTTTTGCCCACAATCTAATAGAGGAGCAAAGTAGGTTCATTACTGTTTTAGAAGTAGAAAACTTTGAATAACATTTTTAATTGAAGAGATGAAACATGCACACATTTAATAATAGCACAAAGATAGAATTTGATAAGAGTTATAAAAGAGTTACACACTGTACAAGACAAAAGCCAAGGAGAAAGCAAAGTTAGCCTTTGATTTCTCTTAACTAGTTAAAAATAATAAAAACATACTTACGTGAATCTGTCACTCAAATATATGAAAAATTGAACTCCGAAAGACCTAAGAATTGGGAAAATAAAAAAGGTTTTCATACAACTTCGACATCCAAGTTGGCATTCAGCATGGATAACAATCTATTTTTTTAATTTAATATTTTCCTTTATAGAGACTGCTCATCTTTACTTCATTAGACATTTCAGCATTTAATAATCAACATAACCAAGCTAAGTTCTTCAAATTTGATATTTTACTTTAATTAAAAGTAGCTGGTCAATGATCAAGTGGGATTTATCCCAGGAATGTAAGGGTTCTTCAATATACACAATTAACAAATTGAAGAATAAAAACCATATGATCATCTCAATAGATGCAGAAAAACTTTTGACAAAATTCAACACCCAGTTATGATAAAAACTCTCCAGAAAGTGGGCATAGAAGGAACATACCTCAACATAATAAAGGCCATATACAACAAACCCACAGCAAACATCATTCTCAATGGTGAAAAACTGAAAACACTTCCTCTAAGATCAGAAACAAGACAAGGATGTCCACTCTTACCACTATTATTCAACATAGTTTTGGAAGTCCTAGCCATGGCAATCAGAGAAGAAAAAGAAATAAAAGGAATACAAATTGGAAAAGCGGAAGAAAAATTGTCACTGTTTGCAGATGACATAATACTATACATAGAGACTCCTAAAGATGCCACCAGAAAACTACTAGAGCTAATCAATGAATCTGGTAAAGTTGCAGGATAAAAAATTAATGCAGAGAAATCTCTTGCATTCTTATACGCTAACAACAAAAGATCAGAAAGAGAAATGAAGGAAACACTCCCATTTACGACTACAACAAAAAGAATAAAATACCTAGGAATAAACCTACATAAGAAGGTAAAAGACCTGTACTCAGAAAACTATAAGACACTGATGAAAGAAATCAAAGATGACACAAACAGATGGAGAGATATACCATGTTCCTGGATTGGGAGAATCAATATTGTGAAAATGTCTATACTATCCAAAACAACCTACAGATTCAATGCAATCCTTATCAAATTACCAGTGGCATTTTTTACAGAGCTAGAACAAAAAACTTAAAATTTGTATGGAGACACAAAGGACCCCAAATAACCAAAGCAGTCCTGAGGGAAAAAAACAGAGCTGGAAGAATCAGACTCCCTGACTTCAGATGATACTACAAAGCTACAGTAATCAAGACAATATGGTACTGGCACAAAAACAGAAATATAGATCAATGGAACAGGATAGAAAGCCCAGAGATAAACCCATGCACCTATGGTCAACTAATCTATGACAAAGGAGGCAAGGTTATAGAATGGAGAAAAGACAGTCTCTTCAATAAGTAGTGCTGGGAAAACTGGACAGCTACATGTAAAAGAATGAATTTGGAACACTCCCTAACACTGTACACAAAAATAAACTCAAAATGGAGTAGAGACCTAAATGTAAGACTAGACACTATAAAACTCTTAGAGGAAAACATAGGAAGAACACTCTGACATAAACCACAGCAAGGTCTTTTTTTACCCACCTCCTAGAGTAATGGAAATAAAACCAAAAATAAACAAATGGGACCTAATGAAACTTAAAAGCTTTTGCACAGCAAAGTAAACCATAAACAAGATGAAAAGACAACCCTCAGAATGGGAGAAAATATTTGCAAATGAATCAATGGACAAAGGATTAATCTCCAAAATATATAAACAGCTCATGCAGCTCAATATTAAAGAAACAAACAACCCAATCCAAAAATGGGCAGGAGACCTAAATAGACATTTCTCCAAAGAAGACATACAGATGGCCAAGAAGCACATGAAAATCTGCTCAACATCACTAATTATTAGAGAAATGCAAATCAAAACTACAATGAGGTATCACCTCACACCATTCAGAATGGGCATCATCAGAAAATCTACAAACAATAAATGCTGGAGAGGGTGTGGAGAAAAGGGAACCCTCTTGCACTGTTGGTGGGAAAGTAAACTGATACAGCCACTATGGAGAACAGTATGGAGGTTCCTTAAAAAACTAAAAATAGAATTACCATATGACCCAGCAATCCCACTACTGGGCATATACCCAGAGAAAACCATATTTCAAAAAGACACATGCACCCCCATGTTCATTGCAACACTATTTACAATAGCCACGTCATGGAAGCAACCTAAATGCCCATTGACAGATGATTAGATAAAGAAGATGTGGTACATATATACAATGGAATATTACTCAGCCATAAAATGGAACAAAATTGGGTCATTTGTAGAGACGTGGATGGACCTAGAGACTGTCATACAGAGTGAAGTAAGTCAGAAAGAGAAAACCAAATATTGTATATTAATGCACATACGTGGAATCTAGAAAAATGGTACAGATGAACCAGTTTTCAAGGCAGAAATAGAGACAGTGATGTAGAGAACAAACGTATGGACACCAAGGGGGGAAAGTGGTGGGGGTGGTGGGGGTGGTGGGATGAATTGGGAGGTGGGGATTGACATATATACACTTACATGTATAAAATTGATAACTAATAAGAACGTGCTGTATAAAAAAATAAAAATAAATAAAATTCAGAAAAAGAAAATAAATTAAAAAACAAAAAACAGTATCTTTCTCTATAATAATCTATATGGGAAAAGAATCTGAAAAAAATAGATATGTGTAAAAACTAAACTAATTAAACAGCAAACTAAATCACTTTGCTAAATCACCTGAAACTAACACAACATTGTAAATCAACTATACTCCAATGTAAAATAAAAAATTAAAACAAAACAAAACAAAAAAAGTAGCTGGTCATTAAGTAGACACTTCTTCAAAGAAGACATAGAGAGGCCGACAGACTTATGAAAAGATGCTCATCATCGCTAATTATTAGAGAAATGCAAATCAAAACTACAATGAGGTACCACCTCACACCAGTCAGAATGGCCATCATTAAAAAAACAAATCTCTGCTCTTTCCTTGGGTACAGACTTGAGTCAAATAAAAGGTGGACTTAATTGCACTGAAAATGTCCAACAATCCCATGGAAGTGAAAAGCAGGGTGGGAGTGGAGGAGAAAAAGAATGATTTGGGGAGGATCCCCTTCAAGATGTTTTATTAAAAAGAAGTTTCCCTCAAATTTTAATCTGCAGATTTATTCTCTGAGACCCACTAGGATTTTTTCTTTTCCCCTTTAATAAAAATTGTGGTAAAATATACTTAACATAAAATTTACCACTTTGACCATTTTTAAGTGTACAGTTCAGGGGCATTAAGTACATTCACATTGTTGCACTACCACCACCACTATCCATCCCCAGAACTTTTTTCATCTTGCAAAACTGAAACTGTACTCATTGAACACTAAATCCCTATTCTTCCCTCCCCTCTGTCTCTGGCGACCACCATTCTACTTTGTGTCTCTATGAATTTGATTACTTTTGGTACCTTATATAAGTGGAATCATACAGCATTTGTCCTATTATGACTCAGCATAATGCCTTCAAGGTTCATCCATGGTGTAGCATGTATAAGAATTTCCTTCCTTTTTAAGACTGAATAATAGTCCATTGTATGTCTGTATCACATTTTCTTCATCATTTCATCTATTGATGGACACTTGGGTCGCTGCCACTTTTTGGTTCTTGTGAATAATGTTGCTATGGACATGGTTGTGCAAATATCTGTTTGAGTCCTTGCTTTCAATTCCTTTCACCAAATACCCAGAAGTGGAATTTCTGGATCATATGATAAATTCTATTTTTAATTTTGTTTTTATGAACTGCCATAATGTTTTCCATAGTGGCTACCCCATTTTACATTCCTACCATCAAGCAGTGCATAGGGTTATAATTTCTCAACATCCTTGACAACACTTGTTATTTTCTGGCTTTTGTTTGTTTTGTAATAGCCATCCTAATGAGTGTGAAGTGGTATCTCACTGTGGGTTTTTGTTTTTGTTTTTTGTGGGGTTTTTTGCAGTACACTGGCCTCTCACTGCTGTGGCCTCTCCCGTTGTGGAGCACAGGCTCTGGACACACAGGCTCAGCGGCCATGGCTCATGGGCCCAGCTGCTCTGCAGCATGTGGGATCCTCCCGGACCGGGGCACGAACCCGTGTCTCCTGCCTCGGCAGGCGGACTCTCAACCACTGCACCACCAGGGAAGCCCCTCACTGTGGTTTTGATTTGCATTTCACTAATGATTAGTGATATTGAGCCTCTTTTCATGTAATTATTAGACATTTGTGTATCTTCTTTCAAGTCTTTTGTCCATTTCTTAATCGGGTTTTTTTTTTCTTTTTTTTTAAAGGGGGTCACTACATTACTCAAGTTTAAGAGACAATACTAAACAAATCTTAGAGATAAGGTAGCTATCTGACATTAAGTTTCTTGCAAAATAATCACTATGTTTACATTTATAAAACTATATCGAAATTATAGGTAAAACAATTTCTAAATTTTTTAATTAAATTAATTTTAAAAATTACTGCAAGTGAAGTATAATTCACATACATAAAAGTGTCCATAAGGGTAGAGTTTGGTGGATTTTCATGAATGGGATACACCTGTGTAACTAGCGCCAAGATCAACAAATAGAGCCCATTGGAACTCCCCTCCCATTCACTATCCACCCTCCCCCCACAAAGGTAACCACTAACCTAACTTTTAGCAGATTATTTTTCCTGTTTTTGTGCTTTACAGAAATGGACTTACTCATATGTCCTTTTGAGACAGGTTGGGACCTGGGACCCTTTGCTGCAGTGCTGCAATGGACATGGACACACCTCTCCTCAAGCAGCAAAATACAAGAGAACTGTATGGGACTAAAAATAACTGCGTGCATGTACAGTTGGGGAAAATTCTGGACCTAAAATATACAAGGAGACCAAAAAACCCAACTGCCACTTTTGAAGAGCCTGGAGCAAAAACAGGATATCAGGAGCAAAAGCAGGGCACTGAGCATGCCCCCTGCACACAACACCACCCAAGGAGTAGGCAAACCACCTAAGCCCCACTTCCGGCCCGACCCCTGGACACACCCCTACCGTCACCCCATATAAGGAACCTGCTCCCCTTGGGGAGTGAGCAAGGAAAGCTGTTACTTATTTTCACTCCTCCCTGCTGCAGCAGGGGTCCCAATAAAGCCTTGCCTGAATTTCTTGTATGGCCACTAGTCAATTTCTATTGACTGGGGAAGGCCAAGAACCCTGGTCGGTAACATATTTGTGGCACCAAACGTGGGGCACTTGTCCCCTTCTGGGGAGAGGATCTGGGCACCTCTGGGACCACTGAACTCAGCTTCCCCGTGGGTGACAAGCGGCCACTTGAACCTCTTGCTTCAACGTCACATTTGGTAAGTCTGCCTTCCTGGCCCCTGAGGGCCCCAGTACCCTCATTCAGGCAACACTTTCCCCCTCTCCTTTGTCCTTTTTCCTTTTTCTTTTGCTTGTCTGGCTGTTCTCTTGCTTTTTGATTTATTTGGTTCTGTTTTTGTTTCTTTTGTGGGTATGCAAGTTTCCTTGTTTCTGTTTTTGTCTGTTTGATTTTACTTTTTACCATTTGTCTGGGTTCTCTTAGTCTTTTTTTTAAAATCCCCTTTATTGCTGGGACGAGCGAAATTGCAGGCTCTTGGTTCCTTGACCAGAAGTCGGGCCTGAGGCTCTGGGGTGGGAGCACTGAGTCCAGGATGCTGGACCACTAGAGACTTCCTGGCCCCAGGGAAAATTAATCGCAGAGAGCTCTCACAGAGGCCTATATCTGAATCCAAGACCTGGCTCCACCCAACTTCCAGCAGCTCCTGGCACTGGATGCCTCACACCAAACAACAAACAAGACAGGAACACAAACCCACCCATAAGCACAGAGACTACCTAAAGTCATACTAAGCTCACAGACAGCCCCAAACACACCACCTGATACGGCCCTGCTCATCAGAGGGAAAAAAACTCAGCTCCACCCACCAGAATGCAGGCACCAGTTCCTCCCATCAGGAAGCCTACACAAGCCACTGAACAAACCTCACCACCAGGGGCAGAGAACAGAAGTAAGGGGAACTATGACCCTGCAGCCTGGGGTAAGGAGACCTCAAATACTGTAAATTAGACAAAATGAGAAGAAAGAGAACTATCTTGCAGGTGAAGGACCAAGATAAAAACCCACAAGAACAAATAAATGGAGAGGAAATAGGCAAACTATCTGAAAAAGAATTCAGAGTAATGATAGTAAAGATGATCCAAAATCTCGGAAATAGAATAAATACAAGAAACATTTAACAAGGACCTAGAAGAACTAAAGAGCAAACAAACAGTAATGAACAACAGAATAACTGAAATTAAAAATACTCTAGAAGGAATCAACAGTAGAATAAATGAGGCAGAAGAACGGATAAGTGAGCTGGAAGATAGAATGATGGAAATAACTGCCACTGAGCAAAGTAAAGAAAAAAGACTGAAAAGAATGAAGGACAGTCTCAGAGACCTCTGGGACAACATTAAACGTACAAACATTCAAATTATGGGCATCCCAGAAGAAGAAGAAAAAAAGAAATGGGTGAGAAAATATTTGAAGAGATTATGTTAAAAACTTTCCCAACATGGGAAGGGAAATAGTCAATCAAGTCCAGGAAGTGCAGAGAGTCCCATACAGGGTAAAACCAAGGAGAAACACACCGAGACACATATTAATCAAACTAACAAAAATTAAACACAAGGAAAAAATATTAAAAGCAGCAAGGGAAAAAGCAAAAAATAACATACAAAGGAATCCCCATAAGGTTAACAGCTGATCTTTCAGCAGAAACTCTACAGGCCAAAAGGGAGTGGCAGGATATATTTAAAGTGATGAAAGGGGAAAACCTACAACCAAGATTCCTCTACCCAGCAAGGATCTCATTCAGATTCGACAGAGAAATCAAAAGCTTTACAGACAAGCAAAAGTTAAGAGAATTCAGCACCACAAAACCAATTTTACAACAAATGCTAAAGGAACTTCTCTAGGTGGGAAACATAAGAGAAGGAAAAGACCTACAAAGACAAACCCCAAACAATTAAGAAAATGATAATAGGAACATAACATATCGATAATAACCTTGAATGTAAATGGATTAAATGACCCAACCAAAAGACACTGTCTTGCTGAATGGATACAAAAACAAGACCTGTATATATGCTGTCTACAAGAGACCCACTTCAGACCTAGGGACACATACAGACTGAAAGTGAGGGGATGGAAAAGATATTCCATGCAAATGGAAGTCAGAAGAAAGCTGGAGTAGCAGTACTCATATCAGACAAAATAGACTTTAAAATAAAGACTATTACAAGAGACAAGGAAGAACACTACATAATGATCAAGGGACCAATCTAAGAAGAAGATATAACAATTGTAAATATCTATGCACCCAACATAGGCACACCTCAATACATAAGGCAAAATGCTAACAACCATAAAGAGGGAAATCGACAGTAACACAATAATAGTAGGGGACTTTAACACCCCACTTACACCAATGGACAGATCATCCAAACAGAAAATAAATAAGGAAACACAAGCTTTAAATGACACATTAGAACAGATGGACCTAATTGATATTTATAGGACATTCCATCCAAAAAGAATAGAATACACTTTCTTCTCAAGTGCACACAGAGTATTCCCCAGGATAGATCACATCTCAGGTCACAAATCAAGCCTCAGTAAATTTAAGAAAATTGAAATCACATTACCCATCTTTTCCAACCACAATTCCATGAGACTAGTATCAATTACAGGAAACAAACTGTAAAAATATAGACACATGGAGGCTAAACAATATTCTACTAAACAACCAACAGATCACTGAAGAAATCAAAGAGGAAATCAAAAAATACCTAGAAACAAATGACAACGAAAACCTGACGACCCAAAACCTATGAGATGCAGCCAAAGGAGTTCTAAGAGGGAAGTTTATAGTAATATAATTCTACCTCAAGAAACAAGAAAAATCTCAAGTAAACAACTTAACCTTACACCTAAAGCAATTAGAGAAAGAAGAACAAAAAACCCCCAAAGTTAGCAGAAGGAAAGAAATCATAAAGATCAGCTTAGAAATAAATGAAAAAGACACGAAGGAAACAACAGCAAAGATCAGTAAAACTAACAGCTGGTTCTTTAAGAGGATACACAAAATTGATAAACCATTAGCCAGAGTCACCAGGCAAAACAGGGAGAAGATTCAAATCAACAGAATTAGAAATGAAAAAGGAGAAGTAACAACTGACACCACAGAAATACAAAGGATCAAGAGAGATTACTACAAGCAATTATATGCTAATAAAATGGACAACCTGGAAGAAATGGACAAATTCTTAGAAAAGTACAACCTTCCAAGACTGAACCCGGAAGAAATAGAGAATGTGAACACACCAATCACAAGCACTGATATTGAAACTGTGATTAAAAATCTTCCAACAGGGCTTCCCTGGTGGCGCAGTGGTTGAGAGTCCGCCTGCCCGTGCAGGGGACATGGGTTCATGCCCCGGTCTGGGAAGATCCCACATGCCGCAGAGCGGCTAGGCCCATGAGCCATGGCCACTGAGCCTGAGCGTCCGGAGCCTGTGCCCCGCAACGGAAGAGGCCACAACAGTGAGAGGCCCACGTACCACAAAAAAAAAAAAAAAAAATCTTCCAACAAAAAAAAGCCCAGGACCAGATGGCTTCACAGGCAAATGCTATCAGACATTTGGAGAAGAGCTAACACCTATCCTTCTCAAACTCTTCCAAAATATAGCAGAGGGAGGAACACTCCCAAACTCATTCTATGAGGCCACCATCACCCTGATACCAAAACCAGACAAAGATGTCACAAAAAAATGAAAATAACAGGCCAATATCACTGATGAACATAGATGCAAAAATCCTCAACAAAATATTAGCATACAGAATTCAACAGCAAATTAAATGGATTGTACATCATGATCAAGTGGGGCTTATCCCAGGAATGCAAGGATTCTTTAATATACACAAATCAATCAATGTGATACACCATAATAACAAATTGAAGGATAAAATCCATATGATCATCTCAATAGATGAAGAAAAACTTTTGACAAAATTCAACACCCATTTATGATAAAAACTCTCCAGAAAGTGGGCATGGAGGGAACCTACCTCAACATAATAAAAGCCATATATGACAAACCCACAGCCAACATCATTCTCAGTGGTGAAAAACTAAAAACATTTCCTCTAAGATCAGGAACAAGACAAGGGTACCCACCCTCACCACTATTATTTAACATAGATTTGGAAGTTTTAGCCATGGCAATCAGAAATGAAAAGGGAATACAAATTGGAAAAGAAGAAGTAAAACTGTCACTGTTTGCAGATGACATGATACTATACATAGAAAATCCTAAAGATGTCACCAGAAAGCTACTAGAGTTAATCAATGAATTTGGTAAAGTAGCAGGATAGAAAATTAATGCACAGAAATCTCTTGCATTCCTATACGCTAACAATGAAAAATCAGAAAGAGAAATTAAGAAAACACTCCCATTTACCATTGCAACAAAAAGAATAAAATACCTAGGAATAAACCTACCTAAGGAGGCAAAGACCTGTATGCAGAAAAGTATAAGAAACTGATGAAAGAAATCAATGACACAAACAGATGGAGAGATATGCCATGTTCTTGGATTGGAAGAATAAACGTTGTGAAAATGACTATTTCCCAAAGTAATTGACAGATTCAATGCAATCCCTATCAAATTACCAATGGCATTTTTCACAGAACTAGAACAAAAAATTTTACAATTTGTATGGAAACACAAAAGACCCTGAATAGCCAAAGCAATCTTGAGAAAGAAAAACAGAGCTGGAGGAATCAGGCTCCCTGACTTCAAACTATACTACAAAGCTACAGTAATCAAGACAATATGGTACTGGCACAAAAACAGAAATATAGATCAATGGAACATGATAGAAAGCCCAGAGATAAAGTTCAGAGATGAACATATGGTCACCTTATCTTTGACAAAGGAGGCAAGAATATACAATGGAAAAAAAGACAGCCTTTTCAATAAGTGGTGCTGGGAAAACTGGACAGCTACATGTAAAGGAATTAAATTAGAACACTTCCTGACACCATACACAAAAATAAACTCAAAATGGATTAAAGACCTAAATGTAAGGCCAAACACTATCAAACTCTTAGAGGAAAACATAGGCAGAACACTATATGACATAAATCACAGCAAGATCCTTTTTTTTTTTTTTTTTTTTTGCGGTATGTGGGCCTCTCACTGTTGTGGCCTCTCCCATTGCAGAGCACAGGCTCTGGATGTGCAGGCTCAGCAGGCATGGCTCACGGGCCCAGCCGCTCCGCAGCATGTGGGATCTTCCCGGACCGGGGCATGAACCCGCGTCCCCTGCCTCGGCAGGTGGACTCTCAACCACTGTGCCGCCAGAGAAGCCCGCAAGATCCTTTTTGACCTACCTCGTAGAGTGATGGAAATAAAAAAATAATAATAAACAAATAGGACCTAATGAAACTTAAATGCTTTTGCACAGCAAAGACAAAAAGACAACCCTCATAATGGGAGAAAATATTTGCAAATGAAGCAACTGACAAAGGATTAATCTCCAAAATATACAAGCAGCTCATGCAGTTTAATATTAAAAAAAAAAGGCAATCCAAAAATAGGCAGAAGACCTAAATAGACATTTCTACAAAGAAGACATACAGATTGCCAACAAACACATGAAAAGATGCTCAACATCACTAATCATTAGAGAAATGCAAATCAAAACCACAATGTGGTATCACCTCACACCAGTCAGAATGGCCATCATCAAAAAATCTACAAACAATAAATGCTGGAGAGGGTGTGGAAAAAAGGGAACCTCCTGCACTTTGGTGGGAATGTAAATTGATACAGCCACTATGGAGAACAGTATGGAGGTTCCTTAAAAAACTAAAAATAGGGACTTCCCTGGTGGCGAAGTGGTTAGGAATCTGCTTGCCAATGCAGGGGACACGGGTTCGAGCCCTGGTCCAGGAATATCCCACATGCCTCAGAGCAACTAAGCCCATGTGCCACAACTACTTAGCCTGCCCTCTAGGGCCCAAGAGCCACAGCTACTGAGCCCACATGCTGCAACTACTGAAGCCTACACGTCTAGAGCCTGTGCTCCACAACAAGAGAAGCCACTGCAATGAGAAACCTGCACACCACAACAAAGAGTAGCCCCTGCTCACCGCAACTAGAGAAAGCCCACGCACAGCAACAAAGACCCAACACAACCAAAACTAACTAACTAAATAAATAAATTTATATTTTAAAAAAACTTAAAAATAGAACTACCATATGACCCAGCAATCCCACTACTGGGCATATATATACCCTGAGAAAACCATAATTAAAAAAGATACATGTACCACAATGTTCACTGCAGTACTATTTACAATAGCCAGGATATGGAAACAATCTAAATGTCCACTGACAGATGAATGGATAAAGACAACATGGCACATATACACAATGGAATATTACTCAGCCATAAAAAGGAATGGAATTGAGTTATTTGTAATGAGGTGGATGGACCTAGAGTCTGTCATACAGGGTGAAGTAAGTCAGAAAGAGAAAAACAAATACTATATGCTAACGCACATATATGGAATCTAAAAGAACGGTACTGATGAACATAGTGGCAAGGCAGGAATAAAGACATGGACGTAGAGAACGGCCTTGAGGACACAGGGGTGGAAGGGGAAGCTAGGAAGAAGTGAGAGAGTAGCGCTGACGTATATACACTACCAAATGTAAAATAGATAGCTAGTGGGAAGCTGCTGCATAGTACAGGGAGATCAGCTCGATGCTTTGTGATGACCTAGAGGGGTGGGATAGGGAGGGTGGGAGGGAGGCTCAAGAGGGAGGGGATATGGGGATATATGTATACATATAGCCGATTCACTTTGTTATATAGCAGAAATTAACACAACATTATAATGCAATTATACTCCAATAAAGATATTTTTAAAAAAGAAAAATGACCATCATGTAGGCCAGACTAGGATAAGACGTTATATTACTTGTCTATCAGGAGAAATGAAAAGGTGTATGGTGAAGCCTGTAAATTATGATAAGGTCTGAGAGGTTACAAAGGAAAAAGATGAAAACCCGGCAGTCTTCCTGAGCCAGGTGACAGAGGCATTCAGGAAGTACACCAATACGGACCCTGAGTCTGCAGAAGGGAGGACACTATTAGCCATGCATTTTATCACCCAGGCTACTCCTGATATCCGAAGAAAATTACAAAAGCTTGAGGCTGGGCCCAAAACCCCATTATAAACCTTGGTAGAGGAGGCCCTCAAGGTCTATAACAACAGAGACTTAACGGCGGAGTCCAATAAGAATCAGAGGCTAATAAAGAAAATGCAGCTTTTGGCTGCTTTGATTCACCCACCACTTCACGTGGACCCTGGAGGGCCGAGGAGGCTGGACAAACCAACAAGAAGCTGCCTGGGCTGGAACCAGTGTGCCTTTTGTTGGTAAGGGGGGCACTGGAAGGGAGAATGTCCTGAGTGCCCTCCTGTGGGATGCCCAAAGGGCAAACCCGACCCACCCCAGTTCCTTGAGAATCTCTCGGATGAGAGATTCCCACACACCGACTGATGGGCCTGAGCACCTGCCCAGCTCCAGATCCCACTTGATCCATCCTCATTACTCCAGCAGAGCCTCGGGTCACCCTCAATGTGGCAGGTAGGAGAACTGAATTTCTTGTAGACACTGGAGCTGCCTGCTCTGTTCTGACTTGGGCAGCCATCACCTTCTCCAACCGTGACTGTGCTGTGACAGAAGTTGATAGACATCCAAAGGTAAGGTGATTTACATCTCCCCTTCCCTGCAGAATCGGGTCCATTATTATTACTCACTCCTTTTTGTATATGTCAGAATGCCCTGTCCCCCTCCTCAGAAGAGATTTGCTAAATAAGTTAGAAGCTAGTATATTCTTAGGACAGGGTGAAGTCTAAGAAGGTAAAGAATCGGAACAGAGAATGTATCTATGAGTAGCCCCAGATGACCCACCTGTTGGGCATCAAAATATTCCCCAAGACATCCCCCAAGAAATTAGAGAACAGGTAGATCCCGCAGTTTGGGATACCTTGGTACCAGGAAGGGCAAAATGTGTTCTCCCAATAAAAAGAAGGTTAAGGCCTGGGGATGAATACCCCTGGAAGAGACAATATCCTTTAAAGCCTGAAGGTGAATCCAACCACTGCTGAGGTGAATCCAACCGCTGCTCAGCAAATTCCTAAAACATGGACTCATTAGGCCCTGCCAATCCCCTTGCAACACCCCGATCCTCCCTGTTCAGAAGCCTAACAGCCAACCACTGCTGAGGCGAATCCAACCGCTGCTCAGCAAATTCCTAAAACATGGACTCATTAGGCCCTGCCAATCCCCTTGCAACACCCCGATCCTCCCTGTTCAGAAGCCTAACAGGGAGTATTGGTTTGTGTAAGACTTACGAGCAGTGAATGAGGCCATCATGCCTATTCACCCACTAGTGCCAAACCCATCTACACTCCTCACCCACATGCCAGGAAGCACTCAGTATTTCTGTGTTTTGGACCTCAAAGATGCATTTTTCTGTATTCCTCTACATCTAGACTCTCAATACCTTTTTCCCTTTGCATGGAGGGACGCTGACACCCTGGAAGCTACCCGATATACATGGACGGTGCTGCCCCAGGGTTTTGGGACAGCCCCCATCTTTTTGGAAATGCATTAGCAAGGGAACTGAGGGAACTAAGCCTTGAGAAGGGAACTTTGCTACAATATGTTGATGATTTATTGACAAGTAGTGAGACCAAACAAGATTCAGATCAAAATACCGTTAAGGTCCTAAATTTTCCAGCAAAAAGGGGATATAAAGTCTCTCCAACCAAGGCTCAGATCTCACAGCAATGGGTTCAATATTTAGGATTTGCTTTGACCCCAGGGGCACGAGCCCTGGCCATAGATCAAAAAATAGCAACTAGTGCATTACCATCTCCAACCACAAAGAGACAACTCCGAGGCTTTCTAGGTATGGATGGGTTCTGTCGTATCTGGATTCCAAATTATGGCCTTATTGCCAAACCCCTGTATGAGGCTCCAGAGGGAGAAAAAAGGGAACCCCTTTAATGGAATAGGGACCACAGCGGGCCTTTGAGACTCTAAAGACAGAGTTGAGTAGAGCACCAGCACTGGGGCTTCCAAATTTGGACAAGCCCTTTACCCTATACATTCATGAGAGGTCAAGGATAGCTCCAGGAGTCCTGACCCAAAAGCTGGGACCAGATCAGAGATCAGTGGCTTACTTTTCAAAACAACTGGACTCAGTGGCTCTGTGATGGTCAAGCTGCCTTTGGGCAGTAGCAGCCACAGCCCTGTTGGTAAATGAGACTTCCAAGCTCACCCTGGGACACCTCTTAGATGTGTT
Organism: Orcinus orca; assembly: GCF_937001465.1. Taxonomy (NCBI): domain Eukaryota; kingdom Metazoa; phylum Chordata; class Mammalia; order Artiodactyla; family Delphinidae; genus Orcinus; species Orcinus orca. The sequence goes on from NC_064568.1 coordinate 62,014,999, forward strand.
AACCCCTCATCAGGTACAATCTGTGCTGGAAGTCAAAGGACATCATTGGTCGACCGGAGGAAGGTTAACAAGTTATCAGGCCCTTCTAATGGACACCCCCGACATCCCCTTAAAGGTGTGCCAAACCCTGAACCCAGCAACTCTGCTTCCAAGTGGTTGAGAGTGGAGACCTACTGCATCAGTGTATGGAGACCATAGAACAAACTTACTCCTGCAGGCCTGATCTTCTAGATGAGCCTCTAGACAGCCCTGAGGTCAAATGGTTTACTGATGGGAGCAGTTTTGTAGAAATGGGGACCCAAAAGGCGGGGTATGCCATAGTTAGTCTAGATCAGGGGTGCCCAACCCCCGGGCCACAGACAAGTACCAGTCCGTGGCCTGCTAGGTACCGGGTTGCACAGGAGGTGAGCGGCGGGCGAGCGAGCGAAGCTTCATCTGTATTTACAGCTGCTCCCCATCGTCACATTACCACCTGAGCTTTGCCTCCTATCAGATCAGCGGCGGCATTAGACTCTCATAGGAGTGCAGACCCTGCTGTGAACCGCACACACAAGGGATCTAGGTTGCGCGCTCCTTATGAGAATCTAATGCCTGATGATCTGAGATGGAGCTGAGACAGTAATGCTAGCGCTGGGGAGCAGCTGCAAATACAGATTATCATTAGCAGAGAGGTTTGACTGCACAGAGACCATAATAAATCAATTGCTTGCAGACCCATATCAAAACCCTACCAGTGAGTGGCAAGTGAAAACAAGCTCAGGGCTCCGACTGATTCTGCATTATGGTGAGATGTATAATTATTTCATTATATATTACAATGTAATAATAATAGAAATAAAGTGCACAATAAATGTAATGCACTTGAATCATCCCAATCCCACCCCCAGCCCCTGCCCCAGTCTATGGAAAAATTGTGTTCCACGAAACTGGCCCCTGGTGCCAAAAAGGTTGAGGACCGCTGGTCTAGATGAAGTCATAGAAGCCAAGGCTCTGCCACCCCAGACATCAGCCCAGAAGGCTGAACTAACTGCATTAATGAGTGCTTTGCAATTAGGGAAGGATAAGAAATTAAATATTTTTACTAACTCTAAATATGGGTTCCACGTGCTACATGCTCATGTTGCCATTTGGAAAGAAAGAGGAATGTTAACTGCTAAAAATTCCCCCATAAAACATAAAGATTTGATTCTGGCTCTTTTCGAAGCAGTGCAGCTTCCAACACAGGTCGCAGTAATCCACTGCAAGGGCCATCAGAGGGATGGCTCTTTTGTGAGATAAGGGAACAGCAAAGCTGATCAAATTGCAAAACAGGGAGCTTGGCTGCAGGAACCCAAACAATTTATGGCTCTAGTGATTGGCACCCCTGAACTCTCTAGCCTTCCCCAGTATTCCCCACAGGTACATGAAAATGCTGAGAAGTAGAGCTATGAGAAGGGAAGCACAGGCTGGTATAAAAAGGAGGATAAGGTTCTAAGCCCTGAGGCCCAACGATGGAAACTCACTATGAGCTTACATGATGTCACCCACTATGGGAGGGATGCACTAAGGGACTTGGTGCAAAAGGCTTTTTCAGGGAAGGGGCTTAAAAGAACAGCAAAACAAATAACACTTGCCTGTGATTTATGAGCCCATAATAACCCACAGACCCATCCAATCCCTCCTTCGTTACTCAGGCCAATCCAATGCCAAGGGACATATCCAGGGGAAGTCTGGCAGTTAGATTTCACTCAAATGCCCCCATGATCAGGATATACATATCTTCTGGTGTTTGTTGATATTTTCACAGGATGGGTTGAAGCCTTCCCCACCTGATCTGAAAAGGGGTTGGACGTCTGTAAGTCCCTTTTAAAAGAAGTAGTTCCTCGGTTTGAACTTCCAAAGTCCCTCCAGAGTGATAATGGGCCCTCTTTTATAGCCAAAATCACACAGAGACTCACAACGGCCCTAGGGATAGACTACAAGCTACACACCTCTTGGCACCCCCGGTCCTTAGGGAAGGTAGAGAAAATGAACCATACTTTAAAGAAAACCTAGCAAAGCTCTGCCAAGAAACTCATGCACTCTGGACCAACTTGCTTCCTTGCACTCCTCAGGGTCCATGTAGCCCCCAGGAGTGGTCTGAGGCTTAGCCCATTTGAAATGACCTATGGGAGGCCTTTTCTTACTACTGACATTCTACTAGATGAGGAAGTGAGCCAGGCCCTGAGATATATTATTAATGTAGGACAAGTTCAGAGGGCAATCCAGGACTATGCCCACAAGGCACTGCCGACTCCCACTAAAATTACAGAGGAAGGAGCAGTTCCTTTACAAATAAACCCCGGGGACCAAGTTCTTCTTAAAACCTGGAAAGAGGGGTCCCCCCCAACACCAACTAATGCCAAAATGGAAGGGCCTCTATAAAGTAATTTTAGCCACCTCTACTGCTGTCAAACTTCAAGGGACATCTAGTTAGGTACATTTGTCCAGACTAAAGCTTTTACCTCCAGAAACCCCGCAGGTCACAACAGAAGAACAATACACCTGTGAGCCAGTGGACAATCTGAGATACCCATTCAAAAGACAGGCACCATCAACAGATAAGTAAAATGATGTAGTGGGTTGGCTCCTATTTGAACCCTTAACAGGACTTGGGACCTCTCTTCTTACCTTAGCTGATGTGGTTCTTGACAATTTTCTGACCCTTGATTACCTTCTGGCCGAACAAGGCAAGAGTGGCTTCATAATTTTGGCAGGGACCATACTGCCTCCCTTGTCTGGTCAACAGTTAAGGAAGCCCAAAGTTAACCCTGGTTCCTTCCCTTACTAAGCCCTTTAATGGCTATCATTGTTCTTCTCCTTTTTAGCCCTTGTTTGTTTAACCTTTTGGTTAAGTTTGTGTCTTTCAGGCTCCAACGGTTTGAAGTAAGGCTCATGATGGCTCAAGGAATTCAGCCCATTCCAGCGGAAGGTGGCCCAAGTCCCTACAGGTCCTTGAAACAGTCAGCGAGGGACATCTAGGGCAGGCTAGGGTCTGCGGCCCCTGTCCAGCAGGAAGAAGTTTCAGAAGAAGAGACCTTCAGCCCCTTACCCTTAAGAATAAGGGTGTAGAGTCTCTCGGGGGGAATGAGACAGGCTGGGACCAGGGACCCTTTGCTGCAGTGCTTGCACATGGACACACCTCTCCTCGAGCAACAAAATACAAATAAACTGTATGGGACTAAAAATAACTGCGTGCATGCGCCGTTGGGGCAAATTCTGGACCCCCAAAATACAAAGAGACCAAAAAAGCTAACTGCCACTCCTGAAGAGTCTGGAGCAAAAGCAGGGTACTGCACATGCCCCCTGTACTCAACACCACCTAAAGGGGTGGGCAGACCACCTAGGCCACACCTCTGGCCCAACCCTTGGATACACCCCTACCCTCACGCTATATAAGGAAAAAGCTTGCTCCCCGCCCCCCCCGCTCCCCCCCGCCCCCCCGCCACCTCCCAGCGAGCAAGCCAGCAAGCAAGGAAATATGTTGCTTGTTCTCTCTCCCCCATGCTACAGCAGGGGTCCCAATAAAGCCTTGCCTGAATTTCTTATCTGGCCTCTAGTCAATTTCTATTGATTAGGGAAGGCCAAGAACCCTGGTCAGTAACACTTTCGTGTCTGACTTTTTATGCTCAACTTTATGTTTCTGCAGTTCATCCATGTTGTTGCCTGTAGTTGCAGGTCACTCTTCTCATTGCTGAGTAGTATTCCAGTATATTAACACTGTGAATGTATTAATTTATTCTATTGTTGATGGTCTTTTGCGATATTTCCATTTGGGTGTATTAAAACAAATGCGTCTGCGAACATTCTGATAATTGTTGGTGCCCCCGTAAGCACACGCTTCTCTTGGCTGAACACACAGACATGGAACTACTAGGTCATAGGGTATGCTTCTTTACTAGCACGCCAAATTGTTTTTTAAAGTTATTCTAGCTTACATTCCAGCAGCAGGACAGAAGGATTCAGCTACTCCACAACCTCGCCAACACTTGGTATTTTCCTTTTTTTTTTTTTTCTATTCTATTTCACAGTATTAAAACAACTGAAGCAAAGTTTAGGTTGCTTCGGGAGCCAATTTTTGGATTTCTTTTGGTTCTCTTTATTATTAAGCATCGCAGACTTGCACTTGGTCCAGTCACAGAGTACGGACCAAGTGCGTTTTCGACTTTGCTCCAGTTTTGCTCACTCCGCCACTTGGATGTCCTCCGGTCAAGAGTATAAGATGTGCATCCAGGGAGGGCACGTCCTGTGAGGACTCTGAAAGCTGACCACTGGGTAAACGAAGCGTTTGCGGCCCTTCCTCGGCAGCGTCCTCTCCCGCCAGCCTCCCGGAACCCCACCAGCCACAGCTGCCTCACAGGGAACGCGGCGCCCCTCAGCCTCGGCCAACTCGGGGGCGGGGCAGCGGGGCGAGGCCGGCGGCGCGCGCGTGCGCACTGAAAGTCCGGCGCATGCTCCGAGTGGGGGGCGTCCGCGGCAGAGGGTAGGCGAGTCTCCCGCGCCCTACCTTCCGCGGCGGGGCCGCAGCGATCTGCTGGTTCCGAGTTCTTCTGCCAATAAAGTTCCTGAAAAAAGTCACAGTCATTCTTAAAAGAGCAAAAGAGGGCGCGAGCCGGCTGGAGGCCCTGTCGGAGGGCTGGCGCACCGGACGGCGGAGACAGCGGTTACACCGCGACCTGGAGGAGCGGTCGCGCTGGGCGGCGGGCGGCGGGCGGCGGGCGGCGCGGGGACGGTGAGTAGCGGCTCGCGCCCGGGGCGGCTGGCCGCACTCATCGCCCTCGACCGCGGCTGGCTGCGGAGGACCCGCCCGTCCCCGCGGCCCGGGATGTGCCCACCGGGGGCCGGACAGGGGCTCGGCGGGAGCCTCCAGGCCGGGCGCCCCTCCCCGGCTCGGCCGCCGCGCGCGCACTTCGAGTGCGGGGCCCGGGTCCCCGCGGCAGGCGGTGGGCGCAACCCCCGGCGCCTCCTCCCCTCCCCGCGCCCCCGCCTCCCTGGGGTGGCCCTCGGGCGGGGAGGTGCAGCGGGGCGGTGGGGACTGGGCATTAGGTGTGGGTTGGGGCTGGCGGGGAAAGGGCCCAAGCCCCACCCTGGCTTCCAGACCCCGTCCTGGGCGGCGGGCCCCTTCCCTGCCTGCGGCCCCACCCAGCCCGGGTGTTGCTCGGGTTCCGCTCGAATATGAATGAGCCTGACTACGCGGTCTCCTTGACACTGGCTACCGCAGAGTCACTTCACTCGGGGATCCCAGTGGCAGTACAGTCTGAAAAGGGCTGTCTACTTCTCCAGGTTTTATGTAACTCCTGACATCTTCTAGGTAACTTCATTGAACTTGAGAAGTTTTTCAGTGCTTTTATAAATATAATCATACCTGTGCTGAAGTACAGGCTGTGATGAAAAAGCCACCATTTCGATCAGTGAGTTAACTCATCCTTTACTTTTCTAATGTATTGGACGGCTGTTGGTTGGCAAAATCTTTAAAATTAAACTTGGAAGAAGAACACATGTAAAGTGTTACTGTCAAGCTTTTAAAGTATTGTACTCAGAATTATGCTAATTTTCTAAGAATTTAATTGTTTTGGTATAGTTCTTTAAGTTTGTAGAGTATTGGCTGATAATCACAGGAGTCAGACTGCCTGTGTTAAAATCTGATTCCACTTACTTTTCTTTACATTTTATTATTTTAAAAATTATTATATGGTAAAATTGACTTTGTTGGGGGGTGTGCAGTTCTGTGAATTTTAGATATATGTAACTACCATAACAGTCAGAATTTAGAACAGTTCAATCACCTCCAAAACACTCATGCTATCCTTTTATATCCTCCCCCTTACCCCAAGCCCTGGCAATTACTGATCTTTTCCAGAATGTCATAGAAATGGAATCATGCAACATGTAACCTTCTTTCACTCAGCATAATGCCTTTGAGATTCCTTCGAGTTGTTGGATGTATCAACAATTTATTCTTTTTTTATTGCTGAGTAGTATTCTATTAGATGGATGTGCTCCCAATGAAAGACATTTGGATCGTTTCCAGTTTTTGGTGATTATGACTATAGCTGCTATAAACATTGCTATACAGGTTTTTGTGTGAACATAAGTTTTCATTTCTCTAGGGTACTGCTAAGATTGGGATTACATGATCATATAAAGTATGTTTAACTTTGTAATACACTGTCACACTGATTTCCAGAGTGGCTGTATCATTTTGCATTCTCACCAGCAACATGTGAGAGTTCCAGTTGCTTCATCTCCTCTCTAGCACTTTGTATTGTCGGATTTTTTAGTTTAGCCATTCTAATAGGCATGTAGTGGTATCTCGTGGTCTTAATGTGTCTTTAAATAATGGCTAAAAATGTTGAATATCTTTTCATGTACTTAATTGGCATATATAATCTCGGGTGAGTATCTGGCCAAGACTTTTGCCTATTTTTAAATTCAGTAGTTTCTTTCTTATGTTGAGTTTTAAGGGTTCTTTATATTTCCTGGATACAAGTTGTTAGATATGTTTTGCAAAAGTTTCTTGCAGTCTGTAGCTTCTTTTCATTGTTTTAACAGTGTCTTTCACAGAGCTAATGTTTTTAATTTTGATGAAGTCTAATTTATCCATATTTCCTTTTGTACATCTTTTGGTAGCATGTCTAAGAACTTTGCCTAATCCCAGGTCAAGAAGATTTTCATCTTCTAGATATTATAGTTTTATATTTAGATCTTTAATTTTTTTTTTTTTTTTTTTTGCGGTACGCGGGCCTATCACTGCTGTGGCCTCTCCCGCCGCGGAGCACAGGCTCCAGATGCGCAGGCCCAGCGGCCATGGCCCACAGGTCCAGCCGCCCCGCGGCACGCGGGACCCTCCCGGACCGGGGCATGAACCCGCGCCCCCCGCATCGGCAGGCGGACCCCCAACCACTGCGCCACCAGGGAAGCCCTAGTTTAAATTCTATAAGGTGTGAGATTTAGGGGAAGGTTTACTTTTTTTTGGCATATGAATGTCCAGTTGTTCCATCACCATTTGTTGAAAAGACTGTCTTCTCCATTTAATAGTTTTGCACCTTTGTCAAAAATCAATTGGCTGTATTTGTGTGGGTCTATATTGGCCCTCTGTTCTGTTCCATTGACTTTTGTATCTTTCTCTTTGCCAGTATCAAACTTTCTTGATGGATGTAGTTTTATAGTGTCTTAAAGTTGGGTAGCATAATCTTCTCCAGCTTTATTCTTTTTCAAAATTGTTTTAGCTATGCTAGTTCATTTGCCTTTCCATATAAAGTTTAGAATCAGCTTGTCTCTAACTACAAAATATTCTGCTGGTACTTTGGAATTATATCAAACCGTAGATCAGTTTGGGGAGAATTGCTGTTTTTACTTTGTTGAATCTTTCAATCTATGAACATGATGTATCTTTCCATTTATTTCTTTGTTTCATTAGTGTTTTGTAGTTTTCAGTATACAGATCCTGTACATGTTTTGTTAGATTTATGCCAAAGTATTTCATTTTGGGAGGAAACTATTGTAAATATCATTTAAAAAATTTTTGGCTTCAAATTGTACATTAAGATATTAGAAATTCAGTTGAGTGTTGTGTGTTGCTCTTGTATCCTATGTCCTTGCTAAACTCACTTATTAGTTCCAGGATTGTTTGTTTGAATCCTTGGAGTTTTCTAGATAGACAATCATGTCATCTGTGAATAGAAATAGTTTTTTTCCCTAATCTATAAGCATTTTAAGTATTTTAGTTGCCTGTTGCTCTGGCTAGGCCTAATGATAAACAGGAGTAGTGAGAGTGGACATCCTTACCTTGTTCTCAGTCTAAGGGGGAATTCAATCTGTCTTTCAGAATGAAGTGTGATGTTAGCTGTAGATTTTTTTTTTTTAATAGATGCCCTTTATCAGGTTGAAGAAGTCCTCTTCTGTTTCTAGTTTGCTGAGAGTTTTTTTCACAAATGGATGTTGATGTGGTTTTTCTTCTTTACTCTGTTAATATGGTGGATTACACTGATTGATTTTTGAGTATTGAACCAGCCTTGCATTCCCGAATAAAGCCCATTTGGTCCTGGTTATTCTTTTTATATATTGCTGGATGTGATTTACTAATATTTTGTTGAGGATTTTTGCATTTGTGTTCATGAGGGGTTATTTGTTTAGTTTTCTTTTTTGTACTGTCTTTGTGTGGTGCTAGTATCAAGATAATGCTGGCTTTATAAAATAGGTTAGGGAGTGTTTTCTCCTCTTCTGTATTCCAGGGGAGAGTATGTATCATTCTTGAAAAGTTTGGTAGAATTCTCCAATGAAATCACCTGAGCCTGGAGATTTCTTTTTGAGTTTTTAAAGTTATAAATTCAATTTTCCTAATGTTTATATCAATTTCACTGATTTCTGCTCTTTATTATTCCCATCCTTTTGCTTGCTTTGGGTTTATTTTGCGATTCTTTTTCTAGTTTTTTGAGGTGGGGGCTTAGATTATTGATTGAGACTTTTCTTCTTTTCTAAGGTAAGCATTTAGTGCTGTAAATTTTCCCTCTCAGCAGTATGTTAGCTGTGTCCCATAAATTTTGACATATTTTCATTTTAATTCAATTCAGTTATTTTTTAAATTTCTCTTGAGCTTCTTCTTTGGCCCATGGGTTGTTGAGAAATCTGTGTTTTTAATTTCCAAATGTTTGGAGATTTTCCTGTTATCTTTCCATTACTGATTTCTAGTTTGATTTCATTGTGGTCCCTTTATTTGGCTTTTGTTGAGGGTTGTTTGATGGCCTAGAATATGTTCTATTTTGGTATATGTTCAGTGGGTGCTTGAAGTATATTCTGCTGTTGTGTGTGGACAGCTCTATAAATGTTGATTGGATTCTGACAGTTTTCTGTTTTTAGAATTTCATTGTTTTATTGTGTTTTATAGTGTTTTTGAGTATCTCTTTGTGTAACTTGTTTAGCTGCATAGGTAATTTATCACAGTCTGTTGGTGTCAACATTTTACCAATTCAAGTGAAGTTAAGAAACCTTACCTCCCTTTTGTCCTCTTCCATGTATAATTTTTTTTTTTAATTTGGCTGCGCAAGGTCTAGTTGCAGCATGTGGGATCTTTGTTGCAGCACGCGGCATCTTTTTTTTAGTTGCAGCACGCAGGCTCTTTTAGTTGTGGCATGCGAGATCTTTATTTGTGGCATGTGGGATCTTTAGTTGCGGCACGCAGGATCTTTTTTTATTTTTTCTTTTTTTTTGCGGTACGCGGGCCTCTCACGTTGCGGAGCACAGGCTCCAGATGCGCAGGCTCAGCGGCCATGGCTCACAGGCCTAGCTGCTCCATGGCATGTGGGATCTTCCCGGACCGGAGCACGAACCCGTGTCCCCTGCATCGGCAGGCGGACTCTCAACCACTGTGTCACCAGGGAAGCCCAGGATCTTTTTTTAGTTGCAGCATGTGGGCTCACGGCATGCAGGATCTAATTCCCTGACCAGGGATCGAACCCGGGCCCCCTGCATTGGGAGCACAGAGTCTTAACCACTGGACCACCAGGGAAGTCCCCTCTTCCACGTATAATTACTTGTTTTAAATGTTTTCTCTACATATATTGAAAACCATATTGAACAGTATTATAATTTTTCTTTCAACTGTCAAATGTAACAGAACATTTAAGAGAAGTCTGCTATATTTACCCATATTTTTGCTTCTGTCATCTTCTTTCTCTTGTTCCAATACTTTAAGTTGTTGTTTTAATCATTTAATTATGTCTGAAGTGGAGACCTAGAACCTGTACTTTAACAAATGCTCCTAGATGCTGCTTACAATCGTGCAAGTTTGTGAAGCATTAGGGACAATTACTGAGACTCCATTAGGGGCAAAGAAAGGAATGTTCTTCACATTTCAGACATGTTTTGTGTAGTGGTTGTATAAATGGATTTTTGGTTAAGGTAGCTGGAATATAATAGCTAAGTAGGCAGGAACTTAACTAGTAATTTTAAAAAGAAATATGAAGAAATTGGCTTTCTGTTCTTTTCAGTCTAAAATGCGAACAGTACACATTCTGTTACTTTCATTATATGAGTAACTGTAACTAGTCTGAAACTGATGAAAAAAATGCATGGTATAAGATGATGTGTAGAGGATCCATTGTAATCTAAACACTAAAGCACAGTAACTAAGAGCCCGATGCTATCACGTGGTTGCATAGCATTATACAAAACCCTTCCTTAGGGTGCTGTTCTAGGGACATTAATTATTACCTGTGAGGATGAAGAGCAGTTTCCTTAGATTTTGTATTTGTTGCCCATTTGGTGGTAACTATCCACCAAATGGGATAAAAGGAGGATTTATTATGGTATATGAAACTACCATTTTTTTGAATGCCTAACTTTCACTGTGCTAAGTGCTTTGTATCTATCATTGATCAACAATCCTGTGAGGTAAATATCCTCAGGAAACTGAAGCTTCAAGAGGTTAAGCAATAACTTCACTAAGAGCACAGAACCAGTAAATAGCAACTAGTAAGTCAGGCCTCGACTCTTAACACTCATACTCTAGTCTCAGTGAAAGGCAGAACTATGTAATCTAGGCATTTATTGGTACCTGGAAGTCATACATTCTGCTGTTGTTAAGGGTGCAAAAGTGAATGGTATTACTGTCTCTTTTTTCAAAGAATTTACATTATCTGAACAGGGTGGGGAGAGGGCCTTCAACACGGAAAAAAATTCTTGCAATTCATTATGATTATTTCTTGATAAAACAATTATAGCTTATTTTATTTTATATAGGTTTTATGTCATGAAAAAATAACTTCATTTTAAACCACAGATTTGAGAGAGAAGATCGGATCACCTGGAATTAAATTTGGCACAGAAACCTTTTCAACTCCAAAAATGTTGGAGGAAGATATGGAAGTGGCCATAAAGATGGTGGTTGTAGGGAATGGCGCAGTTGGAAAATCAAGTATGATTCAGCGGTATTGCAAAGGCATTTTTACAAAAGACTACAAGAAAACCATTGGAGTTGATTTTTTGGAGCGACAGATACAGTATGTACTTGGCTGTTTTATCCTCTCGCTTTTGATATGTGAGCTGTGTCCAAGAGTTTGCTCAGAATAATAGTAACTGAGTACAATACAATCCAAGGCTAGGTGTCTAGTGGCAGCGGGTTTTCAGTTATTCACTCCTTTGTCTTCGCCTTCTTTTTTCCCCCTCCCCCATCTCTTCCCTTTCTCTCTCATTTTTTTCTTCTTTTTTACCTACACTTCTCCCTTCTCTCTTTTTCAATCTTACATCTGTTTTATATTTATTGGTGGCACCCTGAGCACTTCTTAAACACAAACTGACGCTTGATTCTACCGAGATTTCTGTCGACTATTTTATTTGGAAAGAAAGTTACCTGTCTCTCAGAATAATTTTCATCTCTTATATTATGGGATCTGTTTGTGTAAAATGTCTCTTCTCTTTTTAAAACTGGGCTTATAGAAGTTAGAGAATTAATAATTTGTTTTTACTTTAAAGAAGTAAGAGAAAGAATTGAGAGGATTAAATACTCCTGTGAAAAGGAAATCCAATTGGATTCTAAAACACATCAAAGTAACACTTTTTGTCATTAGTCCTGAGAACTTTTAAGGATATTTTAAATTGTAGGAGAAACATTAAACAAATCTGATTTAACTATCCCAGACACTAGCATCAAAGATAATTGTGTTCACTGTTTTAAAGATGTTGAATTTATAATCTGTATTCTGTTACCCTCTTTTTAAAAATACTTCTCTATTTGCTTCCTTTCTTAGATATTTTAAGGGGATTCATTTTAAATCTTGATGATGTTTATTTTTTGCACTTGCTATCTGGACCAAATTAATATTTTAAGTATACAGTTGACCCTTATTATTCAGACTCCATATTTATATTTTAAGTATGCAGTTACTTCTCATTATTTGTGGATTTCATATTTGCAAATTCACTGCTTGCTAAAATTTATTTGTAACCCCAGACTCAGTACTCCCAGTACTCTGATGGTCATTTGTGGACATGCACAGAGCAGCAAAAAATTTGAGTCACTTATACACACACGTTCGGCTGAGGTTGAACAAGGCGACCCACTGCGTTTTTGTTTCATCTCTCATACTGTACATGAGTGGCCTTTTCATGTTCTGTTTTTGTGCCACATTTTTGTGCTTTCTGTTGGTAGTTTCGCTGTTTAAAATGGCCCCAAGCCTAGAGCTGAAGTGCCGTCTGGTGAGCTGTGACGTGCCTTATGGAGAAAACACATGTATTAGATAAGCTTCGTTCAGGCACCAGTTATAGTACTGTTGGCCATGGGTTCAATGTTAATGAATCAACAGTGTATATTAAATAAGGTGTGTTTAAACAGAACAATGCAAAAAACAAGGTTATATATTCATCAGTTGATGAAATTGTAACCAGGGGCTCACAGGCACCTCACCCGCCTGGTATTTTCCCTCAGAGGAATGGTTCAGGATTTGCTAATTCAGTGTTGGCAGTGACTCTGTAGAACAGAACTACTGCCTGCGAATAAGACAACAGGTGTGACAGAACAGAGTTAATTTGGGGGTTAAAGGGCAACCAAGCAGTAAGCTGCTTCTTTCCTTTCTTACTATTCTCCCCCATTAGAATAGGGTAGCAGGAGGAGGGCAAACACTGACCTAAGGGAACCCTTTCCCAGGACAGCTGACCCTGGGTGTCCGGGATCCCACGGACACCAACATCCATGGGCACTCAGTCCCTTGTATAAAATGGCATAGTATTTGCATTTAACCTACACACGTGCTCCCGTAGACTTTCAATCATCTCCAGATTACTTATAATATCTAATATAATGTAAATGCTGTGTAAATAGTTGCCAGGCACACAGTAAATTCAAGTTCTGCTTTTTGGAACTTTCTAGAATTTTTTTTCCAAATATTTTCTATCTGCAGTTGGTTGAATCCTCAGGCATGGACCCCTCGGATGCTAGTCTTAGAGCCACCACTATCTGTGACTGTGGTTGAAGGAAAAAACATGACAGATAAATCCAAATCGTGTAAAATTACAGCTTTAGGGGAGTGTCTTTCACCCTTTACTTGCACTGTTGGTAATGGTATCAGCATTTAAAAGCGCTCAGACTTTTTCAGAGTGAAACCAGCAATGTAGTTTTTTTTAAATAAGTAAATAAATAAATAAATTTGTTTATTTATTTTTGGCTGCGTTGGGTCTTCATCGCTGTATGTGGGTTTTCTCTCGTTGTGGCGAGCAGGGGCTACTCTTTGTTGCGATGCACGGGCTTCTCATTGCGGTCACTTCTCTTGTTGCGGAGCACGGACTCTAGGCGCATGGGCTTCAGTAGTTGTGGCACACGGGCTTAGTTGCTCTGCGACATGTGGGATCTTCCTGGATCAGGACTCGAACCCGTGTCCCCTGCATCAGCAGGTGGATTCTTAATCACTGCACCACCAGGGAAGCCCAACAATGTAGTTTTAATACCACCAGATTTGAAAAATACATTTCCTTTGCATATGAAATTCATTCATCTCTTGTTTCAGAGTTAATAATGAAGACGTCAGGCTCATGTTATGGGATACCGCAGGTCAAGAGGAGTTTGATGCAATAACAAAGGCCTACTATCGAGGTAAATCATGGGTGTCTTTAGTTTGTTTTGACATGTTCTTTTAGCTGAACAAAGAACTTTGCTTTTCTTGTTTCCCATAGAAGGATTTCTCTTTAAGAATATTTAAATCAATTCCAAAGTATTTTTTAAAACCCCAGGCTATTATTCTTCTAAAGATCTTGTTGGGTGGTAAATAATACTCTGTGCTATAGACTGTTTATCTCTGCCTTAGAATTACATGACTCATATAGTCATTCCCAGACCTAATAAGTCAGAAGTTGTGAAATGTCTTCTCTGACTCCAGGGAAATGACTACGTAGAGTGGAAACTAACATAAGAAAAAGTAAAGCCCTGGCAGACAAGATGGCATTTTGTTACGATATTTAATGTGGGTAAAGCCTTCTCTAGGCTATACGAGTTCAGGGAAGTATGAGATACATGTGAAAAGGAAGAGCTACAATGATAGGATCTAAGACTAAATAAACTGGGGGGGAAATTCCTCTTTTTACCTACCTAGCTTTCTTCTCTAAATTCTCAGCCTAAAATATATGTTCTTTTTGTGTGGAAAAAAATAGGTTGGGCTATTTCTTTTTAAGCTTTTGACAATGTGATGTGGCAGTATTACTTTTTAACTAGTATGGTTATTTTTGGAGAAAGTATTATCATTATGTCTCTCTAATTTAAAAGGGCAAAACTGTGAGTCTACAATTATCTCAAAATAAAGTTTAACTTAAAAAAAGACAAAACTGGTCAAATGTCAAAATGATTTGATTCGTATATGAATAAAAAGGAGAAAATGTTGGAACTGTACAGTTAAGTAGCTCATTTGGGTCCCTAATTTAAAGAAAAAGACCAGGTAGCTAAACATATTTTAATATCCACTGCCATAAGACTTTGTTCAACATTATTATCTTCTAATTTTTTTAACTTGACTCATCCAGTTTGTTGCAAACTTCTTGTTTTAACTTGTTAGATGTCCATGAATCATACCATTTCTCTTTCATATGTTTACAAACAACATTCTTTGCCAGAAACTAAAAAGAGAGCCCATAATTATTAATATTTACATCTTAATTTATATGGGTCATGTTCAAATTTCTTTTCACTTTGTTTCATTTGGACTAAAAGGCTTTAAACAGCATTGATTTCCCTGTGTTTAACGTTTTAACTTAAAGCAATCTTAAGTGTATAAATAGATCTGTTAAAAGGTTTTTTTTAAATGGAACGTTTTTTAGCCAACTATGTTAAAATGGCAAAGAGGGTAGATACTGAGACAGGTCTTAAGCTTCAGCTTTTTCCCTCACATCCCTATTTGAATTAAGGAACAAACAGTGGCAATGTTACATGAATTTGAGAAATGGCATATTGGACTTACATGCTTTTTTTTTTTTTTGAGGTTCTATCAGAGTGCTTTTGGTTGCTGACAGCAGAAAAGCAATTTCAAACTGACTTATTTAGCATCTGTTGACTTGTTACTGGGAGTAGCTTTCATTTGTGGTTTGTTGGGACTATAACCTTGCTGATTGTTCTGGCTGGCCGCCTCCTTGTGTGGGGTTCCTCTTCATGCTGATTTTCCTCTTGTCTGCAAGTTTGCTACCATCGACAGTGCTTTTTGTTCACATTCTTGGGGACCGAGGGTTACTTCCTACAACAGTGGACCAAAAGTCCAGAGCTTTTATCTGATTAGACCACCTTTGACCAGATTACAGTGAGTAGTCAGAGGAAGGTGATTGCCCTAATGGGCTTGGCGCACTTGGGGCTCCCCCAAGGCAGAGGGAAGTTTAGCTGCCTAAACCATAGGCTACTGTACAGAGGGGGAGAGGTGTTCTTGGGGACAGGGCACTGGATGGCGGCTAGGCACCAGGTAATATCTGCTACTAGTATAGATTCAGATGACGATATAATTAAATAAAGAGTAGGAAGAAAAGGTAAGGTGGGCAGAATGAGTTAAGATAGAGATTTAGTGATAGAAACACTATGCCTTATAAAATTATGACCTACTGACTTATGTCCTAAAAATGTGTTATTCAAGATGCATAAAAATTATATTTAAAAAAGAAAAAATTTATTGTAATTCATTTAAAAGACCTATTATAGCAAGACCATTGCTCCAACGCATCATTATGTTCTTAGAATGCTGGCTTAATTGTACAGTGAGACATGTGGAAACATGATCTCCTTATCAGTAGGTTAGAACAGAGCACAGATCATATTAGGAAGCCTTTGGGAGCCCAGATGACTCCTGTTAAACCCTTAAGAAAGTCCACCCTAGGCAGTAGAAACCGTACTTAGTACAGAAAGTTACATACAACATGAAGTAGATTTTTATTACAGTTTTTTACTGTGACTTGGTTCTCAGAAAAAAAATGCTTCTAAGTATATGTAAATTAGGTTATAGACTTGAGACCTATTATTTGAGATCATGCACATAAGTAGAAGGAAACCCTTATTTTCTTAAAAAATAATTTTTTTTCACAAATATAAATGAATATAAATTGTTGGAAATGAAATAGCTCTGGACAAGAAGCTAGTTATAAGTTATAAATGCAAGAATTAAAGAACAACAGAATTAGACTATGCAAGTCTGAGGTTTGTTTTGAAATTATGTGAGCATGGAATCTGTGACAGATTGGTTCAGTGAATAATTTATGTGCTTTAGATTGTATAGAATGTCAAAAAGAATAAGGGACAGCATTTTAAATCCTGAGTAGTATCTATAATAGTATTTTTAAAGCCTTTGCTGGTGTTCGCTAGAGCAGTGTTTCTTAAACTTGACTGTGCACAGGAATCCCCTGGGGAGCTCATTAAAATGCAAACTGAATTCTATAGATCTGTGGGTAGCTCTGAGAGTCTGCATTTCTACAGCCTTCCAGGTGACACTGATGCTGCTGTCAGCCACACTCAGGACCTGCCTACAGACCATCTTGTAGGATCTGTCAGTGATTTGTGGATAGAATTACTCTCTGCACATTATGTGTCTTGGAGAGTATTTTCTGAATTGCATTAAAATATAGTGGCTTTTTTGGAATGATCTTATTAAGGAGGAATAAATACTTGCTATTGGTGATCTTATCATTGACACCAAAAATTTATTCAGAGCTCTGTATTTCTGATGCATGGACAAGTGAGGTAGTTTATTAACTGTTAGAAGTGATCTACTTACGGGTGACTTACTGTTATCTATGATAATGAAGAAACTTTTCCAACGGTGCAATTTTTAGGGTAGGTAGTATTGAAGGAAGATTGAATAGTAGGAAAATAAAGGTCTTTGTAAAATATATGGGTAGAAAACACTAGCTGCCTTTCAATATTAACAACAGAGAGATTAAAACAACTTTCCCAAAGATGGCTGGTACAAACACAGAGCTAGGGGTCCAAGAAAGAAAAAGAAGGTAGAGCAGCGTGGGGTCATTTTAATTTACTTTATTATTTTTTTAGGGTCATTTTACACCTCCCCCCACACGCACACACACACAGCGGGGTGGGTGTGGGATGTAGAAGAGAGAGGCCAGGGAAAGAAGGGAGAACCGTGCATAAAGGGTGCAGTAATGAGCCAGTTACTACTGCAGGCGGGGAGAGCAGGCGGGGAGACGCGCCTCGGGGTGACCCCACCCCAGGGAAGCTGAGGTTTTTATCCCCCCCCACCCCTCCCCAGGCATCCAGTCTCCTTAGGGGGTGTGCTAGACCACCCCTGGCAGAAGAGCAGAGCGCCCCCTGCAGCCCTTGCTGGAGGGTTGGGGCGGGGAACACACAGGGCACCTGTGGGGGGAGGGGGCACCGTGCTCACGTCCCTGGTGGCTTCTGAATCCAGGTCCCTCCTCCTCCTCCTCAGAGGGCACTGCGGCCCATCCCGCCCAGTGTGGTCTCTCTACCCAGTCCCCCACTAAATAATTTTCGGTTTTATGGGCAGACTTTTTCTTTTATCCTTTGATCCTTGATTTTTCAAACAAAATTGTGCTTTTCTTAGTTAATTATTCTTACTGCCCATATCTCTGGCACCATCTGCTTAGTTTTTTTTTGTTGTTTGTTAGTTGTTTTTGTTTCGTTTTGTTTTTTTGCGGTACGCGGGCCTCTCACTGTTGTGGCCTCTCCCGTTGTGGAGCACAGGCTCCGGACGCGCAGGCTCAGCGGCCATGGCTCACGGGCCCAGCCGCTCCGCGGCATGTGGGATCTTCCCGGACTGGGGCACGAACCCATGTCCCCTACATCGGCAGGCGGACTCTCAACCACTGCGCCACCAGGGAAGCCGTGTTTTGTTTTTTTTAACATTTTCTCTAATAAGTGTTTTTTTGTGTGTCTGGGACCTTGTATACTTGGAAATACCTTATTGGACCCTCAAATTTAAACGACACTTGACTGATATAAAATTCTAGGTTTAAAGCTAACAGAGTTTTGTAACTTTTTTTTTTTTTTAAGATTTTTTTTGTTTTGTTTTGATGTGGACCGTTTTTTAAAGCCTTTATTGAATTTGTTACAATAGTGCTTCTGTTTTATGTTTTTGGTTTTTTGGCCCCGAGGTATGTGGGATCTTAGCTCCCCTACCAGTGGTCGAACCCGCACCCCCTGCATTGGAAGGCGGAGTCTTAACCACTGGACCGCCAGGGAGGTCCCCAAAAAAGTTTCTTAAAGTATGATTAAATAATGTTTTATTTGTAGTTTAAGTAAATGTTAAGAGTTCAAGTAAATATAAATTTGTTGTCCAATATGCTAGTGTGATCTCTTCAGTTTTACTTCTCCTTCAATTCTGAGCAAGTCTCACGCTGTGTCTATCAATCTGCCTGTCCCCCACCCCTCAGTTTTGCATAATTAATTTATTCTTTGGTTCAAAGCCTGTTCTAGAGAAGAGAAGCCTCTGCTTTTACAGTCATAGTGAACTGCTGGTTTTTTCCTTCATTAATTGTTCTTTGGGTTCCTACCATATTCCCTCAGGTGATAAACAAACCTTTTTTGGCCCTAGAGTGTCTTAGGTAGCCCAGGTATGTGTGTCTTGAGTCTTAGTAGGAAACTCTTACACCTGGGATATCTGGAAGGAAGGAGTGGCAGTGAGGAACCCTCTTGACTCCAGGACGATTTCCTCTTCTCACCTGTTTTTGTCACTATGCTGTCTGATTCAACAGCAAATCATTGGTAAAAACCCTCTTCCAGAAGGTTGATGCTTATTTTTAAAATGAGATATTATCAACTAATGTGATAGTTGATAGTTAAAATATTGTCAACCTAATGTGATAGTTGATAGTTAAAATATTGTGAGTATGGTATGGGAATTATGCAGTTAAAGAGGATGAAAAACTAAATTAAACTCTTTTCCTCTCTACTATATATTAATATTTTACTCTTGGCACTGGTTCCTAAATTACATTCTTTAGCATTGATGGTATTCTGCTACTAAAACAAAATAATATAGATTTTTTTAAAAAAGTGAATAGAATGAGAAAATTATGATATTTTTCTCTCATAGACTTCTTAAATCTGTGCCAAAAGAAATTAAGAAGCAGGTGACAGATATTAACGAGAAGAACTCAGCAACTCTGTCATTCATGCCTAGTTTACTGTTCTCTGTGGCTTTTACAGTGTTATTAAATATATCAGTATTTTGTGGTGTTCCACAAGGAATGTGTATAATTTTGAGGGTACTTTGGCACTTGCACAAATTTGAGAACCGCTGTTCTTGGTAAAAATTGGTTCTTTGAATTAGAAAATAGAGTTTATATGTTAAAAAATAGGGCTTCCCTGGTGGCACAGCGGTTAAGAATCCACCTGCCAATGTAGGAGACACGGGTTCGAGTCCTGGTCAGGGAAGATCCCACATGCCACGGAGCAACTAAGCCCGTGTGCCACAACTACTGAGCCTGCGCTCTAGAGCCCGTGAGCCACAACTACTGAAGCCCGCGCGCCTAGAGCCTGTGCTCCGCAACAAGAGAAGCCACTGCAATGAGAAGCCTGCGCACCACGATGAAGAGTAGCCCCCGCACACCGCAACTAGAGAAAAGCCCACGCAGCAACGAAGACCCGACACATCCAAAAATAAAATAAATTAAATTAAAAAAAAAAAGCAGTGCTACAAAGATGAATTCAACATTTATTTACATAAAAATTGTTTTGAATACGTAAAAGTTTCCCTCACCCTGCATAGGATTGTTTCATTAATGTAAATAACATTTTTATTTTGTGAACTTACAGGAGCCCAGGCTTGTGTGCTTGTATTTTCCACCACAGACAGGGAATCTTTTGAAGCGATTTCCAGTTGGAGAGAGAAGGTGGTGGCTGAAGTTGGAGATATACCAACTGTACTTGTACAAAACAAGATCGATCTCCTTGATGACTCTTGTATAAAGAAGTAAGGTGGCTACTGTTGAGGGGGTGGCTGTAATTCTGTAAAGCTAAAACCTATTTTAGTTTTTGCATACACTTACAAAATTTAGGAAAGTTTTTAAAAAGACTGCCTTATACTTAAAAATTTCTGTGAGCTATTGTGTGATTGGTTTGGGTTTAAAAAGTTCACACTGAATCAGTAGTAAAGAAAATTAAAGGAGTACGTTTTGAAAGCCCTTTTAGAATTCCAGGTCCTTGCAGCTCAAATCCAACTCCTCATGTGAAGTCAAATCTAGACAGAGTAAGAATGTTAAGAGAAACATTCCAGAACTTCCCTGGTGGCGCAGTGGTTAAGAATCTTCCTGCCAGTGCAGGGGACATGGGTTCGATCCCTGGTCCGGGAAGATCCCACATGCCACGGAGCAACTAAGCCCATGCGCCACAACTACTGAGCCTGCGCTCTAGGGCCCGCGAGCCACAACTATTGAAGCCTGCATGTCTAGAGCCCATGCTCTGCAACAAAGAGGAGCCACCACAATGAGAAGCCCGCACACTGCAACAAAGCGTAGCCCCCGCTCACCGCAACTAGGGAAAGGCTGCCTGCAGCAACGAAGACCCAACGCAGCCAAAAATAAATAAATAAATTTAAAAAGGAAAACATCCCTAGATGTTTTAATGTCTAGCATAAGTATGTTGATGAGTTTAAATAGGTAAGCAGTTCAGATTCGTATTGTTTTGTATACCCAGAACCATTATGCTCACATTTGTGAACAGAGTTTGGCATCCAGATAATTTCTCTATATAAGTATTTGTTTACTGCATTATTAATGTTTTGCTGGCTTTGAAAATACTTATTTGGTTTTTACCTTATTTTTTTATAAGTTCTTGTATTAGTTGTCTGATGCTGTATAACAGATTAGCCCAAAACTTAGTAGTTTAAAACAACAAACATTTATTATGTCACAGTTTTTGTGGGTCAGGAATTTGGGAGTGGCTTAGTTGGGTGGCTTGGTTCTGGGTTTTCATGAGGTTGCTGTCAATATGTTGCCGGGGCCTGTGGTCACAGGAGGGCTTTTGACTGGGGCTAGGGGGGTCTGCTTCCGGGATGGCACCCTCACTTGGCCATGGGCAGGTGGCCTCTCCTTCAGGCTGCAAGTGTCCTCAGCGTGTGGCAGCTGCTTCCCCAGGCATGTGATCCCAGTGGGGGCAAGGCGGAAACCGCAGTGCCTCTTATGAGGAGTCTCAAAGTCATACGCCATCACTTATGTATGTCATTGATGACACAGACCAACTTGATTACAGTGAGGGAGGGGAGGCGTGTGGTAGAATCATTGGGAAATATTTTAGAAAATTGGGGAGTCATAATGAAACTAAAATTAGGAGTCCACTGTTCTAGACACATCAATATACTGACTTAGGCTTTGGCAGCAAAGTAGTTTTGTAGCCAATAAGAGTAAAATAGGTAATGCAGTATAAGACTTTCAGAGTGTAATTAAATTCAAGTGTTTTTAATAACTGAAGAGAGAAAATTAAAGTAGTATATAAAGAAAAGTGACATTTAGTCATTTTAAGGCTAGAGTAAGTGACTTTATAGAAAAGTGTCTTGCCGTTACAGTGAGATGGCTGGTGTTTACCCCCCCAAGAGCAGTGACAACTGAAAATCCTGCTCAAGCACTGAGTGTAGCTCTCACCTGTTCTGGAAGGGCTGACCGCTGTCCTCAGGCTGTATGCAGTAAATGTAATAAAACAAGCTCTCAGAAAGTACCTTTACATACGCTTTTTTCAAATTGATGTGTAGTGAGGAAGCTGAGGCACTGGCAAAAAAGTTGAAGCTGAGATTCTACAGGACTTCAGTGAAGGAGGATCTGAACGTGACGGAAGGTAAAGTGCCTTCTTAACAGTTAACAGCAGGAAGTTTGTTTATTCTTCTTATGCCTTTTCTTTTTGTTGTTTAGAAATCATATTTGTAACGAGAATAGAATTTTCTCTTTGTCATGTATCATTAAGTAAAGTTTAAAGGCTGATGCTGCTCTGAGTTTGAGTCCTTGATTATTTACTAATGTCTTGGAATAGTTGTTACTCTACAGCAAAACTCCAGTGGGCTTTATTGTATTTAAAAATACAACTGGCTATGTATATGCGTGTGTGTTTTTCAAGCGTACCTTCTAAAATTGCTGCATTAGAACCCCACAGCGGTGGACACCCCACTAGGTAGTTACAGTGACCTTAACTTGTTTAATAGTGTTTCCTAGTTTAAGAAAGTGAGATTAGAGAAAGATGGTGGTTATTTTTCTCATTCCGGAATTGCTGCTCATTTTATTAGATTGCAGCTCAGCTGTTGCTTCAGTGTCCCCTGAATAGTGGTTTTCAGTTAAAGAAAGAGTCTTTTTAAGACTGAGTCAGTTTAGTGTTGCTGAATATTAGTCACTATTCAGGTACTTAAAACTAAAGAGCCAATGACTACAAGTAATATTTCATTTCTTTACTAATAAAATGCTACTATATATTTATTAGTATTACCATTGTAATTAGGTATTACTCAGATAATTTTTAGAAGTTGAATTTTTTTTCAACTAGATTATATACTTCTAACTATAATTTTAAATTTGTTTTTTAAGTATAAATATTATAGTAAGTGATGTGAAAGAACAGGTTTTACATGCATAATTATACTGACCTGGCAAGGTTTTTGGTTTTGTTTTCATTCCAGTTTTTAAATATTTGGCTGAAAAATATCTTCAAAAGCTTAAACAACAAATAGCTGAGGATCCTGAATCAATGCATTCAAGTAGTAACAAAATTGGTAAGTACCCAGGAAGTTTTAGCCCCTTGTTTACCTGGTAAATTTATTTTCCATTCATTATTATCATATTTACTGGTTTTTTTTTTAAATACAGTATGCTCCTTTCTTTAAGAAATGTGACTGGAAAGCGTGAGATGAGTGATTATTAAATTTAGTAGTATCAGCTCTCATTAAAAGGTATATTGAGGGGGCTTCCCTGGTGGCGCAGTGGTTGGGAGTCCGCCTGCTGATGCAGGGGACACGGGTTCGTGCCCCAGTCCGGGAGGATCCCACATGCCTCAGAGCGGCTGGGCCCGTGGGCCATGGCCACTGAGCCCGCGTGTCCGGAGCCTGTGCTCCGCAACGGGAGAGGCCACAGCAGTGAGAGTCCTGCGTACCGCAAAAAAAAAAAAAAAAAGTATATTGAGTTAAAAGATTTTTTAACTGATGAATTTTCTAAAGGTCTGTCCTTTTTGAACACTTGTTTCTCTGACTTGACACTTGCACCATCTCCACACCTTTTCCCTTTCCTGCCACCTTGCTGAGCACCCATCCTGATTTTTAACATGAGATGCCAGCAGAGTTTAGTATTTCCTGGAGAACAGGAAGCACCTGTCCGCATCTTACTTTGGGCCATGGCTTCTGGGAGGATGGGTGCCGGTCCTCTTTCCTAAGGACCTCCTGCCTGCACCCCACTCCTCACTACACACACACACACACACACACACAGACACAGCATTTTCTTGGCCTGTTTTAACTTTTCTTACTTTGCCCTTTTTATTGTGTATGTTCCTACTGTCAGGAACCTCACTCACATGCTCTGAGAAACGACAGGGCAGTTGTGATAAGCCGCTGTCTGGTCTCCTGGGCCCACCCTGTCTCCTTCCAGTCTGCTGATTAAAGCCCTTTGATAGATTCTGGTTGTGGAACACATTCAGTGCAGGCTCTCTTCATCCCAGCATTTAAAGACAGTTTGGTCCATCCTTCCTGTGCAGCCTCGTGCCCCACTTTTGTAATGTACCCTGTTTACGGTTCCACCACAGGGCCCGCTGTTTCTTGAGCCTGCCTAGGGCTGTCTTACTTATCCCTTTGCTCATTTTGGCTCTTCCATTAAGAATGGCCTCCCATTCCCACCTTCTGTTGAGAACTGTGCATCCCTCAAGATCTATGGAGAAAGCTCTCGGCTATCTGTCTGGCTGAAGCACAGCCTTCACTTCTCTTAAATGAACAGAGACCTGAGTGCAGGGCATTGCCAGGGGTCCAGTCCCTCCATGTAGTTTGTCCTTTGTTATGAATTAGATGTGGTTGACTCTTCCTTTGAACCATCTGTGGGATCTTGTCTCTTTTATGACACTTAACATAGAGTGTCCTGTAGCATCACTGCCTGTTTGTAGTGCCTCACCTTACTCATCAGATTGTAAGCTTCTTGGGGGCAGGAATCAGTCTTAGTAGTCTTTGTGTCGCTCATAGTGTCTCTGGCCCAGAGTCTTGTGTATCGTGGATGATAAATAGCCCATAAACTGGAGATTACATTTTAGAACGAACAGTGTTCAAAATGAAAACTCTAACAGTTGAAAGTGTTTCTTTAGTTCATCCCTTTTGTCCGCTCAGGTGACCCTGAGATCCGTTAGTGTTAACCTTTGTGTTTTGCCTCAACGTGTCCAGGTGTCTTTAGCACGTCTGCTGGGAGTCACTTGGGTCAGAATTCAAGTACCCTTAATGGTGGAGATGTCATCAACCTCAGGCCCAACAGACAGAGGACCAAGAAAAACCGAAATCCTTTTAGCAGCTGTAGCATACCCTAAAATGCTTCAGGGAGGAAGAAATGAATTGTATTGTGCAGTAAGATACATCCAGCTGTCACGGTATGTTAACACAATTTTTTCGCAGACTTTGCATCTAATGGCTCTCTGAAAGCTGACAGACTTAAACAGATAGCACTGCTCTGCAGTGCTTTTCAGAATGCAGCAAGATCTCTGGTGGAAAAATTACTGCCCTCTGGACTTATTTTAATTTTTTTACATTAGACGAAGCTTCTCCTGTTTTTGAAGGAATGCTATAAGAAACATCAAAAACAGGTTTTGCTGAATTTGAAATGCTGGAAAACATAAATGAAATGCCTAAATATACTGGTACAGATTTTAATATTATGGATCAAGGAAAGATAGCAACCGTTCTTTCTCTGAAATTGGTCATCTAGCTTTTCTAGGAAGTAGTATTGAATCTGAATACTGAAAAGAATAATATTGAAAGGCGAACCCTAATCTTGCCAGACTGCATTAGTGTGTACTTTGGCAATGTTACTTGTGCAATATCTGTAGATGTGGAATGTGGAGGTACGTGCACACGCAGATCCCTGGTTCTGGAGTAAACAGAAGGTGTGTGCAGTGTTTAAGGAAACATAGACTCTAACTCATTCATTCATGAAACCATTTACACATTTATGTGTATAAGTTTCTATTTTCAAATGAGAAATTCTAGACAGATATTTTGCAAAATGAGCTCAGATTTTAAAAGTGCTTTTGTGCCAAAAATACCATACCTAATTTTCAGTGCTTTACCAGAATTTATACTGTTGATAATCTCTTTTAAAAGCAGTTTTCCTCTCTGACAGAGTAGATGAAAGAGTGTCTTAGTGCTAGAGCTCCTCCCAGGTGGCACTGGTTGCGTGCGGAATCTTTTCATGTCCCTGCACATGCATGGCGGGCTTGAGCTGGCGGCTGCAGGACCCCCGCCCTGTGCAGCGTGGCCGCCCTGTACCCAGTGCCTTTTGCTGTTGACAACGCAATTCTGAACTTTTAGGATTATGCTAACAGTTTTTTTAAATACACAAGAGGTGATCTTTTGTCTTAAACCACATTATGGATTTTATAATGCCCTGCAACTCTAAAGCATCTTTTTGTTTACATATTTTTTGTATGGTATTTTGAGATTATCATTTAAAAATTTCTATAAACTTCAGTTTGTATAGCACTTTCTCAAGAGCTCTGTCAGCACCAAATGCAAAATAATTTCTTTTAATAAGTGATTTTAACATGTAATCATGTGGCAGAGCATACATTTTATGACTTGGGACAGTAGCTTTCCAACTCAGATAATTAATTGCATGAACTCTGGTAAAACTGATCATCATTCATCAATGACTTGTTTTTAACCCTTGCAATATACCTGGTTTTTACAGGATTTAAATATATGTAAAAATAACTTTTCTTGGAAAATGTGTCACAAAGTCATTTTTCATTATTTCTACTAAATGCATAATGTTTTATATATTCCTTTTGTATGTTTTCTCTCTCTCATTCTTTTTTTTTTTAAGTCTTCCGTCTGCACCACCCTCATCCCCTGTCCAGATTAATGTTGAAAACATAATAGAATTTTGTAGGGAATGTCTTTAAGTGGTCAGGAGTGAAGGTTTGCTTTTCATAATATTGAAATAATCTGGCATTATCTATTTCAAAGTAATATGTTTATTTTTATGTCACCAGTTGTCACCACTCCCATTGCTGGCAGTGGGATAGGTGTTGGGGAAAAACTCTCTTCCTAACAATGGGTACCCGCTAGTGATTCCCTTTTCTACTCTCTGGAAATACAGTCCCTTTAATTTTTGCACAAAATATATTTTGCGTCAAATAGTCTTTAGTAGCAGAAAAACCACGTTATATAAAATGTTGTAGTTCTGTTTCACATTAATTAAATGTGTGAGGGTAAAAGTTTGTTATTTTTCTACATTAAAAAAATCTGATGATGGTTGCAGTTCCCCTGATATTTGTAATATAATTTTATGTATTTAGTTTTGTCCTTTTTTTTAAACAAGAACTGAAGAGAGATCTTTGTTACACATTTGAATTTTTAATTTGCAATTCTGTATTTTACCTAACCATAATTAGTCATTTTAAATAATTAAGTAGGCCTGAAAATCAGCCACAAGTGATATGTTACTTTCTCAATTCTAAAAACCTTCAAAATTGACATTATATTCTTTCACCTTGAGGCCTTTAATTCTTTTAAATAACTTAACTACTAATTTCTAATGAACCATGGATGCTGAAGAAATACTAAGACCCCGGGACGTTGTGCATTTGTGCAGTAATAGCTTTCTTATGTCGTGGCTCATTTTTGGCTGTGGCGTGGCTGCTGTGTCTCCGAGTCCTCAGGATTCCTTTTCCTCTTTCAGTCTGCCTCTCAAATTAATAGTGTACAGAATAGGCCACATAAGGTGATATAATTAAATAAAACCAGGCTAAATGGTTTCCTTTTTATCTGCCCAAAGTTGACAGCACTCATGTACTTCTTCAAAATATAGTAAAACTAACACTATCAGAAGAGCCCCTCCCCATTGTGGCGACAGTCCTGTGCTGTCTGGGTGCCTCAGACGCTGGCAGCGCAGTGCTTGGGAAGAACTCACTGATGGGCTCCACTGTGCCCAGGGCTCCAGGGCTTGGGTCTCCTCTGGAGATCCTGGGATGGGGAAGTGGCCTCAGGACATGACATCTCAACTTAAAGGGAACTACTTTAATGTAAAATATTATTAATTTTTCCCCTCTTAAAAACCTTTGAAATAGTTACTGGTAACTTGATAAAGTGCTCTCGTTACTGTTACGGTATCTGTTTCTCTGAAAACAAAATGAACTGACAGGTGAAAATCTGTCCCACACTGCAGTCATCTAATGAACAGAGAAAGTCTGGGCTGATGGTGAACAGGAAGGGGAGGATTTCCAGATGCTGATGGTCTTTGGGAACGTGAGAAAAACTTGGTTGTCTGCTGAATTTTCAAAAAGCTGATAAAGAAAAAGATGGCACAAAAAGAAAATCTTCTATCTCACAGTGAACCTAATGATAGCAAATTAGTCTGATAAATCAAGAGGCTTTTACCAGTTATCAGTGAGAATTAATGTTTCCCACGAAAGAATAGATTTAAATAAGGTGAACTTGGGCTGGCATCAAAACTATCATGAATGTCCTCAGATTGTAATTGCTTTTTATGAAGAGACATATAAATATATAAAACCAATCATCTGCAGCTTGACTGTTTTTTTTCTTGCAGTGTGAAAGAATACCTATCTTTTAATGAAAATTGAATCTGATATATTCAATCTGAAGTAGTATTTGGGGAAGCTAAAGTTTTTGTATATCAATAGCACTAGTTATTTTGAACAAATAAAAGTGTTCTATAGTTGCTGCATTTATCACAGATAAAAGAATAATCAATACACTGGTCAACCTTGTTAGTGAACAAAATGCAATCTAAATTAAGGTATTTCATATTTAATATTAGAAAAAAATAATGCTGAAAAGCTCTCAGTGAAACAGCAACTTTTTAATTATTGAAGACAGTATAAATTGATATAACTCTTATACAAAAAAACTTTGGAAACATATCAGGCCATGGAAATGTATATACCCTTTGACCAAGTAAAACCGATTGCTGGGGATTTATACAAAGAAAATCAAAAACAAACGAAAGAAGGAAAAAGCTCTACGTACACAAATATGTTGCAGTAATAAGCAACAAACTGGAAACAACCTAAATGTCCAGTAAGGGGAATGGGTAAATTGTACAACTACATGGAATAGAGGTTCTTAAGTTGAGAATTAAAAGCAGACTTTAAAAGAGTATTTAATTTTTAAAGGCAAGTTACAACATTATATTTCTGTAATGATTAAAAATTTAAAGAAATGATGCATTTGGAAAAAGATGAAGTGGATATACCATATACAGTTCAGAGTGGTAAAATTAGAGGTGAAGTTTCTCACATTTTATGTCATGTTTTCACGTATTATCAAGAAGTACATTCATATTATGAGATGCATAAATGTTTAAGTTCAAAATAATTTGATATAGATGTCTAAAAAACCTGCTGAATGAAAGAGAAGACACAGGGAAGGTTCCCTTCCATAATTCGAAGCTCACTGCTTGGCTCACAGCAGATGCGTGGTCAGTGTGTGCCCGTGTGTCTTTGCAGACAAAGCCCAGGAGAGAACCATGATGCTTTTACCCCTAGCTGAGCTCTTATTTCCCCCACATACTAAGTGTTCATCCACAGAATAGTAAAATATATATATATATATAGGAGGTGCTAGATCCTAGTACAAGACAAAAATTCAATCTAAAAACTTTTAGAAAGGTAATCAAAATATTTCTAGTTTTAATTGTTATTCACAAACTAACAACACTGAACTAGTTATCTGTCTAACAAACAGAACTAGTTATCACTTAAGATAGTACGTTATCATTTTTATGTGATTATTTATAAGGGCTCTTAGGTTGGAACACTAGTTGAATCTGCTTTCAGTGTTTTGTAGCAGGGTTTTGGAAGCAGCCCCTTTAGAATGCTCCAGCAGCTTGATGGCCTTGTCAGAGTTTTCAATGTTCCTAAGCAGGGTCTCTAGTCTTCTCTTAATTTTCTTCTGATCCTCGAGAGCACAGCCAATCACGATGGACTGGAACTTCTGATCCACCGGCCCCGCAGGCACCTCAGAGGAACATGCGCTGTACAGCGACATCAGGTGACTCTTGGCGTTTCCCAGATCATCCAGAAACTTACTGACCACCTCGTCAATGACCCTGGTGGCGTGCTTGAGGGACTCCTGCTGCTGGGGGTTCCTAATTGTTTCTACTGAAACTTCCACAGTCAGGGTTCGTCCCATCAGACGGTTTGCAGTCAGATTTAATTCTTCTCTTTCTCCTAATCATGAAAAGTTTGAAATATCAATCAATATGAGACATACACACATCTATGTCAAGAACACTAAGGTATTTTTGTGTGGCTGAATCTATCCTGTGAGCACCTATGAATTTCTTAAAGATACACGTTAAAACTACAGCAATAAGATTAATTTATAAAGAGTATCAGATTGGACGCCAGATGATTCTGCGGTTGTCACGTCTGCAGAAGCTGGGGCAGGCGTGCGTCTGTAACTGGGGCTTTGTGCTGGTTAGAGCAGGAGACTGGATGCCCTGGATCTACGTGAGGATGTGCATTAGAGGAGGGAGATAACTTTCCCTTTACCTTTCTGAGCTTTTGGCTGAGACCCTCCTGTAATAAGACAGATTAACAAGAAAAAAACCCAGAAGCTTATTGACATGTATACCCCATGTATATACATGGGAGATCCCCAGGGAAACGAGTAACCCCCTGAGATGGCCCAGCCTCCACCCAAAATACCCTCAGCTAGAGAAGGTGAGGACGGAGGAAGGCAAGTTCTGGAGGTTCCCAGAAAAGGCACGATAGACAAAGGTAAGGTTCTTATGTAGATTCAGTAGGTGCCTTCTCCACTGGTGAAGGTTTCTTGTAGTTTTGTCATCCTCCTCTTCCTGGTAGAAAGGGAGACACCCTTACAAATGATTTCCTTTACAAAATGTAAATATAAATTTCCCTTACAAAACAGTGACTTCTACTGTTTTCAGAGCTCCTCCTCCTGTGTCTGCAGTTTCTCAAAAATATCCAGTTCGGAATAATCCTTAGGCCAGAGAGGCATATTTTGGGGCCTCACATTCTGTGTGTGTATCAATACAATGCCCCGATTCTGGCTGAAAAAAGCCATGACACGGGAGGAAAAGCTGGCCTGAAAATGAGGCACTGACTTCATCCCCTCCAGACTAATTTAGGCCAGTAGTCTGAGTCTTGGCCAGTATGAAGAGGGTGCTGGGTTATCACTTCACTATTTAGATGGAAATCAGCAACCTGTCCTGCTCTGTAACCTCCTTCCCAATTCACTGCTCTATGGCCAGGACAGTGAAGAGACACACTAGATCTTGACCCCTCTGAGGATGTGTGACAGTGTGGGTCTGGGCCGGGATGCACACTTAACCGCACCAGCTGCTTGGCC
Source organism: Orcinus orca (assembly GCF_937001465.1). NCBI lineage: Eukaryota > Metazoa > Chordata > Mammalia > Artiodactyla > Delphinidae > Orcinus > Orcinus orca. The sequence goes on from NC_064568.1 coordinate 62,045,505, forward strand.
CAGAGGCCGGTCCTGTGCGGCCCCAGGGGAGCCCGGTTAGGAGGAGCACCGCCCACTGGTGCAGAGCATCACAGGCCACCCGGCCCTCCTGTGGAACGGGGTTCAGTGGGTCCATAATCTGTTTTCTCTGCCTTTCTCCCCTTCCCCTCTATACGTTACACCTCCATTCATCTCCTTTTGTCTTCTCTGCTGCCGACCTTGTGCCCGTTTCCTCTGCTGTCACATCCTGCCCGGCTGTCTCTGCTGGGCTGGAGGAGCAGCTCTGCGGCACCCCCGCCGCCCCCCCGGCCCCGGGAGGGGCCCTCACCGTCGCTGATCTGCCGCATGTCCTGGCTGTTCTGGATGCTGTGGATCATCTCCAGGAGGACCTCCTTCTCCTGCTCCACAGCCGTGGCCGCTTCCCGAAGAGCCTCCACCCTGCGGAGTGCGGGGGACAGGACAGTTACTGGAGGGAAGCCGCGTCTTCCTCATCTCTCCACTGCTCAGTCCAGCTCAGGTGTAACGACGATTAGGAACACTTCCCAAAAACTCCTTACTCCTTTCTATTTTTTATTCTGTAATTGTTTTCTTTTTAATCCACTTGCCCTGTGGCTCCCAGTTTCCTCTCCGCTCACAGGGCACTCATTCTATTTAGTGTTTATCGATTTGTATTCGTTTTTACCAAAAAAATCTGCACTCATGTACTTGTCTATTTTCAATTTATTTATATCTCACTGTTTCTTTCTTCACTCAGCAGCATACTTAGAATCACCAGGTTCCTGTGTCCCTCACCTGATCTGCCCTCCCTGGCCCAGCGGAGACACGCCCTGTCCCCCAGCTTCTGCTCACAACCCGTCCACAATTACCCTTCCCTTTATGGCCCTGATAAGAGGATCCATCCCAGCGTGGAACTGCTGAGACACAGGGTGTGTGGACTGTCATCTGACTCCACCCTGGATTGTTCTCCAGAATGGCCGGACCTCGAGTCCCTGTGTCCCGACAGCCCTACCAGCACTCAGCATCTCCCAACTTTCTAACCATCTGTTGCCAGGCTAACAAGTGATATGTCAGTACTTAATCTGCATTTCTTTCATTGCTAATAATTTTGGACATCTCTTTGTATCCTTGTGAGCTTGTTCACAACCTTTGCCTACTTTTTCTTTTTTAAACTGGGGTTACTCTCCTCTTGGTGATTTGGTGACAGACACTGTGACCATCTTCTCCCATCCCACCCTATATGATCTGTGTCTGGGAGGTCCTTCACTGAACAGAGAGCCTTATTTTGCAGTGAAAAGTAAAAAGATCCATCTTTTCTTGGTTTTGTTTTGCCTTAGCTCATGCTGTGAAGTTTTGTTTCAGGGTCCTCCCATCCCTAGGTCAGGACATACTTTCCTACATCTCCTTCTATTAACTTGTTTCACTTTTCTCATACTTATGTCTTAATTCATCTAGAATCCACCTCTGTATATGGTTAGGTAAGGATTTAATCATTTTCCCCAACATTATGCACCCCAAATCCATCTTTCCCTCAATGATTTGTAGATTGCCTCTGAAATCTCTATTCCATCCAGTAGTATTTTGACTGTTCTTACACCAACACCCATTTCTTAAAAATAGCACCAGCTTTGTTTGTGATATGCCTTAGTATCTGGTAGACCAGTCCTCTAATCTTTTTTTTTTTTTTTAATTTTTGACTGCGTTGGGTCTTCATTGCTGAGCGTGGGCCTTCTCTAGTTGTGGTGAGCGGGGGCTACTCTTCCTTGTGGTGCGCAGACTTCTCATTGCGGTGGCTTCTTGTTGCGGAGCACAGGCTGCAGGTGTGTGGGCTTCAGTAGTTGTGGCACATGGGCTCAGTAGTTGTGGCTCATGGGTTCTAGAGCGCAGGCTCAGTAGTTGTGGTGCACGGGCTTAGTTGCTCCGCGGCACATGGGATCTTCCCGTGCTAGGGCTCAAACCCGTGTTCCCTGCATTGGCAGGCAGATTCTTAACCACTGCACCACTAGGGAAGTCCCCAGTCCTCTAATCTTTAAAAATAACATAGCTATTTCGACTTTTATTCCTCCATAGACTCTAAAGTAAGTTTATTGGGTTTCTCAAAAAACTGGAATAAATTAGACACCTTTAGAACACTGTCAGTTCCTCTAAGGGTGTCTCCTTCATCCAGAACCTCCTCTCCGTTCTTTATTAGAGTTTTGAAGTATTCTTGATGGTAGTCTTACAGACTCTTTTAAGTGTTTTGAATATTTTGGATATTGTTACTGTTGTGAATAATATATTTACATATATACTACATTTTATAGTTGGCTATTGTTGATTAGAGAAATGCTGTTTTTGGTAGGTTCACGTCATAACTGGCAACCTTCATTTACACTTATTCATTTTTAATGGTTTTTTAATTTCTGTTAGTTCTTCTGGATTGATGATCATTTCATCTACAAAAAACGAAAATTCTCATCTCTTCCTTTTCAATCCTATCAGCTCCAATTTTTCTTTCTTAAATAGCACTGACTAAACTCCTCCTGTGCGATATTAAACAGTGGCGCTAAGAGACGGCATCTTTGTCTTTTCCCGAATTTAAAGAGAATGCTTCTGTAGGTTTTTGGTGTAAAGCCCTGATAACCCCGCAGCTATACACACATGCACTTACTACACAGACACACGAACACAACCAGTGACTAAAGAACGAGGCTGTGAAATTATGAGAGCGAAAGAAAACAAAACAAAGTCCTGTGTGTTTAAAGTGCTGTTTCCAGGGCACTTTCTCGTTTTTTTTATTACACCACAACTAAATAAGTTGCCAAGTGTTGCAAAATAAATAGTGACAGGCCTACCTCCAGTACTCAGATGCTCTTGGAAACACGGATCACAAGGAGATCTAATCCCTTCTGTCTTCCTGGGCACGTGTTCTAGCATGTGTTCCTGCCACATGAAGAGGCCCTCACCCCAACCACACACACGCCTTTTCCCCTACAGGCACCCACCTGTTATCCCCCAAAATAGCACCGACACACTGTACAGTCACAGGGTCTCGATTCTCAAGATACTAAATACATTGTTGGATTCTGTGTTTATAAGAGCCAGTAGAAGCAAAGAGCTCGTAAGAATCTTATGTGACAAATTTGGCTGGAAAACAATCAAAACCAATATTCTATAAAACAGTAAACACACAGCATCAGGCTGCCTTCCAGCCCCATTCATTATGTGCTTACACATTTCACATGAGCAGACTCTCAGGGCCCGGGACACATGAAAATGGGTCAGGTTGTCACTAACATGAAACATTTGTGCAAAAACACAAACGTGACTCTAGTATTTAAATGGCACAGATGAGTCATTTGATTGGTAAATGAGATGCTGCTGAAAGAAGAGATTAATTTTCCAGCACTCCTGAGTTTATATTCAAATGTAAGATGATAAAGAGAATTGTTACTCTAAAGAAGAATGCTCCATTTATGATAATAAGTTATACTAGTAAGTTCATGAAGTTGTTAACAAGAAAATCGTTTGAAAGGAGACACTCTAGAAAAAATATAATAAATCTGTCAAATAAAGAAGATATTTTGTCATTAAATGAGACCAAATATAGAGGCAATTAGATGGAACTTTTTTTTTTCCCCCCACAAGGCTAGAAATTGCCAGGGCATTTTCCCTGTGAAAAACAGATTTCATCTTTTATAGAACTTCTTATATATGATTTTATGTAAACCTTTTTCATTTCATAGCAAAGGTAAAATTTCATTCTTCAGGATGTAAAAATTCCCAGGGGTTTTTTGGCATCTTGGCCCTTTCATCTTCTGTCCCCCGCTTCCTGAACATTCTTTATCCCTGGCCCACGTCTACTGAGTGATCCTTTTTCAAAACCCAGTCCTTCTGGCAGGAACTGTTTCCTTAGCAGCTTCCTCCTTCCCCTCCCTTGAGGCCGTCAATACTATATCTGTCTAGTGTATGGACATCACATGCTTAGTTTTTTCTTTTAAAAAGCTGAACCTGCATCTCTACTTAGTTTGCTTAAGTCATATTTATCAGCTATTGGTCTCCTTAAATTCAATTCATATACACATCTTTTTGTCTACATTAGTTCTAGAAAACTGTTAGCCATTAAACCTTCAAATATTTCCCACCTGCCCTTCTATGATTTCTCCTGGAACTCTGTTCAGAGGCGTGTTGGACCAACTCACTTTATCCTTCACGTTAACACATCACTTGACAACACTCCTTGGCAGAGGGGGGCAGCTCTGGTTTTACCAGCAGATCCTGTAAGAGCTACATGTCCAAATTGGGAAAGAACTGATCCTCATGGCAAGGCTGGCCTGGGCTGCGCTCCTGGAAAGCTCTCTGCATGAAATCACAACTAAGCTTTAACAGAGAGAACCTGTGCTCAGAATGTTCCCGCGAGGACAAATGTGGAGCGCACGCATCCTCGGCTGGTCCCCGGGGCCCAGAGATCGAAGCCTGGGGACCAAGAGACAAGGTGCTGGGAGGTGGTCTCCCAGCCAGCCACCCCGGCATGTGCTCTGTGCCACGTGCGGGGACTGCAAGGGCCTCAGTCCTGCCGCTCAAGCTAGAGCTGCTGCCACTTACCAGCTGAGTGACCTCGAGTAGTTACTTACATTCTCTTTGCCTCAATTTCCTCATTTACAAAACGGGGATCATGAGATGGTGTGACTGAATGAAGTAAAGCAGGTAAAGAGTTTAACACAGTGACTGACAGCACTGACTAAACAAGCTATGAGTTAATAGAGATGCAGTACCCGTGGATACGGATGGCCAACTCCGACACCATTTTATAGAAAAGATTTGAGCATCTGTGGCTTCTGGTACCCCACGGGCCCTGGAACCAATCCCTGCAGACACTGAGGGACCACTGCATGCAGTCCATGCCCAGAACTGGTGCCTTGAACGCTAGCTTCCTGGTCGTTATTACATGCTTCCATTATGAACTCAGGCTTGTAAATAACAAGAATTGTGCTTTCATCAAAAGGGGAAATGGCAAATGGACTTATTTCAAAGAAATTACTTCTAAAACAGGTTCTTAAAATCATAGTCCTGTTTCTTATTCAAAATTCTTGTATCAAAAGAATACTACAGAGGGCTTCCCTGGTGGCGCAGTGGTTGAGAGTCCGCCTGCCGATGCAGGGGACACGGGTTCGAGCCCTGGTCCGGGAAGATCCCACATGCCGTGGAGCGGCTGGGCCCGTGAGCCATGGCTGCTGAGGCTGCGCGTCCGGAGCCTGTGCTCCGCAACGGGAGAGGCCACAACAGTGAGAGGCCCGCGTACCGCAAAAAAAAAAAGAAAAAAAAAAAAAAAGAATACTACAGGTACTTCCCTGGTGGCGCAGTGGTCTCCAATGCAGGAGACACGGGTTCGAGCCCTGGTTCGGGAAGATCCCACATGCCGCGGAACAATTAAGCCCGCGAGCCACAACTGTTGAGCCCGCGTGCCTAGAGCCTGTGCTCCGCAACTAGAGAAGCCACCGCAACAAGAAGCCCGCGCACAGCAACAAGACCCAACATGGAGAGGAGAGGGGAGGGGACGGGAGGAGAGGGGAGGGGAAGAAGAAAATACTACAAAGATCACTTATATTTTAGGCAAGGTTAAGATTTTGAAGGGCTCCCTAATCATCACCAAAATGATAAATTACATTCACTACTGAGACACTCTGGTGTAAAAAAGGGTCTATGCTTTAGTGTCAGGAGCTACTCATGAGCAGGATGGCCTCAGACTGGCCACTCAGTCCCTCTGGACTGGATTCGCTCGCTTCTAAAGGAGGGAACATATGTCCTCCTCCTGCCTCAGAGGGTTTTGGAAGGTTCACATGACAATGTCTACAAGAAGTGATCTTTTAAATTACAGGCTTTTATACAATATTAACTATGGTGCCATCTTGTCTTGTGGCTCCTGGGACGTTGGTGCAGTGAAACTGTCAGCTAAATGACCACATCCGCCCTTGCCCCATCCTTCATTCCTTGGCTGCCATGGAAGCCATGGTGACTGGCTGATGGCGGGGGAGGGAGCCACAATAGGACGAGTTTGGGGACATCTGTGAACAGCTAGTCTCCCAGTCCTGTCGTTCCCCTTGGCTGTTCTCCACACCCCACGTCCCAAGCATCTTCACCACCATCCAGAGCCTTCAGGGGCCGCTCAACACCCTGCACACAGCAGGTGTTCAATAGTCCCTGAGATCAGGGACTCAGGGACACCAATCTAAGTGGAATTTTCACCTTTCAGTAAAATCATATACTATTCCTACATTTTTGAAATATGACATACTTAACTCTAAGAAAATTCAGGCACAAAGTATTAAGCTCTACAGCCAGTCTTCCTGGGTTCCAGCTGTGTGACCTTGGACGAGTCATTTAACTTCTCAAGCCTCAATTTCCTGCCTGAAGAACAGAGGTGACGGTAATTTCCACAAAGGCACGGGGCCTGCAGAGTCAGCGCCCATTAACTAAATAACTGTTAATGGGTATCATTTATGAATTATGATCACTGTTAAATTAGTAACAATCATAAGCAAAGTGTTTAGAGCCACTGATGAATGGAAAAATCAGACACCATTTGGTCATGAAAACCGGGAGAGAAAGGCATCACCTTTTTAGGAGGAAGCAAAAAAGGAGGTGAGCCGGCGTCAAAAAAGAAAGGCTAATGTCATGCTAACATATTAGAAACAAATGGAGTTTCTTTAATGATTTGTCAGATGCTGCCAAACACCTGAAAGCACTTTAAACACCATGGACATCAGTTCACAAGGCAGGTCATAAAGCAGTGAGCATAATTCTATTTTCAGTTTCATATGGAAAAAGTTCTGCCACAATTGAAAAAACTAGTACAGTGGGGAACAGTAAACACCAGCTTCTAGGTACAGCCTGTAATTTTCACCCTACTTAGTACCCTGCCATCCTCAATATGAAATTAAACTATTAGATAAGAACACATGAATGTTACATTTTCTTTTTAAACTTGATCTTATAGGCATGATTCTATCAACAGTTTCTTTTTTTTAAATTTTATTTATTTATTTATTTATTTGGTTGTGTTGGGTCTTTGTTGCTGTGCACAGGCTTTCTCTAGTTGTGGCAAGTGGGGGCTACTCTTCATTACGGTGCACGGGCTTCTCATTGCGGTGGCTTCTCCTGTTGCAGAGCATGGGCTCTAGGTGCACAGGCTTCAGTAGTTGTGGCATACAGGATTAGCTGCTCCACGGCATGTGGGATCTTCCTGGACCAGGGCTCGAACCCATGTCCCCTGCATTGGCAGGCAGATTCTTAACCACTGCGCCACCAGGGAAGCCCGGCATCATTTTTTTTAAAAGGAAGAAACAAAGCTCACAAAAGTCTAAAATTACTAGAAAAGGCCCTAAAATGAATAATTAGACACATATTAATCTTTCTTAGCTCAAGGGTTAATTCAGCAAGTTATTATTTAATCACTTGCACACGGTAATCAGAATTCACTTTACATTAATGAAGCACTGGAATAATATTCAAAACCAGAGGCTTCCTTTTAAAGATGAGTACTTGACTGCTTCTGTACCTACCCTATGTGAGGCACCAAGTTTGAGGAAAGTGAATCAGCTTGAAGAAAGGAGGGGGCAGCATCCACCTGTTCCTTTAAGAAAACATCCTTTCCCTCTAACTAGGGGAGAGAGACCCCTGAAATGGTTGAGAACATGCCCTCAAAGTTCTAAAGACCGGAGGAGACGCTGAGGCACTTGTTTCGCTGCTACATAAAAAGAAATCATAATCTTCCCAGGGACACTCAGGGGCTCTAGTTTTGTTCCATCTGGGTTCAGCTAGTTCCATCTGCCTCATTCCAAGCAGGACCCCTCTATTACTCTCCATGAAATCATGGTGGTGGAGAACTTATTTTCTGAGAAGACATCGTTTCTTCCCATGATGATAATAATAATAAAGATGTATATAATAAATGACAATTTAAACATATATATTAATAAATCATTCACTTGGTTATTAATGTACTTTATTGGCAAACAGACCCCTTGTTTTGGTATATTAATCCAGGGAGATAAAGACATATATGCAATGCTTCTTAAAATTTTTGTCTTACGTACTCCCTTGCTCACCCAGAACCTGGCGAAAACTATGCGAAAAAAATTCCTTGTGGTTTCAGGGAGTTGTGGGCGCCTCAATATGATTTTCCTGTAACTACACTTGCACACAACTTACACAGTAACTTTAGTGACATAAACAGTTACAGGAAGTACATACAAGTTTTCATTCACTGTTAAAGGAAAAAAAGTATTTCCCAAATTTCTTAGAAATTATTTAGGAATTCCATACAAGCCAGCCACTACATTTGCCACTAAGGAGTGCCCGTGGTGCCCGGTTCTACAGGAATTGACAGCACAGCCTGGAAAGAATTCAGGAGAAGAGCAGGAATGAGGCACTCAGAGCTCTGGGAAAACCAGCAGAACAGGCACTCAGAGATTTTCAGGAAAAATCTTAGGAACACATTCCTGCATCTTCCCAAACTCAGAAAAACACTCAAACCATTAAGGGAGACATCTGCTCCTGGTCAGCAGTAACCTGCCACCCAAATGTGCGCCTGAGTGCGCGGGCCCTTCTCTAAAGTCACATTCCTGGGACCTCAGCGCCGGAACCGCCCCCCCCCAACTTCCCCCAATAGAACAACTCAGGCTCTCATCTTGCACGTGTTTATCGCAATGGGCACACTGATTACTTAGTAACACCGTCATTAGTTAAGAAGGGAAAACTGACTTGTGTTCTCAGGCCAGTGACCAGCATTTGGAAGGTGTGACCGGCGACCTGGAGAAGGAGCCCCCCCCACCCCCACACACACACCCGGGCTGAAAGTAGGAGGGGATCAGATGGATTTTTATATTTTGCAAAGAGATCAATCATTCACAACGGTGACCACTAAACTGCTGCCTGTCCTAGAAATACACTATGGGAAAAGACTGGGCCGGAAACACCTGGCCCCCACACGGAACGTTCCAGAAGCTCTGCGGACGGGCAGTGTCACAGCTCCCATGTCGAGTAACGTACCCGTAACTTTCCCTTCTCGGTTCTCACGCTTCCGGCGCTCGGATCTGGAGCCGCGAAGGAGCGTGGCCGCCGGAGCGTGCGGGGCCGCTGACCCAGAACACGGCCGCTCCCGTGAGGGGACCCGCCGACCCAGCGCGGCCCTCCGCGGGGCCCGGGTCAGCCCAGCTCCCCTGCCAGCCGCTCCCCGCTGCCCGCGCGCTCCCTGCTCTCGGTCCCCGCGCGCCCTCCGCAGGCTCGGAGGGCCGGCCCGCGCACCTGAGCTCCAGCTGGTCCAGGCTCTCCAGCAGGCGGCTGGAGCGGTCGGCCATGGACGAGGAGCGGCAGAAGCGGCCCTCGTTGGCCTTGGCGCTGATCCTCGCCTGAGCCATCGGCGTCCGGCGGGCGGCCCGAGATCACTGCCTTCCCCGCGCTCCACCCGCCTCCTCTGACACGCCGCCCGCGAACCGGGGAACCGGGAAACGGGCGCGGGTGCACGAGAGCCGGCCGCTGCTCTGTCCGGCGCGGGCGGCCTCGAGGGCGGCGCGGCGGGGAGGCCTTTCTGGGCGCGGGGACGCGTCTCCGCCCCGAACACCGCCCGAGGCGGAGCCCGCGCCCCCGGCCCCGCCCCGCAGGGGCTCCAAGGGGAGCGGGCTTGGGCTGTGCTGGGGTGGAAAGGGCCCTTCATGCAACCGCGGCCGCGGCTCTGGGCACTTTCCCGAGATGAGAACAAGGAGCCTGGAGGCCACAACTGAAGCTGATAGATGTACGGAGCAAGCTGAACCTCTTTTTTTTACACCCGCTCTCATGAAGTCATTTTTAATGACTTTCTTTTGTATTAAAAAGTTACTGGTTGGGACTTCCCTGGTGGTCCAGTGGGTAAGACCGTGATCCCAGTGCAGGGGGCCCGGGTTTGACGCCTGGTGGGGTAACTAGATCCCCATGCATGCCGCAACTAAGAGTCTGCATGCTGCAAGAAAGATTCCCACCTGCCACAACTAAGACCGGGGGCGGCCAAAATAAATAAAATTAAGTACCAAAAGAAAAGATGATTAAGAAAGGAATTTTGGTAAAGCACCCACACATGTTTAAAAAAAGTTATTGGTTGGAATTTGAGTGAAATAATTATTATTTAAGGCCGTTTCACACCCCACTTATTTAAATCTCCAGTTATGAAAAGACGCAGTAGACCACTTGGTCAGACATTATAAAGGTCAGTGAGTGGAATGGGGCTGGGAATACAAAGATGTATCGACTTAAATACTTGCGCTTTGCTCCCATCTCATTATAGCTCTCTGCCTCTAAGGATGAGAATGTACAGGACACCTGAAATGGAGATAATAACAGTTTAAAGCTGCATCACAACCTTTAATCTGAGATCAAAGCCATTGAAATAATTGAACAGAGATGAGGCCTTTAAGGCTTGATCCCAATTCCTCTGAACTCTAAATACTAATAAACTGTTGCTGTAGATTATCTGACCTCATTAAATGTTTTGTCCTATCATGACACCTGGAATCTTTAGACATTTTGTGAATGGTCTGAAAGTCTATCACGTAGCTTTGGAAACGTGGACTCTCTTTCTCTCACACCCTAGACCCAGTGGGCTCCACCTTCAGAGAACACCCAGGCCTACTCCCACTTGCCTGTCCCCACTCCGCTACTCAGGTCTCAGCCAGCATCACTTCTCTCCTGCATCACCGTGATACCCTCCTACCTGGTCTTCCTGCTTCTGCTCTCATGTCTATGCTTAGCACAGCAGCTACAGTCATCCTTCTAAATAAGGCGCACCACACCACTTCTCAGAAACCTTCAGCGGCCCCTCGTTTGTGAAATGGGTAAAAGCCAAGGTCTTCAGAAGAGGCCTCAGAGGACTCCATCTCCTGTTTCTCTCTGAGCTCATCCCGCTCACTCGCCTATGCTAGCCTTCTTGCTTTTCCATGGATGTATCAAGCTCACTTCCAGACTTTTCACCTCCACCTACAGCTCCTCCCCATACACATTTGCTTGGCTCACTCCCTGGCCTTCAGGTCTTTGCTCAAGTTTACCAGAAGGACCTTGACCTCCCTATTACAAATAGCAAGCACTCCTGCCCCGCCCCACCCCCATACTATCTTCCCCTTCCCTGTTTTCCTTCCCCTCTTGTCACCTCTCCCCCAGCTGTGCTCCAGAGAGGAGTGTAGGCTTTGTTTCGCTCACTGGTGTATCTCAAGTGCTTAGAACAGCCACGCTGACATACAGTAAGTACTCAATAAATACTTCGTGAGTGAATGAATAAATGAATTGTTTCAAAGAAATTTAAAAGAAAAAAATGATGGAAAAAAAAGTCTTTAAATTGAGGCCCAGCCGATTGAGTCTTCCAGCTGCACTTGCCCAAGGGTGTCCAGAGCAGTCCCTGTACCTTGTTCTTGGGAGAGGCCAGAGTGGAGGGCCAGGTCGTCAGGGGGACAAGGAGTAGGAGAAAGGGCTGGTCTGGTAGGATACCAAGCATCCAGAAAGAAAAAAAAAAAGCTTCTTAACCGAGATATTTTTATTTAAGACAATCAATGATACCACCAACCAGATACTATCAGTACATTATCTACATATCCTTTTTAAAATAAACATATGTTATCCATCATTGCTTTGACAAAAGTTGTTATTCAGGTATAAAAATAAGGAATCACAATAAAAACTTTTTACAAGAAAAAAATCACAATAAAATAAAAAATGAAAACAAACAGGTAAGCATCACTATCAATGTTAGAAACATTTACTCTTGATAATATTCCCCATAACTTTCTGTAACATCCAGACTACCTCTCCTCCTTGTGTCTAACTTAACTTCAACTTATGAAGTAATTTAAAAGTGATTTTTAATTGCTTATTAAGTAGAAATAGAATCAGTGACAATTATTAATTAAAACATTAAACAACCCAGTTACCTTATTTAAAGGATCATGATGAATTATCCCTTTCCTGTCATATGAAAAGCCTCAGTTACTCTTGACCATAGACACCACACAAGCGTCCTAGTAGAACACAGGCTGCATCCCACCTGTGTGTGGCACCTCCCCTACATCTACTGGACCACTCTTCTTTCTGGAACACTCTTTCTGCTCCTCACTACTGAGCAAGCTCCTGCAGATGTCTTTAAGGTCCGGCTCCATGACTACCACCCAAAGCCTTAACTACTCTAACAAGCAAATTAAAAATACAATGTGGTCACTTTGGAAAAATGACTAGTACATTCTCAAGCTATGATGTGTACTTAAAAAAAAATGCAAGCAGGTAGGACAGAACTGACAGCTTAAGAAATAAAAACACAAATTGGTTTCCAATGTGGATTGAAAAGACTTTATAATAATAATAAAAAAACCCAGTAATACTATTTCACACTAAACTATCTAGTTACAGAGAAAGATCAAAGTTCTAGCCATGATATATTTTTTTTCTGTCTTAAAGAAAAATTTATATTTACAGAAAATTTTAAGTTTGGTAAGTAATTACTACTCGAAATTTTTAGGGATGACATTTCTGGGTCAAATAACTTGAAGCATATACACAAAGACTGTACGACAAACCCCTTCTTAGTCTCCTAATTAGGTAACGTTTTTTATTATTCACAATGTGGCCTCAACATTTAAAAATTAAATATTTAATACCAACAGTAGGAAACTAACATTTTAATGAATAACTAAAATGAAGATACCTCCATATGAAATAAAAATTTTAAAGGGTTAAGGAAGATTACTCCTGAGTAGAACTTTCAACGTTATTTTCTGAAGAATACTATGTTTACACAAATATATATAAAAGAATTAATATTATTAAAAATATGCCTAATTCTATGCAAATTTTTTTACATCATTCCCTTTAAACAGTAGATAATACAAGTCACATAAAAGTCTAAGCAGGGGTTTCCCTGGTGGCGCAGTGGTTGAGAGTCCACCTGCCGATGCAGGGGACACGGGTTTGTGCCCCGGTTCGGGAAGATCCCACATGCCGCAGAGTGGCTGGGCCCGTGAGCCATGGCCGCTGAGCCTGCGCGTCCGGAGCCTGTGCTCCGCAACGGGAGAGGCCACAACAGTGAGGGGCCCGTGTACCGCAAAAAAAAAAAAAAGTCTAAGCAGGTAAAAGGAATGGCAAAAGTTTCTTTTCACTATTTTCAAAGAAAATTTTTTTTTATTCCAGCAATATGCAGCTCTAATTAAAGCAGGGATATACATATGAGTGAAACCCACAAAGAACATTGCTGATAAAATTTTTCATCTCTTTCCATGATCAGTTTCCATTACTCTCTCCCAATAATCAAAGATCTCAAAGGTATTATATATTAGTGCCACATGAGCAGAATTTACAGAAAAAGTGAGCTATGACAGCTTTATTTATATTCATTTTCACTCCTAAAAAAATAAACTAGAATCATCTGTACTGTACAAATAAAATTAAAGAACCAATTCTATTTGGGAAACATATAAACAATAGTCAAGGGCTTTTCTAATTTTTAATTCTTGTAACCTAAATATATGAATTCAAAGTTAACTGGGAAACATGATACCTATATTAGAATTCATGATTTGTATTTGCATTACCATGTATTCTATTCCTCTATACATTTTTGCAAAATAGCACAAAAATACAAAGCAATATCAGATTTTGAACATATGAAAGCAAAAAAAAGTTTTCAAGTACATTTGTACTAGCAGATTTCTGATCTCCTTTAGAAAACAAACTCAAGAATTTATTATCCTGAGTCTCTTCAAGGCCACTTGATGCTGTGTGGTAATATCTTTAATTACATTTCCTCAAGACTTCTTCTAATCGCTTCTTCTAATTCCACATCTGCATTAAAAAACATAGAAGTTTGATATTTAGAGCAGAAAACTAATAAAGATGTGCTTTATGTAGGTCTCATTAACTACATCTGTATTTTCAGGAAGGAAAGGAAATACAAATTGGAGAAACTGAGGGTAACTTGGCAGTTTCTTCATCATAAAATATGACTATTTTCAAATATGAGAATCTGGATATAATCTCAAACTGAATTATAATATATCTGAGCTTAATTATGCTAAGAAACTTGTAAGTAATTTCCATTTAGGGACGTAGAAACTCAACAAACTTCTGGAATCACTAACAGGTAATCACCAGACTCAACGTGGAAAATGAGTATGTATTTCCAAAAAGATTTGAGGTAATGCATATAAGGCTTAAAGCAGAAATAGAAAGCCAAAACCATGAAATGGCAAAATCTCAAAGGCTATTAAAATTTTAGTTTTAAGCTTTCTAGTATCTAAGCAAAGAGTCAAACTCATGGCTATATAATGTCCTCTGAGAAGCATATACACATATGCACTCATTGAACAAATATTTACTGAATGCCCACTGTATACCAGGCACAGAATACAACAGTGAACAAGACTGACATTCTTGTGTTCACAGGTCTTTTTTTCCATTTCCCAAGAATGATGCTACTAAGGTCCAAGAGGGTGGAACTAGGTGTCCGTTTCTTGGCCTTCAGTAGCTTCTCACACCAGATTTATCTCATCCTGTCCAGTCCACGGTCTCCCAGAGCCTACTTGGTTCACAGACACTGGTAATTCTTCTAAGATACAGCCGCACCTTCCTCTGAGCTGGGGCACTAGTGTTATGTAGTTGGCAATTTAAAACACTACAAGCTACTCTACACTGCATTAAGTTAAAGCTAGATTCTGGGTCAGTGAGTTGCCCTAAGATGAATTCAAAGGGATGAAGAAATGCACAGAAAAGCCAAGATGCTCTTAGCAAAGCAGAAAAGGGTGACAAGATTTATTTTTATGAAAACTTATTACAAAGTTACAGTAATTAAGAGCGTGGGGGCTTCCCTGGTGGCGCAGTGGTTGAGAGTCCGCCGGCAGATGCAGGGGACACGGGTTCGTGCCCCGGTCTGGGAAGATCCCACATGCCGCGGAGCGGCTAGGCCTGTGAGCCATGGCCGCTGAGCCTGCGTGTCCGGAGCCTGTGCTCCGCAACGGAAGAGGCCACAACAGTGAGAGGCCCGCGTACCGCCAAAAAAAAAAAAAAAAAAAAAAAAAAAGTGTGGTACCAGTGTAAGAACAGATGAACACACAAAAGGAACAGCATAGACAACTCAGAAACAGACTCATGCATATATGGAAACTAGATTGATAACAAAGGTGGTGATGCAGAAAGGTGGGGAAAGATGATATTCTTAACAAATGGTCAACTAGTAGGCCATATGGAAAAAACCTTAAAATTTACCTCTACCTTATGGAATATACAAAAACACATTTCAGATTTACTGTATATTTAACTATATAATTGT
This sequence comes from Orcinus orca, assembly GCF_937001465.1. Classification (NCBI taxonomy): domain Eukaryota; kingdom Metazoa; phylum Chordata; class Mammalia; order Artiodactyla; family Delphinidae; genus Orcinus; species Orcinus orca. The sequence continues at coordinate 62,060,794 of NC_064568.1, forward strand.
GAAAGGCAAAACAACAAAGCTTCTAGAAGATAATACATGGGAATACCTTCATGACCTTAGTGTAGGTCATTAAATAGGATTAATAATCCTTATTAAATAGGATTCAAAAAACATTATGAAAAAGAATCGTACTTTGGAATGTATTAAAATTACTTTTCTCCACCAAAAGCACCATTAAGTGAGTAAAAAGACAAGACATTGAGTGAGAGAAAATATTTGCAATACATAGATCTTGCTTGTATCCAGAGAGAACTAAAAGATTTTCAACCCAGAAAAATCAATAAAAAGATCATCCAGGGCTTCCCTGGTGGCGTAGTGGTTAAGAATCCGCCTGCCAATGCAGGGGACACGAATTCGAGCCTTGATCCGGGAAGATTCCACATGCCGCGGAATAACTAAGCCCATGCGCCACAACTACTGAGCCTGCGCTCTAGAGCCTGTGCTCAGCAACAAGAGAAGCCACCGCAATGAGAAGCCTGTGCACTGCAACAAAGACTAGCCCCCGCTCGCCACAACTAGAGAAAGCCTGCACAGAGCAACGAAGACACAACACAGCCAAAAAATAAATAAATTAATTAATTAATTAAAAAAAAAAAAAAAGATCATCCAAAAGAAAACTGTCAAGAAATCTGGAAAGGCACTGGCAAAAGATGTGAGGATGGTCAATAAACATTACTCATCAGAAAAATGTAAACTCAAACCACAAAGAAATGACCATCACTAGCTAAAATTAAAAAGACCAATAATTCAATGATTAGTGAAGATGTATCAGTAGATCAACGGGAACTCACATTCAGTACTGGAAGGAAATTGGAACAACCACTTTGGACAAAAACTTGGCATAACCTACTAAAGCTGAATGTCAGCAAGTCCCCGCCGCAGTATACATTCCCAGAAGTGTGGGAATTACTTGTAACAGCCAACCAAATGTCTATAAATAATACATGAGTTGTGATATATGTGTAAAATTATTATAGAGGTATTGAAAATGAACAAACCAAAGCTACATGCTAACAATCAGGTGAATCTGTAAAACAATGTTGACTGAAGGCATCCAGACCCAAAAGAATATAGACTATGCCTGTGCTGTCCAATATGATGGCCACTAAACTATATGTGGCTATTTGTATTTTAATTAATTAAAATTAAATGAGGGGGATGCTTCTAGGGTACTAGTTGTTATGAGTTGAATTGTGCCCCCCCCGGCAAAAAAGGTATGTCCTTACCCCTGGTACCTATGAATGTGATCTAATTTGGAAATAGGGTCTTTGTGGGTGTAAACAAGTTAAGATGAGGTCGCTAGGGTGAGCCCTAATTCAATACGACTGGTGTCCTTATTGGAAGAAAATGCTATGTGAAGATAGACTCATAGGTAGAAGATGGCTCCATGATGATGGACGCAGAGATTAGAGGGATGGATGCATCTAAAAGCCAAGGAATGCCTACAACTGCCATTAACAACCAGAAGCTGTGTGTGCGACAACGACCCTACCAACAGCTTGACCTTAGATGTCTAAACTTTAGAACTGTCAGACAATTTCTTTTGTTTTAAGCCACCTAGTTTGTAGTACTTAGTTGAGGAGCCCTAGGAAATCAATACACTGGCAATATTGTTTTTCTTAACCTGAAAGATGGTCACCTGCTTTGTGAGATGTTTGTACAATTTTTGTGTGCATTACATACACATATACACACACAGAGAACTAAAATTCTGGAGAATACCAGCATATAAGTTGGGGGAAAGGATCAGAGTTGAAGTGTTCCAGAGTCCTTTTACATTGCATAGAGGTAGACAACATGTACCTGTACTTTAGTCTTTAAGTTATATATAAAAAATGTGGTAAAATGCCAAGGTGACCACAAAAAGAACAGAAACACGAATTTTGGGGCCAACCCATACATAGCTTATAAAACAATTTGAAGAAGCAAAAAGAGGAAGCTAAGAATGAAATAGCAAGAGTAAATACAAAAATATTAATATCTGCAATGAACTTATATGGATTAAACTTGCCAGTTAAAAGACTGGATAAAAACAAAACCAATTTCTAAATGGTTCCACTTCTAATAATAGTGAAGTAGCTTATATTGGATTAACTCTTCCATAGATAACAATTATAAAGTATTTTAAGGCACTGAAGAGCAACAAAAATCAGGTACAAACAGGACAAAAGTTGATCACTGAAAGAAGTGAATTTCATGGAGTTAAATTTGCAGCTTTATGGTTTTGTTTTGGTTTATTTTTTGCCTTAGAGCATGCCTCAATCCTTGTGAAACAAAATGGCAGAACTTCACCCAGAAAGTCAACCTCTTTGTGGCCTTGAGGAATCAAAGACAGAGTCTGAGTCTGACAGAGAAGCTGGAAAGTGGAGTTGGCGGCAGGAGGGGGGGGGGACGGGGGGAGGGGGGGGGGACGAGGGAAGGGGGGGTAGGACGAGAGAAAGAAGAGCTCCCAGCAGAAGTGAGAAAGTAACAGAAGAGGATCCTACAAATACTTGGTTGACTTCTGTGTGCTTACCCGGGAGAGGAGCCAAGATTCTCCGTGAAAAGCAACAGTTGGAAAGCTATAAGAAGCAGGCAATTGTAGCGTCGCCTACTGTGGAGGAGGCAGAGTTTGGAGTTTGAGTCTAGAACGTTAACTACCCACAAGGGGAAAAAAACAACTAATGTTCCTCAGGTAAAGTTAACAGAATTCAGAAAATCTATAACTTACATCCACAAACATCCAGTATACATCAAAAATCACTTGACTTGTGGGACTTCCCTGGTGGTGCAGTGGTTAAGACTCCGTGTTCCCAATGCAGGGCGCCCAGGTTTGAGCCCTGGTCCGGGAACTAGATCCCAAATGCATGCCGCAACTAAGGAGCCCGCCTGTGCAACTAAGACCTGACACGACCAATTAAATAAATAAATATTAAAAAAAAAAAAAGAGAGAGAGCTTTCCCATGTATTAGCTTATTCAAAAAAAAAATCACTTGACTTGCAAAGAAACAAGAAATGTGACCCACAGTTCATGAGGAAGAGCAGTCAAAAGAAACTAACCCCCAAGATAATCAAGCCATTGGAATTAGCAGAAAAGGGATTTTAGAAAAGTTATAAATACTTTCAAGGATTTAAGGTTGAGTGGATAGGAAATCTCAACAGAGAACTGAAAACTGTTACAAAAAAAAAAAAACTAAGTGGAAATTCTAGAACTGAGAAATACAATATTTGAAATGGAAAATTTACTAGGGCAGCTTAATACTGGAGGTGTTATAAGGTTGAACAATAAACTTGAAGTCTGAACAATAGAAATGATCAAATATGAAGAACAGAGAGAAAAAAAACTAGAAGAAAATGAACAAACCTGTGGATAAATTTAAGCTAACATATGTATAACTGGAGTTCCAAAAGAAAAGAAGAGAGACAGAGAGTGGGGCAAAAAATTATGAAGAAATAATTGAGAGAACCTATAAACTTACAGATACAAGAAGCTAAGAAAACTCCAAGTAGGCTACAAAGACAACCACATCTAGGGGCATTATCAAAAACTGCTAAAATCAAGGACAAAGAGGAAACACTAAGGGCAACAAGAGAAAAAAAAATGATACTTTACATATTAGGGAACAATAATACAAATTATAGTCACTTGTCATGACAAACAATGGAGGCCACACGATAAGACAATGGAGTAACATCTTTAAAGTGCTGAAGGGAAAAAATACTGGTCAACCAGAATTCTAAAGCCAGAGAAAATATCCTTCAAAATTAAAGGGAAAATAAAGATATTTTTATATAGATGAAAACAGAATATTCAACACTAGCAAAACTGCATTGTATAAAATAGGAAGTTATTTAGGCTGAAGAAAAATGACATCAGATGGAAACTGTAATCTACTGGAAAGAATGAAGGACATTTGAAATGGTGACTATGTGGGTAAATATAAAAGAATATATATTTCTTCTTCTCTTTCTTTAAAACTCACAGCCCTGTTTAAAGCAAAAAATAACATTTTCTTGTAGAATTTATAACAAAAGCAAATATATATATATATTTTTTAGAGCAACCATAAAAATTAAAGAAAAGAGCTAAAACATCAAGTAGGTATATTAAAATAGTAAACATTAAATAAATATAATGGAGTAAAATATAGATATTATAATAATCCAAAAGAAGGCAAGAAAGGGGGAACTAAGAGGTAAAAGAGGGAACAAAAAGAAAATAAAATGGCAGAGAGGAATCCAACCATGTGAGAAATTACATTAGATGTTAAGGGACTAAACAACTATTAAAAAGTAGAGGCTGTTAGAGTAAATCAAAAAGTAAGATTGAACTTTACGGTGTCTATAAGAGATGTAGTTTCAAAATAAAGACATAAATAGATTGAAAGTAAAAGGATGGAAAAATATATACCGTGAAAAATTAAGCATAAGAAAGCTCGAGTAGCTATATTAGTATCAGAAAAGAAGATTTCATGATAAAAGGTATTACCAGAGATAAAGAACATTTCATAATATCATAATGAAAAACAGGTCATTTCATTACGAAGACACATCAGAAATGTATATGCAACTAAAAACAGAACTTGAAAATACAAAAATATAAAATGAGGGAACTAAAGAGAAAAAATAAATCTACAATCATTGATGAAGAAGTTCACTGTTCCTACTGTAGTAACTGAGAGATCAACTAGATTAAAAAAAAATCACAGTAGATCTGATATTATCAACCACCTTGACCTAATTGACATGTATAAAATACTTTACTTAGTAAACACAGAAAATACATTCTTTTCAAGTGCGTATGGAATGTTCATCAAGACAACCCACATGTTGGGCCATAAAAGTCTCAATAAATTTCAAAAGATTTAAATTTCACAGGGTATACTCTCTTACCACAACAAAATTAGATTAGGAATGAATAATAAGACATTCAAATATTTGGAAATTAAACAATATACTTCTAAAGAGCCAAGAGATCAAAGGAGAAAATATAAGGAAAATCAGAAAATATTTTAAACTGATAGCAAAAATACAATATGAAAAGGTGTGGAACACGGCAATAAGTAGAGAATTGACAAACTACAGTCTATGGGCCAAATCCAGTCCACCAGCAATTTTTGTAAATAAAGTTTTATTGGATACATCCACACTCATTTATGTATTGTTTAGGGCTGTTTTCATGCTATAATAGCAGAGCTGAGTAATTGTAACAGACACCACAAAGCCTAAAATGTTTACTATCTGGTATTTTACAGGAAAAGCTTGTTCACCCTGGCTTAGAGGGAAATAAACACCTTTAAATGTTTACATTAGAAAACAAGAAAAAATTTAGGTCAACAATCTAAGTGTCACATTAAAAAGCTATAAAAAATGAGAAAATTAAACCCAAAGTAGAAGAAAGGAAATAATAAAGAGCAGAAATCAGTGAAATGGAAAGCAGACCAAAAAGAGAGAAATTACCAACTAAAAACAGTTCATTCCTTGAAAAGACTAAATAAACTGATAAACTTTTAGTTAGTGATCAAGAAAGAGAGAAAACAAAAATTACCAATATCAGGAAAAAATGAGAAGATATCACCAGAGATCCTACAGAAATAAAAAAATATGTAATAAAGGAATATTATTATGAACAACTTTACATTGGTACATTTGACAATCTAGGTAAAATGGACAAATTTCTTGAAAAACACTATTCTCGAACACTAACACAAGATTAAACAAAATCTACCTATAAATATATTAAAGAAAGTAATTATTTTAAAAATTATTTATTTATTTAATATCTTTATTTGGAGTATAATTGCTTTACAATGTTGTGTTAGTTTCTGCTGTACAACAAAGTGAATCAGCTATACATATACATATATCCCCATATCCCCTCCCTCTTGAGCCTCCCTCCCACCCTCCCTATCCCACCTCTCTAGGTTGTCACAAAGCATCGAGCTGATCTCCCTGTGCTATGCAGCAGCTTCCCACTAGCCATCCATTTTACATTTGGTACTGTATATATGTCAATGCTACTCTCTCACTTCGTCCCAGCTTCCCCTTCCCACCCTGTGTCCTCAAGTCCATTCTTTATGTCTGTGTCTTTATTTCTGCCCCGCCACTAGGTTCATCAGTACTGTTTTTTTAGATTCCATATATGTGTCTTAGCATATGGTATTTGTTTTTCTCTTCCTGACTTACTTCACTCTGTATGACAGACTCTAGGTCCATCTACCTCATTACAAATAACTTTGTTCCTTTTAAGCGCTGAGTAATAGTCCATTGTGTATATGTGCCACATCTTCTTTATCCATTCATCTGTCAATGGACACTTAGGTTGCTTCCATGTCCTGGATACTGTAAATAGTACTGCAATGAACACTGTGGTACATGTATCTTTCTGAATTATGGTTTTCTCAGGGTATATGCCCAGTAGTGGGATTGCTGGGTCATATGGTAGTTCTACTTTTAGTTTTTTAAGGAAGCTCCATACTGTTCTCCATAGTGGCTGTATCCATTCACATTCCCACCAACAGTGCAGGAGGGTTCCCTTTTCTCCACACCTTCTCCAGCATTTGTTGTTTGTAGATTTTTTGAAGATGGCCATTCTGACCAGGGTGAGGTGACACCTCATTGCATTTTTAAAAAATAAATTTATTTATTTTATTTTGGCTGCATTGGGTCTTTGTTGCTGCATGCAGGCTTTCTCTAGTTGCAGCGAGCGGGGGTTACTCTTCGTAGCGGTGCACAGGCTTCTAATCGCGGTGGCTTCTCTTTTGTGGAGCACGGGCTCTAGGCGCACGGGCTTCAGTAGTTGTGGCTTGCAGGCTCTAGAGCGCAGGCTCAGTAGTTGTGGCACACAGGCTTAGTTGCTCTGCAGCATATGGGATCTTCCCAGACCAGGGCTCAAACCCATGTCCCCTGCATTGGGAGGCAGATTCTTAACCATTGCACCACCAGGGAAGTCCCTCATTGTGGTTTTAATTAGCATTTCTCTAATGATTAGTGGTGCTGAGCATCTTTTCATGTGTTTGTGGGCAATCTGTATGTCTTCTTTGAAGAAATGTCTATTTAGGTCTTCCGCCCATTTCTGGATTGGGATGTTTGATTTTTTGAATTTGAGCTTCATGCGTTACTTGTATATTTTGGAGATTAATCCTTTGTTGGTTGCTTCGTTTGCAAATATTTTCTCCCATTCTGAGGGTTGTCTTTTCGTCTTGTTTATGGTTTCCTTTGCTGTGCAAAAGCTGTTAAGTTTCATTAGGTCTCATTTGTTTATTTTTTATTTTACTTCCATTACTCTAGGAGTTGGGTCAAAAAAGATCTTGCTGTGATTTATGTCATAGAGTGTTCTGCCTATGTCTTCCTCTAAGAGTTTTAAAAATATGGAATGCTTCACGAATTTGCATGTTACCCTTGCACAGGGGCCATGGTAATCTTCTCTGTATTGTTCCAATTTTAGTATATGTGCTGCCGAAGTGAGCACAGTAAATTTATTATTAAAAGACTCCCCAGAAAGAAAACTCCAGACCCAAATAGTTTTACCAGTGAATTCTCTGAAACATTTAAACATTTAAAGAAGAAATAAAATTGGTCTTAGAGTGAATATACAACAAAATGGCAGAGTAGGCAGCTCTAAACACAGAAATACTGAAACACAAGCAGAAACTGTCAGAAACGACTTTGTCAGAAGTCTGGAAAACATTCACAGCAACCAAGCAAACACTGAATCAAGAAAAAGGCAAATAAAAGCAGTAGGAAAGCCTCATGGTATTTTCACTTGCCCTCTCCTCACCACCTCCCCGTGCCTCCGCAGCAGCCTCGAAGATGGCAGCCCATACTCCTCGTGTGGGACCCTGGTCCCTGGTTCCAGACAGAGCAGAGCAGAACTCACAAATTATTGTGTTTGTTCTAATCTGTCTGGGGGCTACCTGAAGGACTGAAACAAGGCATTCATCTCTATTTTACGAAGCTCAGAACCCACTCAGGGCAGAAAAGCAGGCTGCATTGCTCAGAAACACTGTAAGACAAATAAAAAGCCCACAGCCTGGGGTAAAAGATTATGGTTGAGACATACAATAGAACACTTAATATCTGAGAGGAAAAGCCATGAAGAGAATTTCCTTGGGAAATCAGGGCATTCAAAAGCACCTATGTGTACTGGGGAATTTAGGACCCAGGACACGATGCATGCTCAGAAAATACCTCAGAAGACACCAAGCCTTCACCACTGGCTGATCTGTAGGTTCAGTGCAAGCCTGGCTAAATGCTGAAGGGCCCTAGCACACAGCCAATCTGCAAAACCAGAGAGAGGTTGCTTTTTGTTTTGTTTTGTTTTGTTTTAGCTCCTGGTATTCAAGGAAATCTCTGTTAAAACACTAATTGAACAAAAGCTTAAAGGAACAGAGACTTCAATGACCAGATGTGACAAGGAATACAGTTATTGCAAAAATGGTTTGGAAAAGTAACTAAACAAATGGACAACCGTAGCCTTTGACAATCACGAACAGCAAACTCTGGGGAAGAGGTAGAATCTGATTTCCAGAGGTACTACATTATAATATTTGCACATCCAATTTTCAACAACAACAAAAACACAGATAATACAAAGAAACAGGAAAGTATGGCCCATTCAAAGTGAAAAAAATTGAGTTAAATTATCCCTGAGGACACCAAGACATTGAATTTACTAAACAAAGACTTTAAACCAACTGTCTTACATACGTTCTAGGAGCTAGAGTAAACTATGGACAAGGAAGTAAAGGAAACCAGTAAAACAATGTATGAATAAAATGAGAATATCATAAAGAGATTGGAATTATGAAAGGCCACCAAATAGAAATTCTGGAGCTGAAAAGTACAACTAAAATGAAAAATTCATTACAGGAGTTTAACAAAATTAAGCAGACAGAAAAAAGAATCAGCAAATTAAATGTCCCAGATTTGATGAAAGATATAAATCTACACATCCAAGAAGCCCAACAAACTCCAAACAGGAGAAACTCAAAGAGATCCACACTGAGACAAATTATAGTCAAATTGTCAAAAGCCAAAATCAACAGAAACAGCAAGAGAGAAGCAACTCATCACATGTAAAATTTTTAATAACACTAATAGCTTATTTCTCATCAGAAATCATGGAGACCAGAAGGCAGTGAGATATATTTAAAGTGCTGAAAGGGAAAACAAAACCAAAACTGTCAAGCAAGAATTCTATATCCAGAAAGAATCGAGAAGAAATCAAGACAAAGCTAAAGGAGTTTGTTACTAGCAGATCTGCCCTGCAAGAAATGCTAAGGGAATCCTTCAAGTTGAACTGAAAGGACATTAGACAGTGACTCAAATCTATATGAAGAAATAAAGAACATTTATGGCAAATATGTCCTTGTTTTTCTTTTATATGTCTAAGTCTATGTTTCTCTTATTCTCTTTTCTCTCTGCCTTAATTTCACTCTCTTTGAAAGAGAGGTAATATGACAAAATAAGAAAGAACCCAGTAATGGGAGTTAGAAGACCTATATCGAACCATGCTCCAATCATTTTGAGGCTGTGAATCTGAAGACAAATTACTTAATGTTTGGAAGACTAAGTTTTTATGTAAAATAAGGAGAATATTCTGACTCTCATAAGTTGTTAAGATTAAGAGCAGTTTTCAAAGTATTAGATTTTTCATAAGCATTAACTGAAGTTAAAACTGAACACACTAGTCTCTTATCCTTTCTTTGTGGCCACAGTATAGAGTTTTACTGTTTATGTTACATTATAATATTAATAATTATACTGATGACTGCTATTAATTGAAGGAACTCTAAGGCAAATTGCTGACATTTACAGAAAGACTTTGCATTGGCAATCATCCACATAATGCTGTCTTCTTTCTTTTCCAAGGATTTGAGTCAGAATACCTCTGTTAAGTGTGCATGCTTCCAGAGCACACCTTACATGCAGGTAACAGTGACTAATGATAATGATCAAAATCATAGGGAATTCTCTTGTTAGTGGTTAGGACTCTGCACTTTCACTGCCAAAGGCACAGGTTCAATCCCTGGTCGGGGAACTAAGATCCTGCAAGCTGTGTGGCCAAAAATAAATAAATAAGTCACAATAACAGCAGCAGCAACCAATACATACACTGCTTACCATGTGCCAGGCTACTCTAGTAAGGTAGGTATACTAGTATTCCTGAGGAAACTGACACACAGTGAAATTAAGGGACTTGCACAATATTATATAACTTGTAAGCAGCAGAGCTGAAATAAAATAGGACCTTTATGATTGACTTGGGTAGTTACAATCTGATACAGGTCTACAGAGAACAACAAAGAATGAGACAGAAGACTGGAGATAAATCATGGTGGGCGGAGACGCGGCGACAAGAGAAACTGCCTTTCCTCAAGGCAAAAAGATCATAAGCAAATTGATCCTGCTTTTTGCCACTCATTTGTCAGGCTTTTAAAGTGTTGTGTTGGGAAGGGAAGGAATGAGAAGAGATTTGAGAAGTTACTTATACTTCTTTGAGTTTTGCTATTAGGTCTAGACTAGAACATCACTTTGCTCCCATGGTGCAGGGTCAACAAAATCACCCAATATTCTCCCAGCCAAATGGCCTCTGTCTTAATTTCCTTTATTCAGTTATAGGGAGATGGGTCCTCGTAGCTCTAATGTGTTATAAGTTTATTCATTCAACAATCATTTAGTGCTAAACACTGTGCTAGGTGTTGTTGAAATAAAGATAAATGAAACATGATCCTACTCCTTGAGGAGCTCATGGTCTGGTGGGGATGAGAGATGCAAACAAAAAAAATGTTTAAATTGGAGGGATTCTAGGAGTGGTAGTGGGTAGCTGTCTCTAAAAATGGAAGATCTAAGAGGCACTGATCAAACAAAATTGTCTACAAAATTGGTAATTCTATATGGTTCAACCTAAGAGATGATATTTGAGCTAGTTCTTGTTGGGGGAAAAGAAGGGGCAAAGGAAGGTATTAGAGGCAAGTACAGAGGAGGCCACACTCCCTAACTTACAAGTGTAACACTATGTGCTTCTCACACTCATTTTACATAAAGCATCAGGAAATGAAAGAAAACACACACGTAACACCACTTTGATTTTTCTTGAAATTAGAGCATTATATCCTTTCTTCATAGAACAACTAGTTAAAAGTTTGAAGTATCTTTTCTTGAATCCATTAATGGTAATCCTTCTTCCAAACTAAGACATGATAAAGATGTAAAAACTCTCAAAATCTCCCAACCATAAAATGTATTACATAGATAACAAAACACTAGAAATTCTGGTACATATTCATTTATACACATCTCAGATTTCCTGGGTTAGCTAGGAGCCCACAGAACTGTGGAGGTTTCTCAAGTGTGTTTATTTAAAAGTTATAATTTTGTTTGGCATTTTCCATGGGATTAGTCATGGGTAGTACATGAAGGTTGCAAAGTCTGAGCTACTTAGATGCTCAACGGTGTTTATCTTTTCATGGCCTTGATAAACAACTTAGCTGGCAGTTTTTGTTTAAAACTCACAAAATGTTCTTTCACCTGTTTAACTCATCATTATGTGGCTGCTAAGCACTGAGCCAGACCTTGCAAGACCATGTTGGGAAAACAAGTTGGTCAGAAAACTTGCTTCCAATTAGGCTGCAGATTTACTGCCAACTTTGTTTAACCAGTGAATTTTGACTATAAGAGGGAAAGATCAGTCTTCTACTTCACTGAATGGATGAATCAGTTCCACTGCCACACTCAAATTTCCAACCCCAGATAGCACAAAGATCCAGTGTGCTCCTAGTCAGACTAATTGTACTCTAGGAGAGCGCAAGGAGACGTGCAGAAACAAACCAGGTGGCCATTCTGTGTGTGCTTGTTTTGCTACGTTTCCCTCTCTAATTACACATTTCCACTCTCAAATCTCCACCAACAAATACTACACTGGAACTATACTATGACTCCTACTGTCGTCCTTGAATGTCAAAGATGCCAAAAGAAAAGTTTCAACTACTTTAGTGAAGGTTCAAGTATTTTCCAAAATCTGTTGTTTCACTTCCCCCCAGGGTTATTAAAAAGCACAGTCTGTTATGGAAAAACCATAGTAAAAACTGGACTTATGTCACAACCAAATAGTGGTACAGCAAGTAAATTATTTGATGTGAAGTAATATAAAAAGTTCTCTTTAACCTATGGAAGGAAATACCTTTTCCTTTAAGAGGAGGGAAACATAATTAATTTATTTAAAAAGTCCACTAATATTCAGATGTAAGTGCTTGCTTTTATAGTTCTACTGCAAAACTTTAATATTCTTAATTTAATACTACTCAAAATAAATAAAAATTAGGACACCAAAATCTTCTCCTATCCCTGGAACAGCAACTTTTTCTGCAAAGGGTCAGAAAATATTTATTTTAGGCTTGGTTGCGGGGTGGGGGAGGATCTATTATTTGTATCACAACTACTCACCCTTGCTCTTGCGACATCAAAGCAACAGCGCAGACAATACTTACACAACAGAGTGTGGCTGAGCTCCAATAAAACCTTATTTACAAAACCAGGCAGTCGACTGGCTGATTTCTCTTTTAGCCCCTAAATCATCTTACACGAGGAAATGCAAACTATCCTTTAAATGAGAGAACAATTTTTTTTTTTTTTATACTCAGTGGTAGGAGGGATGAAGTGAAAGAGGGAGAAATTTAAAAAAAACATACAGATACAGTCAGGAAGGGATTAGGTTACCTTCTGTGGATCTGAATTCTTCTCCCATTGAAGTACTCTTCATACCCAGGTTATCATCACTGTCACATTCTGTAAAGAAGAATAAATTCAAATGTACTTCTGAAAAAGTTTTGTGCCATAATTTATGTATTCTAAGACAATGTGACTTTCAATGACTTCTCCCATACCCAAGCTTACTAATTACAATCCATTAGTATTACACAACTTTCCTTAGAGATTTGTGTGTTTTTTAATGCTTACCAAATAATATTACTTAAATTGAGAAAAAGATAAAAATGAATGAAATAGGCAATTTGATTTTGGCTCCATATTCAAAAAATTATTTGAAAAAGTTCTTTTTGCATGTTGAGGAAATATAAAATCCTAGTATATTTTTAAAAACTGTGTATTTTAAAAAGCTAGTATGTTTATTTGGATCTAGCAAATAAACTCCGAAGTTTCATTTGCATGAAATCATCTTTAAAAGATTTTTAATGATGACAGATAAAATTCTCCTGTATTTTGAAAATCATATGCATTCATCTCTATAGAGACCATAGATTTATATTAACAGTGTCTCTGCATGGCACAAACTCACTTGATGCCTTATATGCTTACTGAGAGACCTAAGGCTTTAAAATAATGACATGACTGACCGGGTATTACAAAAGTCACTTAAAATATGAACGTGGTACCATCAGGGACCCAGTATTTGGCTTTCCACCTTAACTACATTTAAATCAATTTCTATCAGAGTGACTGAATCAGGGTTTAAATAACCCTGATTGTGTATTCAATACAAATCACATGGACGTATTTGCTTCTGTGAAAATATATAAAAACTAACAATATACATTTAAAAATTTATCAATATATCACTGTTTATAAATAAAAACCACTATATTTCTCTTATATTCCTTTGCTGCAAAAATTTATTACGAGTCACCTTTTGCTATTCCAGCAAAAAAAACTATTGCTTTTTCTATAATATGTTATATACACCTACTACTTCAAATATTTCAAGCTGTGTTTTAGTGAAATAAAACATTACATTTACAATTTGAAGAACAAAAAATTTAGTCTTAAAACATTAGGAACAAAGAGAAAATACCCAAGGTTTCTTTTATTACAATTCAAAGTCAAGGCCAGTCAAAAGCAGCATGTGGTAACTGGCCTAAACAATTCATCATGGCAACCAAGACCTAAGGCAAAACTGCAGGTTTGAATCATAAGGTTTAGCTTGACACTAGGTTGTAAAAATTTTTAAAGGTTTCGTTTGCCTCAATCAGCCCCCCATCTGTAGAACAGAGAAAATCATGAATTTTTTCCCTATTTTTCAGTACCTTGCACAGAATTAACTGTATCATATAGATTTTTAGGATGGTGCCCAAAGCAACAACCTATATAGTCTCATCAACAGGCTGAGCAAGCAGGCAGATAGATGCTTAGAATTAGGTTCAACAACTATTTCATATAGGGCATGCCACTGCTTCAATCACCTACACTTTCACAGCATGGGTGAATTAGTATGTTCAACTTTTAAGATGGCTTTAAAAACCTGTATAATTGGTACCAACCATACTTAATGCCTTCATCCCATTCATTCCAAAATGAAGACACAAACCAAACAGACATAACAAAGTCCCAGGGCCATAAACCAGACAGCCCAAGGACAGTGTTCAGATTCAACAAAAATCATGTCAAAGCACAGTAAAGTCTGTTTTCAATTTAAATTCACTAATTCATAACAGCCTATGCTCAAGTCCCTCCTTGCATTACCTAAGAAAAAATATTCTAGGAAAGTTCAAACTTTACATAAAACTGGAAGGAAGATGTTTAATTACTGAAGAACTATAAACAACTGAATACACAAAACTGTGTTTTTAAAAACTGTTTACATAAAGCAAACAATGTTCTTGAACTAACCTACAAGATACAGGCAAGTTCTATTACATAAACAGATCTTTAAGAGCCCAGAGAATTTTTTTATATAAGCAATGGCGGTGACTAATGAAATAGTAGAAAATGGCAACTCAGAAATTCAGTCATCAAGAATGTGGTTGAAGTAGGTCCAATAACACAACACTCTGGAAAGTAAAAGCAAACAAACAAACAAAACCTTAAAATGTATGGTCAAGACAGTAAAAACAAGTACCATAGTTATTTTATTTTACAAAGAGCATACTACAAGCCAGGAGCAGCGTCACGGGGTAAATAAAAATGGTGCTAGCGTGGTCCCTTTAACTCAGCCTGCCCTCACACTGAGACTGCATTTCTACAGTCTGAAGAAAAGAAAATGGGGCTTCTTGGTTTACTTACAAGACAAAAGATCCCAGAGAACTTACAATGATAAGTTGGCCATGCTTGACACATAATCAGCTTACTTTTTAAAGTACCAGAACCCCCAGAACCCACAATCAAATCTTTTTACCTTCTAGGGAAAAAAAAAAAAAAAAAGCATCTTCCTAAATGTTATTTTCATCTATACACACTCTGCACTGCCGTTAGACTGCAACAGAGCGTCTCATCTTCATTCCTCAAGGACATGGTAAGAGCGAACAATGCACAATGGATTCTCTACATAATAAAATCAGGGCTTTGTGTCAGTGAAAGCCTCAGCCTTCACAGGTGATGGCTGTGTGGCCTCAGGCAGCTATTTTAACCTTCCTGGGCCTCTGCTCCCTCATCTATGAAAGGGGGCGATCTAATATATCCTAACTCACAGCGTTGAAAAGAGGATTAAACAACACGCAGAAGTTCTTTGAACATGTTTAAACATCTTCAAACACTACAAATACAAAAGGCAGCTAGCATGGTGGCTGGCACACAGTAGGTCCTTAATAAAGGTTAGTTCCTTTTACTTCTTTAAAACAACAATTGAAATGACAAGTGATATCTGCATCTTTGAAACATGAGGCTTGAGTTAGAATGAACACATATTTGTGAATAAAGTGTGAAAAGCATAAAAGAAGAAAAAGTCTACCTGGCTCCTCTGACTAGGATCACTAGAAAGGATCCATGTATCTTGGTAAATTTTTAAAAAGTGAAAATGAGTACAATATAAAATAGAACTGATGAAGGATAAGGGGCCCAAAGGTGTCAATTCAGGACAGATTAGTATTTTTACACATCTCTACAGGGATTTACACATATATCATAGCTGTAATCAAAACGTTGGTGCTGGAACCCTGATGCATAGAAGGAGAGTGAGTTTAAAGGGCAAAAACCATGACACATTCAAATCTCAAACTTAGTATAAAGGCTCACCTTGCTAGAGAGGGTAACTGATTTAACCCAAGTCAGAGATCTAACAAAGTAGCAGCAGTAGCACTACTTACCTGTCCTCTCCCTACCAAGCAAAGATATAATAAGACCTTATGACCAAATGACTGACATTCATACATGGAGCCAGCAACTTCCCAATACCTCTATTTCTACTGAAATAAGTATCTCCTGAAAAAACTTTCAATTAACTGAAAAACTGGCAAAAAAGAAAGTATAAGATACCATATGATCACTGATTCTGACAACACTATTCAATAGATTCTTCCTGTTTACACAGGAGTAATAAAACCACTTAATGGTCCTAATAATGGAAAATTTCTGAAAAGTTATAAAGAAATAAGAGGTTCAAGCTTGTATCATTTGTCTATGCTATGGCAGAGATTTTAAAAACGTGAAAAATCATCACAATGCTTATAAAACATGAGAGAACTTCTCACTGTGTGTTACTTGTAAGAGAATTTGTGGGGTGGCTGGTTGGTAACTAGGAGCCTTGAAACGACAGATGCCCGAAGCTGTACGTGATATTGTATGTACAGTAAGTCCCCTACATACAAACAAGTTCCGTTCCGAGAGCGCGTTCATAAGTCCAACAAAATTAGCCTAGGTACCCAACTAACACAATCAGCGATATAATACTGTACTGTAATAGGTTTATAATACTTTTCACACAAATAATACATAAACACAAAAAATAAAGAAAGCATTTTTAATCTTACAATACAGTACCTTGAAAAGTACAGTAGTACCAGCTACATCACCGCTGCTTTTACGCTTGCTTCTGGACATCCTGGGCTTGAAATAAAGATACTGTACTACTGTACTCTATATAGTAATGTACAGTAAAGTACACAAAAACACAACCACTTGTAGAGGACGCACGCATGTGACAAGGTATGCCAGACACGTGAAGTAACTTACGTGATTGGACATGCGAATGCACGTTTGTAAAGTTTGCAACTTGAAGGTTCATATGTAGGGGACTTACTGTACATGTCCATTTGGGGGAAAGAGGTTTGGAAAGCTTTTTTCAGATTCCCAAAAAGGTCCATCGACGCCTACCCGCAAACCACACTGCCTTAAAATAACTGGTTGTCAGATCTGAAGATAGCACACGGGGTTAAGCTAGATGAAAGGAGTTACCCTGGCATTCTTGTGGTAACCAAAACTACACTACAGGCCCAACACGAACTGCAGTATTTGTGGACACTGAGAGATGTTTCTCAGTCACAATACATATTAAATATCATTTCTTAACAAAGACTGTTACTCTACTATTCAGAAAGCCATTTATTAGGAAAGGTGAAGGAATAAAGTTACCCAAGAAAGTCACTGTTGATTTTTCTTATTATAAAGTTTATTAGCAGGCAGTTTGATGCCTTTCAATCTTCCATGAAGAAAAAAATTTGTCTTAAACTGAATCTGAACATACTGTGATTCAGCATAATATTTTTTTAAATTTTAGAGTTATAAAAGCATCTTTAAATCCAGACCTAAATAAAATATGTGACTTAAAGACTACACTTCTTTGGCCACTTAATTTTAATAATTTTCATTACTTTTAAAATGTAGTGGCTATAGCACATGAAAAGATGCTCTACATCACTAACCATTAGGGAAATGGAAATCAAAAACAAAATGAGATGCCACTTCGCACCCATTAGGATGGCTACTATAAAAACAAACAAAAGTCAGAAAATAACAATTGTTGGCAAGGATGCAGAGAAAATGGAACCCTTATGCACTACTGGTGAGAATGTAAAATGGTACAATCCATGTGGAAAATTAGTATGGAGATTTCTCAAAAAATTAGAAAAAGGACTTCCCTGGTGGTGCAGTGGTTAAGAATACACCTGCCAATGCAGGGAACATGGGTTCGAGCCCTGGTCTGGGAAGATACCACATGCCGCGGAGCAACTAAGCCCGTGCGCCACAACTACTGAGCCTGCGCTCTAGAGCCCACAAGCCACAACTACTGAGCCTGCGTGCCACAACTACTGAAGCCTGCGCACCTAGAGCCCGTGCGCCACAGCAAGAAAAGCCACCACAATGAGAAGCCCATGCACCGCAACAAAGAGTAGCCCCCACTCACCGCAATTAGAAAAAGCCCTTGAGCAGCAACGAAGACGGACATAGCCATAAATGAATGAATGAATTAGAAATAGAATTACCATATGATCCAGCAATTCCACTTCTGGGTATATACTCATAAGAACTGAAAGGAGGATCTCGAAGAGATGTCTGTATCCCCATGTTCACAACAGCATGATTCATAATAGCTGAAGCATGGACGCAACCCAAGTGTCCATCAATGGATAAATGGATAAGCAAAAGGGGGTATATACATACAATGGAGTATTATTCACCCTTAAAAAGGAAGGACATTTTGACATAGGCTACAACATGGGTGAAACCTGAGGACATTTTGCTCAGTGAAATAAGCCAGTCACAAAAATACAAAGGCTGCATGATTTAACTTACACGACATACTTAGAGTAGTCAAATTCATAGACAGGAAGCAGAATGGTGGCTGCCAGGAGCTGGGGAAAGGGGAGTGTGGGGTTGTTTAATGGGTATGGAGTTTCAGTTTTGCAAGATGAAAAGAGTTCTGGGGATGGATGGCGGTGATGGCTGCACAACAATGTAAATGCAGTTAATACCACTCAACTGGAGACTTCAAAATGGTTAAGATGGTAAATCTTATGTATATTTTACTACAATGAAAAAAATGGAAAGAAAAAGTAAAAAAATATATAGTGGCTAGTAACCATATTTCCTTTTTACAGTAGTAATAATTAATAATAGCTGCTATTTACTGAGCACCTATGCTCTTTCCTATGCTATGCTAGACACTATACGTATCACTAATTCTTACAACCTTATAGATATGAAAAGTGAGACTCAGAAAAAGTTGAGTAACTTGCCTGAAATCGCACAGCTAAGAAGCAGAAGTCAGTATTCGAATCAAAGACCATGCCCTTCTTTATGCACTGCATGGTCTCTGTATTTCACAAAAATTCAGAATAAAGTATACATGTGTCCCCAAAGAGCAGTAAGTTCAAACGAGCACTGATTACAAATGAATGATTAAAAAAAAAAATACCTAGAGAATTCTATATTCTGACATAGAGAGTGGTTTATGACACTGATGAGTGAAAAAGGAAATTAAAGTATATGTCAAAAAAAAAAAAAGGCTAGAGCATAAGAGACATTAAGAAAAGAACATCGGTATATAACAATAACCTATACTTTACCTCCAACCCTAATATACCCATGCAGACCTACTCATATGTAGCTCTCATTCCAAATAAAGTTGAAAGAAAGGCAAATCCATTACAGGTCTCATGTTCTAAATTACAAAAGAAATGCTCCCCAGAGCAGCAGCATAGGAGGAAGAAAAGGGGGTGGGCCTAGGTAGCAAAGGTAAAAATTTTAATATTTTTCAAGATATTAAGTAGATGTTGTTAAGGATCGGGAAAGGGATGGTAAAAGAATGGGAGAAAAAGAGGTTAAAAAAAGCCACAGACACATAGGGCACTCCATTCAATACTCTGTAATGACCTATATGGGAACAGAATTTTAAAAAGAGTGAATAGGGACTTCCCTGGTGGTCCAATGGTAAAGAATCTGCCTTCCAATGTGGGGGACGCAGGTTCAATCCCTGGTCAGGGAACTAAGATCCTACACGTCATGGGGCAACTAAGCCCACGCACCACAACTACTGAGCTTGTGCACCTCAACGAGACAGCCCACGTGCCACAAACTACAGAGCCCACGCACCCTGGAGCCCATGGGCCACAACTAGAGAGAGAAAACCCGCACGCCACAACTAGAGAGAAGCCCACACACCGCAACTAGAGAACTAGAGAGAAGGCTGTATGCTGCAATGAAGATCCCACATGTCGCAACTAAGACCCCACACGGCCAAATAAATAAATATTTTAAAAATAATAAATAAATAAATAAGAGTGGATATATGTATATGTATAACTGACTTACTTTGTTGTACAGCAGAAACTAACACAACATTGTAAATCAACTATACTCCAATAAAAAAAATTAATTAAAAATTTTAAGAAAAGAAAGAAAAGAAAAAAACCCGCCAGACAGAAAAAGCAAGTGAATGAAAACAGAAACTACAGAATAAGAAGACAAAATTCAGTACTGAATCATGACATAAATATGCAAAACAGAGCTGATTTTTCTTTAAAGAGCACAATTGTGCCAGTAGCTTAATGGTTCCTAACTTTGCAAAGTGAATTGATCCAACGCAGTGAGTGGTTAGAGCAAAGTTCTTCAGAATAGATCTTCAATCAAAATGTGGCTCTATATATGTAGAAAGAAGAAAATAGCTAGGAGGAGAGCACACTTGGACAATTTAAAGGCATATAATAAAAATTCCAAAAAGTAGTCAGTTTTTCATTGAGATCATTCATCAATACCTTCAAACCATATTCATGGCTGCAAATTATTAGGATATTTAAAAATTACTCTTTTATTCTCTCCTACCCACATTTCAGAAATTACAAAAACCAAAACCAAAACCCATCTGGATCCCTAGAATTACATCCTTTCTTAAATACTGGTTAGTGAAATTGGACATCAGCATGCCCTTTCATTGAACAATCTCAAAAAGGCAGAGAAGAGTGTAGGACAGCGGATGCCTAGCCCTTCAAGGCAATAAAGATCTTTCAGGGCATCATTTTGTCACTGTCAACCTCTTAAATTTTTATTTTTTTATTTTTTGGTATTGCCATATTAGCATTTATTGCTTTCTGATTTCTCCTATAAGCACTTTGCTTTCTGAAAAACTGAAGATAAATTTAGAATTTTAGAAATGAAATGAAGATCTGGATTCTGAGCTTTGCAAAACTATACTAGCATATTTCAAACCATAAGTATATATTTTAAATATATGAATATAAATTTTATTCATTAGATTAAAAATGGGCTCTAAAATATTATGAATTCATTCTCCTTCTAATACACTCAAAGTTAAAGTGAGATAAGAGAAAAAATACGATAGAAGCATGAGCGCGTGGCGGTTTAGTGAGCAGGCAGCAGAGCACTAGTGGAGAGCAGTTTATTGGTTTCTCATCAATAAGTGAAGTGAAGTCTCTTCCTCTTGGGCAGTTGGCACTGTGGCTACAGCTGCATACCTTTGGTCGTATCAGATATGCTATTTAACAAGGCACACATCATATCTCCCTCTAAGTGGTGAGGGTTGAGTATATGTGCTGGCCTCTGAGTCTTCTTAAATTGATTCTCTAGCTCCAGAAAACCTTGATCTCCTGAGAGGATGGTGAAAGGAATCTGCTTGGGCAGTTGTTCATCCAGACGGCCAGCCTAAGTTGGAAAAAATGGCACAAGTTGATAAAGATCAGCATCTGAGCTTCCAGTCAAGTTACAGCTATTTCAGAATGAACACATACCTAGAAACGTGTATTTAGCTTGTTCCCTTGCTCCCACCAAAGTATGATATAAAGATCTCGTTCATAAATGAAATATACCATGTTTAATCAAATATAAAATGCTGTCAATTATAAGATAAGCTCTTTTATATGCCACTAAGAAAGAAAAAAAAAGCCAAAAAGAATATAACAGGAGGTCCCCACATAAAGGTGGAACACTAACAGGGCTACGCGCTCAACCTCCCACCAAAGTATGATATAAAGATCTCGTTCATAAATGAAATATACCATATTTAATCAAATATAAAATGCTGTCAATTATAAGATAAGCTCTTTTATATGCCACTAAGAAAGAAAGAAAGAGAAAGCCAAAAAGAATATAACAGGAGGCCCCCACATAAAGGTGGAACACTAACAGGGCTACGCGCTCAACCTGAGGGTAAATAAAAAATGAATCTGCCATAGAGAAAAGGTAAGCAAAGTAATTTGCATAACTCAATCTTAGAACTGGCTAGATGGAAAAAGAAACTATCTGTGGTTTAAAACATAAGCAGCAGTCAACAAGTTTGCAGAGTATCAGTGTGACACAGAAACCCTTAAGCAGAGAATTTAATTTAAACTGGGTCTCAGGTGGGTTGTTTCTCCAGATGACTAGCAGAGACAGAAGCAAATGCAAATTCCATCTGGGTCAACAGTGACTGCTATGGTGCCCCCCCATTTCAGAGATGTTAAAATGTGAAGTGCCTCACGCATCAAGGAGTGTCATCTCCTGATAATTTATTCTAGAAATAGCTGAGGGTGCACTATGAGTAGCTGAGAGTCTGCTGGAACTGGGGATGAAGTAGTAAACACATGCTATGGACTCCTGCCCTCAATAGTCATAAGTAGAACCTGATGCAAAAGGTTTTATACAAAAAGCACAACACTGAAAAGGAATCTACAGTGTCATTATGATTCAAGAGGGGAAAAAATCCAAATGCACGTTTGATTTTGAATAAAACAATGACTCACATGCATACATATGGCAAAATCAGCAGCATCTTTTCTTTTACTACAGCGAGGATGAAGGAAGAAGCACCCAATCTTGTTTAGGTAATTATAGATCTTACAGTTGACGGGAGGCTTCCAGTTGGTGTTTCCTCCTATTATGTTTAGAAAAGGCATAAATGATGAGTCAAACGAGAAAAAGAACAGAACACTGGATACAACTGAAAACTCTATAAGGAAAAACAAATACTAGAAAAAAATGTTTCTAGAGGAAAAGTACCAGATTAGAAGGCAGAACAAGGCAGTTCTCGTGCAGGTAACACCAGGTTGTTGCTTAAATCTTGGGGAAGTAGACCGACTTCCCCAAATCTGCCTATTAATCTGAAAACTCACAGGGATGTTAAGCAGAATCAAAAGTAAAGTGCATGAAAATTCTTTGACTGCTGTTGTTCTATATGAATGTACGCATTAAGTGGTTTTTTACAAATATGTCAAGGCTGCTCAGTGAATAAAAATGATGTGCAATCAGGAAAGCTGGACTTACTAAGAGGTTGTACTGACTACCTTATCCAGGTCAGCATGTTTCTATCTTAAATCCTAATCGTCTTCTTTATATGCTGCTTGCTGTCAAACATGGCATGCACACCTTGTTTCACTGCACTTTGCTTTACTGTGCTTTGCAGATACTGTGTTTTTTACAAACTGAAGGTTGGTGGCAACCTTGCATTGAGGGAGCTCATCGATGTCATTTTTCCAACAGCATTTGTTAACTTTGTGTCACATTTCGTTAATATTCGCAATATTTCAAACTTTTCCATCATTATTTTATTTGTTATGGTGATCTTTGATGTTACTATTGTAATTGTTTGGGGGTGCCATGAACCATGCCCATACAAGAAGGCAAACTTAACTGATAAATGTTGTGTGTGTTCTGACTGCCACACCGACTGGCCCTTCCCCCGTCTTCTCCCCTCCCTTCCTGCCTCCCTTTTCCCCGAGACACAATATTGAAATTAGGCCAATTAATAACCCTACAATGGCCTCTAAATGTCCAAGTGAGAGGAAGAGTCTCACGTTTTTTAAAATCAAAAGCTAGCAATGATTAAGCTTAGTGAGGAAGGCATGTCAAAAGCCAAGACAGGCTGAAAGCTAGGCCTCTTGCACCACAAAGTTACCCAAGCTGTGAATGCAAAGGAAAAGTTCTTGAACGAAATTAAAAGTGCTACTGCAGTGAACAAATGAATGATAAGAAAGTGAAACAACATTATTGCTGATATGGAGAAAGTCTGAGTCTCTGCATAGAAAATCAAATGACCACAATATTCCCTTAAGCCAAAGCCCAATCCAGAGCCTGGCCCTAACTGCCTTCAATTCTATGAAGACTGAGAGAGGTGACGAAGCTGCAGAAGCAAAGTCTGAAGCTAGCAGAGGTTGGTTCATGAGGTTTAAGGAAAGAAGCCATCCCCATAACATTAAAGTGTAAGGTGAACCAGCAAGTGCTGATGTAGAAGCTGCAGCAAGTCATCCAGAAGATAAGTCCTAAGATAATTCATGAAGGTGGCTGCACTAAACAAAAGATTTTCAGTGTAGGCAAAACAGCCTTCTATTGCAAGAAGATGCCATCTAGCAGTTTCACAGATAGAGAGAAGTCAATGCCTGGCTTCAATGTTTCAAAGGACAGGCTGACTCTCTTGTTAGGGGCTAATGCAGCTGGTGACTTTAACTTGAATACAATGCTCGTTTACCATTCTGAAAATCCTAGGGCCCTTAAGAATTAAGCTAGGACTTCCCTGGTGGTGCAGTGGTTAAGAATCCGCCTACCAACGCAGGGGACACGGGTTCAATCCCTGGTCCGGAAGATCCCACATGCTGCAGAGCAACTAAGCCCGTGAGCCACAACTACTGAGCCTGTGCTCTAGAGCCCGCGAGCCACAACTACTGAGCCCTCATGCCACAACTACTGAAGCCCGTGCGCCTAGAGCCCGTGCTCTGCAACAAGAGAAGTCACTGTAATGAAAAGCCCATGCACTGCAACGAAGAGTACCCCTGCTCACCACAACTAGAGAAAGCCCGCACGCAGCAACAAAGACCCAATGCAGCCAAAAATAAATAAATAAATTTATTTTTAAAAAAAGAAAGAAAAAGAATTAAGCTAAATTGACCCTGCTTATGCTCTATAAATGTAAGAACAAAGCCTGGATGACAGCAATATGGTTTCTTGAATATTTTAAGCCCACTTTTGAGACCTACTGCTCAGAAGAATCCTTTCAAAATATTACTGCTCATTGACAATGCACCTGGTCACCCAAGAGCTCTGATGCAGATGTACAATGAGATTCATTTTGTTTTTATGTCTCCTAATGTAATATTCATTCTGTAGCCCATGGATCAAGGAGCAATTTTGACTTTCAAGTCTTATTATTTAAGAAATAAATTTCGTAAGGCTACAGCTGCCATAGGTAGTGATTCCTCTGATGGATCTGGGCAAACTAAATTGAAAACCTTCTAGAAAGGATTCACCATTCTAGATATCATGAAGGACATTCATGACTGGGAAGATGTGAAGAAAGCAAAATATCAACATCCACGGGAGTCTGGAAGAAGTTGATTCCAACCCTCATGGATGACTTTGAGGGGTCAAGAATTCAGTAGACAAAGGAACTGCAAATGTGGTGGAAACAGCAAGAGAACTAGAATTAGAACTGGAGTCTGAAGATGTGACTGAATTGCTGCAATCTCAGGATAAAACTTGAATGGGTGAGGAGTTGCTTCTTATGGATGAGCCAAAAGAAAGTGGTTTCTTGAGAAGGAACGCACTCCTGGTGAAGATGCTGTGAAGATTGTTGAAATGACAACAAAGGATTTCGAATATTACATAAGCTTAGCTGATAACACAGGAGCAGGGTTTCAGAAGACTGACTCCAATTCTGAAAGAAGTTCTACTGTGGGTAAAATGCTATCAAACACCATTGCATGCTACAGAGAAATCGTTCATGAAAGGAAGAGTCAACCAATGCTACAAACTTCATTGTTGTCTTATTTTAAGAAACTGCCGCAGCCACCCCAGCCTTCAACAACCCCCAGGCTGATCAGTCAGCAGCCATCAGCATGGAGGCAAGACCCTCCCCTAGCAGAAAAATTACGACTCACTGAAGGCTCAGGTGGTTAGCATTTTTTTAGCAATAGGGTTTTTTTTTTTTGGCTGCATTGGGTTTTCGTTGCTGCCTGCTGGCTTTCTCCGGCTGTGGTGAGCGGGGGCTACTCTTTGTTGCAGTGTGCGGGCTTCTCATTGCAGTGGATTCTCTTGTTGCAGAGCATGAGCTCTAGGCACAGGCTTCAGTAGCTGTGGCACTCGGGCTCAATAGTTGTGGCTCGCGGGCTCTAGAGCGTAGGCTCAGTAGTTGTGGCACATGGACTTAATTGCTCCACGGCATATAGGATCTTCCTGGACCAGGGCTCAAACCCATGTTCCCTGCATTGGCAGGCGGATTCTTAACCACTGTGCCACTAGGCAAGTCCCAAGGTATGTTTTAATTAAGACTTCTTTTAGACATAATGTTGTTGCTCACTTAATAGACCACAGTATAGTATAAACATAACTTTTATATGCACTGGGAAACCAAAAAATTCATGTGACTTGCAGTGGTCTAGAACTGAACCAGCAGTATCTCCTAGGGATGCCTGTACATCAGAGGCTCACTATACTAAGCCTCAGTTAATCGAAGAGGAGTCTCTCTCCCAGGTTTGGTCAATGGTTTGTAAAGAGATTTAGACTACGGCCATACCACCCTGAATGCACCCGATCTCATCTGATCTCAGAAGCTAAGCAGGGCTGGGCCTGGTTAGTACCTGGAAGGGAGATTTATGTGAAGATGCACATTTATGAACAGTAAGGATGAAGTGAAGAGGCAGTTATGTTGAAAACACACTAGTCCTGTAGTCATGAGGCCCCAGTTTGAAAGCTAACTCTACTATTTATTATTTTTGTACTTTGTGAAAAATAAATTCTCAGCCTTCTTCCTTATATTTTAAAGGGTGAAAATTATAACAATCAGTAAGCATGCATTAGTACCAAGTACAGTATCTGGCGCATTGTAGATATTGAATAAAGGCTCTTTCAATCTGTATCTAAAGATCCACAAACTGTGGGTCACCAGGTAGAGCGAATATTTACCTCAGAGAAATGTAAAGAGAAAAATATTCTAGCAGAGTAACTATAATGCAAAGTGACAAAATTCCAATTATGTTCCTATCTTCTATTCAGGAAGGTTCAAAAGGAGTCCTTTTAAAGCAAATCACATTCTAAGGGGGAAAAAAAGGGAGGTTGTCTCAAATGTGTTCCTTATTAACCATACCTTGAAAGCCCCAAATAAATGTTCCTTGGTTAAGATTCCCTGGTAGATGACCAAAAAAGTTGGACCAGTTATCAAAGTCTACAAAGACTATGTGAGTCATGGTTCGCAGGTAATCCAAATCTGGGAGCTCAACAACCTCTTCATCTGAGAAGAGAGAAACATCAACATGAATTTGATAAGAATTAGCTAAAAACTTTTTAATTTGTCAACTTAATATTAATCTTGCATGTTATTTACTTCTATCTAAACCATGTCATGAAATCCAAACCTGTATGTGACATAATATATATATATCAGATAAGAAATATTTTGAATATTTCAGAAATGATTATCCTTTCAACAAATATGTACCATTGATCCTGGCTTTCTTTAAAAGTCACTTATAAAAGAAAGTTTTTAAAAAATTAGTATACTGGAAGATATGGAAGACCAAGTTTTAAGGCTAAATAACTAAAAACTCGCACCATCCATCAAAATAAACTTTCAGGGTTACTTGCTAAGAACTTTCTCGCCGCCAGGAGTTTGTTCTTTTCCTAATGTAGACTGATTCATCAGCAGCCCTCTGGCTCTGTGCTCACACACCTGAAAGCAGACACGAGACAGCCCACAAGAGGCTCCTGTGGCTCGTGCAGAACAGGGCCCGGTGCTCCTCGCGCCAAGTACACCTCTTCCTCAGTCAACTCAGGGCCTCTCACCTCCCACCATCTGCAACTCTTGTCCTCCCTCCTCTTCCCCTCCCTCCTCTTCTCTTCTTTCATACCTTTCACTTTGACAGGGCCTTACAGTTTCAAGTGGTAGCAATGCAAGCCTTAAATGTTTATATTATTTTTAAAATGGATAGCTTCTACTCCACCTACTAGAGACTCCCTCAGAAAAAGACTGCCATCTTCCCATTTCCAAACCACCCATCTTCTTATCTGTCTTCTTAAAATACTAATAGATACAACAATGACCTCCTATCAGACACAGACCAACACAAATCCCCCAAAAGCAATCACAAGAGCAAAAGGAAAACAACAGAACATAAAATAGTGTGACCACGGTTTCACTGTTTGACATCGAGTTGAATGGATCAATAGTATGTTATTTAATCATTTCTCACATAAAACATACCGTGGCTAAAGGCAATGTTGAGATCTACATGTGCTACAAACTCAGTAATTCATAAACATATTTTATGAACCAAAATACTCACATATTTCATTTTTTCCACTCGACATTGTATAACTTATGAAGAGTTAATCTTTAAAAGAATATACACTTAAAATTATACTCTAAAGAAAACAATTTACTTCTAAACAAAATGAAAACACTGCACTCTTCTAGACTTCCTTAATCTTATCAAAGAAGAAGGGAAGCCTAGAGTAAGCACAGACAAGGGGATCCATACCTCAGTTTTCTGCCTGGTTTCTTGCTACCACTTAACAACTCGACTTCTAATTGCTATTTTAACTCTAAGTAAAAGCTCTGCTTCCGAAGACGGTAACAAAAATATACAAATTCTCAAGTGACCTTTAAAACTTCTCATACTTATAGAATAAGGTCAAAATAGAAATAAAAAGAATTCACCTGATTTATCTTTTTATTGAACTTAAATCTAAATGACAGTAACGTGCAGGATAACTTTCAAATCTGACTTTCAGAAGGACCATCTATTTCCCTCATCTTTCAAAATTCCCATGTCTTTTGGAAAAGAAAAGAAAATGTTACCTAAAGTACCTATTATTTAGCGTAACAGATATTCCTTGTGCCCTTAGGTTGAGAGAGTGGCTGCCTGAAGCAGCGGGAATACAGATTCCTCCCGGTAAAGTGCACGCCACGTATCAGCCCATCAAGTCCTGGCTTCAACACTGGCTCCCTAGGAGCAAAGAGGGTGGCTACACATGCACGTGTTTCTAAGCGAAAATGGGAAACGTGTACGGACGTCAGGGTTGTGGAGCCGTACCTGTACTCTGACAGCTCACGTCAGTCTCGGCTCCTCTCTCCAGGTCTGAAGTCTGTGGACAGCTTGCTGCCTGTCTCAGCTTTCTCTCTGCACGGGAGGAACTGGCAGCAAACGTGTACGGGCTCGTCTGCTCAGGCCCAAAGCAGGCCACGCTGGGCTCCCGCAGGAAGCAGTGTTTCCTGTGGAAGTGCTGCTGCGCACTCTCGGGATCCTGGAAGGCTCTGGTGCAGATGCCGCACTTGATCAGGCACCGCGGCGTGCCCTCTGCGCCCTCCGGCTCCGCGTGCACCTGGCGCACGTGTGCCAGCATGTCATCCGTGGCCTGCGCCGTGGCCGAGCACACGCCACAGCGGAACCACAGGCGGCCCTGGCCCAGGAGAGTCTGCAGACAGCGAGCGTGGTCCTCCCTTCTGTTGACTTTGCAGAGGTAGCTCTCCCGGCAGCCGCACGTGAGTAGGTTACCGGTCTCTGTAACTGGAAAATCACTCTCGGTTTTAATGGAAGTTTCCGTTTTTTCTGACACAAATACATAGTCTATGCTGTGGTGCTCCTTATAATGACTCAGAAACGCTTCTTCCACATTAAAGATCAGATCACAAAGGCCACAGAAATACTTCATCTTTATTTCGTTGTCATGCTCATCTTGGCAATGTCGATACAGTGTTTCCATCTTGTGAAAAGTCTTTTTGCAATGGGCGCAGCTATACCTATGAAACTGGTGACTTGCTAAAGACATGCAGTGTTGTTTCACACATTCTTGGGAGTCAAACATATCTTCACAAATTCGGCATTGCCATTTACCGCTTGGAGGACTGGTTGCTGGGGAATGATCAAGAATAGTAATAGTCGAAAAAGGATTATCAGCAGTCAGATCATTCACCAACGTTGTAGAGGATGACGGCAAAGTGTCACCTTCTACCTCATCTGTCTCATAAAAATACCTGTGTCCATTATGAAACTCAGTCACATGGGCCATTATAGCCTCTTTCCTTGCCAACTCCTTTTTGCATGTCCGACACCAGAAAAGAAAGTTATTTAAATGTGCCCCTCCATGAATGCGGCTCATATGTAAACGGATGACTCCTGAATCTTCACACACCTTCCCACAGACCACACACTTATAACACATCGTGTTTGCTGAGAAAACGTGCTTTTCTACTGCATCTTCACTTGGGAAGCGTTGCTGGCATTCACAAAACCAGGTTTTAACAAGTGACTTTTCCTTCTGAACACAAACCATACCCCCATGGCTTTTATCTCCTAAATTAATCTTCTTTTTTGGAACAGTGCTGCAATCTTCTGAGCTAGATTCTCGAACGGACATATTTCTTTTAAGTGATGAAAATTTTGACTTATCTTGCAACAGGTGCAAGTCAGAAGGGGGTTTGTTCCCTTCACTGCTGTGGCAATAAAGTAAGACTGATTCTTCCATTGAGTTAATGACTTGGACTTTGTGTCCCGAGTTCCGCTTGTGATTCCGGGTACTGGTTTCATCCACAAAGACACGGTTGCAATGTGGACAATAACCTCTCAGTAGGAATTTCTCTGCCACCTGAGCAATGCTCTTCTCAGCTAGAGCTACAGGACCAGCGTTTCGACAACGAACTCTAAATTGGACAAAAAAATAAACTCATAAGTATTTTCTAAATATGGTATCTCTGCTTTTTATTGTAGGAATTATAAAGTAATCAATGTATACACAAGCACTAAAAATTGTTTTTCAATAATGTTGCAGGGCTTCCCTGGTGGCACAGTGGTTAAGAATCCACCTGCCAATGCAGGGGACACGGGTTCAAGCCCTGGTCCAGGAAGATCCCACATGCCGCGGAGAACTAAGCCCTTGCACCACAACTATTGAGCCTGCGCTCTAGAGCCCGCGTGCCACAACTACTGAAGCCTGCGTGCCTAGAGCCCATGCTCTGCAACAGGAGAAGCCACTACAATGAGAAGCCTGTGCACCTCAATGAAGAGTAGCCCCCGCTCGCGGCAACTAGAGAAAGCCTGCGTGCAGCAACGAAGACCCAACAGAGCCAAAAATAAATAAAATAAATTAAAAAAAATAAAGTTGCAGATGATATAATAATATTCTATCTACCTGACCATTACCTACACTTATCTGTTTCTAATCCATATACCAAAGGGTAAAACTAGAATCAAAAATTTTTTTAAAAATTCAGACAAATTTTAGACAAGTACAAACTATATCAAATGCACTGATAGGAACGTCATGAGACAAGCAAGTAATTAACTTCTCTGTGGTAATTAAACAATAGAGGAGCACTACAGTGAGACTCTCAACAACCCTGTACCTATTCTTTAAGAATGAACTGATTTTACGTTAGGAAAATGCCATGCCCATGGTTGCTTTTATACTAAAGAAAGTGTCCAACATCATTGTTCATTAGGGAAATCCAGATTAAAACCACAGTGAGACTCTCAAAAGGACAACTAAAATGAAATAGACTGGCAACAGCAAACCTTGGCAAGGATGTGGAGGAAATGGAACTCTCACACCTGGCTGGTAGGAATGTGTACCAGTGCAAACACTTTGGGAAAATGTCTAGTAGTGTCTTATAAAATTAAATACACATACTCTTCGATCCCGCAATTCCACTCCTAGATATTCATCCAAGAGAAATGAAACCTATGTCTATAAAAGGCTTGTATAAAATGTACATAGCAGCTTTATTCACACTAGCTAAAAACTGTCCATCAACATAAGAATGAATAAACAAATTGTGCTGTATTCATACAAGAGAATACTTCTCACAAATAAAAAGGAACAATGTACTAAACAATATGGATGAATCTTACAGATATTATGACAAACACAAAAGAGTGCATATTCTATATGATTCCATTTACATAAAGTCCTAGAGGAGATAAAACCAACGTAAGGTGGAAAAAGTATCAGAATAGACTGCGTGAGGGTGAGAGGGTGGGAAGTGACCAGGAAGGGAACAATGGAACTTTCCATGGAGAGGTAACACAGGATGGTAAAAGTGTGGGTTAACAGATGTATCCAGTAGTCAAAATCATAAAGGTTAAGATTTGTATACTTCAATAAATCGAAATTGTATCTCAGAAACAAAGAACTGTAAAAAATAATTAAGGGTAGTAAGGAGCATACAGATATATAAATAAAAGAAGAATGGCAGTGTTGATAATTATTAAAACTGGGTGACAGGTAAATGGAGGTTCATTATACTATTCAGCTGACTTTCATACAGTTGAAATTTTCCATTAAAAAAATTAGGAATAAAAATAAAGGGCAGAACCAGGATTTGAACTCATAAAATATAAGTCAGAACCAGGACTGTTAACATCAATAATTATACTGAGTGTATACAGAGTGATTATACTCCACTGCCTCTGTTTTTTGAGAACATATTTTACTTGAAGGTTTGTGAAAACAACTGTTCTACTTAAACAAATGCAATTGTATCATTTAGTAGTGTGATACAATTTTAATGCATTTTAAAGAAATAATGGGGAAAAAAAGACCTAAGAGACACAGCATCTAAATGTAAAGTACAGACTTTGAATTATGATTCCAACAAACCAAATGTAAAAAACATCATGAAGTAATCGGAGAAATTTGATAACTGACTAGGTGTTTGATGATATTTAAAAAAATAGTTTTTTAAAGTGTGATAATGGTATTAGTTATTTTTCTTTAAAAAAAAGAGTGCTTATCATTCAGAGATATATATTGAAGTATTTACAGATAAAATGACAAGATTTGCTTCAAAATAAGAACTTCTGGGGATGAGAGTATAAATAAAACACGACTGTCATGTGTTGATAACTACTGAAGCCTCGTGAAAGGTACACTGGGGTTCATTATACGATTCTCCTTACTTTTGTATAGTGCTTGATAATTTCCATTGTAAAGACAAAAAAAGCATACTTGATTGTTTGACAAATTTGGCCTTTCACTGACATGTAATTTTTCACTTGTTTGTGATACTTTCCATGCTGGTTGACTCAAAGCCAAGGTTCTATCATAACCCTCTCCTCCTCCAGGCACAACCCTCAACAGCACATGCAGAACTTAGAACTGTTAGCTTGTTTTATGTTCACAGCAACATCAATATATCCACTTTTCTCACACCTCTCACTTCTTTCATTATGCTAAGTTTGGGTAATGTCCAGGCAAATATACACTCTCATTTTAGAAGGAGAGAAACATGGAATAGAAAAGTATTTGTTGAGTCCTCTGGCTGTTGTGGAGCTTATTGGGCGGGAATCTTACAGCCCAAGACTAGCCCCTTACAAACCTGAAATGGGCAGTGAGCTCCATGTGGGAACGCAGTGTCTGGTGGCAGGCCACACACTTAACTTGAAATGGAACATCTTTGCACAGAGAGATCAAAAGTTTCTTTGCAAAAGATGGAAATGATATTGGCTGTGCCATTCCCTTGTCATCTGAAAGACAAAATGAACTATGACTTGCAAAGATCTGAGTAGAGTGACCCAGCCTTCCTCCCCTTTGCCTTTCTCAACATCAGGTGACGTAAGTAAAAGAAGATGGTTATTTATGTGATAAAAATCTAAGAGAAGTCGTTTTCTAGCCTCAATTAAGTGCAGTGGATGCTGAACTCATGCTCAAGTTAAAATCTGAATCTTAAATGCAGAGAAATACCCAACTTCCCAATGGATATATACAAAAACATTATCCTGCATAAATGTTTTCTTCCCAAGTTTCTTTTCATTCCTCAAAGTAAACCTTACTCTTAGGTGCAAATAAATAATGAGAATCTTTTTTGAAAAATAAAAAATGAGATAAAAACCTTTTGCTTTCATGGTTCTCAAAACTAATGTGAAGATAAGTTACCTCAAGAATTATCTGAGAAGTATGGTAAATCAGCAAAGGTTAAAGTAGTTTAATAATTTTCAGCGGAAGAGAGTATTAACATACCACCCAGTTTAAAACTCTGATGGAAATGATTCTTTCCAGACATATGCTTCAAACACTCATCCTTGCTGCTAAAAAGAAGGAAGCAATTTGGACACGCAAAACACTGAATAATCTGAGGAAGAAGGTTGTTTTTATGTCCATCATCTGCAGCTTCCTAAAATATAAGGCAAAGCTTTATTATAGACAACTAAAATCAATATTCAATTTCTTAAATCAACTTTCAAAATTTCCTATTTATTTGGAATATTTTGTATCATTTTTTAACATGAAAACTTTTCTTCCCTGAGTGTGAACTGTGGATTTTTTTGTCATAAATGAGGTCCCATATATGAAATTTTAAATTATTTCCTTAAAAACAAATTATTACCATCTTTCTATGACAATAAACATACATTTGCTTTCTATACATTTTTCTTTTTATATATACATCTATATGCAATATTATATAAATGCATAAATGTTTTCATATCACATATACTTTTTCTTATGTTTTGCTTTGTTCACTCTACTCTGCAATATAACCTATGTTTACAAATACGTATTCTTCTATAAATTTCTCCATACAAAAATAAATACACAAAGGGAATTGTCATTGTTTTATCAAATATTGTCATCTTACAGATTCTTCTGCCTCTTAGTTTTCTTATTCCACAATAACTAATGGAAATCCCTAAAAATCAACTGGTGTCGCTCTAATTTATTCTTCTTAATGGCTACAAACTACTCCATGGTGTGATGTGGATCTACTGAGATTTAGTCAACTATTCATTTCCAGGCTTTTTTTTTTTTGCCACTGTAAACAATGGTTTTGTAAATATTGTTGACTATATATCCTCATTAAATAGTGCTTTTCTCTCATTACCAAGATTGGCCGCATTGGGTTAAAAGGTTCATTATTTGAATATTAAAAGATATTGTGTAACTGCTCCTCAAAAAGGCTCTACAAATTCCGATTCCCTAGCACTGAGTAAGCCTGGCACAATAGCTATTACAGATCTTATTGTCATGTCTGCAGTCTTACAGATGTGTGTTATGTTAATTTGCCTTTCCTGTCTACTAGTGAGTGTGAGCATTTATTCATACAATTCTGTGCATTGCTTATTCCATTCCAGCCTCATGTTTTGATTGTTTTTGCTTTTTCCCCTCTGGTCAACTTGTATCCATTCTCTGTTATCAAAACTAACTTTGTCTCATCCTCTATTTTTCAAATATTCTTCATCAAACATCTATTAATTTAGTATATGGTCACCTTAAAATTCTGATACAAACAGGTATGTCTTTTCTAGGGTCCAGGTTTCCAAACTTGGCTAAGAGTCTCCTCTATCCCCAAATTGGAAATATTTTTAAGTGTATATTTATATGTATATGTATAACTGTATGTGTGCTGTGTATAAATATAATGTAACTTCTTGTTAATGGTCTTTAGAATAATAGCCTTAAAAGTTGCATTGTGTCTTCTTAAATTTACTATCATTAACATTAGGGATATCAAAATAGTTTGTGTAGTTGCTTATGAAATGCAACAGGAGGAGTGATAGGAAATTTACATTTATACTGAGTATATGTCAAGCACCACCTTACGGTTCAAATGTG
The DNA here is from genome assembly GCF_937001465.1 of Orcinus orca. Lineage (NCBI taxonomy): Eukaryota > Metazoa > Chordata > Mammalia > Artiodactyla > Delphinidae > Orcinus > Orcinus orca. Next base: position 62,095,966 of record NC_064568.1, read on the forward strand.
CTTTTCCACTTAATCCTTACAATAACCCCGTGAAGTACTATTTTCATTATTTACAAATAAGAAAACTTAAGTTTACATAAGTCAACAAAATTATCACTCCCCTCCAAGTTGTACCCTCAGAAGAGACAAAGCTACCATTCACACCCAGCTTTATAGCTGTGGTGGTAAATCCTGTGCTCTTTCCACTACTCCTCACCCTATTTTATTTTGGTGACAGCCATGCAGAAGATAACACCCAGTATGACACTTTGCATTCCAATTAGAAGGTTCCAAATAAGAGCACTAAAAGCATTTACTACCAACCAATTTGTACAAATGACCCCTACCTGAAGAACTCTAATAAGCTTTAGTTCAACTGTGAGTTATAAGTGGATTCAAAATAAGCTTGTTTAAACTGTTTGCTCAATAGAACAAAAACTGTGATTCTACATAAAATTTTATTGGAATATACCTATTGCAAAAGTATAGCATATTTGCAAATAACTTCTACAAACCAGGGGAAGGAATGGGAAATAGGGTATCTGGGAAGTACTCAATTCCTTTTTACCATTATATTTCCAGTTATATTAAATCAAAACACACCATACAAATATGTATACATTAAAAAAAGTATAACCATAATAAGATACCACTTCATAGGTACCCACTAGGATGGCTATTTTAAAAGACAGATAATAAGTGTTGGCAAGGATGTGAAGAAACTGGAACATTGTTGGTGGGAAAGTAAGCTGGTACACTGTGATGGGTAACAATTTGGCAGTTCTTCAAAAACTTAAAGATGATAACCATATGGCCCAACAATTAACTCATTAGAGAAGTGAAAAAGTATCACCACACAAAGACTTGTACATTTGTTTATATCAGCATTATTCACAACAGTCAAAAAGTGAAAACAACCCAAGTGTCCACCAACTGAACTGATAAACAGAAAGTGGCATATGTCCATACAATGGAATATTACTTGGCAATAAAAAGGATGAAGTACTGACATATGTCACAACATGGATAAGCCTTGAAAACATCATGGTAAGTGAAAGAATCTTGTCACAGAAGGCCACATATTGTAGGATTCCATTTAATGAAATGTCTGGAAAAGGCAAAAACCACAGAGACAGAAAGTAGTGTACTAGTTGCCTCAGGCTGGGGAGGGGGAAGAGTCACCTTCGATGACAGAATGGCCCTAGGAACAGAATGAGAGAGAGTTGTAATGCCCACCGAGACCGACAAGTGACAATGAGGCACCCTGGGGCTTACGATACATCCTCCACCATCCCCACCAGCACGAAAAGGGAGAAAAGCAGGAAGTTACGCAGTGACAGACCCACTGGACAGTCTTTGTTTTTTTTGGACATCCTGCGAGGCATGTGTGATCTGACTAGGGATTGAACCCATGCCCCCTGCAGTGGAAGCACGGAGTCTTAACCGCTGGACCACAAGGGAAGTCCCTGGATAGCTTGAATGTCAGAAAACACTAGACACTTGCTACTCAAAGTATGACTCAAAGACCAGCAGCACTGCCATCACCTAGAAGCTTGTTAGAAATCTTGAATCTAAGGCCCCACATCAGATCTACTGAGTCAGAACCTGCATTTTAACAAGATTCCCAAGTGATTTGTGTGCACTTTGAATTTTGAGAGGCATGAGTCTAGACAGAAGAAACTGGAGATAAAAAGAAAACGGAAGGGCAGAAGGCAAACAATGCAAATTGTGGACAGTTTCACAATTTCATTGAAGAACATCATCTTTATGAAACAGAATTCACAGGCATGCAATCTTCTAGCGACCTCTTCTGGCTCATTTAAGATACGTAATGACTGGTTCCTTCCAAGTCCTTGTGACAGACACTCCAAAGAATAAGCAATAGGAGCTTTTATTAAAAACTATATGTCAGGCCATAAGTGCTTTATATTGTATTATGTTTTCTCTCAACAATCTTGTATGTAAGTATAACAATTCCACTTTAGAGATGAAGAACCAAGCTCACAGATGTGCTGTAACTTGGTGAGAACACATAGCTAATAAAAGTAACTGGAATCCAGGTCTGTCTGACACCAAAGCCTTTGCTCTGTTTTACCAGATTGCTTCCCAGAAGGCTGAATATCATAAATTTACTTCCCAGAGAGACGGCAAAAGGGAGGGCAAAACAGCATAGGATGAGTGATTCCCAGAAAAAAAAGGAAACAAATTAATGAAATTTGGGAAAACACAAATGAGAGTATTAATTAATTTTAAGGTTAAAATATCTATTCAGATTTACTGAAGAAAAAAGATGACTATGCTTACAGCATGGAATAGAAAAACATGCCCTGAAAGAACTCCAGTTCTGAAAAAGGTGGAATACTAGTGACCCACTGCAAACACTAAAAAACTATGGAATGTAGTTGCACCCTTTTCCTTTCTCTCCCCAAACCTGCGTCAGGGCACTAGACAGCCCTATCATTTCTTTCTTTAATGTGTCTTTTGGATCCACTTTAAGGTCTTTATTTTAAATGTCATTACCTAAGTAAACCCTTTTCTCATCTCAAAGCTAAGTTACTGCTGAAGTCACCTAAACTGGTCTCCTTGTCCACATCTTTGAATCCACCCTGAACACTGGTGCCATTCTAATACCACCCATCTCTTTGGTGTCCCTAAAAAAGGAGAAGGAATTTGGTTCTAGAATTTAAAGTCCCTCTAGCTCTGAAGATATAACAATTATTTTCATCATGTCACGTCCTGTGATAGTGCCAGTATCTTGCCAATATCAAGTTTAAATTTTGTGCCTTTATAGTCAAGTTACTATTGTACTTGTGTTGGGAGTCCCCAGGTCCATCCCCAGGCTTGGTGGTTGGCTAGGACTCACAGGACTTGGTGTACAGTTGTACTCATGACTATGATTTATTACAGCAAAAGGATACAAAGGGGGAAAAGCACACTGGGCAAGGTCCAGAGGAAACTAGGTGTAAGATTCCAAGGGTCCTCTCCCAGCGGAGACACACACACACACACCTAATTTCCACAAGGAAATTAGGTGTTCGGCATAAACCACACTGTCTGCACCAACAGTTCACACACAAAGGGCCACTCATCAGAGATTCATAGGGACCCGCCAAATCTAAGTTCCTAGACAACAGCCCAGTGCCAACCTTGCAAGCAAGTCCGTCTAAGGACAGAAGTCTCAGGCCTGCTATGTCACCTGCTCTCTGCACTCTACCTATTCCCATATTTGCTACTCTGTGTAGGCTCTTGTTCAAACCTTCCTGTGATTACACCACTTGTCCTTTCCATCTATCCAAACCCAAGCCTGGAGAACCACTTCTCCTCTGCAGTGCTCTGTCAGCTTCTTCTGCTACTCCTCTCCCCTTCCCCTGAACTCCTATTTCACCTAATGATGTACCATTGCAGCTTATTCATTCTAGAGCACATGGATTCCTCTCGTACTACGGTGACTCATCAGGGTTGAACAAGACACAGGCTCCCCAAAACTAATGACTAAGTATACAACGAACTCAGCGTTAATAGGCGCATCTATCCTGGGAACACTCTCCAGCACCAGAACAGGGGTCAGTCAACCACAGAACTCAACCAGAGACACCTGGGAGTGCAAGTCTTCATTTTCTGTGTGAACCTCTACAGAATCCAAGTTACTACCCACATGAATTTTCAAGTATAGGGCTAGAGATTAGCAAATTCTGAAAACATGGTTTAAAGAAAAACCCTAGTTCTCTCTGGACATTAGCATTTTACTACTTCAAAACCTAATATTTACTCAGCAAATACATCATGTATGGATCTCACAGGTTTCTAGCTACAAGGATATTTAATGTGTTATTGTTTTTAATAACAGAAAAATGTAAACAATTAATACATCTAATAGGAAATTAAATGAACTATAATATATTCATACAGAATGCCATTCATTGATTTTAAATGTACATACTGATTCAACATATATTTAAACATTTATGTTTACAACACACTGCTTTTCTTAATTACGAAAAAATTTACATACTTTATCCTATGTAAAAATATTTACATAGGAAGAAAAAGCAGAAATATATACATAAAAATGTTAACAATGCTTATCTCTATAAGTGAAATTAAGAGCGATTTCTTAAAAGAAAGAAAAATACCATATGATATCACTTATATGTGGAATCCAAAATACAACAGAAATGAACACATCTACAAAACAGAAACAGAATCACAGACACAGACAGTAGACTTGTGGTTGCCAAGGGGGAGGGGAAATGGAGGAGGAAAGGACTGGGAGTTTGGGGTTAGCAGAGGCAAACTATTATATGTAGAATGGATAAACAACAAGGTCCTATTGTATAGCACAGGGAACTATATTCAGTATCCTATGATAAACCACAATGGAAAAGAATATAAAAAAGAATGTATATTTATGTATAACTAAATCACTTTGCTGTACAGCAGAAATTAACACAACATTGTAAATCAACTATACTTCAATAAATTTTTTTAAAAAGTGATTTATTATTTTCCTTTTGTTAGTATTTTAAAATTTTTCCACAGTGAACATATTGCACAATTAACATTTTGTAATTTTAACTAGTGAGATATCTAATATCAAGTGTGGGAAACACTTATTACAGAGTTCTTCATTACATTGAATTTGCTAATATCATGAATCAATCTTATATCCCTTGAGATTTAACACTTAATGTGGGTGTTAAATACCAGCCTTTTAAATACCAAATCTATTTCTTAATACCAGCATTAATAAAGGAATCATTATTTACTACGTGGCTCCAACAATTCAACCAGCAGTGAACGGCAGCACACTTAAGAATAATGTTCTGGTTATCATGTGACTAACTCACAGAACATCTTGAACAAAGTAAGTTATTTTCATAGAGCAACTCCATAAAAATGATATTCTTTAAGACTGCTGGCTTTCAGCTATCAGGGTTACCTGCCCATGATAACCTAATGTTCCAAGTAATTTTATTCCCCATAGACAATCATAATTTTGATCTTTATGTGCATCACTGTTGAATGCAACCTTAAGAACAGCAAGAAAACACCTATATCCCATTCCACGGTTCTCTAGAAAAAGAATACCTACTCTTAGCTTAGGATATGCTCTTACCTTAGCAAAAAGGTGATCCCTATATTGTTGTTGAGTAACAAAATTTTTATAACATACTACACAAGCAAAAGAACTGATGAAAGGTCCATGCAGTGTAATTGTTGGATCACATGGAGAGTGATCAAACCTACTCAGCAAAAGAGAGGTAACATTAGAAAATCTGACATTCTAGGGGCAGAACTATGTTGCTTCATTTGTTAAGCTAGACACACACACACATTCAGGACTTTACACTTTTTCTACTGAAATATTAAGGTTCTTTATATTCAAGAAATATCAAGTGGTTCCCATATGCCATGCAATCTCTTCAAACAGTGACCAACAGCTTTATGTTTCATAAAAGTACTCAAGATCCAATAAAATGGATTTAAGCATGTCTTGCCAAACTGGTAAACTTCCAGTTTGAAAACTGTACAGCCATCATCTGTTCCTTCCTGCTTTATTTACCATAAAACTCACAAATAATTGTAAATGAACCACTGGAATAATAATCTCATGTCAAGATTTCTGGCTCACACCTATTTCCTAAAAATGGCTTTTAATCCTTTTAAAATGTCATTTTAACCATTTAACAAATTTGTGTCATTTAAAACTGCCTCAGAGACTTTTTAAAAATACTTAGAATACAGTTATCTGTAGAATGCTGAAGCCCCTCCAGAAGGCTCTAAGAGTAAGGTAAGGCGTAAGTAGGGTGAGACATCTGGAAAAGAGAAGGCTTAGAGCTCCAAACTCTCAATTCCCATCTTTAAACTATGAGAAGGGGAGACTGAAGATAAGACTATTTAATGCTTTTAATATTGCCTTCCCTTGATATTTACTTTCTCAAGCTCTACTATTCAAAAATTCAGTAAATTAATAAGATGGATTTCATAAATAGAATATTTATTGTTAACTTTGGTACATTTGGTTTGCCTTTAGCATTTATTTTGTAATGCCATACTAGCTTTCTTTAGGCTAGCCCAAATATCTGTTAAGTGCTTTGTGTCTCTTCAAATTTACTAAATGCTGGATTTTCTAATGGACTGCATTTCTCTAAAACTGATCCAAATGCATATCAATGCAAAAAGTCTGGTCAGAATTTTATGAGACATATTAGGATTGAATATCACTAAAATAATCTGATTTCAAGCATTCTAGGAAGGCTAAGAAATGTACATTAGAAAAAATTATATCATAATAGCACAGAACAATGAGTTTGGAATATAAAGCTATAATCACAATGGCAGAGGTGCATCACGCTTTCATTTCATCTTCAGCATCCACTATTCTGAATATCACACTTACCGTTTCAAATGTCCTAAGAGAAGGTGCCCATTATCGAACTGCTTGTTACAGTGCATTATGGGACATGAAATTGGCTTCCCAGACACTCGTATTTGGCCTCCTCTTCGGAACGAACCTTTTGTTCCAGCATTAATTGTGCCTGTTTTGAGTCCTGCATCATTGGAATATAAATTCTTAAGTTTCTATTTCAGATACTTGTCCTTTGGACTGGTAATCAGAATCATGAAAAAACAATGAAAAACATGTGCAGCATCAACTGGGTGATCCTACTTGTAATTAGGTGTTTACAAACTTTCTTATAAAAGGTACAACAACCTACAAGTAAATAGCTATTTGGGACAAGGGAAGCCGTTAACATCCCCAAGTAATATTATCTGAGGAAAAAAACAGTTCCCTTAAGTTCAACAGCCAGGAAACATCAAAGATGGAATATATTAGAAAACCAGTTGCTCTACAGAACCCCTAATTCCTGCCTCCCTTCTTTTCATTTATGCAAGTTGGCAAAGATTTTTTCTTCTAATTCTTATTTTCTCTTTTAACTATCTTAAACACATCGTAAGGTTTAGTTATATTATAGAGGATCTGGGTTCTATGAATATTATGTCAAACAATGCAAGTGGGAGGGTGGGAAGGAGTGAAGAGGACAGAGAGACAAGGAGAATGCCTTAATTATCCCTTTATCCTGGTCCATTCTTCATCCCTTTTCTTTCTTTATAATCTTGGTCTTAACAGTCACATAACTTTCTAGACTTAGCCAAATTTTCTTCCCAGGCAAACTCCCAATACATGTTACACAATGAAAAATTTAGAGTTATGCTGTATAAACAAAGAATTGTAAAAACTGCCAGGAGGATTCTAATATATACTCTAGATAGTTTGGTTATTATCTTTTACTATTATTTCTTATAAATTGTTTCACTCAAATACCTTAAATATTTCATACAACAAAAAGCTGCGTATTTATCTTTATGGCAATTTCTACGAAGCCCCTAAGCATTTAACTAGAATAAATGTTATTCCTTTAACATCATCTAGTTAAGATCCCCAAATGGTTATATATGTTGAAAGTTTCCATGCTTTTCTGCTGTTAATGGGGGAAATGCCTCTATTAAATGCTGCCAAAATGCTTATAAATGTGTTCTACCAATAAACAACGACTAACATAGCATTAATCATATTAAAAGAGGCATTAACAACAATATACTTTTTTATCTTTAATTTTTTAATGCAGTCAGAATTATAATAATTTTTATTTCCTGTCCATCCACATTCCAGGTGTTGCCTATTAAAACCTTTATTTAGCCAAACAGAGGTTCTGGATAAAAATCAAAGTGGAGAAAACAAGCCAGAAAGAAAATAAGCTTTATCTATGGAAAGGCAAAATACAGAGAGATTTAAACAGCTCTTTCCCTTAAATAGTACAGTGTTGTTTTTAAATTACTAAGTCATCAAATGTGTGGAAACTGGCCTAACTATAAAAGTCTATAAAAGATGGATTTCCAGTTTGAGTAATTATAAAGTATTCAAACTACTTCTAATCAAAGAACTGAATTATAATGGTTGGATACTTTGGAACAGATTGAACAAGTCCCTTAATGCTACTGAGAAGCAGAATCTCACTTTTTATAATTGACGAGAACAATGCCATCTCTATTCTCCCCAGCTCTCCTCTCCTCAAAGATCTCAGCATTCTCTGAAGCCCATGTATGGAACTGCACCACACCAAGTATAGCCCAATGCTAAGGCAGCTGTGCTAGCAAAAGACCCCAGACTTCAGTGTTACGGAGTGGCAGGGACCAAGTAAAAAGATAAAACCATCACATAAAAAGAGCATAACTAAAGACCTTAACTCAAGGCACAAGCTTATCAGCCACCAATGAACCAGATGTCACCTGAAGTGATATACAATATCACATCTTGCAAAGAATCCTAAAGACACAGCTAAGTGACTCATTAGTTCCCAGAAATATATAAACAGATGCTCATGAATTCAATTTACAATGAATTAAAATATTCTGACAATCTGGAGGCCAGGGATTAGGCCTAAAGGGACATATTACTGGCCCAGCAATCATTCTAGACAAGACTTGTGTTAGATTCACATGAGATGAACGATTTTTACAAGAGATCTTGTAGATTGAGCCTTGTAGTTCTAGCCCATTTTCCTACCAAAATCACATAGGAATCTTCCCAAATCTACAGATGCCCTAGAATTATCTCTAGTGGTGAGGCCCAGATACGTGTATTTAAGACTCCCAGGTGATTCTGATGCAGCTAAGGACCATAATTTCTAAGTATTTTTTCTAAAGTAGGTCTGGAATGCCAAACAATTCTTTTCTTTAGTTGAATGACAGTCACATTTGGTACCCGAGTTCTAGGCTTCTTTTCTGTGTTCATATGCAAATCCTACAGCCCACTCTTGTATAATATTCAACCAACACTTATTGGACATCTCTATGCTGAGCCTTCTTTTTAGGCACTGACACTAAAACGGATTAATAAGCCTTAGTCTCTGTCCCCACAGAGCATATAAATCTGGTAAAATTATCAATGCAACATAACAGGGTAGAAACTATTTGAGAGAAATGAATAAAGCACCGTGGGATCAAAGACAGCTGAACAACCAAACTTATGCCGACTAAATAAACCTAGCAACCTCTAGTATTGAATGTTATCTGTAGGGCTAACCCCACAGGCAACTAAGAAGAAAAAAAGAGGAAAGGGTATTTAAAAAGAAGGATGGGGCAAGGTGGGAGTTTGCCAGGCACAAACACATTGGGAGATAAGAAGAAAATACAGTTTCAGGGAGTGGCCAGGTGTTAAAATATCTACAAATTATTGGAATTATTTTAAAAGTTGCAATTTGATTCTATTCAAAGAAAAGCCCTCTGAAAACTACAGAATAAGATACCTAGGTTCAAAGTTGAGCACTGCATACATAGATATTTCTAAGACTTTTTGTAATTAAACTTTCTGCTGGATTGAATCCACAGCTAAGGTTTCTGTGGATATCCCAAGCCTTTAAGGGCTCAGTGGGTCTTCTACAAGACAAGCTAGAAAAGTTGCCATGGTGGCTCTTAAAAATTCTACCAAATTATCTGGTAGGAGGAAAACACTGCACAGTGACTCTTCCAAGAATTTCAGGTCTGCAAAGAGTTAGCAATGAAGAAGCTACCCACTGCTTTTGATAAGCCTCCCACATGGACATTTCCTTAACAAAATATCTACACAGGCTGCACTGACAAATAAAAAAGTAAATGCTAATCCTTTCCATCTCAGCTTAAATTCCACTTCCTTAGAGAAGCCTGACCTCAAGTAACCTGTTACACGCCCTCCCATAGAGGGTAATAACTAGAAGACATATGAATGAATAAATGATCAGCTCAAGGATTACTTATACTCAAAATATACTTTTGCCAAAGTAGGAAGACAATTGGTAAAGTAGGTCTTCTGTTAAGTATTACTGAACTAAATTTCAATACTTTATGTACTTATTAGCAACTGAATAAAACAGACACAATGTTTTAAGGCTTTAGGGAAGCTTGGTAATCTTATGTTCCACTCTGATCTCTAAAGAATACCTACCTGGCATTTTTAACCATTGGTCCACACACAGTCTCGCTGCTTCTGTATCAGAATGTCCTCGAATAAATTCCAATTCTTGTAACCCATGAGCATGTTGAAAATCTACTTTTTCCTAAAGATATTAAGAAAAAACTCAATTAACCTATGGTTACTAATCCGGTTTCCTTAAGAAAATGATTTTGTCACAACAGCGATCAGAAAATATTGATTATCCTTTATTCCTGTAACTCCACACCTAGAACTCTATCTTAAAGAGGTAAGTCAAACCAAAGGTTCATGCTCTAAGATGTTGATCCCAATGTCATCTACATTTGCACAAAGTTTGCAACAAATTAATCTCCAACAATAGGGTACATTTAAGTAAATTATGGTGTGTACATTTCATGAAAGTCATTAGAAACACTAACAAAACTTTTTCATTGAAGCAGAAATATACTTTTGATATCAAGTGGGTCACCAAATAGTATTAAACAAATAAGGCCAAATATAAACAAAGATTATTTCAAGCTATATGTAACTCTATCTGCAGAGAGGGAAAAGGCAGAAAATAAATATGATGAACGTCAATGGCTATCTCTGGAATGGAAATATGAATGATTATTTTCATCTTTAACCTTTTATACATTTTCCTTCAAATTTTCCATATATAGTCTTAAGTATACAGAAGCCTATTAAATATTTGTTCAGTGAATAGTATAAGAGCAGACACACATTAGTACTTAAAATGTGCCAGCATAAAGCATCTATTGCATCTAGATCAAAGGCTGGCAAACTTTTTCCATAAAAGACCACAGTGTAAATATTTTAGGCTTTGCAGCCCATACAGTCTCTTTTGCAACTACTCAACTCTGCTGCTGCAGCATGAAAGCAGCCATAGATAATATGTAAACAAATGGGCATGGCTATGTTCCAATAAAATTTTATTTATAAAAACAGGCAGTGGGCCAGTGCCAACCACTAAACTAGATGCTTTAGACTGTTACAGTCTCTAAATCTTTCTAGTTACGTTATTAATAAAGCTATTTGCATACTCTAATCATGCTGTATTTAACAAGTAACACTTATTAACCACTTACCACGTGCCAGGCATTGTCTAAAAGCATCTTAGATCTAATTCTCACAATAACTCTATGAGATTGGTACTATTATTGTTCCCATTTTATGATGGGAAAACTGAGGCACATGAAGGTCAAATAAATTGCACAAGGATAAATAACAATGCCAGGATTTAAACTCTCGTTCTCCAACCTGATTCTAGAATCCATTCACTTAACCAGTACAGTAAGTCCCCTACACACGAACCTTCAAGATGAGAGCTTTCAAAGATACGAATGTGTGTTTGCATGTCCAGTCAAGTAAGTTAGTTCACATGTCTGGCGTACATTGTCACATGTGTGCATACTCTACAACTGGTTGTGATTTTGTGTACTTTACTGTACAGTATTGTATAGAGTACGGTAGTACAGTATCTATATTTCAAGCCCAGGATCTCCTCCAGTCAGTAACTCTTCTTGCCTGTTCACTCGATGCCAGCCCCTGTATGCCAGCTGTTGTACTTTTCAAGGTGCTGTACTGTAAGATTTTAAATGTTTTCTTTATATTTTGTGTGTGTTTGTTTCTTACATATTATTTGTGTGAAAAGTATTATAAACCTATTACAGTACAGTACTATATAGCCGATTGTGTTAGTTGGGTATGTAGGCTAACTTTGTTGGACTTACAAACAAATTGGACTTATGAACACGCTCTCAGAATGGAACTCATTAATAAGTAGGGGACTTACTGTACAACATACTGTGTCTCAAAAAGGTTGTTAAAAAGAAATCACAAATCCACAAATGCTGGATTTGCAAGAAATAGACCAGAATATTGAATGACCTACTTATCACTATAACAGGATATTCTATCAGCAAGGGTAAGTAGGGGGACAGGGAGATTCAAGATTTTAGTCTGAAAAAAATCTTCTACACAACTTTGTTCTAAGTATGGCCATAGAATACTAATTTTCCAAAGATGTTAATATGCATTATATACATTTTTTAAAATTCTCTGTAATCAAATTTAGAACCATTGGTTTCAAAACAGAGTTCAAAAGGTCCCTTCTGTGTAGGACTTCCAAAACTTTGAAGTGCTAACACACATGTGATTTTCCTTTCAGTGAATACACAGTATCCCAACTTGATAAGTCACCAAATTACTTTTTTGTTTCTCAAAGTGTATCCTATAGGATCAGTGCTCTGGATAACATGCCATGGGAAACAAAATTAGTTTATCCAAAGAAAGTAATATGGCAAGCCTCTGGTAGACTATAAAGACATTTTCTTACATACAAAATTAAACCATCTATCAGAAGAGTTCCCTACAAAAATCTTTAAAAAAAAAACACCTTAAATTAAGTAAATATAATTGAGATTAAATATTACTATATGCCAGCCAATAGCCTACTTATTTTAAACTACTGTCAGTAATTAAAAATAAGCAGGCTTTTTAAAAAGAAAGTTCTCTGGCATTTCTTACAATAGAATTTGAACTCTGTGGCCATACATAGTCAATGCTCAAAAAACATTTGCTGGCTAAAATCACCCCCAAATTAGTCACCCTTTTCCTGTCACCCAGCTATTTCCACACACCTTAGGGGTACATCCCTTCAGGCAAGTCATCTTAACTCCTGGAATATCAACAAGCAAAGCTGGTAACTGATCAACTAGTCAAGCACAACACATTATCTCTGAAAGTGATTTATCCAGTGAAGATTTTAACAAATTTTCTTTAAAACTTTTCCATCACAAAAGATGGACAATCCACTTTAACAGTGAGACACCAACAATTCACAAAGGCCTAGAAGAGCTGGAAAACATTTTCTACCATATTTTTAGTCACAGTTAACACCTACTAAAATTCTGCAAGAATGAGTTTTACTTTAGTTTCATTATCTTCCTTTCGGGTAGTTTTGTTTTCTTATTGTTTTCTGTCATCTAGTTTTAAAAAACAAGTTATACATAAGGAGAATCAAATAAGAAAAAAAAAGTCATGAATGAATAGCAAAAAATGAGCTAAAGTATCTGTGTGAGTCAGTTTCTTTCTTAGGAAAGAATGAAATCTAGATAAATTTATTCTTTACAATTGATAAACAAGAATTTCAAAGTTTAAAAAAACTTTCTCAAATGCTAAAGTCTTTAATACAATGAATGAAATTTACATGGGTAAAAGCTGAAACTACCCTTGAGAAAAACCCTACTTGTCATAGTGACTACAGATTCTGAACTCATCTCAAATGCTTTATTACCTATGTGGTGTTAACACATCTGTAACATCTGATTTGGGAAAAGAAGTGAGCATACTGAGGAAATGGGCAGAAAGGGGGGACAACTTGCAAACCACTCCTCTCTCAAAGAGACTTTGCCCATGACCCATAAATAACACACTTAACATAGTCTGGGGAAAGGATTTTCCTTAAAATTGAATAGTGTTTTTGTTGTCATCTGTTGCTATGTATTTTTTTTTATTTCTTCTTTGATTTCTTCAGTGATCTCTTGGTTATTTAGTAGTGCACTGTTTGGCCTCTATGTATTTGTGTTTTTTTACAGCTTATTTTTCTGTAATTAATTTCCAATCTCATAGCGTTGTGGTCAGAAAAGATGCTTGATACAATTTCAACTTTCTTAAATTTTCCAAGGCTTGATTTGTGACCTAAGATGTGATCTATCCTGGAGAATGTTCTGTGTGCACTTGAGAAGCAAGTGTATTCCACCACTTTCAGGTGGAATGTCCTATAAATAACAATTGAATCTATCTTGTCTACTGCGTCATTTAAAGCTTGTGTTTCCTTATTTATTTCCTGTTTGGATGATCTGTCCATTGGTGTAAGTGGAGTGTTAAAGTCCCCTACTATTATTGTGTTACTGTTGATTTCCCCTTTTATGGCTGTTAGCATTTGCCTTATGTATTGAGGTGCTCCTATGTTGGGTGCATAAATATTGGTAATTGTTATATCTTCTTCTTGGACTGATCCCTTGATCATTATGTAGTGTCCTTCCTTATCTCTTGTAACAGTCTTTATTTTAAAGTCTACTTTATCTGATACGAGTATTGCTACTCCAGCTTTCTTTTAATTTCCATTTGCGTGGAATATCTTTTTCCACTCCTTCACTTTCAGTCTGTATATGTTCCTAGGTCTGAAGTGGGTCTCTTGTAGACAGCATATATATGGGTCTTGTTTTTGTATACATTCAGCCAGTCTGTGTCTTTTGGTGGGAGCATTTAATCCATTTACATTCAAGGTTATTATCGATATGTATGTTCCTATTACCATTTTCTTAATTGTTTTGGGTTGGTTTTGTGGGTCTTTTTCTTCTCTTGTGCTTCCCGCCTACAGAAGTTCCTTTGGCACTTGTAAAGCTGGTTTGGTGGTGAATTCTCTTCCTTTTGCTTGTCTGTAAAGCTTTTGATTTCTCTATTGGATCTGAATGATATCCTTGCTGGTAAAGTAATCTTGGTTGTAGGTCTTTTTCTTTCATCACTTTAAGTACATCCTGCCACTCCCTTCTGGCCTGCAGAGTTTCTGCTGAAAAATCAGCTGATATTCTTATGGGGATTCCTTTGTATGTTATTCTTTGCTTTTCCCTTGCTGCTTTTAATATTTCTTCTTTGAATTTAATTTTTGTTAGTTTGATTAATATGTGTCTTGGTGTGTTTCTCCTAGGGTTTACCCTGTATGGGACTCTGCACTTCCTGGACTTGGGTGACTATTTCCTTTCCCATGTTTAGGGAATTTTTTCACTATAATCTCTTTGAATATTTTCTCAAACCTTTCTTTTTCTCTTCTTCTTCTGGGACCCCTATAATCTGAATGTTGGTGTGTTTAGTGTTGTCCCAGAGGTCTCTGAGATTGTCTTCAATTCTTTTCATTCTTTTTGTTTTCTTCTGCTCCTTGGCAGTTATTTGCACCATTCTACCTTCCAGCTCACTTATTCGTTCTTCTGCCTCAGTTATTCTGTTATTGATTCCTTCTACGTATTTTTCGTTTCAGTTATTGTGTTGTTCATCTCTGTTTGTTTGTTCTTTAGTTCTTCTAGATCTTTGTTAAACATTTCTTGCATTTTCTCAATCCGTGCCTCCATTCTATTTCCAAGATTCTGGATAATCTTTACTATCATTACACTGAGTTCTTTTTCAGGTAGGTTGCCTATTTCCTCTTCGGTTATTTGGTCTTGTAGGTTTTTACTTGCTCTTTAATGTGTGACACATGTTTTTTGTCATCTCTTTTTTTTTTTTTTTTTGATGGTGGGAGTGTGTTCCTGTCTTACTAGTTGTTTGGCCTGAGGCTTCCAGCACTGGAGTTTGCAGGCTGTTGGGTAGAGCTGGGTCTTCGTGCTGAGATGAGGAGCTCTGGGAGACCTCACTCTGATGAATATTCCCTGGGGTCTGAGGTCCTCTGTTAGCCCAGTAGTTCAGATTCAGAGGCCCAAAACCTATGGGATGCAGCAAAAGCAGTTCTACAAGGGAAATTATAGCAATTCAAGCTCACCTCAAGAAAGAAGAAAAATCTCAAACGATCTAACCCTACACCTAAAGCAACTAAAGAAAGAAGAATGAAGAAAACCCAAAATCAGTAGAAGGAAAGAAATCATGAAGATCAGAGCAGAAATAAATGAAATAGAAATGAAGAAAACAGTAGCAAAGAATAGCAAAACTAAAAGTTGGTTCTTTGAGAAGATAAACAAAATTGATAAAACTTTACCCAGACTCATCAAAAAAAAAGGGGGGGGGGAGAACACAAATCAATAAAATTAGAAACAAAAGAGGAGAAATCACAACTGACACCGCAGAAATACAAAGGATTATAAGAGACTAGAACAAACAACTATATGCCAATAAAATGGACAACCATGAAAAATGGACAAATTCTTGGAAAGGTACAATTTTCCAAGATTGAACCAGGAAGAATTAGAAAATATAAACAGACCTATCACAAGGAATGAAATTGAAACTGTAATTAAAAATCTTCCAACAGGGCTTCCCTGGTGGCGCAGTGGTTGGGAGTCCGCCTGCCGATGCAGGGGACACGGGTTTGTGCCCCGGTCCGGGAAGATCCCACATGCCGCGGAGCCGCTGGGCTCATGAGCCATGGCCGCTGAGCCTGTGCGTCCGGAGCCTGTGCTCCGCAACGGGAGAGGCCACAGCAGTGAGAGGCCCGCGTACCACAAAAAAAAAATCTTCCAACAAACAAAGGTCCAGGACCAGATGGCTTCACAGGCAAATTCTATCAAATATTTAGCGAAGAGCTAACACCGATCCTTCTCAAACTCTTCCAAAAAACCGCAGAGGAACAAACACTCCCAAATTCGTTCTACGAGGCCACCATCACCCTGATACCAAAACCAAAGATGTCACAAAAAAAGAAAATTACAGACCAATATCACTGATGAACATAGATGCAAAAATCCCCAACAAAATACCACAAACAGAATCCAACAGCACATTAAAAGGATCATACACCACGATCAAGTAGGATTTATCCCAGGAATGCAAGGATTCGTCGATATATGCAAATCAATCAATGTGATACACCATATTAACAAATTAAGGAATAAAAACCATATGATCATCTCAACAGATGCAGAAAAAGCTTTTGACAAAATTCAACACCCATTTATGATAAAAACTCTCCAGAAAATGGGCATAGAGGGAACCTACCCCAACATAATTAAGGCCATATATGACAAACCCACAGCAAACATCATTCTCAATGGTGAAAAACTGAAAG
This sequence comes from Orcinus orca, assembly GCF_937001465.1. Classification (NCBI taxonomy): domain Eukaryota; kingdom Metazoa; phylum Chordata; class Mammalia; order Artiodactyla; family Delphinidae; genus Orcinus; species Orcinus orca. The sequence continues at coordinate 62,112,696 of NC_064568.1, forward strand.
CATTTCCACAAAGATCAGGAACAAGACAAGGATGTCCACTCTTGCCACTCTATTCAACATAGTTTTGGAATTCCTAGCCATGGCAATAAGAGAAGGAAAAGAAATAAAAGGAATACAAATTGGAAAAAAAGAAGTGAAACTGTCACTGTTTACAAATGACATGATACTATACATAGAAAATCCTAAAGATACCACCAGAAAATTACTAGAACTAATCAGTGAATTTGGTAAGGTTGCAGGATACAAAATTAATGCACAGAAATCTCTTGCATTACTATACGCTAACAAAAAATCAGAAAGAGAAATTAAGGAAACAATTCCATTTACCATAGCAACAAAAAGAATAAAATACCTAAGAATAAACTTACCTACGGAGGCAAAAGACCTATACTCAGAAAACTATAAAACACTGATGAAAGAAATCAAAGATGACATAAACAGATGAAGAAATATACCATGTTCTTGGATTGGAAGAATCAATATTGTGAAAATGACTATACTACCCTTAGCAATCTACAGATTCAGTGCAATCCCAACTGGATTCAGTGCAAACTACCAATGGCATTCTTCACAGAATTAGAACAAAATATTTTACAATTCGTATGGAAACACAAAAGACCCCAAATAGCCAAAGCAATCTTGAGAAAGAAAAACAGGGCTAGAGGAATCAGGCTCCCTGACTTCAAACTATACTACAAAGCTACAGTAATCAAGACATTATGGTACTGGCAAAAAAATAGAAATACAGATCAATGGAACAGGATAGAAAGCCCAGAGATAAACCCATGCACAATATGGTCACCTAATTTATGACAAAGGAGGCAAGAACAATACAATGGCGAAAAGACAGCCTCTTCAATAACTGGGGCTGGGAAAACTGGACAGCTACATGTAAAAGAATGAAATTAGAACAATACCAAACACCATATACAAAAATAAACTCAAAATGGATTAAATACCTAAATGTAAGACCAGACACTATAAAACTCTTAGAGAAAAACATAGGAAAAACACTCTTTGACATAAACCACAGCAAGATCTTTTTTGACCCACCTCCTAGAGTAATGAAAATAAAAACAAAAATAAACAAATGGGACCTAATTAAACTTAAAAGCTTCTGCACAGCAAAGGAAACCAAAAACAAGATGAAAAGATAACCCTCAGAATGGGAGAAAATATTTGCAAATGAAGCAACGGACAAAGGATTAATCTCCAAAATATATAAACAGCTCATGCAGCTCAATATTAAAAAAGCAAACAACCCAATCAAAAAATGGGCAGAATACCTAAATACACATTTCACCAAAGACATACAGATGGCAAAGAGGCACATGAATAGATGCTCAACATCACTAATTATTAGAGAAATGCAAATCAAAACTACAATGAGGTATCACCTCATAAGGGTCAGAACGGCCATCATCAAAAAATCTACAAACAATAAATGTTGGAGAGGGTGTGTAGAAAAGTGAACCCTTTTGCACTGTTGGTGGGAATGTAAATTTATACAGCCACTATGGAGAACAGCATGGAGGTTCTGTAAAAAAACTAAAAATAGAATTACCATATGACCCAGCAATCCCACTACTGGGCATATACCCTGAGAAAACCATAATTCAAAAAGACACAGGTACTCCAATGTTCATTGCAGCACTATTTACAATCGTCAGAACATGGAAACAACCTAAATGTCCAATGATAGATGAATGGATAAAGAAGTTGTGGTATGCATATATGATGGAATATTACTCAGCCATAAAAAGGAACAAAATTGGGTCATCTTTAGAGATGTGGATGGACCTAGAGTCTGTCATACAGAGTGAAGTAAGCCAGAAAGAGAAAAACAAATACCATATATTAACGCATATTACGTGGAATCTAAAAATGGTACAGAGGAACCTATTTTTAGGGCAGGAATAGAGATGTAGAGAATGGACTTGTGGACACAGTGAGGGGAACAGGAGGGTGGGACGAATTGAGAGATTAGGTTTGACATAAATATACTACCATGTGTAAAATACATAGCTAGTGGGAACCTGCTGTATAGCACAGGGAGCTCCCCTTGGTGCTCTGTGATGACCTAAATGGGTGGGTGGGAGGGAGGTCCGAGAGGGAGGGGAAACAGGTATACACATAGCTGATTCACTTCATCGTACAGCAGAAATTAACACATTGTAAAGCAATTTTGCTCAAAAAAAAAAAAAAAAAGATTTGATCATAATGAAACTAACACTGTAAATCAACTACACTCCAGTAAAAATTAAAAAAAAAAAAAATTGAATAGTGTCTCTACCAGGAAAGAAAGAATCCTTTTTTTTAAAAAAGTATCACTAATTTAGGCTTCCCTGGTGGTGCAGTGGTTAAGAATCCACCTGCCAATGCAGGGGACACAGGTTCAAGCCCTGGTCCAGGAGGATCACACATGCCACGGAGCAACTAAGCCCATGCTCCACAACTACTGAGCCTGCACTCTAGAGCCCGCAAGGCACAACTACTGAGCCCGTGTGCCACAACTACTGAAGCCTGTGCGCCTAGAACCTGTGTTCCGCAACAAGAGAAGCCACTGCAATGAGAAGCTCACGCACCGCAACGAAAGAGTAGACCCCACTCGCCACAACTAGAGAAAGCCCGTGTGCAGCAACGAAGACCCAAAGCAACCAAAAATAAAAATAAATTTATAGAAAAAAAAAGTATCACTAATGTATTAAGCATTTTAAACATACAATTAGAATACTAAGCTCTAATTTAACTGGTATTACATTATAAAGTTAAAGTCCCCAAACAAAGCTACTTCTAAATTTAAAGAAGACTAATGTATTCTACATTAGATTAGGAGATACTAAAATAGAGGCAACAGAAATATATAAATTCCTTTATAATAAGCAATGGAACAAGGAATCAAAAACATACAAGGTAAAATTATGCCATGATTTCTACTTCCATTTTTAAACTCCCAGTAGGATTTTTTTTTACCCAACTTGCCAACATTCTACTCCTAACAGACATTTGGCAATATTGGGGAAGTTCTTTAAGGTAATTTCATTTGGTGCCTTCTAAAGCAAGTCAAGGGACTTCCCTGGCAGTCCAGTGGTTTAAGACTTCGCCTTCCAATGCAAGGGGTGCGGGTTCAATCCCTGATTGAGGAGCTAAGATCCTACATGCCTCGCGGCCAAAAAACCAAAACATAAAACGGAAGAAATATTATAACAAATTCAGTAAATACTTTAAAAATGGTCCACATCAAAAAAAAATCTTAAAAAAAATAAATAAAGCAAGTCAAGGTTTTAAAACGTTTATATCATGCAAGAGTCTAAATTAGGTTTCATTTTCCACGTAGTAGCTCTTCTACCACACTAATTCAATAATCTGAAGGGAGAGGCTGAAGTGAAACTGGTCTGGCTGTACTTAGTAGAAAATAACCTTTCAACAGCTTCTATCTACAGAAGCCCTGATAAACTGTGATAAAGTAACGAGAAACCCTTAACTGCTCACCAGCTTAAGGAATCCCATGATTTTTAATTCCCAAAAATAAAGTCCACTTAATTCTATTTTTTCTTTTTTTGTCTGTATACATATATGAGCAGAATCCAACAAACAAAAACAAATGTAAAAGGCCGTCATGAATTACTACTAACTCAGTGAGCTATGCAGACTTCATGCTGAACTTGGATCCAATTATACATTTTTTGATTATACAAGAACCTCTTTAACTTTCTTATAAACAACTCTATAATCTGGTAAAATATCAGTTAAAACAGCCACATACCCTGAATGCTCTATTCTTCTCTTCTTTCTGCTGTTTCTCCACTTCAACATGGCGGGCTAGACGAGCCAGAGTCAAGGCGACTTTATCCTTCTGATGGTCAATATGGTCTTTATGCTTAACGTTATCCTATAATTGAAAAAACAAGTTTCATTCCTTCTAGTTAACAAAATTAGCTTTGGAATAACACAGATCCACTTACCAAAGAGTTACTGTACTAAAGAAGTATGGACACCAATGGGGGAAAGAGGCTGGGGGGGTGTGATGAATTGGGAGATTGGGACTGACATATATACACTAATATGTATAAAATGGATAACTAATAAGAACCTGCTGTATAAAAAAATAAATAAAATAAAATTCAAAAAAAAGAACTATTTACTTTTTTAATTTAATTTTTATTTTATATTGGAGTATAGTTGATTTACAATGTTGTGTTAGTTTCAGGTGTACAACAAAGTGGTTCATTTATATTGATACATATATCCATTCTTTTTCAGATTATTTTCCCCCACAGGTTATTACAGTATACTGAGTACAGTTCCCTGTGCTATACAGTGGGTCCTTGTTGATTAAGGAACTAATTACTTTTATCATTATCAAATTTCTAAGAACCTGTTTTGTTTATGTTTTAAAATTGTGGTATTTTGTAGGACAGCCAGTCACCCACCAGCATCTTTGTTTTTCAAAAAGTTACATAACCTATTAATCATCCTTATTTACTTTATGATCATCTGGATATTGAAAAGTTTGGCATTGCTTTGCTCTGAGCCCATAAGGTAATGCCAAGCCATTGGTCCACCCCCTAAAAGTCTAATAGCACCAACCCCCTTGGTTCTGGCTTTTCAGCAATTCCTAGACAGTATTTATGTAAGAAAAATTATTGATTAAAAAGAATACCTCTAACTTCTGTTTTCTGGCTCAACATGTAAAGAATGAACTTAGAAGTCACCACTCCATCCTAACAAGTTAAAAGCTTGAAACAAACTGTAAAATTAACAGCCTCTCTTAGATCCACCATAGAAGTGAGGTCACAGTGTAAGTGACTGATGCAAAAATGGGAGAGACAGAGGGGCAGATACAGAGAATCACAACTGAGTGGAGCAGAAACCCAGGGTGGAAACCTCAGCAGGACCAGTGCTGGGGAGGAAAACCTGAACTGTAACTGACCAAGTGCTGGAAGCTCAGTGTTGTCAAGTATTAACAAGACTTAAACTCCAGGGGGACCCAGTCAAGGAGGGGGACCTTACTCTTTTTGTGAGTTTACCTTCAAAAGCTCTACCAGGTTCTCACAGTGACGACTGGAGAAAAATCCCACCTTGTTTCCAGCAGGGGGAGAAGAAAAGTAAGCATTTCAAAATATGTCAGAGTGTTCTGTCCTTAACGATGCCTGGTCTTAAGAGAAACTACTTCAAGAGAGCCTGACCGACCTGGGAGACGGGAATTAGGCCATTTCAGGCCACTGCAGCCACCCTCCCAGGTGAGGGGAAGGCCTGAGAAGCACCACCGGGTTCCCAGTCCAGGCGCACAGGCTCTCCAAGGCTGAGACCAGGCACACAGAGCACCACCACTCCCCCAGCCTTACCACTCATCACTAAAGGCCTGTTTACCAAAGTTCCCTTGACCCACGACAGCATGCCCAACTTTCAACAAGAAAATTACAAGGATACCAAAGGGCAAAAAACACAGTTTGAAGAGTCAGAGTGAGCAAAGAATGGTAGACCTGGCAAAGATGTTGGAATTATCAGACCAGGAATTTAAAACCACCATGATCACTATGCTGAGGGCACTGATGGAAAAAATAGACAACCTGTAAGAACAGATGTGTAATGTAAGAGAGATGGAAATCCTGAGAACCAGAAAGAAATCAGAGATCAAAAACACCACAACAGAAATGAACAGTGCCTTTCATGGCTCACCAGCAGACTGCACACCACCAAGGAAAGAATCTGCGTGCCTGAGAATATGTCAACAGAAACTTCCAAAACTGGAAGACAAAGAGAAAAAAGACTGGAAAAAAAAAAAACCCAGAATATCCAAAAACTGTTACAAAAGATGTATGCATAATGGGAATACCAGGGGAAGAAAGAGAGAAAGGAACAGAGGAACTATTTGACGCAATAACGACCAATAATTTCCCCAAATTAATGTCAGACACCAAACCACAAATCAAGGAAGAAATAAAACCCTCTTTCTTTGCAGAAGAAATGCTCTTCCTAAGAAAAACAACATGCAAATAAACCACACAGTAGTTAGGAGTGAAGTAACCTGTGTTATGAGATATTTATAACAGCTTTATTCATAAACTTTATTTGTAACAGCTTTATTCATAAGCAACAAAGCACCTTTAGTAGGTTAATGGATAAACTGTATACATCCAGATGATGGAATATTATTCAGTGCTAAAAAGAAATGAGCTACCAAGCCATGAAAAGACATGGAGGAATACCTAAATACATATTACTAGATGAAAGTAGCCAATCTGAAAAGGCTATTTACTGTATGGTTCCAACTATATGGCATCCTGGAAAAGGCAAAACTATGGTGACAGTAAAAAAAAGATCAGTGGTTGCCAGGGGTTAGGGGAGAGGGAGGGATGAATTGGCAGGGTACAGAGGATTTTTAGGGTAGGAAATCTATTCTATATGACACTATAAAGGTAGATACCTTATTACATTTGTCCAAACCCATAGAATGTACAGCACCAAGAGTGAACCCGAATGCAAACTACAGACTTTGGGTAATAACGTGTCACCATAGGCTCACTGATTATTCCAAATGTACTACTATGTTGGGGGAAGTTGATAATGGGGGAAGCTTTATTGAGGGGTGGGGAGGTATATGGGAGATCTCTTCCTCTTTTTTTTTTTTTTTGCTGTGAACCTAAAACTTTTCTAAAACATAAACTCTATTAAAAATGTTTTTCTAGGGCTTCCCTGGTGGCACAGTGGTTGAGAATCTGCCTGCCAATGCAGGGGACACGGGTTCAAGCCCTGGTCTGGGAAGATCCCACATGCCACGGAGCAACTGGGCCCGTGAGGCACAATTACTGAGCCTGCGCGTCTGGAGCCTGTGCTCCGCAACAAGAGAGGCCGCGATAGTGAGAGGCCCGCGCACCGCAATGAAGAGTGGCCCCCGCTTGCCACAACTAGAGAAAGCCCTCGCACAGAAACTAAGACCCAACACAGCCATAAATAAATAAATAAATAAATAAATTTAAATCATATGGGCTTCTATTAAAAAAAAAATGTTTTTCTAGGGACTTCCCTGGTGGTCTAGTGGGTAAGACTCCACGCTTTCAATGCAGGGGCCCAGGGTTTGATCCCTGGTCGGGGAACTAGATCCCGCGTGCGGCAACTAAGAGTCTGCATGCCATAACGAAGATCCCGCATGTCACAACTAAGACCTGGCATAGCATGCATGCATGCATAAATAAATAAATATTAAATAAATATAAATTTTTTAATGTTATTCTACCAGAAAGATTGTGTTACTAACGAAAATATCCCTTTTTAGGCAAATCAATCATATATGTACAACCCAAATTTTATCTAAATTGGGACATAGTTGCATCAACCAAATCAAACAGCAGGTGTGATTTTCCAAGTACACAGAAGTTCCACTGAAGTGAGCATATGTAACAAGGCCAAGGTGGTATTTTTAGTACAAGGCTACATCATTGCAGTAAAGAATGTTCACAGGATCACTTTGGGTAGAAGTAGTCCCGAACTAACTTTCTGACCACTTGGCCAGCCTATACCACTGCACCAGGTAGCAGGTGGCATCTTACCAACTTCAAAATGTCCTTTTACAAGTCATAGGACAATGCAGCTTACTAAAAATGATAGTCATAAAAATTTATTTATCTGAGCTCTGATCCTGAGATAAGTTTATCTCTGTCTTAAAAGCAAATGAAATTTACTCTTTGGGAAGATAAAAAATTAATCTCTTTAAAATGTGGGTACTACCTTGAGAAGAAAATGTAGCGGAGCACAGGCTCCGGATGCGCAGGCTCAGCGGCCATGGCTCATGGGCCTAGCCGCTCCGCGGCATGTGGGATCTTCCCAGACCGGGGCACGAACCCATGTCCCCTGCATCGGCAGGTGGACTCTCAGCCACTGCGCCACCAGGGAAGCCCTAAAAGAATTTTTAATTTAAGGAAGTTAACAGTATTTAAACATGGACCTATAGTGTGTTAGTTTTCCTGACAGAGATGACATTTTATTTAAGTTTTAAACGCTAGCAAAAGTCATGCTTGGAAGGTCAGGTAAACCAAGATCATGTTAACACATGAGGTAGACAAGGTGCAAATTAGGATTTACTGACAAATATGTTGTTGTGTCACAACAATGTGAATATTCTGGAGACAGGAAGAAGGCCATGTTTTGGGTTGATTAAGGTTAATTAACGTAATTAAGGTAATCCTAATCCAGGAAGAGTTACCTTGAATTGATGGTTCCACTATCATTTTACGTTTTCCCAAACCACGACAAAATAACCATTCTGAATTACTTCCCAAGTTATACTCATTCAGGAAAACTTTACATAATATTTATTCTTCTTAAGGTTTACATTAAAGCACAAGTAATGATCCTCTGATTTACACTGTAAATTATAAACTCTGGATGCAAAGCTAAATGAAAACTAATGCCAGAAATACAGCAATTATATATCCTACAGGAAAAATTTTTAGTAATCCACTAGTCAAAATATAAGTATGCTCCTAAAACTTTACCCCCTTCAAGCTATATACATATGCTAGGAAGATAAATTATTTAGCCCTTTAATCAACATTTAAACTTTTGTTTGGATCTCTTCAACTTCATTCTAAAATTAATCTCTAGCCCTAGAACTTTACCTTTTAAAGGTCAAGTAAGTATAACCTGTTGGTATTATTGTTAAAATTATTTTTCTTATATTTAGCTATCAGTAGCCTGTTGTCTTTTATTTAACTATATGGTTATGTCAAAACAGGATTACTTATGTTATTTCTAATTAATTCTGCTGATCTGTTTGTTAACTTTCATGACTTTGAAGGGCTCAAAAGACCTTATGGTCCTGATGCTTTCTGAAAACAAAAGGCATTCAGAATTGTGTTTGGTCTCCTTCCTCTTCCCCTCTAAGGTGGGTTAGTTTCCAGGAAAAAAAAGAAAAAAAAGAACTCTGGCTACCTACACTGAAAGCAGAAAAGCAGATCTGAGAGACAATCTGTTGTGAGTAGATGAAAAGAAATGGTAGCTAGAGAAAGGAAGAACTTCAGCTTTGAAATCTTTGCCATTTAAAAATGACAAAATGGAAGTACTTTAAACAAGAATGTGTTAAAGAGGAAAGAAATTAAGCATGTGCAGCAGGGTGATATTCATTTGATATTTTTCCATCACAAACTTGGGTTTGGGAATCAAGGTTGCTGGTTAAAGCCAGGCATGAGTAATAGGTTATCTATGAACACTCACTCTCTCCAGAAAGCCAAGTCCCTGGGATTTCCATTGTTAGTGATCCAAAATGAGGGCTGGCCTCAGATCTCACTGAATTATATTCTTCTGTGGTTCTGGAAGAACATATCGGCATTGGAAAAACAGAGGGATCATTGATATTAAAATGCATGTTAGCGATTTAACCCATTAGGTCACAGAAGGCCTTATTTTGCACAGAAGTTTAACTGGTAATTCAAAGAATCAATATGTTCAGAAATAGGTTTTAACTGATCAGAACATGGGGGAAAAACTTACTGCAGGCCACCTTGTTACTCACCCAACTGCAGAACCAAAGCTACAGTACTGTCAGAATATGGGCAGAAAGTGAACTGATTTCAGGCTACATGAAAATGTCTTAAATGTTTCCTGTAGAACTAAGATGAAAAGGGGCCAATGTATCTTTCAGTTTGCGAATTTCCACCATTCCCTTAGTGCCACAATGCTGAATTGTAATTTAATGTGAAATCACAAAATTCCAGGACTCTTCTTAGGCTATATTTGCCAATCTCCCCCAAAGCCTATAGTCTAAAGAAGCTTTTAGGCCCTTGGAGTTTTTCTAAGGGAGGTCAGGCTTTCAGATATGTAACTTCTCAAACTAGAAATGGAATTGGCTCCCAATGGTAAGAATAATGGGCTCTCAGTTTCATTTAGAATGTTAGCAGCTACAGATCTTCAGTCATCCTTCTTGAAGCACTTGTTGTGATTACCCTGGATTAACTTCTATATTAAATACTACTAAAGAGTAATATTAAAGAGTCCACAATGATAGCAAATGACCAGCAAGAAAGTGTATCCGCTCAGTTATCTGGGGGGAGAAGCATAGGAAAGGAAAGTCCTAAGAAATATATTGGGGAGGGGAGAGTCTCTATTTGCCTCTCTCTCTCTCTCTCTCTCTCTCTCCCTCCCCCCCGTCCCCCCCCCATATATATAAATTATTTTGGCCGTGCCACATGGCATGCAGGGTCTTAGTTCCCTGACCAGAGATCAAACCCGCACCCCCTGCAGTGGTAGCGTGGAGTCTTAACCACTGGACTACCAGGGAAGTCCCTATTTGCCAATATTTTAGATCACTTCTCTGAGTTAGTTTTTCTTCCATACCCACCCGCTCCCATTGGGGAAGTTTGTGGGGTCCTAACAATTAAGGAGAAAGCTGTAAAGCCAGAAAAGGTTAAAGAGCAGATTCTAGTTCAGTCCCTGTGAAATTTTTTTTAACTAAAATGATGGTTTTAAAAAATGGGAAGCAGAGGTATGATTCCAATGACATAGTCCAACATACCAAAATCCGTGGGTGATCAGGAGTTGGAAGGTTACAAAATGAGGGCCACACTGGGTACAGGAAGGAAAGCTGTTCCAGAACCTCAGAAGCCAGGTTAATATGGCCTTTCCCTGCAACCCTGTCTATGCTCACCCCTGGACACTACGAAATTCTTATATACAAAGCAAATTTGGGTTGTGTCCTAGAAATGACAGCAGATTAAGGATACTGGTTATATCTGAGTGCACATATCCATGAAAGCTAAGCATATTTAGGAGAAAATAAGCAAGAATTCTTCTGTTTTAGAGGACAATGTTTATCTTTTAATGGAGCTTGGCAGTCACAGCAAAAATTCCAAGTCCAGAAATAGATAACCTGGGCGGGAAGGGAAGAGGGCTTTCTTCTGATATCTAATCTGTAATAGTGGGATTCAGTGGGTCTCTATAATTGGGGAGGGGACAGGGGAGGAAGGAAAGCCTGATATAGAATTCCCTTATTTTGTCAAGTAAGGGTATTTTTAAAAAAGGAACTAATATCAATGGTCAGCATTGTGACTTTTCATTTCATAAGAATGAAGACACAAACTTGAGCTAATACTTCAAAATTTCCCTCAGTAGTCTCATTATTGAATAAACTTAACCTTGTGAAAACTAGTTGCACTGTCCTGATTTTTCTCTTTTTGCTACAAATAACCACTTCAAACTTGAAATCAGTTCAAGTGAACGTGAAAACGGTTCTGGCCATGGACTCACAATCTTGCTCATAAAAGATCATTAGGAATAATGTCCAATGAAAATTCTACTATTTAGGCAAAAATTTTACCAAAGCAATTAATACTTTCATATACTAATCAAGTTTAATGAGCTAACAAAGATTTCCTGGAAACTATTAAAATTTCTAACATTGCTATGGAACTGTGACCTGCTATGTGAACCATAAAATAAATGCATACCAAATCTTTAAATAAGCAAATTAATGACACAGCACAAAATCCCACTTGTCAATGAAGCTATAACGTATATATTTCAATGTCTTTTTTCCACATCATTTGTATTTGTTTTTAAGTGAAAATGATCCCATTTTTTGTAAAAATATTTAGAAGAAACCAAATCTAGGCTATAAATCAAAATGTTAACAGTAGTTATTTCTGTCTAGAGGGTTTCTTTTTCCTTTTTAAATCTCTATTTTCTAATATTTCTGCATTAGAATATGCTATAAAATTGTTAAGAAAATTTTAATTACTAATGAACAAGACTGTATAAAGACAAAAAGTCTCGAGGATCTCAATCTTTTGTTTGGAAATGTAATGAATTTGGCTTAAATCACTACTTTTTGCCTTTTAAAAATATAAGTTTAACATGTATCCTTCATAAACGCAAATGGAAATTTTGTCTCTAAAAGGAACATAATGTTGTATATAACTTTTTCCCTCCAGGTTTCTTTCTGTATCTAGAAGTGCAATGACTGGATTACATTATTGCCTAAACATAACAGAAACAGGTATTAATCAAGAATTAGGGCAAGCCATTTTCAGTTCAACAGGCTGAACAGAATTCCTGAAACAACTGCTTTACTTCATACAAACTCCAGTTTCAAAGCCTATTTCTCATTGCCCATCCCTTCAAAGCTTGGGTCTCTAGTTTGGTCTTAGAGGTTTACACTCCCAGAATAAGTTCTGTTTACCAGAATCTCCTTGTACCCAACTTATAACTGAAACCACACCCCAAATAACATTTTGAAAAGCAACAATTTTTCTCAAGAATTTTATATTCAAATACAGATAGAACATAAGAGATAAACCCAGCAAAGCTGTACAATATTTATTTACCATCTCCAGCAGCAAAGCTTTAAAACCAGGAAACAACCCTTTTGTACAAAGCAATCTCCTTCCCACCCCCAAACTGGTTAGTGTTTACAAATACAAAGTACATGGAACATATGCCTTATAGGAACAAATTTTAAAACATACATATAGATATACACCATTCTGTAAAGTACTACTCAGTGAAGAAGGTTCGTACCACCAAACCTCTTCAATAAGATTCTTCCTACAATGTCTTTTGGGTTAATTACCAATATCTATATTTGTAAAACTCTCCTCCTAGGCAGAATGATTTTGATTCTCTTTAGACACAGGACCTCCCCCCAACCCCCCAAAAAACAACCTTGGAACTTAGGAGAATTTTTTAGTATCTCCTACAATGAAGCTGTGACAAAACAAAAGGGAGTTACAATGTTTCAACCCTTAGTGCCACTGCTCTACCTCTGGCACAGTAAGAAAAGAAAGAATTGTGGAGAGAGATAAGAAAAGGTGAAAGTAGCAACCAGAGCAAGGAAAGAAACTCAAAGCAGAGAAAAAACAAAAAGGAAGTTGACAAAACGTGCTCTAGGTGCTGCTGGAGATGCCACTGGCACAAGGTTCACAGGCCCTGTGCAACACATCTCCAATCTCCTAAAAAGCAACATTTTTTAAAGAAATACCTTCATTTTCTCCAAGTCCATGCTCAAATTATCTGTAAGCCAATGCACAGGGAAACAAGCCACACTGAGCTGCAGTGAGGAACATGGCCCACAGGTGGTCCTGCAGTGTGCACCTGCCCACCATGATGGAATGCCCCTCCCTCTTCAGCAGCAGCATCCTGTTCATCACCAAATCTGTTCTCCCACAGGGCCCCAGTTTGTTGTCACTGCTGGAGCCGTCCCTGGGGCTAGAGGTGTACTGATGGAGAGCTTTCCTTTGGCTCAGTTCAAGGAAAAAAAGGAACTGCCTAGATGTCCATAGTGGACAAAGAAACTTCTAGACAGACTACTTCTACGACCTTACAAGTAATGGCTACGTATCTTAGTACACTTGGAATAGGTAGGAACCAATACATTATCATGTACATTTATCCTTTCTTCAACCTGATCTCCTCCAATTGCGCCCATAGCGGCTGTTCCTTACAATTCTGAAAAACCAGATACACGATGTTCCCCACACTCATGCACACACTGATTCCTTCACCTGAATGTCTGGCTCCTGTTTCTCCACTAGCCCAATCCCGTTCCAAACCACAGCTCAAGCATCTGGTAAGAAAAGTTTTCCTGGACCACTTCAGATGGCCCTCTCTTTTGTTCCAACCTCATCATAGGCATTCCTCTAAATAGAACAATTACACTGTGTTGGTATTTCTTTCTCAAGAGAATATACCATCTCTTATTAACTCCCAGTATCCACAGACCTTCCTCAGGGCCTGCTTGCACATAGCAGGTACTGATTGTTTCCATCAGAGACACAAAATGACAAAATACCATCCATCAAAAATTGTATACACATACCTATACATTCTAGCTCTTCATTCTACATTATTTTTAATTTTTTTCTTATTGTTTATTATGAGCATTTCTTAGCTTGCACTTAAGAGACTATTTTATTTTAAATACATCTTTCAATGACTTAATCCATTGTTGGGCTTGTATTATATGTAGCTTAATGGTTCAGCCTTAAAAAAAACTGTAAACAAGGGGAACATGACATGATGACATGAAATGAACTATTATATACTATTAAATACATCTTAAGGTATATTTGTATTTATATCCAATACCATCCCACAGTTATGAGAAATCTACAAATGTGGGTAGAAACAGCATAACCACTATAGAAAGGAAATTTGTATCAGGCTTTCAAGTTCCAGGCATTATTACCTCATTTGAGAGTAGGAAAACTTAGTCTCAGAGAATAAGTGACTTGTTAATACTCAGATTAAGATCTCTGGAATTCAAATACCATGTGCTTAGCATTCCACCTTCCTTTCATTAAGCCAGTATCCTCAAGACATCAGTTAAAAAAAAATTTAAGTGTATATCTGAAACAAAAAGCGTATAACGAACAAAAGAGGTACAACAAAGAAAAACACAAGCATCAAGAACTATGACTGAAATGATCAGTGCTGAAAATGAATGGGACACAAATAAGAAATCCATGAAACAGAAGCCAACGACAACATATCCAGAAATCATCTCAGTCCAGCACAGTGAAAACTCAATGTGAGAATGAAGGTTAGGGTTTCTGATTGGACAAGTGAAATAACCAGGAATTAGTTAATAAAGACATCAAGTAATAAGGGATAAGAGTACGGCCATAAACACAAAATCCAGGGAAGGGTAGTTATTTGACAAATTACCTTCTCAGAGAGGTTAAGATTTGAGTGGCGTCTTGAAAGACAAAAGAAGGCCACTGAGTACACATTGAATTGAAACTTGGAGGAACAGTGTATATTCAAAGCTCACCACTTGAGCAAATTGTTTAATATAAGTTCCATTTCCTTATCTGCAAAATAAGAGTGCATTTCTGCCTCAAGAGTCCCTTGCAACCAACAGACAGCCTGGTACGTATACGTTCTATCAATAGAGGCTCTCTCCTCTAATCCTTCCCAGGTAGGAAGATGCCAATTAGACCCAATACTATCAAAGAGCTTCCAACATCTGTCAAAATATATTTCTGTCAAAAGCAAAAGAAAACAGGAGCTGTTATAAACCATTAGGCAAAGACCAACACGCATTCGAACCTGTGTTAAGAATCTAAATGAAACTAATTACAATTGTTCTCCCTAAGGCAGAAAGGAATGGGCTGCACACCTAAAAGCAGAAAGCTTAATGTAATTAAATGTTTTTTAAAATGGAACTGAAAATTTTAAACTATGTTTAGTGACTTGGAAAATATCTTTTTCCCCTATCATCCACATCACTGTTGCCTCACTAAATAAAAGCAGTATAGATAGAAGGACCACAAACATAATTATTTTAGCACATCACTACACTGTAAGTCAAGGCAATGTGAAACACAGCCATAACATAAAACCAGGAGTTAACAAGAGGTCTAACTGTAGCCCTTAAAATTGAATGCTGTGATAGAGCCACTTTTATGGGTAATGAAAGAAAACAGAAAGCACAGGATAGCTCATGGGGGAAAAAAAGCATATGAAAGTTAGTCTTACAAAGGGACTACTAACAGAACCCACAAGATAACATTTGAACCATTTAAGGTCAAAGAATTTCTTTTAATATTACCAGATATAAAGGATCTGCTTTCACTTCTACCAAGGAATACACTACTCAGGAATATTAGAAAACGCAATACAACTTGAGAGATCTCCGAAGTCCTAAAAGAAACTACAGACAACCTGAGAAGTCTTATTGAACTGACAAGGCATCAGAAAATCCAACAGACCATTTGAAATAGACAGTTACCTCAACAAAACCAGTAAAGTTTTTATGCCCTAGGAAAAAACCTGATTAATGTTAAAGATACAGTGTATGTCAGGGCTGTACTATAAATTCATGATGATGAACTTAAAATTTTTATTAGAGAGAAAAAATGCAATTGACCACAAACTACATGTAATAATACATTTGCACAAAGACTATACAGAAATGAGAAAATACTACCACCAGTAAACAAGAAGGCATTAAAAACTGATGAAAGTTCAATAGCCAAATACTGTGAGACCGGACTGGCTATTTTTTTTTAAAAAGGAAATTTTTAAGAGAAAACTAGAAAATCTCTTACAATAATGCTGAAGGCATTGTATTTAAACATAAAAAGCCACATCAAAATCCTGGCTAGTATAGACTGGTAGAATAAAAAATATAATCTCCATCAAAGAGATTAAGGAAGATCAGACATCCTTTTAGAAAGGGGTTTTACATAAAGGGGAAGAAAAGACCCAATACAAAGAATGAAATAACTGAGATGCTAACAACAAAAGGACATGGTTGGCCTGTGATCACTTCCAGATATATCCACGGGAAGCAAACCTAATTTTGAGTAGTATCTCAATGGTACCAAACACTACTATAAAAAAGGTTTCATTCTTATAAAGTCAAGCAAATGAAAAGACAAAGTAGTACAAAGATATCATCCCACTAATCAATACAAGAAAAAAAGATTTAATAAAACAATATTCTCATCATTCATCCAGGAAAAGACATTCCATAACATATTTTAATGGCTTACAAAACTTGTTATATCTGGATAAATAACTGAAAGATTTGCATTCAATACAGTGATCATCATCAGCTTACTGACGACTTCCACCTGTTTATTTTCTTAAGTGAAAAATGAAGACCTGATTGGGGTAAACACTAATGAAAAACTATATAGAATAGGTCCAGCCAACTAAATGACAAGAAGGAGATGCATACAGATCTGACAGTCAATTACTGGACTAGCCACTAAGTAAGAATGGTAAATTTCAAAAGACAATGGAACCTGAACAGTGCAAGTCTGGGCAAAACATGCCTCACATTAAAAAAAAATAAAAAAAAGTTTTCAGTTATTGCAGTCTTTATTTCTACAAAGATCTAATCCATAATTTCTAACCTTTACCAGAATCCCAATAAAGTATGTCCTCAAGAATACTGAATGTGGCATTTAACTCTGTTCATCCATGTCATTTAACTCTGTATCCAAGTTTACAGCTAGAAGGGATTCTGGATTGCGTCGATTCCAACCTCCTTGTTCACGGTACCTGAGAGGTTATCCTGGATGGAGCAGGCCTTAAGTTCATTATCAATCAGGTCACTTAGGTATCATTCAGTAAATTATTAGTATAATAGTAATGTAATATACTAAACAGTACCCAAGGAGCCTGAGTTTATGCTCCCCTCAAAATGACATTTTGAGGGCTAGGTAAATAAATGGAATTATACTGATAAAGAAGCTGCCACACAGTAAATAATAATAATAATAACAATAATGTTTAAATGCAATTACACTGATAAGCTGTCACACAGTCTTAAAAAAAAAGATAAAGTGTCAACAAATGTACTCATTTTCCTAATGTCCTTGTTACGTATTACCGAGTAAACACACCCACTTATCAAATTGAAGTTGTGTTACCATGGCTAAGAACAAGGTTAGACATGAGACAAATGGTTCAATCAGAAACCTAGAACCTAGATATAGAAAACAAAGCTGCCTCAATGCCCAGAAAACTGAGCCAATCACTAAAAACTAAAATAACTACTGTGAAGTTATTTAAATAAAGGGGGAGGGACATACTCTATAACCTTCTGAAATGGATCAATAGTGCTGTAATGAAAACAAAGTAACATTCAGAAGGAGAGTACATTTAGATAGTGCAATTGTACAGAAGACGAATAAACTACAAGATAAAAAAATCACTGTACAGAATTTACATAAATATCACCAGCAACATATGCAACACATTAAAATGTTAAGTTTTAAACAATAGTGTGAAATTTAAAAAGGCACTTCATATAACAATGAATAGAAACAGCATTTCTGTGTACACACAGTAACCATGAGAAATCATATCATTTCCACATACATTTTATGTCTAGTCAAACTATAACATTTTAAAGAAAAAGGATCATTAGACGCATCCCTTTCAAGAACACCAAATCACTCAACTTGCGATGATTGCTAGGCCTCCTAGAAGACCTAGAGCTGCTCAAACATCAGAGGCTGGCCTGATGGAGAATCTTGTTGAAGGCTCTGCAAATGGCAGACATGATGTGAAAACTTGTTATCTAATTATGAATTCCATACACTACTATGGTTGTCTATTAGGGCTGTTTCCCTACACCAAATCCCTGTTTTTAGTTTTATAACACCATCATCATTCAAGTATGCCAGAGAAAGACTTTAAACTAATCTTAAAAAACAGGTTAAGAATATTGTTTCTTCTGCAGTCAAGCACCCAATCTACAGCTAAACCTGCTCCCACACTTCGGTGTTCTGCCCCATCCCCACGCAACTGCCGAACCCCTTCAGAAGCTAGCCACCTGACCACCAGTTCCATGATATCTCAATACCTTTTTATTTTCAGGAAAGATCTCTGGAGATGCTTGGGCATATCAATCAGAGAGTGGCAAAGCAATGCTACTTGTTGCTACGGAGCAACATAACACAAAATGAAGATAGCAGCAATGCTGCTCTACAAACATTGAGAACAGTTAACACTACTCCACTATACACTTAAAAATGGTTATGATGGTAAATTTTATGTTTTGTCTTTTTTTAAGCACAATTAAATATAAAAAAATTAAAAAGAGCAGGTTAGGTGGAAATGCCAGAGCAGTTTCAGAGAACCAGGTCTTCAAGCAACATAATTTTGGTTTGAATTTTGGAAAATAAGAGTATCTCAAAAATCATCAAGTTGGTGACACAGTATGCAATTCAGGGAAGGGACGGGGAGAAATGGAAAAGTGGGAGCAGTGCGAAGTAGCCTCAGACAACTGGGAACATCTACGTGCAGCCGTACAGAAAAGTGTCAAGATCTCTCTCTCCAGCAAGTTTCCCACGACTAGTCCTTTCACAGAAGAAAACTACGGTGCTACAGCAAGGGCACATGAGACTGCTGAACTGGTAGAGTACACGTCGTGAACTATAAAAATCTTCGTATGACTTCTTAGGCCCTCGTTTCTTTTTAGACAGTATCAGTGCTCTTCTAGTGTTCAATTTGAAAGAATTTTTAGAGCACTGGCATGGACCTAAAACAGAAGTAAAACTTTGTGAAAAGTATAGAAAAATTAAAGGTAAATGTTAACTCTAGATATGACTTGACCAAATGTGCCAAGAGGAGACTCTATCAAGACTGCAGCTTAAGCTTCATCTACAAATAGGACAAACAGAATCAATACAGTACCCTGAAACTATCTGACAAAATAAAATAACTTCTTCCAAGTAGGGATATTTGCATCTTCAACCTCTACAGCACAAACAGGGAGAGGAAGAAAAGTAAACAAAAAGGGTGCTGAATATGGTTATGATGAGGAGGGGGAATGGGCTTCCAATAAGCTATCAAAAAGTGGGGCACCAGGGAAAGCATCAGTCACCAGTCTGCAGGAACCATGGCAAGAAACAGAAACCATATAAACCTGAAAACAGTGTCATGGTCCACTAACAGTAGACCCAAAATACTACGGTCAAGCAGATGAAAAAATAATAATAATGCAGATGTTCGACAAACCAAGAAATTACAAAATTATGAGTCTACTGATAAAATTTTTTTCTATTTGGCCAAGCAAATAATTCTAGATGATGTATTCAGACCCCTCCAATTTGGCAGTTTCTCCAACACTGAAGTCATGATGTGAAGACAAGGGTCTAAGGGCTGGGCACTGCACAGCCACTGCCTCGAGACAGATACTGTAGGACATGTAACTGAGGTATCTGCTGCCAGTTCCAGTCTGACGGAGAAATCATAATGCGAAGAACTGAGAACGAAAAGATAAGTCGTCTCTCATGGTAAGAGTCTGACTAGATTAAGGGACCAGTAAACCAAGAACACACCACTGAAGTCTTGAGAAACCATTAATGGACATCCAGAAAGAGAAGTGCATGAGATGTTCTCTCTACTACATCCACAGTTACGCTCTGAATCTGAAGGATTTCTCAGTAAAATCTAGACTGATGGCATCCCTCTTTATTACAATCAGAGGACCAGATTGTCAGGCATGTTTGGAATTCTTGCTCTTTCAAGAGTTCAGATTTGCATGCCTGGATGGTGTAACATCCTTGATTTCCAGGGCACTAATGTGCATTATCTTTTTTGTATTTAGAGCGTGATGAATTACGGAGCTCAAGAGTTTAGAAGGGAGTCAAGGTCATCTTGGTGAAAGGCCCAGATTATCCTGTGAGAACACCATGACCAGGTCTCACAGCTTGTGATATATGAGAGCTTGACAGACTTAGGAGTGACAACTGCAGAGAATTCTCTGTGTAGCTTTGGGTGGTGAAGACAGTTACTGTGAAAGTTTCTACAGAGATGTCACAGGTAGGAAAGTCTTCTTCCAGCTGGTGTCCACAGTAGACCTGGGACATCTAGCCACCCCACTGGAAGCAAACTGGATTTTGCAAATTTTGATTTGAATTTTAGTTCTTGATATACAGCTTCAAGGCTGATTCTGAAGTCTCACAGAGCTTGACAGCAGTATGGACACTTGGTGAGCTGATCACCCTGACATAAAGAGATTATAACAGATTTGTCGTTTTGTGAAGATCTGACAAACGGAAGCCTAAACAAGGAAGCACTGATGACCTAAAAACGAAGGATCTGCCTCTGGTGTTAGAGATCTAGTAGTAGGTTATTTCCAGATCCAAAATCTCCTAGTCCTCAGTTTACCAGTGAGATTTTCCTGAGGGGGAAGAAATATTTATGTTTTTCCTTAATCATAAGAGGATTCAGATTCCTGAGTACCCTCCTCTAGACTTATTTTGGACTAGAAATAACAGGTAAACCTTTGTTCAACCCTACTGAACGTCTCTACCACTCACTTGGCCAAGAAAGCATGAGTCTCTTTATTATTTACTTCATTCTAAAAGTCTAGAATTCAAATGTCAGCTGTGATCATTCCAGCCATGCGTTCAGATTCTGAGGTGCCCTCCTACCTGTAGATCCTGTGTGGATGGGAGGAGCAAGTAGCACAGTCAGCATCTTGGACAGGTGCACTGCTGAACGTGAATGGGTTACTAATTCTTGTACCCATGGCGTTCTGGAGATTCTCCCTTTTTCCTGTATCTATAGGGGTGGTTTCGGGGTTTGTACCAATCCCCTCTGGAGTATCCTCTACTGTGATAATGTGCTTTCTGGTCATGACTATAGAAGTATCGATGTTGGTTATAGTATTTGCTGTGGTCTTTATAGTCATTTTCCTTTATACTGTTTTCTTCGGCAACTACAGCATTCACATCTTGTCCAAAGAGGGAAGTACCGTCAAAGGGCAAGTGTGAGATCTTCTCTTGGGTTTTCTTAGTGAGAGATGTGAGTCGAAGCCAAGCCTGCCTTCTGTAGTCTATTGCCATTGCCATAACTCTGACCACAGAGTCCATTATATCCCTAGTAGTACAAAGCTGCCAAAGGCCCGCATCCATACCATCAGATATTATACATCTTGCTTTTCCACGATCAAACTCTGGGTCATGGACCAGATCCTCCATGTCTTCCCAGAGTTTACGCTGATACTGAGTCATATAGGCCATGTAGCTAGCAGCTCGGGCTGCAATGGAAGCAGCATGGTAGAATCTACAACCCATGACCTCCATTTCTTTCGAGGTAGAATCCAGAGGTGATGTTGTGCTTCCTCTCTTGCTGTGCTCTAATGCTTCTACGATGGGGCCCCCGGCCGGTGGATTTGGTTGGAAAGGAGAGGTATCCTTGGCCACAGGATACACCCTGTGTCCCATGAAGGAGGAAGGATGGCAATCAGCAGGGTCTTTAAAAACCTCAGTGGTGGCGATTCTCAGAAGAGGATGCAGTGGAGGGACCAAACGTTTCTTAGAAGTCACACAATCAGGTTTCCCTTCACATGGTTCTGCTTCGGACTGTAAAGTGACTCTCTTGATAATACCTCTTTGTTCCATTCTTTTCAAAAGCCCTGTGAAACTAGACTGACTAGGGTCACCTGGCTGCCCTTTGTCATCAGCTGAGGGGGATTTGCAGTCAGCTTCTTCTTCCACTGTGGATAAATGTTCTTCCTTGGAGGTAGAGATGTCCCAAGGAACCGAGGAATTCTTACTTGGCCTAGAATGATGGAATCGAAAACAGCTCCTGGACTGCAGATCACGTATCACTCGGGACATCTCAGCCACTTGTGTCTGGAGATAGAGGATGGCATCCTGTCCGTGCTGTGAAGCAGAAGACTCTACAGGTAAATCCTCCTTGACCTCTGAAGAGGCCAAAGATTCTTGGGGGACCAGAAGTGGAGATGAAGGCAGAATCTGGCAATTTTGTGATGGCTTAAGCGTCTCTGTCTCAGAGATCTTAATAACTGAATTACTTTGATCACTTTTCTGGTTCTCCAATGGGTTCTCAACAGAAGAAGGTTGAGAAACTATCCTGTGTGGACTGCTGGTACAGCTCCCAGAGGAGGAGCTGCTGTCTCCACTGGGAAGAGGAACACTGCAGCTAGAGCACATTTCTGGGCGATGACTCTCAGAGGATGGCACCTTAGACTCAGGCATTCTCTGGGTTATCCACATGAACAAGAAAACCAAGGAAGAAAAAAAATATGCTTTTAATATGTTAACTTTCAAGTGCAGAGATGCATGTCCAGTAAGTAGAACTCAATTTTTTAAATTATTATAATTAACAATATACAATCCACTTCAGGTCAGCAAGGGGACCACAGAAGTCAAATCCACAAATTTCACTACCCCAAAGGCCCCAAACCAACTACTGGCATTAACCTGGCACTGTGTCTATGAAAAAGAGTAAAAACAAGCCCAGGTCAAGGGGTGCCATCCTAGCCTGCTGCTTGTTCCCATGCTAGAATAAGAAGAGGCAGCAAGACTACTGGTGAAAACAATTAAAAAAAAAATCCCATTCAACATATGTAAGGCAACAAGTAGAAGTTAATAATGGCAAAGAGAACTTGGGAAAAGTTCCACTGAGAAGAAAAAACATTTCTAGAAGTCCTGCACTGCAGAGTCACTTTTAAATCCCTTTAAAAATTCTCATTCACTCTCCATGAACAAAATTTTCCAGTTGCACAGTTCTACTCTACGGTTTGTAGTTTTCAAGGAGCTTTGTTACCTCATTTCATCCTCACAACAACCCTGTGAGGTAGGTATTATTCTTATGTGGTAAAGAAACTAAGGTTAAAAAGCTACTTATCCAAATTCACAGACTTAATAAGAAGTAAAGCTGACACTAAAACCTAGGTATTTTGATTGCAAGTTCAAGTCCCAATACTTTATATCATACAGCAAGTAGCTTTCTGGCCGCCTTGAACACACAGCCAGTTCTCTAATGAATCAAGAAAAGAGCCCATTAACAGAAATTCGGGCTAAGACAAATGAAAGACAAGATTTCTACAAAGTGCTCAGCTACTTTGGTTCTCAGAGTAGGGGAAGCATAAGTTTAAAGGTCAAACCCACAACCAATAAATCACAGGTCAGAGAGAAAACCCCAAATATGAGGGGGAAAGAGGAGGTTAAAAGGATGACGCCTGAATAATCCACAACCCTTCCCCATATTCCATTTCTAAAGGATCTTCACATATCCTTTCTTCCAAGATACAACAAATTTTCTGTGGCCACGTGGTTCTGGAAGAAAAGGATCCAGTTCTACAGGGCACCTGAGGAGAGACAGGAAAGGAGAAGGGAGCCAAAAATCTTGCAGTTTTATTCCATTTCCCTTTTATCAGATATGGCCTCCAAGGCTTAGAACTTTCCTGTGTCACATAATCCTTTCAAATCCTCGCTGAAAGTAGAGGAACAAAGCTGGAAGCAGGAGATCTTCTGGGCAGAGGACTCCCTGGACTACCTTTCAGGGCCATTCTAACAGAAACAGGCCGTTCTCTAAAGCACAATAGCACCTAAACACAGCCATCGCTGATTTGATGACTCTCTTTAGAGAATGCTTCTTAAATGCCAGAAGTGAAGAAATGCAAGTCAAATGTAATATACTTACCTCACTCTGAGAGGTGCTAGGCTCTTCATCATCACTGCTGACCAGATCAATGTATTCCAGAACAGGTCTCAATGGTCCTTCCTAGGAAAAAATGAACAAATTAACAAGTCATGGAGAGTTATTCAAACTAAATTAGCATTTAAAACAATCCTTTTTGTCGATGCTGGGATTTATTGGCAAGAACTCTTCTGAAGAGGAAGCCTTATGGGTGGTAGAAAATAATCAAAACAAATGCAGATGAAAATATTCATAGCACAAGACTAAGAAATGATGACAAGACCTAAAAGAGACTCGGCCAAGGTAGGGTATTAGGACTGTGTTGATTCCTTGGGGAGAGGATTATTAACACAGGAATAGTGCTACAAGGTCAGATACTGTAAGCCAATGCTTTTCAGATGGGATGGGTATCTCTGACTAGGAGCTAGGCTGTACTTCCGACTCCTACAGTCACACATCAAACCTGGTTCTCCTTCATCTTTTCTTTCCATCCATACTGACTCCACGGCAGACCAAGCCTTGAATGCTAAGCTTAAAAGCCTAGATTTTATTCTGTAGGCAAAAGGGAATCAATAAATACTAAGATGGGAATAAGATCATGAGAGCTTACCTTAAGAAGATTAATCACATAGAGAAGTATAGAAAGCAGGATAATTAATCAGTCCACACACATAATAATGCAAAACTAAAATAGTGGTGATGGCAAAAATAACAGTGATGCTGTGGTGCATATACAAAAGGATATACAGGTAAGATGAAAACAGAAAACAAAAAACAAAAAATGATTGACTATAAAAACAAAACCCCAACAACCACAAGGAGTCAAAGTGGTCACTAAGGTTTCAAGCTTAGGAGACTAAAGGATAGACATAAATTTGGAATACAAAGACAGAGCTGGCATTCCTTTGGCCATAATGGGATGATGTACGAGGGGTACACAGAGGCACCTGGCAGACAGCTGGAAATGCAAGCCTGTAATCTGGGTATAGGAAAGTAACTGGAAATGGAGACTGGAAAGATGCTCCCCTACAAGACTAGTAACTCTAGAACTAAACTGAAACTATGATATTGCCAAGGAAGAAAGCAAAGAGGAGAAAGAAGGGATTCAAGGAGGCTCTTGAGGAAACGATGGAATTTTAGGATTTAGGAAGAAGAGCTAAGTAGGTAATCAGAGATCTGAGAAGAATCAGAAATGCACAAATTCAAAGAACCTAAAGACAGAGAAAACCTCAATGAAAAGGTGTCAATGCTAAATGTGGCCAAAAACACTGAGCACCGAAAAAAAAAAATGCCACTGAATTTAACAACAAACAGAGCAACTTTCAAGATAGCAGTGAGCATACCAGTCAGGCTCTAAAAAATTAAGCTGAAAATGAGGCAGTAAAGGCCAAGAGTAAAGATTATTCTTTGAAAAATTCTACTATGTTTAAAACAAGAGAAAGGGACATGGGGGAGAACATGGCTGAGGGAAAGATTTCTCAGGATTGGGAAAGACGGCTGTTGGGAAGCCAAAGTGATATATTCAGTGGAAAAATTAAGAGAAAAAGACCTCAGGTCAAGAGACAGAAGCTAAGATCTAGTTAAAGATCCTCTTCCTGAGAGGAGGCATCCAGTCTCAAAGACAGTGTATTTCTCCCCTAGGCTGCAACTTCTCTCCAAGCAGGAAACTGCTTTCCCTGCAGGTGGTGATTTAGCCACTAAGATAAAACCAGAGAGCAAAACTTCTGGGCAGGGTTCATGTAATAAAGTAATTAGGATTTCTGCCTGAGCTGTAAAAATGGACATTTAAAAAGAGGATTAGAGAGACAGATATTCTGCAATGTGTGGTCAACAGAGATGAATCACCTACTTTAAGACCCAAACCTACCATTTGTAATAAGGTTATCAAAATCATACATTCAATCCAAGAAGGTAGTAGAGGAGATAAAAATATAATAGCTTGCTCTCCTCAAGAAATGTACGTTAGGAACTTTTATTACACGCCCAGTGAAGCAGCACACCAAGAAAGTCCCTGAGGTACCAGAAACACACAGAGGCTGGGGCAGAGCTTCCATGAAGGGTTGGCAGGTAGAGAAAAAAGGGAGATGAAAGGATAACTGGGCACAAAGCACAAAGTAGAACGGGCAGGAAAATGGTCACAAACAAGATGAAAAAGTAGCTGCAGAAACAGGAGAAAGGGCAGGAGTAAGGACAGATGAGAAAAAGTAGCATAAATATCCTGCTGGGGTCAACCACTAAACTGATACCCAGCCACCTCTGAACTACTGAACAATGACAACTTATGATTCACACTAATTAAGAGAGCAGAATAAAAAGAATCAGGATAGGAAGTCCATACATGAGAAAAAGCAGGGGTCATTGAGAGTATTCATTCACTCAACGAATATTATGGAGTTATAACTGACAGAATGGTAGGAGAAGACAGCATGTGTTTGAGACCTAAAAAGGCAAAGAGGCTGAGTGGAAAAACAACGGAAGATAGATATTCCAAAGGAAAATATTACTTACAAACAAACACTCTAACTGTAGCTAATTTTCACAGTGGATATGGCCAAACTTCCACCATAACGAACCTAAGGAATCAAAACCCTTTGGTACTCCGTTGATTTTACTCTAATCGGGAACATGTGTCACTGAGCCCTGTACAGGCAAAGGTACTAAACTTTTCACGTATGTTATTTCATTCAATCCCCACATTACTTCACTATTGTACCATTTAACAAAGGAGAAAACTAACTGAGGCCCATCTGGTTCTCTCTCTAATCACATCATTGGCTGTGTGGTCTCTAATCACTTAATTCTGAGGCAGTTCCAAGTATACACACTATGTTTAAATCAATGCTTATTTCCTAAGTTTCAGAGATAAGATACTTTCTCTTCCTTTAATTTGAGGAAAAAGTCTACCTGCTACTGTCCCCAACTCTGAATAACTCACAACACTAGCCAAAAAATAAGTTATTAATTCTCCTCAAACAGTAATAATTATAATACAAATATCAAGAAAAGGCAATTTCTTACTACATTTATAATGGCTGCTTATATTCTTAAAAAGTATAAATGCATGTGGTCCTCCAATTACAAGGTATTTTATTTAAATTTGCTTCATCCATCAACTAGTGAACCATCATTCTCATCCCCTCTGTACCAGTAACAAAATCAAAGGATTCTACTCCAAAGCCACACAATTTAGGGGCAGGAGCACAGGCAGAAGCAAAACACGGGTTTTTTTTCCCACATAGAGAAGTTAGGGACATAGTTTACTTCTGCAGTCCCGCCCGATTCAAACATTTCAAATGATTCCCAAATGCCTGCTCTAAGTTCAAATTTAGTCCACAATTCAAAATCTATACTATCCGGCCCATCCTTCCTTCTCCCACTTAAAAAAAAGTACCCTTCAGAACTAAGCATAATCCTCTCTGCTCTCCCATTTTGATGACTTTCCTTGTTTCTTCTTAAAATACTCTTTTAAACACATACAAACACTAAATGCTTCCTATGAAAAATAAACTGAAAATCGTATGTCTTTTTTTTTTTTTTTCAGCACCTTGTACTTTTTATAAAAGAACTTTCTACTAGAACTATTTACAAAGTCCTCATCCC
This sequence comes from Orcinus orca, assembly GCF_937001465.1. Lineage (NCBI taxonomy): Eukaryota > Metazoa > Chordata > Mammalia > Artiodactyla > Delphinidae > Orcinus > Orcinus orca. Next base: position 62,140,206 of record NC_064568.1, read on the forward strand.
TATCTCATCTCTCACACTGAAATACTGACACTTACGGGTAGGATGTACTTCCAACTAATCTCTGTAGCTCTAAGGTACTTAATTCAGGACTTTGCTCCAACATTATTTTTATTTATTGAGCTAATACAACCCCAAGACACGCAGCCAAAAGACACCCTCATTATTTGTCCATGACCCCCCGAAGTAATTTATGAAAATATACAAATATTCCACATGTTCAATGATTCCACATTATACCAATCATCTTGGTTGAAGCCTAAATCTCATGTGCTGTTATCAAGATTATGACAGGCTGTCTCAGCAGTTTTTATACCTTTGTATCTAGAGTAGCACTGTGAAAGATCACGTCATTAGCCCTGAGTTAAAACAGTTTTCTGGGAGTAAATTAACTAACATATCTGCAGTTTCAAAGAATGCAGAGAATAAATATGGTGGCTGAATAAGGGATCATATTACTAAATTAAACAGAAAATTAGAGCAAAAGACCTAAATGAAAAGTTTGTATAGTAATATTCTGTCTCTTGAGTTAAAGCACTGTTTACACATGTGTATTGGCTTCGCAAAAATCAGACGGTACACTTATGAACTGTGCAATTCTCTGTATGTGTATTTCAATAAAATTTAAATGAAAGGGCTCATTTTTGCACCTCCACATCTATATCCTTCCGTTCCTTCAATATGCTTAGTTTCAAACTCTGTATTTTCTAAACCACACAAAAACTACTGTGCCACCATGCGGATTAAAGATGGGAAAGTTAGGCTAAGAATGAACTAAGAAATCCAAACCAGTGTAAATCAAGAAGTAATATCACAATGTTCTTTTTGTATCTGAAGAAATCTTAAGCACAGACTATTTATTATTTTTATTGAACAAGCACTACCTGAGGAGTCAAGTATAAGATTGGGTTAGAGAGAGAAGATTCTGTCTCTAATGTATTTTAAAATAGAATTAAGGTATCATTAATACATTGAAGTGTTATCACCATAAAGGCATAAGGAATGTTTTTAATAGGTTTCTTCTAGTACTGTAATTGCATTTAATACATATAATTCACTTCTCCATTTTGAACTATCAAACCTTTGAATTTATATTTGGAAACAGAGATAAATATAAGATGTATCAAGATGGACACATATTCACTGACTGTGTATTTTTACTCTGGATGCAAAGATATAACAGATTCTCTACATTTAAAATAATATTTAACTTAAAAGAGTATTCTTAAACTTCAGTCTAATACATGCTTACATTAAGTACTGACAAGCTACACCACCATTCTTCACTCCACACAGTACCTATATATATATATTTTTTAATCTTATTTTTGTAGATTCCATCTATGATTCTCAAAGTAAGCCCCATAGTTCATAAAGAAGTGTGTCCCTCTTACTTTAATTTCCACAAAATACCAAGGTAAATATTCTCCATTCACAAATATACCCATATTCAGGGAGAACCTGAAATATCTGTCCTGAAGAGCCAAACATACTTCAACTCACAGTGAAGGAACAGGCAGGATACAATTTCTTCTACCACCCCCGCCAAACCTTTAAAGTTTAAAATGAAAAGGATACAGCACCATATGCATGGGCAAAGACAAAAAAACCCAAGAAATGATCTTGTGAAAGACTCCTAAACAAACCCACTGAAACACAATACAACAATGCATCACAATGGCCTAATGTTGGGGTACACAGAAGACACTGTTTAATAACCAGTTTTTCAAAACTGTCCAAGAACCAACAAACACAAATACACATCAGACAGGGAATTAAAGAAAGATTATACACCTTTAATAGCAAACCTCAACTACAGTATTCAAAAAGAATCATTTACAGTAGAAGGATTCTCTAGCTAAGTGAGATACTACTTTTAGCAGAGCCTTTGTAAAACTTTAACAGTGTGGGGTGGAAATTATCCTCAAATGTATCATAGCACCCCCTTCAGTTTTTGCAACCAATGTTTTACAAAGTGTGTTCACAGCTTCATACACCCCCGCATTTGCACCAACATGAAGATTCCTGGGCCCCACCTCCCATTTCTGATTCCATAGGTCTGGAGTGAGGCCCGGGAATCCACACACTTCTACTTACTAATGCTTGAAAACTACTGTCCGAAGGGAATAAAAACAGAAAGATACAGGATGCTCCTGGTGATACGGGCCCTTCATTGTGAACCTCGCCTGCTGGACTGTGCTGTAAACAGGATGAGCTCGGAGCTTAGTGAAGTCTTCAAGCCACCCGCCTTCACGTTATGGAGACACACAGGCTCAGAAGTTGAGTTCCTGCAGCCCTTCTGGTTTTCTACCTCATTCCTCATCACTAGCCGCCCCTTCTCCCTAACCTGTGTGCTATCTTTTAGAAGTTACTCTTGTCTCATTTCAAAACACTCTTAGGAGACCACAACCCTGCGTACATGAAAGGCTCTAAGTGCAGGGGGAGAGGCGAGATTCAGGGTACAACACGCACCGCAGGCCACAGGCTTTGTGATGCCTACTGGGGCTGCTCAGACACCTCTTCCGGCAAATTCCCTACTCCTATGCCCTACTCCACAGTGTACAGTCTCTAACAGACATTCACACACGTTTGCTGCATGATGAACAAACAGGTGAGAGGTAATCACATCACGGCTTATCACGCATAGTCTCTGACTCGGAAAAACCCGAATATCGTCGCTACTTACACTAACAAACTGAATGTCATCTTCATTTTCCTCGGGTGTTGACTCGGACGCCTCAGGCCCAGCTGGAGGGACACATTCTATTATCTATAAAATAAGCCAAAGCACGGTTATCTAGACAACCCCGCACTTACAGATTTTTCCAAAGGGAACCGAAAAACGAAAGCTCTCGAGAAGACCTAACGGAGCCCCAGCCTCCGCGAGCCCGAGCTCGCGTCCGTGGACCGCAGGGGCCCCTCCGCATCCCTTCTCCCGAGAAGCAGGGAGCACGCTCCCCCAAGAGGCAGTCGGCCTCGGAACCCACGCCGCGCCCGCGCCGAGCAGAGGTTCCCGAGCCGGGCCGGGCGGCCATTGTTGCTGAGGCACCCTCGTCCCCCAGGCCCCCAGGCCCGGCCCAGCACCCCCCGGACCCCGCACCACACCGTGCCCAGCCCGCTACTCACCTCCGACCCTGGGTCTCCCATCTCCCCGACAGCCCGCCTGCCGGCACCCGCGCTGCCGCCGTCCCCGCCGCCGCCTCAGCCTCCCCGCCGAACCCGCCGGCCAGCCAGCCACACGCCGCCGTGACCCGCCCCCGCGTGCGTGCCGAGCCGAGGACGCCGCCGAGCCGCCGACACCGCGGGCGGAAAGGGCTGCAAAACCGCTTCCCGAGGAGGAGTGGCCCGCTAGGCCCGCTGTGCCTGGCCTCCCTGGCGCAGTCCCGGCCTCCCTCCCCCGCCGCGCCGGCCGCTGGGAACTATAGTTTCAACAGCACCGAGACCACCCTAAGCGTTACTGGAAAAGAACGGAAGAGGACCCCGAGGCACGGCGCATGCGCTCCTCGAGGCTGACGTCACTGCCGCTCGCCGGGCGGTGGGCTGGCGGGGTTCTGTTTTACAGTAAAGGGCGGGGACGAGGATGGGGAGGAGTGCGTAGGCATGCGTTTCGTGTGGTTGTGGAAGTGACAGGCGGGTGATGGAGACTAATTTATCAGTTCTCCTTTTTTCTCCGAAGGGTCGGAGATATGGATGCTTAGCCGAATTCTAAGATCAGTGCAGAAATCTGAGGCAGCCTTACACTGCTCACCTGTTCTCCATCCTCAGTCTCCACTCAGAGCCTGTATTAATACACCTGAGGAGGAAAACTGAGGCCCTGAGCTCCCATCTCCAGGTTGACCTGAAGAAAGCTGGCGAGGCTAGAGAATCCTGGGCCCAGTAGGACAGTAATGTTACAACGTACTTTTTAAAGACGTTCTCAGATAGTATCTTAGTAAAATAGAATAGTTGACTGTTTTCCAGTGTTCACACTCAAAAACCCTGTAAAATAGTTCACTCATGTTCAAATATGTGTTCTCATTTTTTTCACTTAACTGCCTTACCAAAAAGCCCCATTTTTTTTTTACACATCCACAATTGTTAGTAAAGGTTTTGAAAAGACTTTAAGTTGGAAAATTCTTGTAAATCTTAGATGCCTTTTTTGCCTGTCTGCATACATGCCCAACATGTGATTACCTATATTGGTAGTAATTATTGCTTAATAGTCCATATTTCCTTCCAGGGCTTTATGACTTAAGTTGCTTTTCTACTTCGTAAGTTTGAGAATTGTAGAGGCAAATTGAGAATGAGAGACCTGCCTGTTGTGTTCCTTAAAAGCTGTATGTAAATATTTCTAAAACTTTTAAATGTCTAGGCAAAACTTGTATTTAGGATTCTCCTAATGTGCTGGTGAGAGTTCAGTGGAACATTTACATTAACCATTTGCAGGTAGGAGTTAATGTGTAAAACTTGGAAAACAAGAGCCCAAATATGCTCATAACTCTTCATTCCTTGTGTGCTCCCAATACAGGGGGCCAGGGTTCAATCCCAGCCAGGGAATTAGATTCTGCATGCATGCCACAACTAAGAAGTCCCGTATGCCACAACGAAGACCTGACACAGCCAACGTAGACTGATAGATAGATAGATAGATAGATAGATAGATAGATAGATAGATAGATACTGGTGTTAAGATTGAACCTGTACCATGATTCTCTGAGGAAGGTATTAAAAAAATTTCTAAAAGCATATTTTTTTAAATGCAAGGTATATATAATATGATCAGAACCACATCAAACCACCAAGCAAACCATGCCTGAAATAGGAACCCGACTTAAGTACTAATAGTAATTTTCTCTGGGGAGCTGGACTATGTGTTAATAAGAAAATCTTTTGAAACCCATTAATATTTAAGCGACATGCCTGTAGTTCCTGTAAGGCCAGTTTTATTTAGCTTGGTGTAGCAGAGGAGAACAAACTATAGGCAAAGCTTGGGAGTCCCTTAATCTTAGGAAATTAAGAAGAGATTGGGTGGGGTGCTTTAAAGGCCAGTCGGTGTGGTAGGGAACTGGTTAGAATTGGAAAAAGCAGAGTTCTTTGCTGATTGGTTCAGGGTTCAAAATGGAAACTTTTAACCATGGGAAAATGTTTTTTATGTTTCACTGTGGATCCATTATTTTGCTTTATGAGTTAAGATCCTGAAGGGAACCCATCAATGGGTTTGGTAACCCCTCAAATTCAGTTCTCTTAGACTTTGTTGGACACAACATTATAATAATTTCCAAATCTACATGTTGATATCCTTCCTTCAACTCATTGAAACAAATAAGTACAGGCTTCAACTTTAGTTTTGATTTCAGCAGTTTTCTATTGACTTTCTAGCTGGTTTTGTTGAGTGATTATTTATAGAACCATCTGTTTGAACATTGGCTGCATCCAGGATTTAAGATTCCAAGTCCTGGTTCTTGACTAAGGGAATGACACCAAGAGGAAATTAAATGCATCAGTAAGTCTCAAACCCTCTTTAAGAATCACTGTTCAGGGAATTCCCTGGTGGTCCAGTGGTTAGGACTCAGCACTTTCAATGCCGGGGCCCCAGGTTCAATCCCTGGTCGGAGAACTAAGATTCCACAAGCCACCTGGCCAAAACAAACAAAAAAGAATCATTGTCCAATATTCATAAATCTCAAAAAAGGGAAAGTATAGCTACCATGAGCCTGTCATTTATTTAAGGAGCATTCAACTTGGGGAAAAGAGTTAATATATACACAGCACCAAATATTATGCTTTAGAAAAGGAACAAATATTTCCAATGCATTTGTATTATTAAGAACCATATTTGGTTTGGAGTAAATGCTCTAAGACCTGGCAACTGGAATGGTCTCTTTAATAAGTTCTGATAAAGTAAGAAATAGATTTATAGGCATTTATTCCAAAATAGAATATTCTTTAGGGAAGAAAAATGGCTCTTAAGATACTTTGGAACCAGTTGTCACAGTCATTTTCTGGGAGTTGTGAGAGCAGAACAAAGAGCATTTAGATCTGAAAGAGTACAAAAGACTATCCACTAGGTCTGTAGTACAATTTCTTTGTTCCTCTCAGGTCTGGAATTCTGTACAAGTGTTGCACACAAGGAAAAGCAGCGCAGGAAAAAAGGGGTGGTTCATTTCTATGGTTGGGTCATATGTACAAGCCACTTTTCTCATCAGAGGAAGCTGTGATAATTACTTCTTCGGGAAAGGAATCCTCCCCTTCAAGCGATCAGGTATTTGCCCTTATGAGTAAACTGGGAACAGTAGTTTGGGGTAACATTACTACATATTGTGAGTAGTATTTGCAAAACTTCCCACCCTCTTTCTAGAAATGTTTGGAGGATCATCTTTCAGTATTTGCTTCATAGCAGTACTACTCCTCCATATAAGGCCACTGAACAAAACTTCTGATGGTTCAACTTGTAGTGGGTCACAAGGGTTTTGGAAACACCATGGACAACCAAAATATTAGAAATGGTTTGTATCTGATAAAGTAATTGGTCTGTGGCACAGTTTAACCGTAGGTATATTTGTTACTATCTTGCTGGCTGGTATTAAGATGTCATAAGTATTAAGATCTATTTAACCTCTTTTATGATAATCTACATGTTAGAATAGTTGTTAAAATCTATTTACTAAAGAGTGACTATGGAGGAATTTAAGGCAAGTATAATATTCTTTCTTCCCACAAACTGAAGGGTGAAAAATCCTAAGCACGAGCAAAACTTCTGTATGATTTCACACTTACAGAAAAATTGCAAGAATAGTATCTGTTTTATCGTATTCTGTATTTCTATCTACATAGAAATATACACATACTTTTTTCTTTCTGAATCACTGGAGAGTAGGTTGCATATATCATGCCTCCTTATCCCTTAATAGTTCAGTGTGTACTTCCTAAGAATCAGGATTTTCTTTGACATGTGTACTTGTTTTAGTCCTCTTGGGCTGCTTTACTAATTTAGCATAGAGAGGGTGGCTTAAACAACAATTTATTTCTCACAGCCTGGAGGCTGGGAAGTCCCTGATCAAGGTGCCAGCACAATCAGTTCTTGGTTAGAGCCCTCTTCCTGGTTTGCAGACAGTCTTCTTTTACTTTCACAGGGTGGAAAGCAGAGAGAAGCAAGCTCTCTTGTGTCTTTCTTGTAAGGACACTAATCCCATCGTGAGAGCTCCACCCTCATGACCTCATTATCTCCCCCAAACTCCATCTCCAAATACCATCCTAATGGGGATGAATTTTGAAGGGACATAAACATGTAGGCCATGACAGTATTATTATCAAAATTTGGAAATTTAACATGGAATGATCCTTTTTTTCCTAATCTGCAGTCCTTTATCACATTTTATCAATTGTCTACTCCAGGATCACATAGTGCATTGAGTTATGTCTCTTTATTCTTCTTTAATTCGGAGCAGTTTTTCAACTTTGTCTTTCATGATATTGATGTTTTTGAATTCCCAAGGCCAAATATTTTATAAAATGCTCCCCAATTTTGGTTCGTCAGATGTTTCCTCATGATTTGATTCATGTTATGCATTACCAGACAAAATAAATCGAAGTGATGCTGAAGTGTTTTAGGTGATCACATCCAGAGACCCATGATGGCTATTTGACCCTCATTGAGGATATTAATTTTAATCACCTGGTCAAGGTATCGCCCCATATCAACAATATGTAATTTCCCCCTTATAAATAATAGGCCATCTGGGGGGATATACTTTTAAACCATTCAAACACTATGCCTCATGAAATGTATTGCCTATATATAGCATATTCTGATGATTTTTGCTTTTCCCAAACTTTACTATGACGTCCACAAAATGATAATATCCCAACTCTACTGTTCTCTCAACTTTTTTTTATTAAGAAAGATTTTAATTAAAAATTTTATTGGAGTATAGTTGATTTACAATGTTCTGTTAGTTTCTGCTATACAGCAAAGTGAATCAGTTTTACATATACATATATCCACTCTTTTTTTAGATTCTTTTCTCATATAGGTCATTACAGAGTATTGAGAAGACTTCCCTGTGCTATACATAGGTCCTTATTAGTTATCTATTTTCTATATAGTAGTGTGTATATGTTAATCCCAAACTCCTAACTTATCTCCCCCACCCTGCTTTCCTCCCAGTAACCATTAGTTTGTTTTCTGTATCTGTTTTGACTCTTTTTCTGACTCTATTTCTGTTTTGTAAGTTCATTTGTACCATTTTTTTAGATTCCACATATATTTGTCCTTCTCTTTCCGACTTCTGTCCTTTTCTTACTTCATTTAGTATGAAGTAAGGTCACCTCTAGGTCCATCCATGTTGCTGCAAACGGCATTATTTGGTTTTATGGAATATTACTCAGCCATAAAAAAAGAACGAAATAATGCCACCTCTCAACTTTTTTCAGCTGGCATTCTTCTGTAAGAGTCTTGCCTTTTCTTTTAAAATAACGTTTTATAAATTTATTTTTGGCTGTGTTGGGTCTTCGTTGCTGTGCACGGGCTTTCTCTAGTTGCAGTGTGCAGGCTTCTCATTGTTACAGCTTCTCGTTGCAGAGTGTGGGCTCTAGGCGCGCAGGCTTCAGTAGTTGTGGCACATGGGCTCAGTAGTTGTGGCTTGTGGGCTCTAGAGCTCAGGCTCAGTAGTTGTGGCACACAGGCTTAGATGCTCCACATGGCATGTGGGATCTTTCTGGGCCAGGGCTCAAACTCGTGTCCCTTGCACTGGCAGGTGGATTCTTAACCACTGTGCCACCAGGGAAGCCCTGAAATAATTTTTCATGTATTAATTCATTTCTAACCTTTCATTGAATGATTTTTTGATGTTTGTACAGAGTGCAGATACAGTCACATCAAGAGCCTTCCTAGCATGTTACCTGGTAATCACTGTGGATATTAGGGGTTCAGAATATCAGAGGTCATTGATTCACAACTTCCTGTGCATCTACTTTTTCTACCTTGTGACCTGTAACACTTGTTTTAGATGTAGCTTGGCCATGCCATATATCTATGTTCTGATTAGTATTTTTTCCTTTAGAGACAATTTTACATTCACATGCAGTTTTAAGAATACAGAGTACTTGTGACATGATGATGTGCAGAGCTATGCTGATGTGGACAAATGATGTCACCTGTCATTCCAGTAAACACATGTTACTGGATTCCATCCCTCAGCCACTGCAGTGCACACTGAGGGGAATTCAAGGTGGAGAAAAAAAGGGTACTGGCCCTAGATCGGTAAGATGTATACTGAAGGAATAATTTCAATGACCCAAGATTCTTGCATCTTCCCATACATAAAAGAGCACTGAAATCATTAACTTGAGATGTCTTTTTTTGTGTGATTAGCAGTTGCCTTGTGATGTTTGCTACATTTTTTTTTTTTCAGCAAAAACTCCTACATATCCTGGCTCTCCTCTCGCCTCTTTGGAACAGTTCCTCAGAGCTATCTGAGTGGCTGTTTCCCCAGGCTACAGTCCTCAGTAAGGTCCCCAAATAAAACATGTAACTTGAAACTTTTTAGGATGTGTTTCGTGTTTTTTCTGTCAATAATTTTGGCAACCGATGAAGAGACCCAGAGCAGACTTCTCTCTTTTGCCTAAACTCTATGAGGATCCAGAGCCTGGGTACCAGCAGAGGCCTCTTGTGCCCATCTGCCTCCTCTGAGGGTCCAGATAAATTTGAGTGAGTCTCTCCTGTGTCTCTAACCTCCCATTGTTGGCTCATGACCCTAAGTTTTGTTTGGTGGTATTAAACTCCTCACTGGAGTAACAGGTTTCCTTGAACTTAGGTACCTGGGTTATCCTCAGTTGAAAGACACTGGGAAGATTTTATTATGTTCATACAGAATTTATACTTACAAGTACTTGCTAAATTGGGAATTAAATGAAATCTTGCCCTAATAATGGCCAAAGCCAAAAATAAATGAATTAATTAATTAATTAAAAAAAATTAGGAGTGGTTATCATTATTTATTTATTTAGCTGCGTTGGGTCTTTGTTGCTCGTGCAGGCTTTCTCTAGTTGTGGCAAGCAGGGGCTACTCTTTGCTGTGGTGTGCGGGCTTCTCATTGTGGGGGCTTCTCTTGTTGTGGAGCACAGGCTCTAGGCACACGGGCTTCAGTAGTTGTGGCACACGGGCTCAGCAGTTGTGGCTCGCGGGCTCTAGAGTGCAGGCTCAGTAGTTGTGGCACATGGGCTTAGTTGCTCCACAGCATGTGGGATCTTTCCAGACCAGGGCTCAAACCTGTATCTCCTGCATTGGCAGGCGGATTCTTAACCACTGAGCCACAAAGGAAGTCCGGGAGTGGTTAACTTTAAAAAACAACAACAACAAAAAAGCAGTCAACAGAAACTGCCTGTGAGAACAGATTTGTAAGAAAAAGATGCCAAATCAGCCATTATATACACATTCACAGAACTACAGGAAACATGATTAAGAAGTAAATAAAGGTATGATGGCAATGTTACATCAAATAGAAAATATCAATAAAAGATAAAAATTATACAAAAAGATGGAACTTGTAAAGTACAACAAATGAAAATTTTAAAAAATCACTTCATAAACTGGACTTCACCAAAACTAAAAACTTTTGTGCTTCAAAGGACACCATCAAGAAAGTGACAAGATAACCCAAGAAATGGGAGAAAATATTTGCAAATCATATATGTGATAAGAGACTTGTATCCAGAATGTAAAGCTATACAAAGATATATAAAGATGTACAATGATCAATAGGCACATGAAAATATGCTCAAATCATTAGTCATCAGGTAAGTGCAAATCAAAACCAGAATGAGATACTACTTCACACCCACTTGGATAACTAAGATTAAAAAGTCAGATAACAAGAGTTGACAAGGATGTGGAGAAACAGTAACCCTCATGGTACTGCTAGGGGAATGTAAAATTTTGCAGCCACTTTGGAAAGCAGTGTAGCAATTCCTCAAATGATTAAACGTAAGAGTTAACATATGATCCAGCAATTCCCCTCTTAGATATATACCCGGGAGAAGTGAAAACATATGTTCATACAAAAACACTTCCAAGAATGTTTATAGCAGCATTATTCATAATAGCTAATAGGTGAAAGCAAGGCAAACATTCATCACTTGATGAATTAATAAATAAAATGTAGTATATGCACATGCAATGGAATATTATTCACGCACAAAAAGAATGAAGTGCCAATACATACTACAAGATGGATGAACCCTTAAAATGTTATGGTAAGTGAAAGAAGGCAGTCACAAAATACCACCTCACTGCACTTCCCAGCCCATGATGCATGCCTGCTGGTGTGTGTGGCAACTGGGGGCTGAAACTCAGGCTTCAGTGGACAGACCCAGGGAGAGGACTCAGTTTGGCTGTGCGAAGACAGTCCGAAGGGCCTAGAATGTGGTCCAGGCTGCAACTGGGGGTGTGTGCAGGACACAGCCCAGGTCCATCATGCAAAGGGAGGGGCAGGCTCCACCATAGCAGTGTGTTCACAGGGGAATGCAGGCAATCGGCTCAGACTTCAGCCCTGTCTCCATGTGTGGACAACCTTCCAGAGCTTGTGCATTCCAAGAGCTCGGAGGGGTGGAGCTCATGAAGAAGAGGGAACATTCCTAAAGTCATTCTATGTAACCACCATCACCTTGGTACCCAAACCAGACAAAGGCACTACCAAAAAATTACAGGCCAGTATCTTTGACAAATATAGTTAGAAAAATCCTCAAAAAAATATTAGCAAACCGAATCCAACAACACATAAAAATGATCATATACCATGATCAGGTTGGATTCATTCCAGAGCCACAAGGATGGTTCAACATTATGCAAATCAATCAACGTGATACGCCAAATCAAAAAAAGAAATGACAAAAACCACATGATCATCTCAATAGATGAGAAAAAGCACTGATAAAATTCAACATCTATTCACAATAAAAACTGTCACCAAAGTGGCTATATAGGGAACATACCTCAACATAATAAAAGCTATCTATGCCAAACCAAGAGTCAACATAATACTCAACAGTGAAAAGCTGAAAACCTTCCTGCTAATATCTGGAACAAGACAAGGATACCCACTTTCACCACTTTTATTCAACATAGCATTGGAAGTCCTAGCCACAGCAATCAGACAAGAAAAAGAGATAAAAGGTATCCAAATTGGAAGCAAAGGGCTTCCCTGGTGGCGCAGTGGTTGAGAGTCCGCCCGCCGATGCAGGGGACACGGGTTCGTGCCCCGGTCCGGGAAGATCCCACATGCCATGGAGCGGCTGCGCCCGTGAGCCATGGCCACTAAGCCTGCGCGTCTGGAGCCTGTGCTCCGCAACGGGAGAGGCCACAACAGTGAGAGGCCCACGTACCGCAAAAAAAAAAAAAATTGGAAGGAAAGAGGTAAAACTGTCAATATATGCAGATGACATGATACTCTCTCTAGAAAACTATAGACTCAACACAAAAACCTATTAGAACTGATAAACAAATTCACCAAGGTATTACGATACAAGATTAACATACAAAAAGCTGTTGTACTTCTTTACACTAACAATGCAACAACAGAAAGAAAAAGTAAAAAAAACCAACCCTTTTAAAAATCACATCAAAAAGAAATAAAACACATAGGAATAAAACTGACCAAAGAGGTGAAAGACAGACGCTGAGAACAATGAAACACTGATAAAGGGAACTGAAGATGATTCAAAGAAATGGAAAGATAACTCATGAGCTTGGATTGGAAGAATTAACATTGTTAAAATGACCATACTACCCAAAGCAACCCACAGATTTAATGTGAACCCCATCAAATTACCCATGACATTTTTCACAGAACTAGAACAAATAATCCAAAAATTGATATGGAACCACAAAAGACCCAGAATTGCCAAACCAATCCTGAGGAAAGAGAACAAAGCTGGAGGCATAACCCTTCTAGACTTCAGACAATACTACAAAGCTAGAGCAATCAAGGCAGCATGGTACGGGCACAAAAACAAACATATGGATCAATGGAACAGAATAGAGAGCCCAGAAATCAACCCACACACCTAAGGTCAATTAATCTTCGACAAAGGAGGCAAGAATATGCAATAGAGAAAAGACAGTGTCTTCAGCAATCAGCGCTGGGAAAACTGGACAGCTGCATGTAAATCAATGAAGTTAGAACACTCCTTCACACCATACGCAAAAATAAGCTCAAAATAGTTTAAAGACTTGGGACTTCCCTGGTGGTCTGGTGGCTAAGACTCTGTGCTCTCAATGCAGGGGGCCCGGGTTTGATCCCTGCTCAGGGAACTAGATCCCATATGCCACAACTGAGAGTTCACATGCCATAATTAAAGATCCCACATGCCACAACTAAATCCTGCATACTGCAACAAAGATCCTGCACGTGACAACAAAGATCCTGCGTGCCGCAACTAAGACCCGACACAGCCAAATAAATACATAGATGTTAAAAAAATAATTTAGAATCTTGGGGTGGAGTCAAGATGGTGGACTAGGAGGATGTGGAATTCACATCTCTGCACAACTAGTGCACCTACCAGGCACTGGTGGGGAACCACAGACAACTAAGGGAATGGGAAGACGCCCAAGCGACTGGGCAGGATGTTGGGGGAGGGAGGGGGGAGGAGAAGTAGAGGTGGGATGGGACCAGCAGCCCTGAGGAGCAGTTGGGGGAGGGGAGGGGTTCCCACGCCCAGAGGGGAAACAGGGGAGACCCTGGAGAGGGCAGAGAATCAGAAGGGAATGAGGCCAGCATTTACCCTGCCCACTTGGGCCCTGGGGAGCCTGCTGAGGTCCTGGGCCTGATCCTCTGCCCATCAAGACCTCCTCCAGCCACGTGGGTCCTGTGGGAGTGGGAGGGAGAAAGGGGGAGAAAAACTAAAGGCTGGCCGAATTAGACCAGCACCCATGAGGGGCAGCTGGGTGGAGGGGAAGGGTACCATGCCTGGAGCGGCTCACCCACAATTAGGGATCAATGGGGACAGGGGAGACCCTCAGGAAAGCGGAGGATCGGAAGGGAGTGCAGCTGGAGTTTTCCCTGGCCACTTGAGCCCTGGGGAGCCTGTTGAAGTCCCGGGCCTAATCTGGGACCAATTACAAGTATTGAAATTGAATCTGTGATTTAAAAACTCCCAACAAACAACACTCCAGGACCAGATTGCTTCATAGGCAAATTCTATCAAACATTTAGAGAAGAGTTAACACTGATTCTTCTCAAACTCTTCCAAAAAACTGCAGAGGGAGAAACACTCCTAAACTCATTCTACAAGGCCACCACCACCATGATACCTAAACCAGATAAAGATATCACAAAAAAAGAAAATTACAGACCAATATCACTGATGAACATAGATGCAAAAATCCTCAAAAAATACTAGCAAACAGAATCCAATACAGGACCTAATAAAGGCCATATACAACAAACCCACAACAAACATCATTCTCAATGGTGAAAAACTGCAAGTATTTCCTCTAAGATAAGGAACAAGACAAGGATTAAAGACCTAAATGTAAGACCAGACACTATAAACTTAAAACTCTTAGAGAAAAACATAGGAAAAACACTCTTTGACATAAACCACAGCAAGATCCTTTTTGACCCACCTCCTAGAGTAATGAAAATAAAAACAAAAATAAACAAATGGGACCTAATTAAACTTAAAAGTTTTTGCACAGCAAAGGAAATCAAAAACAAGATGAAAAGACAACCCTCAGAATGGGAGAACATATTTGCAAATGAAGCAACGGACAAAGGATTAATCTCCAAAATATATAAACAGCTCATGTAGCTCAATATTAAAAAAGCAAGCAACCCAATCAAAAAATGGGCAGAAGACCTATAAATAGACATTTCACCAAAGAAGACATACAAATGGCAAAGAGGCACATGAAAAGATGCTCAACATCACTAATTATTAGAGAAATGCAAATCAAAACTACAATGAGGTATCACCTCATACCAGTCAGAATGGCCATCATCAAAAAGTCTACAAACAATAAATGCTGGAGAGGGTGTGGAGAAGAGAGAACCCTCTTGCAATGTTGGTGGGAATGTAAATTGATACAACCACTGTGGAAAGCAGTATGGAGGTTCCTTAAAAAACAAAAAATAGAACAACCGTATGACCCAGCAATTCCTCTACCGGGCACATACCCTGAGAAAACCATAATTAAAAAAGAGACAGGTACCCCAATGTTCATTGCAGCACTATTTACAACAGCCAGGACATGGAAACAACCTAACTGTCCAACGATAGATGAATGGATAGAGATGATGTGGTACATATATATACTGGAATATTACTCAGAGATAAAAAGTAACGAAATTGGGGGGCTTCCCTGGTGGCGCAGTGGTTGAGAGTCCGCCTGCCGATGCAGGGGACACGGGTTCGTGCCCCAGTCTGGGAGGATCCCACATGCCGCGGAGCGGCTGGGCCTGTGAGCCATGGTCGCTGAGCCTGCGCGTCTGGAGCCTGTGCTCCACAACGGGAGAGACCACAACAGTGAGAGGCCCCCATACCGCAAAAAAAAAAAAAAAATAGTAACGAAATTGGGTCATTTTTAGAGATGTGGATGGACCTAGAGTCTGTCATACAGAATGAAGTAAGTCAAAAAGAAAAAAAACAAATATCATATATTAACACATATATATATGTGGAATCTAGAAAAATGGTACAGATGAACCTATTTTCAGGGTAGGAACAGAAGCGCAGAGGTTGAGAACGGACGTGTGGATGCAGTGGGGGAAGGGGAGGGTGGGAAGAATTGGGAGATTAGGTTTGACATAAACACACTACCATGTGTAAAATAGATAGCTAGTAGGAACCTGCTGTATAGCACAGGGAGCTCAGCTCGGTGTTCTGTGATGACCTAGATGGGTGGGATGGGGCAGGGGGAGGGAGGTCAAAGATAGAGGGAATATATTTATACATATAGCTGATTCACTTGACTGTACACCAGAAACTAACAAAACACTGTAAAGCAAGTATATTCCAATAAAAAAATTATTTGATAAAAAAAAATGTTAATCCCACCCCCCCCCCAAAATAGTTTAAAGACATAAATATAAGACATGAAAGCATAAAACTCCTAGATGAGAACACAGGCAAAACATAGTCTGACATGAAATATAGCAATGTTTTCTTAGGTCAATCTTCCAAGGCAGAAGAAATAAAAGCAATAAACAAATGGCACCTAATCAAACTTATAAGCTTTTGCACAGCAAAGGAAACCATAAGCAAAAGGAAAAGACAACCTATATACTGGGAGAAAATATTCGCAAACAATGCAACTGACAAGGGCTTAATTTCCAAAATACACCAACAGCTCATACAACTCAATATCAAAAAGCCAAACAACACAATCAAAAACTGAGAAGACCTAAATAGTCATTTCTCCAAAGAAGACATACACACGGCAAACAGGCACATGAAAAGAAGCTCAACATCACCAATTATTAGAGAAACGCAAATCAAAACTACAATGAGGTACCACCTCACACCAGTCGGGATGGCCATCATCATTTACAAATAATAAATGCTGGAGACTTCAACTAAAAAAAAAAAAAAAAGAACTCCAATAAATGCTGGAGAGGTGTGTGGATAAAAGGGAACGCTCCTACACTATTGGTGGGAATATCAATTGGTGCAGCCACTATGGAGAACAGCATGGAAGTTCCTTAAAAAACTAAAAGTAGAGTTAGCATATGATTCAGCATCCCACTCCTGGGCATATATCCAGGGGAAATTCTAATTTGGAAAGATACATGCACCCCTACGTTCAAAGCAGCACTATTCACAACAGCCAAGACGTGGAAGCAACCTAAACGTCCATCAACAGAGGAATGGATAAAGAAGATGTAGTGTATATATACAATGGAATATTACTCAGTCATAAAAGAGAATGAGATGATGCCATTTGCAGAAACATGGATGGACCTAGAGATTATCATACTAAGTGAAGTAAGTCAGAGAAAGACAAATATATGATATCACTCATTTGTGGAATCTAAAAGAAAAAAAAGATACAAATGAACTTATTTATGAAACAGAAACACATTCACTAAGATAGAAAACAAACTTATGGTTACCAAAGGGGAAGGGGTGAAGGGATAAATTAGGAGTTTGTGATGAACAGATACACATAATTATATATATATAATAATATACATTATTATATAGTAATATATAAAATAGATAAACAACAAGGTCCTACTGTATAGCACACGGAGCTATATTCAATATCTTGTAATAACCTATAATGGAAAAAAATCTAAAAAAGTGTATATATGTAAAACTGAATCACTTTGCTGTATATATGAAACTAACATGACATTACCGATCAACTATACTTCAATAAAACAAAACAAATAACAGAAAAAAATGTTTACAGCAACAACCTACAAAATATAAAAAACGTAGGATTTAAATTCGTGTGTAAGACCTATATGAAAAAAATGCAAATATTTACTAAAAAAAGAAAAGCTATAATTTAAACTGAACTTGTTCCTGAATTGGAAGAATCAGTTTTGCAGAGATATAACTTCTTTCTCAATTTGAAAACTATTTAAGTGTAATTCCAATCAAAATGATCATAAAACTAATCTGGGGGCTTCCCTGGTGGCACAGTAGTTAAGAATCCCCCTGACAATGCAGGGGACACGGGTTCGAGCCCTTGTCCGGGAAGATACCTCGTGCCGTGGAGCAACTACGCCCTTGCGCCACAACTACTGAGCCTGTGTGCCACAACCACTAAAGCCCATGTGCCTAGAGCCCGTGCTCTGCAACAAGAGAAGCCACTGCAATGAGAAGCCCACACCACAACAAGAGTAGCCCCCACTCATCACAACTAGAGAAAGCCCGCACACAGCAACGAAGACCCAACGCAGCCAAAAATAAAAAACAAAACCTCATCTGGACTAATAAACTTATAAAAATAGTCAAAATATTCTTAAAAAACAAAGAATTTTGAGTTATAATTATCAGGTGTTATAACCTCTAGTAATTAAGACATTAAAATGGCAAATTAAAGCATGATTTCATTTCATTTCTCCCGCAATTTTTTTTTCAAGATGAATATAAAAAAATAAATAAGTCCACAAAGACAGCAACAGAGATTTTTCTTTTGTCTTCATCATCTTGGGAAGTAATCTGGGATTTTGAGAGGTCATTTTACATGTATAACTACCATTTATAGAATGATTACTCCATGCCAGGTGCTGTATTTTGCATCTTACACATATAACTTCATTTGATCCATACAACCTTACAGTGTATTATCTGGTATTATCTGCATCAGCCATTTGAAAAAATGTTGTGAGAAATTAAATAGAGTAGTAACTGATTTCACAGGGCAGAGGAAGCAAACCAGTTTGCCCCAGAAAACCCAGGAGGGGCTCAGAACTGACCTGGTATAATGGATGATGTAGATAAGGTTCCATATAACAAAGATAGGTTGAAAGACTGCATGCAGGAGCCATAAATCCCTCCTCCTACACATCTCCACATCTCTACTCACAAGACATTCTCTGCATTAAGTTAAAAGGAGACATCCAGGGCCCAGGACACCAGGTGCAGTTGTGGGCATGAGTGAGAGCTGAAAAGAGAATTCACTGAAAGTCTGTTTTGGGAACACGGTCACTTCCAGCCCCCTTTTGCTGTCACATGTGCAAAGTATTAACAGCCGGAAGAACCACAGGATCTTCTGGAGAGCAATGCAGCACCAAACAAAGGACTCAGTCTCAAGACTGATACATAGGATAACTACCCAAACAGACAGCTTTCTACCCAGCGATTCAAGAGTGAAGTTCCCCATAACATTTAAATATGAAAGAACATCCAAGGATCAAATGGAAAGGCCCTGGAGAGAAAAAGTAAATCTAAGGTAACAAGAAAAAGAGATCTTGGTTCCGTGAAACAGATACTGCCCAGAAAATAATATTTAAAAGAATTTTTTTCTAGAGGGATAAAGGGCATCCAGAAATAAACATAGTATTTTAATGAAAAAGAAATAATCAGGGAACAAGAAATAGGTCTTGGAAATTCGAGTTTTGACAGTTGAAATTAAAAATTCAATAGATGGCTGGAATTTACATAGGCAAGGAAATGTCTCAGAAACAGAAAAAGCAGCTTGGGAGACTCACAAAAAATTGCAGAAAAAGATATAAGACAGAGATTCAGTTCAAGGTAACTGGATTTCCAGGATAATTGGACTTCCAGAAAGAGATAAACTGAAGGGTGGGAGAACATTATAATTTGTATAAAAAGTAATAAAATAAATTTTCCCAGATTTGAGAGATCCATCATGTACCCAGTACAATAAATTTAAAAAGCTAAACAACAGGCACATGTTCTTCCAATTCCAGTATATCAGAGACAAAGATTACAAGAGCCCCAAGGAGTATGAGGACACAGGTTCTGAGTAAAAGGAGAATCAGAGTTGCACTGGGCATCCAAATAGCAACAGTAGATATAACTCTGGTACAAACGCTGGTAACCTTGCTACCTCTCTACTCCTCCTCTGAGAAAGCAAACAAAACAATGAGGAAAAATAACAAATAAGTAACCAAATAAAGATTCTTTTTAAATGCCCCACTTTCTCAGCAAATAGGTGACAGAAAAAATCTGCAAAACTCTAAAGAAACACGGACTTGCCTGGTGGCAACAGTGGTTAAGAATCCGCCTGCCAATGTAGGGGACACAGGTTCAAGCCCTGGTCCGGGAAGATCCCACATGCCACGAAGCAACTAAGCCCGTGCACCACAACTACTAAGTCTGCGCTCTAGAGCCTGCGAGACACACTGCTGAGCCCGCGTGCCTAGAGCCCGTGCTCTGCAACAAGAGAAGCCACTGCAATAAGAAGCCCGCACACCGCAACAAAGAGTAAGCTCCCTGCTCGCTGCAACTAAAGGAAGCCTGCGTACAGCAACGAGGACCCAACACAGCCAAAAAGAAATATAAATAAATAAAATAAAAACTCTAAAGAAACGCAATTAAAATTAAACAGAAAATGCAAAGGAAATGTCAATGGGCCTCATGAGTGGCAGATCTCAGAAAGTACCAGGCAAGTATACTTCCTGAAAGGCAGAAACTCCTCCAGAAATGCAAAATCTAGAATCTGTAAATCTAACAACTGAGGGGGGAGGTGAGCTGAGCTTCAGCAGAAGTCAGATGCAGAGAGAACAGGCAGAGAGAGTATTTGGAGGGCTCCCGGCAGCAGATCTCAGAAAGGTCCAGCAAAAACATACCCCCTGAGGTGCAGGGCTCATCTGGAAGAGCAGGGGCTCTGTCCTCTGTCTGCTGTGCTGGTGAAGGACCTGGGGATGCAGGACCAGTGACAAGTCCTCTCCGACTGAGCCTGGGTCAGACGACAGAGGAAGCAGGGCTACACAAAACATTCCTCAGAAGAGCCACAGCAGCCAGAGTCAGTGGTCTCTGTGAAGCAAAGAGGACCCCTCCTACCATCCACAAACCCAGATGCAAATAGCTGAGCTGGGAAAAACCAAGTCATTAAGAAACAAGTGTTCATGAAAGGCTATGGCACAGCATCGGTAAGTGATTTTATAAGAAAAAATGTGGGAAAGAGCTGCAAAATTGTCAAACGCAAGAAAGCCATTCACAGAAAAACATTGCCATAGAACAGATGAAAACACTGAGTGCACATTCCAGCACAGGGTAGAACTCTCTGTGAGACTGTCATCTCCACGGAGGACGCAGAACACAGGACAGGAACTCAGATGTTAATAAATTTTTCTTTGGCACTTTTGTTGCACTAACTATAGACTTAGGAAGTCCTTTTCCTTTAGAGAACATAAAAATATCCACCACTGTTTACTTTTCTGTTATGGCTTCACTTTTAGCTCTTTACTCCATCTTTAATTTTTTTCTGGAATTTGGTTTGAGGCAGGAATAGACTTAAATTTTTTCAGTATACCTATTTTATTTTGGGATGGGGAAATGCGTATTTCCAAGAAACGATATTGCATGCTCATGGGCCTGCTAGAAATTCTCTGGTTTGATGCGTCACTTGTACTGAAGGTGGAATCTACTTGCAGCTTCTTCACGAGTTTGTGCTCCGATCAGCACAGCCCAGCGATGTCATGGGTGCCTCCCAGCCTGTCACTGCACCTGTCCTTGTGCTCACTGCCAGGGAGGCTGCAGAGTCTCCAACAAGATCCAACGTTAAGACTTACAACTGAAGGTGCTTTTGTTTCAGGTAACTGTAAAACCCATAAAAAGCAAATTTAAAAAAACAGGGCAAATTTATGGCAGTTTTATAATACTTTTAATAGTTACATGTTATTTTTATATCTATTTTTATATTAGTAGATATCTACTATATCTACTTTTGCTCAAAAATGCAAATTATTAATAACTATTATTCATGAGGAGAATTGAGAACTGTATAATTTATTCAGAGGAATTCCACCATAGAAACTAAAGTATTTTAGATATATTTTTATCTCAAGTGACATTAAAAAAAAAGTATTACAGAAGTTTTAAAACACAAAGTAAAATGAACCCCCAGTACACCCATACATAACCATCCTCTTTAAAAAGTTATCAACTATTCTGTCATTCTTCAAGTCACATTTATTGATTGCTTGTTAAGTTTCTGGAAAATGTCCAAGCCTCCCTTACCTCATTTAAAGCTAACAAACCCAACGAACGAGGTTGTGGCAGAATTAGTGTGAAGCTAACAGTTTACTTGCATTGGATACCTTCCAACAAAGGGGCCCTAGAAATATGTTCACATGGTTATGTTTTTGTAAAATTTGCAAAAATCACACATTTTAACCATTAAGAGCTCTGTCTCTTTCCACTTCAACTGCTCCTTTGTGCCTTCTCCTGCTCCTCCACAAAGTGGCAGTGAGCACTTCTAAGATTTTATTAAGGGTTGACTGGGATATACTTTTGTGTTTTGTAATCTCTTCCATGTGTAATTAATTACGTTATTGCTGGCCATCTCAGTTTGGGATGTCTTCTAGAAATACTCTGAATGTGGTCAACTTGAAGAATATTTAAGAGCACTCACTCTGTAGAAAATTTAAAATGCACCAAAGTCTTACAGCTCAGATTTCAAAGAAACTCAATAGAAGTTTCCTCAAATTTGACAACAATCAAAAGAAATTACACTGTATTACTAACAAACGGTTGAGAATTTAAAAGAAACCTCTGTAAACTGTCAAAAATAAAAAGCAAATTTCCATCAACTATGTTAAAAGATACTCAAAATGAGCTTCCTATTACTCCTATTACTATAGAAAAGTATATTACAAAGTTGTCAAATGAAAAGACAATATGTATGCTTATCTTGGCCTAAATAATATTTCAAATTGCATCTAATACTGTATTCATAGTTTTGTGGGGGTTTTCTTAAACAGCTTGCCAAATTCAATAAGCAATAAGCCCCACAAAACCTGGAACCATTTATGAGGTTAGTATATTATCCTTGTTGAAAGATCAGTTCTTCAAGGTCATGTAGATATTAAAAGGCAGAACATGACTTAAAATCACAGTTTCAATAGTAGTAAATACAAAAAACGATATGGCTAAGTGTTGGTTATCTGTTCATGACTCTGTGATTATGGCAATTCATTTAACCTCTTGGAACTTCAGTTTCGCTGTGTACAAAAAAGAGATCCTATTAGATCATCTTTAAGTCGTCCCTTCAAGACTAGACCAATGACAGCTACCTTGAACTCAGTACTGGGTGGAGGACACAGTCTATCACAGGGCATGGGGCATGGGTTGCTAGGCTCTTGGACACGTTAAAATTTGGTGATTTTTTGGTTTATATTCTTTCCTAATAATGACTATAGGAAAACAGCCAGCCCCCCCCCCCCACCAAAAGGAATATATAGGGGTAAAGAAGTGTAATTACACTTAGGGTTCTGTTGAGTTAACCAGCCTAGAAGAGAAAAAAATACAGCCGTATACTACTGGGCAGTGCTGTATTTGACTAACTCATGAAGTATGTCTAGATGAGGGTTTTTTCTTTTTTAATTGAATTTATTTTTGAGATAATTTAGATTCACATGCAGTTGTAAGGATTTCAATACCCAGAGACACCATGTATCTTCTTCTCAGTGTTCCCTTGGTGAATCTTGCAAAACTATAATACAATATCACAACCAGGATACTGAGTGACAGTCAAGATACAGAATATTTCCATCACCACAGATCCCTACCACTGTCCTTTTACAGTCACACTCACTTCCCTGACATCCTCACCACCTCCTTAACCTCCTTAACTCCTTAATCTTAAGAATTTTGTCATTTCAAGAATGTTATACAAATGGAATCCTACGATACGTAATCCTCTGAGATTGACTTCTGTCACTCAGAATTAAGTTGTTTTAAATAACAAAAATCTGTTCCTCCTTACTGCTGAGTAGTACTCTATGCTCTGGAAGCACCACAGCACTCTTGTGCATGTGGATGTTTGGTGGCTTCAGCACCATCTGTTGAAAAGACTACCCTTTCTTTGTTGAATTGCTTTTGCTCCTGTCAAAGGTCAGCTGATTGTATGTTTGTGGATCCATTTCTGGGTCCTGTGTTCTGTTCCATTATCTATTTGCCCACTCTGTCACTACCAAACTGTCATTTTTGGTGAGTCATGAAGCTGGGTAGTCACTCCTCCAACTTTGCTCTTTTTCTTCAATACGGTGTTGGCTATTCTGGGTCTTTGCTTTGCCATATAAACTTTAGAATCAGTTTGTTGATATCCACAAAGTAACCTGCTAGAATTCTCATCTGGATTACACTGAATCTACAAATCAAACTGGAAGAACTGATATCTTAACAATACTGAGTCTTGCTATCCATGAACCCAGAATATCTCTCTACTTACTTAGATCTTCTTGGATTTCTTTCTTCAGAATTTTAGTTCTCCTCATACATTTCTGTACACAATTTTTCCTTACATATATATTTCCTAACACATATATTCCCTTACACATATTTTGTTGGATTTATACCTAAATATTTCTTGTAGAAAACACACAGTTGGTTCTTACTTTTTTTAATCTACTCGACAATCTCTTTTAATTAGTATATTTTGACCGTTCACATTTAAAGCGACTATTGGGGGAATTCACTGGTGGTCCAGTGGTTAGGACCCTGTACTCCCACTGCAGGGGGCCCAGGTTCAATCCCTGGTTGGGGAACTAGGATCCCGCAAGCCGTGTGGTGTGGCCAAAAATAAAAATAAAGTGACTATTGGTATAGACAGATTAACATATACTACATTTGTAACTTTTCTACATGTTACCTTGTTCTTCCTTCTTTTTTTTAAAAAAAATATTTATTTCATTTATTTTTTTGGCTGCGTTGGGTCTTCGTTGCAGCACGCAGGCTTCTCTCTAGTTGAAGTGTGCAGGCTTTCTCTCTCTAGTTGTGGTGCAGGCTCCAAAGCACGTGGGCTCTGTAGTCTGCGGCTCGTGGGCTCTCTCGTTGAGGCGGGCGAGCTCAGTAGTTGTGACGTGTGGGCTTAGCTGCCCCACAGCACGAGGGATCTTAGTTCCCCAACCAGATATCAAAACTGTGTCCCAGTCACTGGAAGGCAGATTCTTTATCACTGGACCACCAGGAAGTCCCCTTTTTTTTGTTTTTGCTTTTGTTTTTGTTTTCCAATCTTTTCTCCCTTCTCTGGTTTTAATTGAGCATTTTATATGATCCTATTTTATCTTCTTAGCATATCAATTATACTTTAAAAATTTTTTAAAAATATTTTAGTGGTTTCTCTTAGTGTTTGCAACATATATTTACAACAAATCTAAGTCCACTTTCAAACAACACAATACTGCTTCATGCTTACCCTTTTTACTTACTATATTTTCTTCCTTCCTGATGTTCCCAGATTCCTCCTTTAATCGTTTGTTTACAGAACTTCCCTTAAACGTTCATTTTAGCATTGGTCTGTTGATGACAAATTTCCTTAGTTTTCCTTCACCTGAGAATGTTTTGATTTCTCCTTCATTCCTGAAAGATATTTTCACCAGATAATCTATGTTGACAGTTCTGTCAGTATTTGAAAAATGTTGTGCCTCTTTCTGGCCTCTTCTATTTTTCTCTATATGTAAGGTGCCTTTCTTCCTCAGTGCTGTCAAGACTTCTGTCTTTAGTTTTACAAAATCTGACTTTGTAACTGGTGTGTATTTCTTAAATACACTCAGCTTCTTGAATTGAGATTTGTCTTTGCTCAATGGGGAAAGTTTTCAGACAATGTATCTTACTTTTCTAGCCCTGCCCTCCTCCTTTCCTTCTGGTTCTCTGATGACATGAATATTAGCTTCTTTGTTATAGTCCCACAGGTACCTGTGGCTGGATTCTTTTTTGCCCCAGTCTATTTCCTCTCTTGTTCAGATTGTGTAATTTCTATTGTTTACCTTCAACTTCACTGATTCCTTCCTCTGTCCCATCCATTCCTCTCTTGAGCCAATCCATTAAGTTTTTTATTTTGGTTATTGTATTTTTCATTACTAAAATTTCCATTTGGTTCTTTATATCTTCTACTTCTTTGCTGAGACTTCCCTTTTTTGTGCGGAGACATTCTATGTTTTCATTCATTTCAAAAACACGTCTTAATTTCTTGTTGAAGCTTTAAAATCTGTGTCAGATAATTCTAGCATCTATGGCAGCTCAGTGTTGGTATCAATTGTCTTTTTCACTCAAGATATTCCTGGTTCTAGGAATGACATGTGACTTTTTATTGAAACAGACATAGACATATTGGTTATTATATTATGAGACTCTAGATCACAAACTTTCTGCTTCAGTTGGTTTCCTCTGACACCACTTTAGGAGCAGAAAGGGGGATGTTGTTTGTTGCCTGGTTACTACCAGGTAGTAAAGAAGTCCAAGCTCCCTAGTTAGTTTCTGTTAATACCTGAAGTTGGGGGAAGGGGCTCCTTAATGCTGAGCAAAGGTAAACGTCATGACTCTCCATTAGGCCTCCTCTGACATCAGCCCAGTGGGATGGGATTCAGGTCAGTGGTACTTCATTATAAGCTGGCAAAGGTGGAAGTCCAGGCTCCCCACTTGGCCTTTGGTGGTTTGGGTGAAGCTGCAGTGTTCTCTGTGGTATTTGGCTGAAGCAGAGAGGTTATTGTGTAAAATAATATGTTTTCTGTCTTGCTAACCTGCCCCTCCCTGATCTTTTGAAGAGAAGACAGGCTTTTTGCAGGGCTTTCTTGTCTGCATCCATTGGCATTTCCAGGTTGCTAGCTTCTTCAGCTCCAAGCCTGGGATATGAGTCAAATAGAAAACTCAGGGAACTCACCATTCTATTATTCTGTGAGTTCTAACGTTCATAGCTGGTCTGCCTTCTCTCCATCTTTCAGTCGTCTTATGTTTATAAACAATGTTCAGGGTTTCCAGTACATAGCAGGAGGAATCCCAAAGTACATTCCCCACCCATTTACCCTCAACTTTTGATTTTATATCTATCTCCTCTAGACACACATTATTGGGTCTTGCTATTTATTCATTTTGGTTCATCTCTGCCTTATTAACTGGTGTGTTTAGACCATTATTTTTTTTATAAATTTATTTATTTTTGGTTGCGTTGGGTCTTCGTTGCCACGTGTGGGCCTTCTCTAGTTGTGGCAACCGGGGCTACTCTTCATTGTGGTGTGAGGGCTTTCCATTGCAGTGGCTTCTTGTGTTTCGGAGCACAGGCTCTAGGTGTGCGGGCCTCAGTAGTTGTGGCACGTGGGCTCAGCAGCTGTGGCTCACAGGCTCTAGAATGCAAGCTCAGCAGTTGTGGCACACAGGCTTAGTTGCTCTGTGGCATAAGGGATCCTCCCGGACCAGGGCTCAAACCCGTGTCCCATGCATTGGCAGGCATATTCCTAACCACTGCACCACCAGGGAAGTCCAGACCATTATTATTTAATGTAATTATTGCTATGGCTATATTTAAACATAATTGTAAGTTTTGTTTGTACTCACTGTTTTGTTCTTCTGTACCTTTTCCTGCCTTTTAAAAAAACATTTAAACATTTTTAAAACTTCCATTTTATTTATATTTTTTAGTTATACAATCTTTTCTTTTTATGTAGTTAATATTGTACCACTTCATGTAATACATAGAAACTTTGCAACCATATACTTCACTATACCTAACCCCTACTATTTTATGCTCTAGTTCAGCGGTCCCCAACCTTTTTGGCACCAGGAACCGGTTTTGTGGAAAACAATTTTTCCACGTTGGCGGGGGGGAGGGTGTATTGTGTGTGTGTTGGGGGGTGGTTCAGGCGGTAATGCAAGCAATGGGGAGTGGCAAATGAAGCTTTGCTCGCTCACCCGCCGCTCATGTCCTGCTGTGCGGCCCAGTTCATAACAGGCTATGGACCAGTATCAGTCCATGGCCCAGGGGTTGGGGACCCCTGCTCTACTTGTCATGTGTCTAGTACAAATGACAAAATAATGTTACAACTTTTGCTTTCTTTTAAAGAAATCAACAAGAAAAAATGGTATTTTATATTTGCCTATTTAACCATTCCCATGCTTTTTGGTCAAATCGGCACCACTTCTCAAAACTTGAGGATTACCAAAGTGCACCATTTTCCTCTAATGTGGATGAATATAAATTTTATATTAAGACTGTTCCTCACCTTCCTCATTAACTCATGACAAGTAAAGAAATATCACTTGGCACCAACATGCTTGTAAATTAAAACACAAACTTAAGCAATAAACCAGGTAGCAGTACTGATTATAAGGTAAGTTGGTTATAAGATGTTTTTGTTTTTCACACTATCAATTGCAATTTTTAAAAAATGCTTAATATAAAAATCTTGTTGAAAATTCTCTGTCCAAACCCTGAAATCTCTACAATATTAAAAAAACAGGAAATATTTTCAACTCATTTTTAAGAGTACCTCAATTTCTCTTCAAAGTAAACATGAAAGGTTATATAAGGCGTAACTATATACCTGAAATTTAAAACAGAAGAGTATCTTATTTCCCTTAGAAGTTCACTGGGAAATAGGAAAATTTGGAGATGTAAACGATTCATAAAAATGAACTGATATGTAGGAAATGTCCAATACTATGCAAGCATTTACTGAGCTTCTACTATGTGCTAGTCATTGCTAATAACCAGGGTTATAGACTCTCTTCAAGAAACTCACTACCTAGTAGGGGAAAATGACAAAAAAAATGAACTCTTACTATAAGGAAACCAGAAAGGTTGAACTTTACTATCTTGAAGAAAGTGGGGAACTAGTGAAGGATTTTCAGTAGGGGAGAAAAATGGTAAACCTCACAGACTGGCTAAACTACCATCCACTCCCCTTGCCCCCCTTGCTTACCTTTATTACAGAAGCTAGGAAAGGTAAAAATTCACATTCCAAGCCTCTACTGCAATGAGGGATGGCCACATTGATACAGTTCTTGCCAGTGAAATGCAAATCTACTTGAAAAGCCTTCTGGCAAACCTTTTGATTTTTTGATATCCAGGGCTTGTTCCAACCCTTGCCTTCTTGCCTTAAATCCAGCATGTGTAAAACTGTGCCAGTCATGCTATAACCCTAACGGAAAGGCCAAAATCATCCCAGGTAACATAGCAATGATACCACTGAGCTACTCAAGCAAAGCCTGAAGCCATCTCCAGATTTCTTGTTATTCAAAATGATAAGTCCATTCAAGTGATTTAGTTGGGTTTTCTGTCATGAGTCTGAATGTCTTCTTGACCAATAAAAGTTATAAGAATAAATGTGTATTTCAGAATAGCCATTTCTGAGTTACTGTGGAGGATGGATTAGGAAGGGACAAGAATGAAGGTAGTGAGACTTGTTATTAAGTTATTATTGTACTCTAAGCAAGAGAAACAAGGGCAGTGATGATAGCGAGGAAAATATAGATTCAGAGATATTTAAAAGGTGAGAGAGAAAAGGCAAGATAAAGAAAAGGTTTCAAATATCTTCTAAGTTTCAAGTTTGAGAAACTAGGTGGATAGTCATGCCATTCTCCAAAACACATATGGTGAGGCATAAGTTCAGCTTTGGACATATTCAGCTTGGATACCTATGGGACAACACGTGAAAATGATAAGGCAGTTGACTATGGATCTTGAAGTCAAGAGTGAGGTCTGGATTAGAGAAACCCAGATTTGAGAGTACCATCAGATACAGAGTACTGTCCAACAGAATTATAATGTAATTCTAATTACATATGTAATTCTAAAGTTAAAATAAATAGATGGATTTAATTTTAATATTTTATTTAACTCAGTTTTTCCAAAATATTATTTCAACATATTATCAATATAGTTATTAATGGGGATGATTTACATGCTAAGTCTTTAAAATCTGATGTGTATTTTATACTTAAAGCTCATCTCAATTAATCTGAATGCCTTGTTCATCACAAATACTTGATCTATACATAAATTTCATAAAACTTACAGTTGAAAAAAGTAGATTCACATACCCATACTGTTCCAAACACATTTAAGTTTGCCAGTACCTGAAAGAAAATTTTTCCTTTACTTTTTAAATCCACACTGGAAAAATCCTGTTTATCTGTTTTAAAAAAATTGATTTGCCTTCAGAGCAAAAGCACAGCAGTTTGAAAACTACATTTGTCCAAGTTAAGTAAATTCAATAAATCTTGTGTCAGCTCAGTATTGCTAACACTGAACTCAGAGTTACTGAGTAAATTGAAAAGCAACTCTAAACTTATCAATAAGTAACATTTTTCAAATTTTTCTTGTAGTTTTTGTAGTAAATTTACCTGTCAAAAACAGTTAAAATCTTATGCATACCAATTCATATTAGAAAAATGTGTAAAGTTATTCTGACTTTTATTTTTTAAAGTTTCAATTTCAAAATAAATTCTAGAGGCTTCCCTAGTGGCGCAGTTGTTAAGAATCCGTCTGCCAATGCAGGGAACACGGGTTGGAGCCCTGGTCCGAGAAGATCCCATGTGCCGCAGAGCAACAAAGCCCACGTGCCTAGAGCCCGTGCTCCCCAACAAGAGAAGCCACCGCAATGAGAAGCCCACGCACTGCAATGAAGAGTAAGTAGCTCCCGCTCACTGCAACTAGAGAAAGCCCGCGCACAGCAATGTAGATCAAATGCAGCCAAAGATAAATAAATAAATAAATAATTAAAAAATTTTTAAATAAATAAATAAATTCTAGTACTTGTCTAGGTAGCACAAGTAGGCTTTTCCCCTTACTTGGAGCTTCAAATTTAGATCATTCATATTCTGTTTAATACTGAGCAGAAAACAAACGGCCCAACTTTCTCTTTGATTATTTAAATATTTGGCTAGCATTTCTGTTGTTGCAAGAACATCTTGAACTGGTGTTAACGGTACAGTTAAGTTTTGTAGAACTTTTCCACAATTCAACCAACTGGCAGAGTACACAAATCACTAAATTCATTGTCTTTTCATTTGTTCAGCAATCCTGTAAGCTGATGTTGACTCATAGCACTTAACACGTAACAACTGTACCCATGACAGCATCATAGAGATCATTTCGGAAAACTGAGCACAAGTACTCTCAAACTGTACCACACAGTGGAATGAAGAAATAGGGGAAACACCAAGCTCATTTAAAAATTCCAGTGAAATCTGACTTTTGACCTAACCTAGCTGGAATGCCATTTATTGTGACAAGAAGTACTTTTTTCTCATCTAGATGAAACTCTTTTGATAATTTAAAGATTAAAATATAGCTATACAGGTCATGAATTGAAATTATTTCTTTGTAAATTTTTAAGTCCTATGAGACAAAACGCAATCCAAGTATTACTTGGACAGCACATTTTCTATTACATAACTCATCTAAAGCTAAAGAAAAGTACTTGTAATTTTTCAGATTTTGAATCAATTAATCTTTAATATTGTTAAAAGTTCCTGTATTCTACAAGCAACATTTGGTGACAACTGAAGACTCTGTACTTTTTTTATAAGATGTTTTTAGGCTTTAACTCATAAATTTCTAACAATTTCTATAACTGAAATAATGAACTTTACTCTCCATCTATCTAAAACTAATTCTTTTTCATGCAAGAATCCAAGCTGTTTTATATCTGGCCAAACTTAACAAACTCAATCCTTTTAAAAGTTGTTCAAAAAAATTCTGTTGGACATTTCACTGTGATTTCAGGCGACTAAATTTCAATTCTTTTTTGACTTTTGAAAGGTAACTTCATTCACCCATTCATTATGCATTTGCTGGAACTGTCTCAATATTGTTACTTTACTGTCTTATTTTTTGTTAAATTATAGCTTGTTTTTCTCTGCCACAACAAACTGCAATCGTCATTCACTGTGAAATCTGCAACATACCTTCTTCCAGTCTTTGTTTACTGTCCCAGTTGTAGGACTAGCTTCTGCAGTTCTACTTGTTGCTTTTTCAGTATGCCTTCATTTTAAAATTTAAAGTTCGTTCATATTCATGTCTAAACTAGAAAAATAGTAAGTAAAACAAGTATATCAATTATCAACTATGATTTACAGAAGTAATCACTGTAATTCCTGTTGTCAGCATAAAATATTCAGATAAATACACTATGTTACATTGATTCATAGTAAAAAATAATTTACATTGAATCCAACACCAACTCAATCAGTGATGTTTATATATAATACCAGACATAGCACATGGAGTCTGACAAGCACATTCCAACAATCACACCTTAAGCAATAACAAAATTAAATGTATTTTTAAAAAAAACAAATGAGTTCAACAAAAATATTTCACACTGCTTTAGTTTTTATGTTTAATTAAAATTAATTTAAAAATCTACTTTCTTAGTCCTACTGAACTCATTTCAAATGCTTAATAGCCACATGGTCCTAGTGGTTACCATATTAGATAGTGCAGATCTGGAAATGAGAAAGACAAAAGTCACAAGGCTTGCAGTTTTTATTCCATTTCTCTTTTATTTGATATAACTTCCAGGGCTCAGAAGTTATTTGGGTTATATTACTCTTTCGTATCCTCACAAAAAAATAAAACAAAGCAAAAATGGAATTGTTGGATGTTCTGTATAGGATTCCCTGAAATATGTATTTGGCTCACTCTAGCAGACATGGACCAACCTCTAAAAACCCATTGCTCCTAAAAACAATCAACTTTATCT
The DNA here is from genome assembly GCF_937001465.1 of Orcinus orca. Taxonomy (NCBI): domain Eukaryota; kingdom Metazoa; phylum Chordata; class Mammalia; order Artiodactyla; family Delphinidae; genus Orcinus; species Orcinus orca. The sequence goes on from NC_064568.1 coordinate 62,172,305, forward strand.
CTTTGGAGAATGCCTTTTAAACAGCAACGTGCTGAATAATGTTTAACAACTGGCTTTTGAAATAAAAATGTATGCATTTAAAAGATGTGCAGCATACAATTTACAAATGATAAAATCATATACAATACTCTTTTCTCTTTGGCCGCACCACACGGCTTGCAGGACCTTAGTTCCTTGACCAGGCATTGAACCCAGGCCACGGCAGTGAAAGCGCCAAGACCTAACCAGGGAATTCCCACACAATACTCTTTCTTGTACGTTCCATATAGCCAACTGATTCTTATAGACTTTTGTTGACTTTTGTCAAACTCTTGTATCTGTAGCTAATCTGTGATTGCAATTTGACCAGGATTTTACAAAGGGAGTTGCATCCCAATCAGCTCTTTTCCCAACAAACTTATAGTCATTAAATCTGATATATGACCTACTGTTAAACTATTTCTCACCCTTGTACAAATTATGTTCATTAAACTGAAACCTCTTTCAGCTTCAGCACTATTGACTGCAATGGTGCTATCTTTTAGCTTTTTGTACGGTTGTAGGAATTGAAACATTGTTTGACTTTACATTATTATTTACAAATTCCCGAAAATCATTCAAATCAACTTCGAATTTTAAAATTTCACACAAATGAAATAATTTTTTTTCACCAGTTATCCATGGTGAAGTTATTTCTTCATAAGGCCATGTAGAAGGTTCTAGCAAATCAAAATAATTAAAAATACTTTCATCATGGTTCCTGTCAGATAAAAGACGTAAGTTCATGTGTTGAATTATATTTTCTAGTAACATGTTCCTAGGAAGGGCATTAAATTTATTATTTTTATTAAATGGAATATCTTTAAACTTATCTGACTTAATCAAACCTTCAATTTGAGATTCATGCTTTCCAGCACCAATTTTTAAATTTTCCAAGGCTTTTATGGTACGTTTGATCAATTTTTGTGCTTTCTGAATGTTAGCTGAGCTTGACTGTAATGCAGTTGAAAGTAGTGAAAATTCTTCAAGAATGTCAATCATTAAAGCAAGGTCTTGCAAGAAATTAATGTTAGCTAATCTCTTTGCCAAACCAGAATGAAAATGAGAAAAATGCATATATAATACAGGATATGCACGCCATACAGCAGTAGCAGCTTGTAAACTACATGCCGCCCATTTTGGTCCCATTATCCGGCCAATTTTAACAATTTCAGTTTCAAGATCTTTAGCTACATTTTCTAAAAGCTTGTTTAGATTTTTATTAGATTGATGATAATTAGAATAAATTTTATGGAGAAATATTTTTAAATGATTCACCTGTTTTATTTCAGATATTGAATCATCAAGGGACAAGTGCAATCGATGGTTTAAAACAGTTCCAAATAATGATTTCAGGAAAATTTTCTAACAACTTTGTAGCTACTCCAGACTTTCTTCCCAGCACTGTATTAGCACCATCAGAACAAAATGCAATTAAATTTGCTTTCAAATATTCATTAGTGAAACCACAATCATTTAAAGTACTCAATAATGTATTGAAAATACACTCTGCTGTGGTTGACACCAATTCTTTCAAAGCAACAAATAACATAACGGGTGCAGGAACCGATTGAACTGTGCACTGGAGATAAATCACGAAGGTCCTTTTCTTTGAAACTGTGGATGCCTCATCAATTACAATACAGATTTTGGCATTTTCTTCTATAATATTCTTAAATATCGTCATCTTCATTTCTTTTGCAATATGCTTTGCTATTCTTGTTGCACCGTATCGTGTATTTAAACAACTGACCTCTCCATTTTTCTCTTGTAATTCCATTGCCCCTTCAATATCAGATAAAGGTCTATTATGTTTTATTAAACTATAAACAGTATTGAAAACTTTCACAGTAGCATCAATATTTTTATTACTTTGTTTATGCACTAAATTAGAAACTGAGTCATTAATTGATTCCTTTAACAATTCCTGAATTTTACCATGGGCTTTAGAAACATCATGTTCCCTAATTTTTTTTCGCAGGGAAGCTTGTCTAGTAGTTTTATTACTGCCATTAGGGGTTACTAAATATGCAATCCACTCCTTGGACACATGGACATGCTTTACTGCTTTCAATCCCAAATGCTGAACTGTTGAGCAATCCTTACATCCTAATTTACCTTCTTTTATTTCAAGCCATTTGTACTGTTCTGTAAACATAAATGCTTGTTTTTCATTCCAACAATCTGAAAGCACAAGATTATCCATTTCTTCCTTTGATGAACATGATGGCTTTTCTTCAATGATTGGTTGTTCAACATATTTGAAATTTGATTCCTTAGACTTAGACAATCCACAATAGTTTTTGTTCCTATTGTTACTTTCTGTGCCTGTTTTCACTTTCTTCGCATTTAAAAAATGCAATAAATCACCCTGTCGTTTTGGCATTTTAGGGAACAAAATCTGAAAAATAATTTTACATATGTAAGTAAAAGTCACGATAACACTTTTAGGGTTAATGTAAAAACTTCTGTTAATGATTTCTTTATATAATTTTAGAAATTAATTTTAAACTAGAATACTTACCTTGATTTTCAGTTTATACCTATAATTTCAATATGACTTGCTATTTCTTGAAAAATGCACTATCAGTTTTTTAAATTCTATAGCCAATAATAAGGTCACAAAATCTGACTGAACTTTTGATGATCACCCAATTCAACAGAAAAGTTGCTCATATGATTTACAAGTATAGTTCTAGTGTGAAGAGTGGTTGATACTTTCATTTACATTATTAAGAAAAATGTAAAAAAAGATGTATATCAGAACTCCACTCATTCATCAATGATAACATCAACATCTTTGTTGAATCAATGAAGAGTTTTCAAATACTGCAAGATTTCCTCAATGTTTTGTATAGCATAGAGCCTAGTAGTTAGAGACATGTTTTTAGGCTTAATCTGCATTAACATTTCATCCATCACTTCCTTCAGTTTAGACAATCAACAAATAATAAATCACGCCCTGCTCTGTACAATCGTTTGCCAATTACCTTGCTGTAAACACTTCCATCCTCCTTCAGGAGCACATTGTTATACCATATTCCTACCACACAGTACAACAGATGTAAATAACCTCAAGTGTGTAGATATTAGGGTATGAAGAGTTTTGAGCATCTATTACCTTAAACATGATAATCTATTTACCTTTAAGTTTTTATATACTTCAATTTTTAAATTGATGTATAGTTGATTTACAACGTTATGTTAGTTTCTGGTGTACAGCAAAGTGATTCAGTTATATATATTCTTTTTCACATTCTTTTCCATTATAGGTTATTACAAAATACAGTAGGACCTTGTTGTTTATCCACTTCATATACAGTAGTTTGTATCTGCAAATTCCTAACTCCTAATTCATCCCTCCCCTATCTTTCCCCTTCGGTAACCATAAATTTGTTTTCTATATCTGTGAATCTGTTTCTGTTTTGTAAATAAGTCCATTTGTATCATATTTTAGATTCCATATATAAGTGGTATCATATGGTGTTTGTCTTTCTCCTTCTGACTTACTTCACTTAGTATGATAATCTCTAGGTCTATCCATGTTGCTGCAAATGGCATTATTTCATTCTTTCTTATGGCTGAGTTATACTTGAATTTTTAATAATGGCTATGTTTAACAATCAGCTCAAATTTAACAAACAATTCTTGCAAGCCAGTTCAAGCCACCTCCAGCACATACTGCACTTAATGACACAACTGAAGAAACACAAATATAATATACTTACATCACTATGATAGGTGCTACGCTCTTTATCATCACCACAGATCAGATCAATGTATTCAAGAACAGGTCTTGATGGTCCCTCCTAAAAAGGAAGTCAGCAAATTTACAAGTCATTAACAATCATTCAAACCAAATGTGCCTTTACAATCACTAGGGGTTTTTTGGTTGGAATTAGCAAGAATTCCTGTGAAGAGGTGGCCTCACCCGTGGTGCAAAATAATCAGAAACAGAACCAGCAGAGGTAAAGATTCAGAGAAGACCAATATTCAATGACGACAAAACCCAAAAAGAGCCTAAATCTATATAGAGGAAAAAAGCCATGTACTCCTTTGGAAACGGGAAATAGACCAGGGATAATGTTAAAAAGACACAGATATCACGGTACAGTATTTTTTAACTGGGATGGTTATCAATAATCTTTTACATATCTAAGCTCAAAAGCATGGAGTTCTTTGATATCTCTGCTTCATCCTCCATACCCTTACGCAACCAAATACCAAATCTCTTCAATCTTTTCTTTACACACATACTACCTTCAACATAGACCAGGCCTTAAATACCCGAGTTGAAAACCTAGATTTTATTTTACAGGCAAAGGAATCAACTAGTAGTGTTCAGACGGGAACCACATTAAAGCTGTGCTTCAAGAAGATTAGGAGACAGGACTTCCCTAAGACTCCATGCTCCCAATGTAGGGGGCCCAGGTTCAATCCCTAGTCAGGGAACTAGATCCCACATGCCATAACTAAAGATCCCATGTGCCTCAACTAAAGATCCTGTGTGCCACAACAAAAAAAAGATCCCGCAGGCCACAACGAAGATCCCACATGCTGCAAAGAAGATCCCGCATGACGCAACTAAGACCCAGCACAGCCAAATAAACAAATATTTTAAAAAATAAAAAATAAACTTGAACTGCTAATTATTTTTAAAAAAAAAGAAGAAGAAGAAGATTAAGAGCGTATGAAATGTGGGATGATCAGTTAAGAAGAAAACCAATGCAGACAAATGGTAATTTAATACTAAAGTAGAGTGAGGGCAAGGAGAATAATGAGCAAGTGCCCTCTTCTGTATGTACACTGCACTTCAGGAAAATTTACACCAAAGATAAGAGCTCTTTCTGTACTCCCCAATTTTCATCATTCCTTTCTTTCAGCATATTGTGTTTAGTTTGGGGCTTATGTATATGGCAGCATACAAAGAGGATGCTGTGCCATAATGCAGACTGAGGCTGGAAAATAAGATTTATACGAAAAAACTAAGGAATCCAAACCAGAATACATCAAGTAGTAACATTCTTGATAAAAGATATAAAAAGAACACAAAAATTTTTTTGTATCTGAGAACCCTCAAGCAGAGCATTGTACCCAGTAGCATTTCATCTTTTTTGGATGGTACTATAAGAAACATAGTAATAAACACATCCTGATGGAACCCAGCATAGGATGGGGTGAGAGGAAGTAAATTCTGATCTGAATGTAGTTTAAAGGAGAATTAAATGATCATTTTTATGTGGCACCATTTAAATGCAACAGGAATATTTTTACTAGATTCTTTTCGTACTGCAATTCCACTCAGTGCATATAATTCATTTCTTATTGAGCTGTCAAATCTTCAATCCTCTAATTGTAAACAAGGCTATTTCTAAGAGGTTCTATCAAGCTGGATGTACACTACTCTGGATGCAAAGGTACAAAAAATTCTCTATATTTAAAATAAAATTTAAATTAAGATGTCTAAACCTCACCTTAACACAAGCTAATATTAATATTAACTCAGTCAGAATTTATAACATGATTATGCATTTAATCCTGAGAGTATGACACAAAATTACACCCATTTATTTCTCCAACCTTAATTTTGTAGAATCCTACTGTGTTTCTCAAAATAAGGCACACAAATCATAAACACTTGTGTCACGCCTAGCTAGAGCTGCACAAAACACCATCAAGGTCATCGTATCCTATTCATTGTCTTTATACCACGGTCAGGAAGAACCTAAATTATTTTTCCTAATGACCCCTGCAATCCTCTTTCCAAATGTTTTTCAGTACAAAAACAGACATCATGGCTCTTCAATTTCCACACGTACATCACTTACTCCTCACCACATGGGGAGGCAAAGTCAGCATACAATCCTTCTTGGTATCCCCAAATTTATAAAAGTTCAAGTGTCAAGAAAAAAGTACCACATGCACTATTGTGGCGAAGAATGTCAAGGAAATGATCTTGATCTTTTAAAGAATTTCTATATAACCCTACTAGAACATAAAAACAATGTTACCACAACCTTTAGGGAGGGAATTTTGTTTGATTTAAAAACAAGTCATTTGCAAGAGGAAGGAGATATGGGGATATATGTGTATGTATAGCTGATTCACTTTGTTATAAAGCAGAAACTAACACACCATTGTAAAGCAATTATACTCCAATAAAGATGTCAAAAAAAACTGAAAAAAAATATAAAAAAAAAACAAGTCAATTACATGGTTGCCATAAACCTACAGTAACTAAGAAACACACAAAAATTAAACAGGCAAACCTTTAAAAAAGATTATACACCTTTAACAGCAAACCTCAACTAACTACAATATTCAAAAAGAGTCGTTCACAGTAGAAATATTCTCTAGCTAACTAAGATACTACTTTAAGCAGAGCCTTTGTAAAACTTTAACAGTGTGGGGTGGAAATTATCCTCAAATGTATCATAGCACCCCCTTCAGTTTTTGCAACCAATATTTTATAAAGTGTGTTCACAGCTTCATACACCCCTGCACCAACATGAAGATTCCTGGGCCCCACCTCCCATTTCTGATTCCATAGGTCTGGAGTGAGGCCCGGGGATCCACACACTTCTACTTACTAATGCTTGAAAACTACTGTCCGAAGGGAATAAAAACAGAAAGATACAGGATGCTCCTGGTGATACGGGCCCTTCATTGTGAACCTCGCCTGCTGGACTGTGCTGTAACAGGATGAACTCGGAGCTTAGTGAAGTCTTCAAGCCACCCGCCTTCACGTTATGGAGACACACAGGCTCAGAAGTTGAGTTCCTGCAGCCCTTCTGGTTTTCTACCTCATTCCTCATCACTAGCCGCCCCTTCTCCCTAACCTGTGTGCTATCTTTTAGAAGTTACTCTTGTCTCATTTCAAAACACTCTTAGGAGACCACAACCCTGCGTACATGAAAGGCTCTAAGTGCAGGGGGAGAGGCGAGATTCAGGGTACAACACGCACCGCAGGCCACAGGCTTTGTGATGCCTACTGGGGCTGCTCAGACACCTCTTCAGGCAAATTCCCTACTCCTATGCCCTACTCCACAGCGTACAGTCTCTATCAGACATTCACACACGTTTGCTGCATGAAGAACAAACAGGTGAGAGGTAATCACATCACGGCTTATCACGCATAGTCTCTGACTTGGAAAAACCCGAATATCGTCGCTACTTACACTAACAAACTGAATGTCATCTTCATTTTCCTCGGGTGTTGACTCGGACGCCTCAGGCCCAGCTGGAGGGACACATTCTATTATCTATAAAATAAGCCAAAACACGGTTATCTAGACAACCCCGCACTTACAGAAGATTTTTCCTAAGGGAACGAAGAACGAAAGCTCTCGCGGAGACCTAACGGAGCCCCAGCCTCCGCGAGCCCGAGCTCGCGTCCGTGGACCGCAGGGGCCCCTCCGCGTCCCTTCTCTCCGAGGAGCAGGGAGCACGCTTCCCCCAAGAGGCAGTCGGCCTCGGAATCCACGCCGCGCCCGCGCCGAGCAGCGGTCCCCGAGCCGGGCGGCCACTGTTGCTGCGGGGCCCTCTCCCCCAGGCCCACTAGGTCCCCAGGCCCCAGACTCTAGGCCCCAAACTCTAGGCCTCCAGACCCCCAGGCCCCTAGTCCGCCAGGCCCCAGATCCCAAGTCCCCCAGGCCCAGGCCCCCAGACCCCCTGGCCTCCTAGGCCCCAGACCCCCTAAGCTCCCCAGGCCCCCTAAGCCCCCCAGACCCCAGGTACAGCCCAGCACCCCCCGGACTCTGCACAAGGCCGGGCCCAGCCCGCTACTCACCTCCGACCCTGGGTCCTCCATCTCCCCGCCGCCGCCTCCGCCACCGGCGGTAGAAAGGGCTGCAAACCGCTTCCCCTGAGCAGCGGCCCAATAGGCCCGTGGGGCCTGGCCTCCCTCCCAGAGTTCCGGACACCCTCGCCCGCCGCGCGGGCCGCTGGGAAATGTAGTTCCGGCCGCGCCGAGACCGCTCCGCGCGCGGAGGGGCGCGGGAAGACTGAGCTACTGCGCATGCGCTCCTCGAGAAGCTTCTGCGGCTCAAGTGGAGTCGTTAGGTGACCTTTCTCTCCCAACGTCTCTGTTTTCTGTTTTAGAACAAAACTGTGGCTTATATAATAGATCAATGGTGTTAAAATGCTTACTAGTGAAATCGTGACCAACCGTTTTCTTTAAAAAACACACGAACGATTGTGAACAGATAAAATGTGTGAAAACAGGTATTATCTGAGGACATGTAAAGCTTTTTCTCCTTTCCCCATCAGCCTAAGATCACCTGTAGTCCGACGAACCTGTATTCCCACAGAATCACCTTTATGATTCTGACCCTGGCCTGCAGTGAGCGAGGCCATACATTGGAATAACCTCAGGAGACAAAGGAATGGAGTTATGAGATTTTAAGGAAGGGTTTAGGTAGGTGAAATGTCAGTGAAACTGTTCTGATAGGGTCAAAAGCAATTATAGGGCCGCGTGTAAAGAGTTCAACATTAGGTCTGGACTGCAAAGGTCTTGGTAACTTGGGAACTACAAATTAAGGTAGATATTAAATGATGTATCCAGGAACCCCTGTGCCAGGTGTGAGATATGAGGCTGGTTCTCTATATCAAAGAGACCAGCCAAGAGAGGGGCATTTCATTCTTACTGATACATTTTCAAAGAACAAAGTGTCTCATAGTCTGATTTTAGAGTACAAAGTTTCTCATTGAGCAAATAAGAAACCAGTAGTTATCAAAGTCACTTTGACTTTGTGCCGTATTTCTTTGGTAGAGATATTGTCCCTTGTTAATGTTTAAGCTGACTTTAATGTGTGTGTGATATTTAAGCCCAGCAGACATTTAATTTCTCGTCGGAGGTCCGTTTTTGCCAGTCTAAATGAGCACATGACATTATGTTCATAGGTGGTATTACATACGACTGTTATAGTTTTTGCATTTTCACAAAGTGCACTTGTTCCAACTAAATTTGGGGCTTGTAAAAGAAAGTTGCGAACAGGAGGGACCTACCATGATGATCTCCCCAAAAGCCACAGGTAAGTTAACCATTTCTAAATCCCTTAAATGTCTAGGAGAGGGTTGCATTTAAAAGATTTTCCTAGGGGCTTCCCTCTGGGCGCAGTGGTTGAGAGTCCGTCTGCCGATGCAGGGGACACGGGTTCGTGCCCCGGTCCGGGAAGATCCCACATGCCGCGGAGCAGCTGGGCCCGTGAGCCATGGCCGCTGAGCCTGCGCGTCCGGAGCCTGTTCTCCACAACGGGAGAGGCCACAACAGTGAGAGGCCCGCGTACCGCAAAAAAAAAAAAAACAATTTTCCTAGTCTGCTGGTAAAAGTTCAATAGAAACGCACTGTCATAGGTTGCCGTTGGGAGTTTTCCAGTTAAGCTCTTGGTAAACAGCAGCACGTATGTGCCTAGAGCCCAAATGTGCTCATGCCCTTCATTTCGGTAATTGTTGAGGGGATGGTCTTTTCCATTTAAGATATTCTAATAGGTATGTAGTGATATTGCATTATGATTTTTTTTTTTTTCGGTACGCGGGCCTCTCACTCTTGTGGCCTCTCCCATTGCGGAGCACAGGCTCCGGACGCGCAGGCCCAGTGGCCATGGCTCACGGGCCCAGCTGCTCCGCGGCATGTGGGATCTTCCCGGACCGGGGCACGAACCCGCGTCCCCTGCATCGGCAGGCAGACTCTCAACCACTGCGCCACCAGGGAAGCCCTGCATTGTGATATTTTTAAAAAATATGTATTTATTTATTTGGTTGCACCAGGTCTTAGTTGCGGCAGGTGGGTTCCTTAGTTGCAGCTTCAGGGCTCCTTAGTTGTGGCATGCATGTGGGATCTAGTTCCCTGACCAGGGATCGAACCCAGGCCCCCTGCATTCGGAGCAGGGAGTCTCTTATTCACTGCACCACCAGGGAAGTCCCCTGCATTGTAATCTTAATTTGCATTAACCTAATGACTAATAACGTAATAATGTTGAGCATCTTTTTATGTGTTCCTTTGCCATCGGTATGTCTTCACTGGTAGTGTCTGTTAAGACCTTCTGTCTGTTATTTAAATGAGTTATTTATTTTCTTATCGAATTTTGAAAATTGTTTATTTATTCTGGGTACAAGTCCTTAACAGATATGTGATTTGCAAATATTTTCTCCCAGTCTATGGCTTTTCTTTCCATTTTCTTAAAATTGTCTTTCAAAGGGAAGTTCTTACATTTGATGAAGTCTAATTTATCAATTTTTTTTTTTTTTTGGTGGTGGTGTATCTAAGCAAGATTACAAATATTCTTCTTTGTTTTCTTCTGAAAGTTTTAAAATTAGGTTTTAATTTTAGGTCTGTGGTCCATTTAGAATTCATTTTTGTATATGATGTGAGGTATGCATATGTATATACCATTGTTCCAGGACCAGCTGCTGAAAAGAATAGTTTTCATTTGAATTGCCTTTGCACCTTTGTCAAATACCAGTTGTCCATATTCGTGTAGGTCTGTTTCTGAACTTTCAGTTATATTCTACTGATGAATTTATCTATCTTGACACCAGTACCACACCATCTTGATTACTGTAGTTTTGCAATAAGTCTTGAAATCAAATAGTGTTAGTCTTTCAGCTTTATCTTCTTGTTTATCTAATTGTTGTAGGTGTTTAACTTATCTCAACAACGTTTTGTAGTTTTCACTGTCAGATGTTATCTTGTATCTTGTATTTTATATCTTGTTATCTTATATATCTCGTCAGATTAATTGCTAAGTATTTCATATTTTTTGATGGTATTGTAATTGGTATGATTTCTCAAATTTCAATTTCTGATTGTTCATTATTATTACAGAAATAAAATAGATTTTTCGCTAGCTTTATTGAAATATAATTGACAAATAAAAATTGTATACATTTAGGTGTGCCACATGATGTTTCGATATTATTACACATTGTGAAAAGATTACCACAATCAAACTAATTAAGATATCTGTCAACTCACAGAGTTACCATTTTGGGTGTGTGCATGGTGAGAACACTTAAGATCTACTCTCTTAGCAAATTTCAAGTATACAATACATTATTGTTAACTATAGTCACCATGCTATCTGTTAGGTCTCCAGAACTTACTCATCGTATAACTGGAAGTTTGTACCCTTGGACCAACATCTCCTCATTTCCCCCACCCCCACAGCCCATGGTAGCCACCATTCTGCTCTCTGTTTCAACGAGTTCATCTTTTTTAGATTCCACACATGAGATCATGTGGTATTTATCCTTATGTGTTTGGCTTATTTCACTTAGCATAATGTCCTCCACGTTCATCCACATTGCTGTAAATGGCAGGATTTCCTTCTTTTCTAAGGTGGAAGAGTATTCCACTGTGTATGTGTACCATATTGTCTTTATCCAGTCATCTGTCAACAGACATTTAGGTTGTTTCCATGTCTTGGTTATCATAATAATGGTGCAATGAACACTGGAGTGCATATATCTCTTTGAGATACAGATTTTATTTCCTTCGCATATATACCCAGAAGATATATGCTAGATCGTATGGTAGTTCTATTTTTAATTTTTTGAGGAATCGCCATACTATTTTCCACAGTGACTGTATCAATTTACATTCCCACCAAAAGTGCACAAGGGTTCCCTTTTCTCCGCATACTTGCCAGCCCCTATTATTTCTTATCTTTTTTATAATAGCCATCTTAACAGGGGTAAGGTGATATTTCGCTGTGGTTTTGCTTTGCATTTCCCTGATGATTAATGACATTAAGCACCTTTTCATATAACTGTTGGCCATTTGTATGTTTTCTTTGGAAAAATAAGGTCAGGTCCTTTGCTCATTTTTAGATTATTTGGTTTTGTGCTATTGAGTTGTATGAGTTCCTTATATATTTGTATGTTAATCTCTCTTTAAAGAGATTTGGTTTATGGTTTACAAATATTTTCTTCCCTTCTGTAGGTTGCCTTTTTGTTTTGTTGATAGTTTCCTTTGCTGTGGCAGAAACTTTTTAGTTTGATGCAGTTCACTTGTTTATTTTTGCTTTTGTTGTCTGTGCTTTTGGTGTCATATCCAAAAATATCATTGCCAAGACCAATGTCAATGAGCTTTTCCCCTACATTTTCTTCTATTAGTTTTTCAGTTTCAGGATTTACATTTAAGTCTTTAATTTAGTTTCAGTTAATTTTTGTGTATACAGTAAGATAAGGGTCCAATTTTATTTTTTGCATGTGAATATCCTGTTTTCCCAACACCATATATTGAAGAGACTATTCTTTCCCCATTGTGTGTTCTTGATGCCTATGTCAAAGATTAGTTGTTGATATATGGGTGGTTTTATTTCTAGGCTTTCAATACTGTTCTGTTGGTCTATCTGTTTTTATGCCAGTACTATATTGTTTTGATTACTATAGCTTTGTAATATAACTTTAAATCAGGAATTGTGATGTCTTCAGCTTTTGTTCTTCTTTCTCAAGATTTCTTTGGCTATTCAGTGGCTTTTGTGGTTCCATAGGAATTTTAGGATTGTTTGTTCTATTTCATGAAAATGCCATTGGGATTTTGATAGAGATTATAATTGAATCTGTAGATCATTTAAGGACATTTTAACAATATTATTCTTACAATCTATGAACAGACCAGTGGGGGTGTCCTATTTGTGGGGGTCTGCATGTGAGGTGTCCCAGGGGGCTGGTGGGCAGGCCTCCTGGTGGAGTCTGTCAGTCAGTAGGATCCTCAGCCCTTTGTTGAGTCTGGGTCCTGGTTTCTGTAATTCCCATCTCTCTTCCCTGCACCCAGCCTCTCCCCTATCTAGCCATGTCAAATACCTCGGGATTCTGGGTAGGCAAGAAAGAAGTGGACCTCTTAGGCAGCGTTCAGCATGGCTTGGGTGGACCAGCTCATTCACTACCTCTCACTTACCCCCATGGGAGAAATTATGGTCCAAGGGGGTTTCTCTTGGTACTAAGCTGTGCCACCTTGGGGGAGTGGTGATGTGGGTAAAGTGAAACTGTTCTTACCATCTTCAGTCCATCTATTCTTGGATTTTTTTGTTCAGTGGTGTGCTAGAACCTCTCTGCTGGACCCCTGGGCTCCCACAAAGATAGTCTCATCCATGGATGAAGATGATGGTAGAAAACTCCTATTCTGCCATCTTGCTGACCCGACAGCTGAAATACAATGATTTCTGTAAATTGATCTTGTATCTTGCAACTTTGCTGAATTCATTTTTTAGTTCTTTTTTTTTTTTTTTACACTTTTTTTACTCTTTAGTTCTAGTACCTTTTTGGAGATTCCCTTAGATCATCTGCATAGATAAACTTGTTGTCTATGAATAAAGACAGTTTTTCTGCTTCTTTTCCAATCTGAATACTTTTTATTTATTTATTTTTAAAGACTTTGCACATTCCACTGACTCTTTTTTTTGGTTGCACCAAGTCTTAGTTGTGGCAGGCAGGCTCCTTAGTTGTGGCTCACAGGCTCCTTCGTTGTGGCTCATGGGCTCCTTAATTGTGGCTCATGGGCTCCTTAGTTGTGGCATGCATGTGGGATCTAGTTCCCTGACCAGGGATCAAACCCAGGCCCCCTGCATTTGGAGTGTGAAGTCATCCACTGCACCACCAAGCAAGTCCCCTGAATACCTTTTATTTCTTTCCTTGGTTTATGGAACTAGTTAGAAGCTCCAAAATAATCTTGACTATATGTGGTGAGAATGAACATTCTTGACTTGTTTCTGACTTTAAAGGGAAAGTATTCAGTCTTCCATCATGAAGTATAATGTTAGCTGTAGGTTTTAACTGCTTTGTTAATTTTCAGATTTGGGACTTCCTGAGACACGTTGACTTTTTGACCCTGTATTTGACTATAACCAGGGAACAGGAGCACTGATATTTGTTATTGACCCCCAGGATGATTAGCCCTGCCCAGGCTCCACCTCACAATGACCAGAGCCCACAGAATGAACATGGACATACACTTCCAGTGGATGGTCTATCAGGTGACCACAAAATTGAAACCCAGAGAGCAGACAATGACGTTGCAGACACTGAATTAAAAAAAATTCACCTCAGCTCTTATTTGACAAGCATATATGATCGTTCAATATATGAAGCTTTTTATTTTTATATTTTTAGGTTTTTTTAATCTTTTTAATAAGTCTACAAATAATAAATGCTGGAGAGGGTGTGGAGAAAAGGGAACCCTCCTACACTGTTGGTGGGGATGTAAATGGGTGCAGCCATTATGGAGAACAGTATGGAGGTTCCTTAAAAAACTAAAAATACAGTTGCCGTAGGATCCAGCAATTCCACTCCTGGGCATATACCCAGACAAAACTCTAATTCGAAAAGATACAGGCACCCCTGTATTATGTAAAGAAGCCATCAGCCTAGAAAATGATTTTCTCCCTGGATTTTATACATTAATAAGAAAAAAGCAAATACTTTTTATGTTTTCAATGGGATTTATTTATATTTAAGTAAAAGTAGCAAATGTTAACATAAGTTATTTCCTTAAGAATATTTATTTTGTACAACCACATTGTTATCAAGCAACATTTATGGAATGTTCCTGGGTCCACAGTGCTGGACTTTTTAACCATCATAATCATCCTCCTTTCCAAGTTTGAACATGGCCTTGTGCACTGAAGAAGCATGGCTTGACATTGTACAGTTGTCACGTGTGACAACCTGATATCAAACGAGAGGCCTGTTGATAAAGAATGTTTTATCTTTTATTCATTTACAAAATGGTATTTGTATATATGTGTGATTACTAAACCCATATGATTTTGTTTTCAATTATTTTCTCTTCTGATACTATGAAAACAAATCAGTTAAAACTAAGCAATGTAGCAGTGTGATGTTTTGTATTACACATGCATATTTAATATACTTTGGGCAATAAAAAGAAGCATGTAAACAAACAAACATGAAAAAAGATTTTTTAAAAAGTTGATGCATTGTTTTAGCAATCACGAAAACTTGGGTTTATTTCTTTTTCAGGAGCACAGTGGAATAGTTTAATATTCAAATAAAAAGGTCTTGCTGTTCTAATTTTTTCAGATTCTTATTTTATACAATTTTATGTAACAGAATAATCCTGTAATCTTATTGCCAAAACTCTGTTACTTCATTAGATATGATTATCAGATTTTAGGCTGATTTTGCTGCTGTCATGTTTGTGAACATTGATTATTTCACTGTTTACTTTTCCAAACATGTGCTTATACTAAAGATCCAAAAGCTAAAATGGAGAGTCATTGGTAATAATAAACGTACAGGGATTGATTAGGACAATGATGAATCTTAGGGGTTAAAGTTTTTGTTGCTAGGGTAAGAGCTCTGATTGTCCTGTTAGTTTAGCTGTACAAAGGACCACTTTGGGGTGGGAAAGTGCATATTTCCAAGAAACCATATTGCATGCTCATGGGCCTGCTAGAAATTCTCTGGTTTGATGCCTCTGGTACTGAGGGTGAAATCTACATGCAGCTTCTTCACAAGCTTGTGCTCCATCAGGGCGGCCCAACAATGTCGCAGGTTTCTCCCAGCCTGTCACTCACTGCACCTGTCCCTGTGCTCACTGCCAGGGAGGCTGCAGAGTCTCCAGCAAAATCCAATGTTAGATTTACTACTGAAGGTTCTTTTGTTTCAGGTAACTATAATACCTATAAAAAGCAAGTAAAAAAAAAAACAGCAAATTTATGTTAGAGTTCTTATAGTATTTTTAACAGTTTTTAGGTTACAATAATATGTTATAATAACAGTATGAGTTATTTATCTTTGTGTCAACTACAAATTTTTGCTTAAAAATACAAAATTGTTAATAAGAACAATTATTGTTGAGGTGACTTAGGAATTATTTTATGATCTATTCAGAAAAATTCCAGCATAGATAACAACTAAAATATTTAACATATATTTTTATCTCACAAGACTTTTAAAAAACTCAAACACACAAAGGAAAATTAATGATCCCCACATACGCATCTTAAAATATTATCAACAATTCTGTTTGTCACTCTTTGGTAACACTTATTGATTGTTTAAGTATCAGGAAATTTCCCAAATCTGCCTTGCCTCTGTCATATATATATCTTCTTTATCCATTCATCTATCAATGAACACTTGGGGTGCTTCCATATATTGGCTATTATAAATAATGCTGCAATTAACATAAGGGGTGCATATATCCTTTCAAAATAGTGTTTTTGTTTTCTTTGGAAAAATATCCAGAAGTTGAATTGCTGGATTTTATGGTAGTTCTATTTTTAATTATTTCAGGACTCTCCTTACTGTTTTGCATAGTGGTTGCACCAATTTACATTCCTACTGACAGTGTATGATGGTTCCCTTTTCTCCACAATTTGTTATTTGTTGTCTTTTTGATAACAGCTATTCTGGTAGGTGTGAGGTTATCACTCATTGTGGTTTTGATTTGAGTTTCCCTGATGATTAGTGATGTTGAGCATCTTTTCATGTGCCTGTTGGCCATCTGTATGTCTTCTTTGGAAAAATGTGTGTTCAGGTCCTCTACCCATTTTTTTTAAACATCTTTATTGGAGTATAATTGCTTTACAATGGTGTGTTAGTTTCTGCTTTATAACAAAGCGAATCAGCTATACATATACATATATCCCCATATCTCCTCCCTCTTGCATCTCCCTCCCATCCTCCCTATCCCACCCCTCTAGGTGGTCACAAAGCACCGAGCTGATCTCCCTGTGCTATGTGGCTGCTTCCCACTAGCTACCTGTTTTACATTTGGTAGTGTGTATATGTCCATGCCACTCTCTCACTTCGTCCCAGCTTCCCCTTCCCCTTCCCGTGTCCTCAGGTCCATTCTCTACATCTGCATCTTTATTCCTGTCCTGCCCCTAGGTTCATCAGAACCTTTTTTTTTTTTTAGGTTCCATATATATGTGTTAGCATATGGTATTTGTTTTCCTCTTTCTGACTTACTTCACTCTGTATGACAGACTCTGGGTCCATCCACCTCACTACAAATAACTCAATTTCATTTCTTTTTATGGCTGAGTAATATTCTGTTGTATATATGTGCCACATCTTTATCCATTCATCTGTCGATGGACACTTAGGTTGCTTCCATGTTCTGGCTATTGTAAGTAGAGCTGCAATGAACATTGCGGTACATGACTCTTTTGAATTATGGTTTTCTCAGGGTATATGCCCAGTAGTGAGATTGCTGGGTCCTATGGTAGTTCTAATTTTAGTTTTTTAAGGAACCTCCATACTGTTCTCCATAGTGGCTGTATCAATTTACATTCCCACCAACAGTGCAAGAGGGTTTCCTTTTCCCCACACCCTCTCTGGCATTTATTGTTTGTAGATTTTTTTGATGATGGCCATTCTGACTGGTGTGAGGTGATACCTCATTATAGTTTTGATTTGCATTTCTCTAATGATTAGTGATGTTGAGCATTCTTTCATGTGTTTGTTGGCAATCTGTATGTCTTCTTTTGAGAAGTGTCTATTTAGGTCTTCTGCCCATTTTTGGATTGGGTTGTTTGTTTCTTTGATATTGAGCTGCATGAGCTGCTTATAATTTTAGAGATTAATCCTTTGTCAGTTGCTTCATTTGCAAATATATTCTCCCATTCTGAGGGTTGTCTTTTGGTCTTGTTTATGGTTTCCTTTGCTGTGCAAAAGCTTTTAAGTTTCACTAGGTCCCATTTGTTTATTTTTGTTTTTATTTCCATTTCTCTAGGAGGTGGGTCAAAAAGGATCTTGCTATGATGTATGTCATAGAGTGTTCTGCCTATGTTTTCCTCTGTAGAGTTTGATAGTGTCTGGCCTTACATTTAGGTCTTTAATCCATTTTGAGTTTATTTTTGTGTGTGGTGTTAGGGAGTGTTCTAATTTCATTGTTTTACATGTAGCTGTCCAGTTTTCCCAGCACCACTTATTGAACAGGCTGTCTTTTCTCCATTGTATATTCTTGCCTCCTTTATCAAAAATAAGGTGACCATATGTGTGTGGGCTTATCTCTGGGCTTGTTATCCTGTTCCATTGATCTATATTTCTGTTTTTGTGCCAGTACCATACTGCCTTGACTATTGTAGCTTTGTAGTATAGTCTGAAGTCCAGGAGCCTGATTCCTCCAGCTCCGTTTTTCTTTCTCAAGATTGCTTTGGCTATTCAGGGTCTTTTGTGTTTCCATACAAATTGTGAAATTTTTTGTTCTGTGAAAAATGCCATTGGTAGTTTCATAGGGATTGCATTGAATCTGTAGGTTGCTTTGGGTAGTATGGTCATTTTCACAGTGTTGATTCTTCCAGTACAGGAACATGGTATATCTCTCCATCTATTTGTATCATCTTTAATTTCTTTCATCAGTGTCTTATAGTTTTCTGCATACAGGTCTTTTGTCTCCTTAGGTAGGTTTATTCCTTGGTATTTTATTCTTTTTGTTGCATTGGTAAATGGGAGTGTTTCCTTGATTTCTCTTTCAGATTTTTCATCATTAGTGTACAGGAATGGAAGAGATTTCTGTGCATTAATTTTGTATTCTGCTACTTTACCAAATTCATTGATTAGCTCTAGTAGTTTTCTGGTAGCATCTTTAGGATTCCCTATGTATAGTATCATGCTCTACCCACTTTTTAATTGGGTTGTGTGTTTTTTTACTGTTTGATTGTATGAGTTCTCTGTATATTTTGGATATTAACTCCTTATTGAGTATGTCATTTACAAATATTCTTCTCCCATTCATTAGGCTGC
Source organism: Orcinus orca (assembly GCF_937001465.1). Classification (NCBI taxonomy): domain Eukaryota; kingdom Metazoa; phylum Chordata; class Mammalia; order Artiodactyla; family Delphinidae; genus Orcinus; species Orcinus orca. The sequence continues at coordinate 62,191,040 of NC_064568.1, forward strand.
CTTTTTGTTGATAGTTTCCTTCATTCTTCCTTTTTTTTTCTTTTTCTGTTCTTTTCTTTGCTCTTCTTTTGCCTCTCTTCCCATGTGATTTGCTGACTCTCTTTAGTTACATTTGGATTCCTTTCTCTTTTTTTTGTGTGTATATATTATAGATTTTTGCTTTTAGTTACCATGAGGTTTATATATTGTATATATACATGTGATTATTTTAAGTTGATAGTCTCTGAAGTTCAAACACATTCTAACAACCCTGCATTTTTACTTCCTCCCCAGCATGTGTCATGTTTCTGACATCATATTTACATCTTTTTGTTTTGTGTACCCCTTAACTACTTATTGTGGATATAGATGATTTTGTCCTTTAACTTTCCTACTAGCTTTGTAAGTGGTGGATATACTACCTTTACTGTATGTTTGCCCTTACCAGTGAGATTTTTTCCTTTTGTAATTTTATATTTCTAGTTGTGGTCTTTCTTTTACACTTAGAGAAGTCCCTTTAACATTTCTTGTAAATGTTAGTGCAGTTTAGTGGTGCTAAACTCTTTTAGATTTTGATTGTCTGGGAAGCTCTTTATCTCTCCTTCAAATCTCAATGAAAGCCTTGCTGAGTGGAGTATTCTTGATTCAGGTTTCTCTTTTCATCACTTTGACTATATCATGCCACTCCCTTCTGGCCTGCAAAGTTTCTGCTGAAAAGTTGGCTGACAGTGTTATGGAAGTTCCCTTGTGTACAACTAGTTAGCTTTCCGTAGCTGCTTTTAAGATTCTCTCCTTATCTTTAACTTTTGTCATTTCAGTTATAATGTGTCCTGGTGTGGACCTGTTTGGGGTCATCTTGTTTGGGACTTTCTATGCTACCTGGACATGGAAGTCTGTTTCCTTTCCTAGATTAGGGAAATTTTCAGTTATTATTGCTTCAAAAAAGTTCTCTCCCTCTTTCTCTCTCTCTTCTCCTTCTGGGACCCCAACAATGTGAATGTTAGTATGTTTAATGTTGTCTCAGAAGTCTTTTAAACTGTCCTCATTTTTTTTTTTATTCCTTTTTTTTTTTCTCTTCAGCTTGGGTGATTTCCACCTCTCTGTCTTTCAGTTTGCTGTATCATCTAATCTACTGTTGATTCCTTCTAGTGTATTTTTCATTTAAGTTATTTTATTCTTCAGCTCTGTTTGGTTCTTCTTTATATTTTCTAAGTCTTTGTTAAACTTCTCACTGTGTTCATCCATTCTTCTCCCAAGTTTGTTGAGCATCTTTATGATGATTACCTTGAACTCTTTATCAGGTATATTGCTTATCTCCACTTCACTTAGTTCTTCTTTGGGTGTTTTATCTTGTTTCTTCCTTTGTCACCTCATTTTGCCTAATTCTCTTTGTTATTTGTATGGTATGTAACCTAATGGTAGGTTGGTTACATTTCATGATCTTGGAGAAGTGGCCCTTTGTAGGAGTCATTCTGTGGGGCCCAGCAGCACACTCCCCTCTGGTCACCAGAACTATATGCTATAGGGATGCCCCCATGTGGGCTGAGTGGGCCCTCTGTTGTGTTGGGGCTGACTACTGTGGGTGCCCTGGTACACAGGACTGGCCTCTGGTCCAGTTGGCTGCCAATCCCTACCTCCTACAGAAGCTACCAGCTGTTGGTGGGTGGGGCCACATCCTGGCACAGCTGGCTGCATGGCCTGGGGAGTCCTGGGGATGGTGCTGGCCCACTGTTGGGTGAGGCAGGATCCTGGCAATTCTGGCTGCAGGCCCAGGGTGTCCCAGGTCAGCTGGCTGCAAGACCCAGTGGGTCCTGGGGCTTGTGCCAGCCCACTGGTGTGTGGTGCAGGGACCTGGCATGCTGGCTGTGGGGCTTGGGGCTCCCAGTGCGGGTTCTGGCCTGCTAGTGAGTGGGGCCAGGCCCCTGTTCAACCTGAGGGTGTCCCAGGACTAGGGGTGACTGGCTGGTGGGCAGGTAAGCCCCAGCACTAATAGGCTAGAGGGAGGACTCCAAAATGGTGCTTACCAGTACCAGTGTCCTCATGGTAGAATGAGCTCCCAAAAGTGGCTGCTGCCAGTGTCTATATCTCCAGGGGAGTTCCAGTTGCCTCCTGCCTATCCTGGAGGCTGTCCAAGGTCAGCAAGTGAGTCTGACCCAGGCTTCTTTCAGATTGTTGCCTCTGAGCTGGGACTTGGAGCATCTGAGATTCTGTACCTGCCCTTCAAGAACGGAGTCTCTAATTCCTACAGCCCTCTGGCTCTCCTGAACGCAAGCCCTGATTTCAGAGCTAGATGTTCCGGGAGCTTACCTTCCTGGTGCAGGACCCTAGGGTTGGGAAGCTTGAAATGGGTCTTGGACCCCTCACTCCTTGGGAAGAACCTCTGCAATTGTGATTATCCTCCTCTTTGTGGGTCACCTACCCGGGGATGTGGGTCTTGACTGTACCACAACTCCGCCACTCCTACCCTTCTTGTTCTGGTTCCTTCATTATATCGTTAGTTGTAGAAGGTCTTTTCTGCTAGTCTTCAGGTTGTTCTCATAGACAGTTGCTCTGTAAACAATTGTAGTTTTGGTGTGCCCCGTGGGAGGAGGTGAGCTCAGGGTCTTCCTACCCTGCCATCTTGGTGACCAGGAAATCATTTAGATCAGGATTTCTAAACTTTGACAGAACTGACATTTGAACTGGGTAATTATTTTGTTGTGGGGGCTGTCCTATATATTGTTGGATGTATAGCAGCCTTCCGGGCTCCTGTCCACTAGATGCCAGTAGTATCGCCCAGTTGTGACAACCCAAAATATCTGTGTTTTCAAACCCCCTCTTTCAGGGGCAGGGGACAAAATCCCTCCCACTTTGTTTGAGCACTGCTGTATTAGATCACCTTTAAGTTATGCGTATGTAATATTATGGTAGAGATTATGTAAACTGGGACAGCTTTGGACATTTCAGGAGAAGGCTGTTAGAACACTTAGTGGGATGTTATAGAGGTGATCTTCTAATATTCTGTAATTCTTATAAATAAAATTTTCTTTAGCTCTCGTAAGAAAACAAAAAATGGAGAAAGGTCAGAAAGATTGGCAACATCAAGCTCTAGGCAGAGTGCGAGCTGCTAGCAAGTTGAGGGCAGTCACAGGAGTGAGAACAAATAGATGACAAAGGAGGCAGGATGGGATTTAGCTCTTGCTTTCACAGAAATGAATCTTAGCAGGGAAATGGTTGTCCTTTCAAATGCAAGCCAGTGGCCACTTCGAGCTCAGTCCTGAGTGGAGGGCACAGTCTACCAGGGCCCCTGGTGGGGTTACTGGGCTTCCTGGATGTATTGGAATTTGTAGAAATCTACATGGTTTCACAGTACCTATTGCCTTGCTTATAGTAATGGGAGGACAGTTGTTTTTCCAAATACTTTTGAGGGCAGGGGGAGGAAGGGTATGGTTTGCCTGAATAAATGTGTTCACTTTAGGCTCCTATTAGTTAAATGAGCAAGAAGAGAAAAATATAGCAGCATTCCACCAGGTGGTGCTATATCTGACTCATTCACCAAGCATGGCTGAATTAGGTTTTCTGTGACCCTGTCTCTCCCAGTGTATTTTCTCAGTCCTTTTGAAATAATGTGGATTGAGCTATAGTTCAAATGAAAGATATCTGCTGGTTGAAAAAAAAATTCCATTCTAGTGTTAATCTCTACTTCTGACTCAAAATATATGCATTTCTATTCCAAGGATCTATCTTGACAACCAAGCTCAGGCGCAGAAGGCGCTAGAACATATTGTGTTCATAACAAAAGATTTCTCCCTTTTTTCAATTTTATTTTATTTTATTTTTTTCGGTACACGGGCCTCTCACTGCTGTGGCCTCTCCTGTTGTGGAGCACAGGCTCCGGACGCGCAGGCTCAGCGGCCATGACTCACAGGCCTAGCTGCTCCGCGGCATGTGGGATCTTCCCAGACCAGGGCACGAATCCGTGTCCCCTGCATCGGCAGGTGGACTCTCAACCACTGCGCCACCAGGGAAGCCCTACCTTTTTTCAATTTTAATTAATGCTATCGCCAGGTGATTTGATAACACTGCGACTGGCTGGTACAAGCAAAACTGATATAAAAACTTTTTAACTTCAATTTCTTCAATACTCTGCTGACTTATCAGAGATGAATTTCATGCCTACCCTCATCAGCCTGGGATATAAAAAAGGCAGAGGTTAGGATATTAAAATGCTTTGCAGAGCTCTGAAATACAATGTGCTCCAGAAGACAGCCCTATGACCTGGAGGTCTGGTTACATGGCATTTAAACAGGGAACTTGGCCATGATACACCAGGACAACTGGATAGCCTGACATCAAACTGAGAAGTTCTATATATTCAATATACTGTGATAAACCATAATGGAAATGAATATGAAAAAGAATTTTTATGTATGTATAATTGAATCACTTTGCTGTATAGTAGAAATTAACACAACATTGTAAATCAACTATACTTCAATTAAAAAAACAAAACAAAAGAGAAGTTCTAAGGGCTCATTTAAGCAATTATCTCTTAACTGGCAAGTTGTGAGATTCACCATCTACTGAAATTTTTAATCCCTTGGGGAGAAAAAGGATACAAATATGTTTATCTTTTATAAATCTTCAGGTCTGTCTACCAGTATGCGTGAGCCAAGAGAAAGAATTCCCCTTCAGCTGTTATAAGTAGGTTTTTTGGTTATTTTGTTTTGTTCTTTTTAAGGAAGAGAGACTATTATTGACCCTCAGCAGAGGTAGCCTTAATTGAATAGTAACATACTAAGGGACCCTCAAGGAGGATGGGGCAGTAGTTAAAACAGTGGGTGGGGGTGGGGTGGGTCCATATCCTATTTAAAACATGGTCAGAAGAAAAAGACAAGTGACATGGTCTCAGGCGAAGAGCAAGCAAATGGAAATCAAAGATAGAAGTAAAGAAAATGGAAGGAAAACCTGCCCTCATGTGTTTATCATATACGTCTGTTTATCAATTAAAATATTAATAGCGCAACAATGCATATTTGTCATATATTTTCCATCAAAATAATGGAGAGGAAGGGTGACAACAGGTGGAATGGCCAGGACTTTGAGTTGCTAAAGCAAACACAAAGTTCCTCATCACAGGCTTGCCTAGGGCAGGGCCTGACCATAAAGTGTATTTTCTTTAGAACTCGCTGCAAACAAATATTTCTTCCTTTTAGTATTTTAATACAAACATATTGGTAAAAATCCTTATCAAACAAATACAAACTATAACAACTGACTTAAAGATTTAAAGACATTGAGAAGCAGGATGGGGATGATAGAGTGCACTAATCTACCTCAGAGACCTCCTAAAGGTCTGTATTTCCCTTATTCTAGAGAAGCACTTCCTAAATTGCCACATGTCCCTCCTTTGGCTGCTTTCTACCCCTCCCCACAAGTTAACATGTGTTGTGTGAAGAGAAAGAAAAGCTCCTTAGTGAAACACATTTGGAAAACACTCTACACTATATGCCCTTCTTAGAGATTTCTGGTGCACTTAGGCATATTTAAAGGGCATCAAAATATTTGAGAGGCTCTGGGAAAGGAGAATCCGTGTAACTGACTCAGCATTTCCCAAGTTTAAATCCCCATCCCCGTCCCTACCTTCACCCCCAGGAATACTCATTAGCATCTCACAGGCCTCTAGTCTCCTCTAGTAGAGTGTTTGGGAAATGCTATTCCATAGATACAAGTATTGTGTCTTCCTGCTACATTGAAAGGATTGTGAAGATTTACAAGACTTACCGAAAGGATCTACTTAATATCCTGAGAGTTCAGATTTTTGCTCAAATATGGCTTCTTGGTACAATTGTTTAGCTTTTGCCCTATCATTCTCCTAATTGAAACATCATCTGTGTTGGGAAATAATTGTTTTGTGATTCCTGTAAAAACAACAACAAAACACAGAAAAACACTTTGTCAGAAGGATGTAGACTCACAGATGCAGAGAACAAACCAGTGGCTGCCAGTGGGAAGGGATGGGGGAGGGGCGATATTGGGTAGGGGGGTAAGAGGTACAAACTACTATGTATAAAATAAGTTATAAGGATATATTGTACAACTGGCAATATAGCCAATATTTTATAAGTATAAATGGAACATAAACATTAAAAATTGTGAACTACTATATTGTACACCTGTAACTTATATAATACTATACATCAACTATACTTGAATAAAAATAAATTAATTAATTTTAAAAAACCACTTTATCAGGCCTCTGCATCTTAAGGTATGAACTGAAATAAAACACCAAGCAATTCACATTATAATTTTGTCTCTATTTTGAAAAAGCAGCCCAACACCCATGAGATATTTAAATAGATGAATCTCTAGGCAGATTTTTCAAAGCAAAGCAAGAGATAACAAAAGTCTATATCATAAACTGAGAGCATACATATATGTCTTCCTATGGTACCATTCAGCTTTAACCTTGCTGCTTGCTCTGAATGCTAAGTGCCCTTGATCCAAAATGCTGGGAATTTATTTTTACCCATTCCCAACATCAGTTGAAACAAGCAGATTCTGACTGACTCTTTTCCAACTAAGAAATGATGCACTATTAAAATATAGAGAGCTGTGATTCAGTGAGTCCTTAAATTTGTTGGATATTTGCAAAAAAATTACTTGATAACCTAAATTATTATATTTAAGGAGGTTAATTAACTTAAAAACCATAAGTAGGATGGTTAAATTAACTCTGTTTTTTTCTGAGTAAAAGATAAGGGATATTTCTAACCAAGATAAGAAAAAGAAAATAAGACATAAACTGTTACTAAAATTTTGTTGGAAAGGATTTTGAAAATTTACTTTTCTAAAGCTATGAATTTTATGAATTCAAACTTTTCAGTGATATAAAATTCATTTTTATTTTAATAACCATTTTTAATGTAAAGTTGTTATACAAAATTCCCCATATATCATAAGAGGTTTAGGCTATCCTCAGATTTTTCTCTCATAGAAAAATAAACTTGAAGAATAAAAAAGATAATGAAAGAACAACTTAAAGTTGAATGGTAAAATAATTTCAGATTCATGTGACAATATAATACAAAGACATTATCACCTATGATTTCTTGAACTTCATTCTGATTCATAGCTGGTTTCACTGCCTTGTCCCTTGAAGTAGAGGATTTTGCCCCCGTCAGGCTGTGTGTGGCCATGTATTCATTTGTGTAGAGCACTTGCATTAAATCATTAATAAACTTCTGAGGCTTGCTCTTGTTGCAACGGGCAATCTGCCATTTTTCAATCTTGAACTAAAAAATTAAAAATAATAATTGAAATAACTGAAAAAGGAAAGGAAAGGAATATCTGAAGAATATATTACTCATTGAATTAATACAGACCAGAAAACAAAACCAAGTCTTTAAGGTGATGTATGATACTTTTAATATATATTGTACATTTCAGGGGTTAGAGTTAGATGTTAACTTTGAGATAATTCCCAACATATATGAGGTATTTGTTCTAGAGTGTATACAAATTCTTGTCATGTAATCTGGATTTGGTGCTTTAAGGATTAATCCATACTTAACATTTCCTACTAAGCATGGTAGCATAATAATGGCCCACTGACAATATTCACATCGTTATCCCTGTAACCTTTGAATACGTTACCTTATATGGGAAAATCAACTTTGTACGTGTCATTAAAGTACCTTGAGATGGGGAAAATATGCTGAGTTATCCAGGTGGGTCCAGTCCAATCACGTGAGCCTTTTTTTTTTTTTTTACACTTAAAATTTGTGTACTTTATTGCAGGTACGAATATGTATATTTACATACACATATAACTTTATGTTTATAAATATATACACACAGTATCTGGTACGTAGTAAGCACACCATAAATGTTAATAATAATAATGAAAATGGCTAACATTTATTGAGCACTCACATGAGCTCTTAACTGCTGAAGAGGGAGGCAGAAAGAAGACACAGAGGAAGGAGGAGAGAATAGAAGAGTGAGAGGGCTTTGCCTGCCCTGACTGGCTTTGAAGATGATGGAAGTGGACCGTGAACCAGGGAAGGGGGATGCCTCTAGAAGCAGGAATGGCCTTCAGTTTATAGTCGACAAGAAAACAGAAAACAGGGAACTCGGCTCTAGAAGCATAAGAAACTGAGTTCTACAGCAACCCCCATGGACAGGAAACAGATTCTTCTCCAGAGCCTCCAAAAAGGAGAGTACCTGCCAACACCTTGATTTTACCGCATTTCTGACCTACAGAACTCTGAGGTGGTAAGTTTGTATTATTATAAATCACTAAGTTTGTGGGAATCTGTTACACAGCAAAGGAAACCAGTACACTAAGATTCAAATATTCTGAATGTTAGATAGTGAGCATTTAATTACTGCTCTTGAAGGCATAATTTCCCAGGCCGATTCTAACAAAACTTGTATTTTTAGCTTCTATTTCTTGATTAAGAGAAGTCGGGAAAGTAGAAGAATTGTGTTCTGCCAGCATGTACAGCCTAAAATTCACCTTGTCTCAATGATACAGTTTTATAACCTTTAATGCATAGTTGTCCTTCTGTCACTGGTTTAAGAATTTCCTAGTTTAATAACGTCATCATTGTCCACCATTTGACTTTAATTTTCTGAACTGGATATTCATTTCACAAATATTAGATTTATTGTAAAAGACTGTTTTACGTAGTCAGAATATTATGATTGACCTAAAGTTACATAAAGTGATCTGATAAGACAGTGATTATGTTGTACAGTAATTTTAATTTTGTATGTAACTGTATCCCAGAGAAAGATGGGATGGTCTACCAGCTGACCTGTTTCTCATCCACGTGATGCTCCTCCTCAGTTTTCAAGGAAATTGGTGAACTGTAATTAGAATTAGAATTACTACATGTGGAGGCAAATGAATCTGGTGAGGAGTTATTTGTTGCTCTCCAGAGGGTGGACGCAGACGTGGACAGGGTTCCTCCACCCTTGAGCAGGGCCTCCGCCATACCAACCAATTCTTCAAACTGGGTGACGGCTTGTGGTAAAACTAAAATGGCAAGAAAAAGTAGTACTTTACAAATACTTGGCATAGCAGCATAGATACATATTTTCTATGATGTGTATATGCATAGAAGTATGTAGACCAAAGCAAGTTAACACTTGCTATCTTTGGAAAATAAACATGGTAAGAAGAATGGTTGGAACATATTTACTTTTTTTTTTGGTGGTACGCGGACCTCTCACTGTTGTGGCCTCTCCCGTTGCGGAGCACAGGCTCCGGACGCGCAGGCCCAGCGGCCATGGCTCACGGGCCTAGCCGCTCCGCGGCATGTGGGATCTTCCTGGACCGGGGCACGAACCCGTGTCCCCTGCATCGGCGGGCAGACTCTCAACCACTGCGCCACCAGTGAAGCCCTAACATAATGTTTTTAAGACTTGATTCTTTTTCTAATTGCTAATGATGTTATTTGAAGGTGTTTAAGGAGACATTACTGATTCTATCACCTTCCATCAGGCCAGTTTAAGTGACAAGATAAAATAAACCGTTTCTCACAGATTGAAATAAATTTTCTATGGCCTTAGTGCATGATTTGCCAGGGAGTCAAAGGCCATCAAATTAGTAAAAATTCATGGCCACAGTTCAAATCTATGTGTTCACATATTAAAGATGGATTTTGGTAATCAACTGAATGTTCTCTTTGTTCCTTTTTATAAATGGAAACTTACACATTCAAAGCTTTCATGCCTCCATGTTAAATGGTCTTCTCTTGTTATATCTAGTTTCTTTCCTAAGGACAAATAACATTTTGTTGGAATTGGAAGACACCTTGAACCCTGTGTAATTCAACTCCTCACTCTATGGTTGGGGGTAATGCCTGCTGGAGAGGTGAAAAGACTCTGGAACTTTTTTGTACTTTTCTAAGCATATTATTGAGCTATATAATCTTTGGAATAATAGCTGATTGGAGACCTGAAAATCAGACATATTGATGACATGTCCAAATCAATACATTTAGTACTATGTTAATAGAAAAATTTAAAAATCTGCTAAAGAAGAAAATCTTATTTTATATTTTTTCCATTAATATTTGCTAAGCACCTCTCATGTGCCAGACAGTTGTTCAATCAGCAATTATTTATTGAGCACTTAATAATATTAGACATTTATCTAGCTTCTACTCTGTGCCAGGCACTATTCTGGGAACTTTACTGATGTTCATTTGTTTACTCCTCATTGCAACTCTCTGAGATAGGTATTATCATTACCTGCAGTTTACAGATGAGGACAGTTAGGCAACGAGAGGTTAAATAACCCATCAGGGTCAACTCAGTGAAAAGAAGAGGCAACATTCAAATTCGGACTCTGCCAATTCCATGCTATAAACTTCTATGTCATGCCAACTCTCAACATTTGCCCACCACTCTGTTAGGTGCCAGGGATGAGACTGGGAGCAAAACCAGATGTGATCCTAGACTCTTGGAACTGGGAGGGGGTGGGGGGTATTGTTTACCTAACCATGCTGTGTGTAAAAATTTGGCCCGCTCAAAGAAGGTCTGGCCACTTGTCCTAACCACCACCCACCACCCCCCAGTTCCTGAGAAGTAACCTCTCAACCCTTGAATTTCCCGAGCGATAGCAGGAGTGTCTTTGTTATTCATGGTGAGCCCCTTAGAACACACCTGATTTATGTTTATGCTAGGGAGTTTCTCAGGGTGGGGACAGTCACACCCAATAATCTTAGGGTAGAAGCTGGCCATAGTCAGAAAGCCAGAAAGACCATGTGGGCAATCAATCAGTGAATCAATCATGCTCACGTAATGAAGCCTCAGTAAAAACTTTGGACACCCAAGCTCAGAGAGCTTCCTGGGTGGACAATCCTCTGTGCCTTTTGTTGTAACATATAAAGACTAGTACGTAATATACCCTGAGGACAGAAGTTCCTCACTTGGAAACTAACCAGACTCTGCCCTATGTGTCTCTTCCAACTTTGCCTGGTTCTAATTTGTATTCTTTCCCTGTAATAAATGTAACCATGAATATAATAGGTTTTGGTGAGTTAAATTTCTCTGGCAAATTACTGGACCTGAGGGTGGTTTTGGAAAACCCCTAAACTTGCAGTCAGTATCAGAAGTCTTAGAAGACTTGGCAGTCTAGAGGACTGTGCCCTTAACCTTGAGGTTTGGCTAACTCAAGGTGCATGCAAAGAAATAAAAAATCACAGTTGTTAAGGTCACAGAGGAGAGGCAAACAGCCTAGAGAGGGAAGGGCCACAGAGGGCTTCTCTTAGGAGGTCAAGATTGATCTGAAACCTGAAGGCTGAGCAGGAATTAAATAGCCGGAGGGAATGAGGAGGTCATCAGAAGCATAGGAAACATAAGTTCTGTATTTGAGGAACTGAAAGAAGGCCAAAGCTGGAATGTAAAGAGAAAAAGGGAATTCTGCATTAATGTGGGGTTTAAAGAATATTCACTGTTTTTTCTAATAATGAAAGTTATACATGTTCATTGGAATATATCCTTCTTGCCATTTCTATTTTTGTATATCTCTATCTATATTCATGTATTTTGTTTTACATAATTAGGACAATGCTATATGCATAGCATTGTATCATGTTTCTTTTTTCCAATTAAGACCATAAATTGAATATTTTACCTATTTTATTAAATCTTGGAAAATATGATCTTTTGAGGTCTAATTTGCTTAGAATCAAAGTCAAGATCTTATGTGAAGTCTGAGCAGAATTTAAGTAGGTAGAGGGGGATGAGTTTGACAAAAGGATATACCCAATTAGCTCACACTAATATGTTCGAGATATAGAACATTTCTGCCCACCCAGAAATTTGCCTCATGTTCCTTCCAAATCAGTCCCTGGACTCACCTCAGGGGAAACCATTAATGTGACTTCTTTAGTCAGAGACACATTTTACCTGTTCTAGAATTCCATATAAACGGATACAAACAGTATATTCTCCTTTTTTTGGTCTGACTTTTTTGTTTTTGTTGTTCTGCATAATGTTTTGAGATTCATTCATGTTGTTGTGTCAGTCATTCTTTTTTCAGGAGGATGAATATTATTTTTATTTTTTATTGAAGTATAGTTGATTTACAATGTTTCAGGTGTATAGCAAAGTGATTCAGGTATGTGTATATATATATATATATATATTCTTTTTTTGTTGCTGAGTGATATTTCATTACATGGATACTCCACAATTAAAGTATCCATTCATCTGCTGATGGGTTATTTTCCACTTGAACACGCGACTTTAAGGATTCCCTAATATCTCAAGGTATTGATGTCCTCTAATTTATTCAAATGCTCCTTTTATTCTTTTTGGAATTTAGGTTGCTTCCAATTTTTCTTGATTACAGACAAAACTCTTATGAACCACCTACCACACACATCTTTATATGCATCTCTGATCGTGTCAATGCTATAAATTCCTGAAAGCGTACCAATAGGCTCAGAGGTATAAATGTTTCCAAGACTCAGTTAATGTCATTGAATGGCTCTCTAAAAAGAGTCTTCCATCTTAAATGCCCACTAGCAAGGTAAGAAGTCAGCCACATCACTGCACCATCAACAAGAGGTGTTCATTATTAACAACAATATTCACTATTTTGATAGGTTAAAATTTTAGTACAATTATTTAAATTGTAATTATTGCAATTATTTGATTATTGTGAAGTTGAATACATATTTATTTGTTTATTGATTATTTGAACTTATTCTATGAGATACCTATTAGACCAAAGAATGTTAGTACTTTTTAAATTTTATGATAGCTTAGATGGTTTTGGTAAAGTGCTTATAGGAATGCCTAGTGCATTATAAACACAATGTATTAGCTATTGTTATTAATTCCTTAATAACACTTTAACCTTTATATCTTAAGCACTTTAACCTTTAATTTGTCATAAGTTGCAATTATTTTTCTTAGAGTATTTTAATTTTAGTATGTTTTAAATGTACACACTTACAATACACTTACAACTTACAACTAATAACTAACACACAACTAATAACAACCTGCTGTATAAAATAAATAAAATAAAATTTTTAGAAAAGCACACACATATTTTTAGTTTTTACTTAATTAAAAGTAGCAGTCTTATGGAAGCAAACTAAGTGTCCATCAACAGATGAATGGATAAAGAAGATGTGGCACATATATACAATGGAGTATTACTCAGCCATAAAAAGAAACAAAATTGAGTTATTTGTAGTGAGGTGGATGGACCTAAAGTCTGTCATACAGAGTGAAGTAAGTCAGAAAGAGGAAAACAAATACCGTATGCTAACGCATATATATGGAATCTAAAAACAAAACTGGTCATGAAGAACCTAGGGGCAGGATGGAAATAAAGACACAGACCTACTAGAGAAAGGACTTGAGGACACGGGAAGGGGGAAGGGTAAGCTGGGACAAAGAGAGTGGCATGGAAATATATACACTACCAAATGTAAAACCGATAACTAGTGGGAAGCAGCTGCATAGCACAGGGAGATCAGCTCATGCTTTGTGACCACCTAGAGGGGTGGGATAGGGAGGGTGAGAGGGAGGGAGATGCAAGAGGGAAGAGATAGGGGGATATATGTATATGTATAGCTCATTCACTTTGTTATAAAGCGGAAACTAACACACCATTGTAAAGCAATTATACTCCAATAAAGATGTTAAAAAAAAAAGTAGCAGTCTTTTCCTTACTTCATTCATTTACTTTATACTTAGCAAGTCATTCAGATCAGTTAAATATTCACTCATATATTTCATACAGTTTAAACATCTTTTCACAGGTAAGTTTTTTTTTCTCCGCGGATATATTTTTTTCTAACTTTTAATGTAAAAATTTAAACACACACACAAAATAGTAAACTCCCATGTACCCCATGCCCTAGTTTCCAACTCATGGCCAATCTTGTTCCACCTGTATCCCCACCCACTTTCTTCCCACCTCCAAAATTACTTCAAGCAAATCACAGGCATCATTTCATTTTATCTGTAAATATTTCCGTGTATATCTCCAAAGGTAAGAAATTTAAATATATATATATAATATATGGTTATATATATATATATATAACCATAACACCATTGTCACAGCTAGAAATACTTAGCAATAGTTCTCAAATATCATTTAAAAAAAAAACCAAACTAGCAAGTGTTCAAATTTCTCTGATTGTCTCGTTTTTGTTCTTGTTTGAATCAGAATCCAAATAAAATCCATACATTACAATTAGTTGCTGTCTCTTTTACAAACTATAGGTTTCCTTTTCATCTCCTAGTTTTTTCCTTGCAGTTTATTAGTTGAAGAAACTGGGTCCTTTGTCCTGCAGGGTTTCCCACAGTCTGGATTCTGCTGATTGCACCCCTAAGGGGGTGTTTAACATATTCTTCCCTGTAGTTAGATCTAAAGGCTTGATCAGTGTTTTAACTTCCAGCAGGTGGCATTGAATGCATGGTTACCTTTCGTTGCGATATTAGCGGTCACTGATGATCACTGCCTAGATTCATCAGGGGTTGCAAAATGGTGATATCCTAATTCTTCATTTAGCTAGAATTCTACCAAGGGAAACTTTCTCTCATCAACTATTTGGCTACCCTGAGGTTCATTTCATATAATAATGGCAGCATAAATGCTTGATTTTTCAGTCTGTATTTGCCAGTTTTCAAAATAATGAGTTGGTTCTTTCAGATGACCATTAAGTTTTTTCTCTTTTGAATGAAGTCATGCATGTAAATATACATGATAACCAGTTGCCCTGATCATTATTATTGATGCTCCAATAATAATGATCTTTAGCCAGTGGGAATCTCTTCCAGTTGACACATCCACATGGTCTTTGCTGACCTCCTTGCTTTCTGGTAGGACAAGATTTTCATCTATATTTCCTGTTTGAGGCTCCTGACAAATCTTGTCCATTTCCTGTGCAAGTTCTGGAATCAGCCGTTTCTCCAGGGAACCCCAGCTCCCTTTAGTGGGGAACGGTATTTCAAGGCCACACCCAAGTGCTGGGAGTGCTCTTTGCTCTTGGGTTCTGGTTTCTAGGCCTCTTCGGTGAACAGTATTAGAATATACGTATTATTAATTTTTAAAGATAAAAATTCATCTTGTGTCAAAACCAGTACTCATTCAAATTCAGAACATGGAGTTTTAATTTAAACTGTACAGTTATGTTTTTAGTACGCCACATGGTGTGAAATGAGAACCTAACTTAAACCTGCCCCTCCCTGCCACATTGGAATATCAGTTTTCCCAGCACCATTTGTTGAATAATTCATCCTTGTCCTAAATGGCTTGCAGGACTCGCTATGTGAATTGTCAGGCCCATTGCAAATGGAAAATGCAGGACTCCTTGTTCAAAGCTTCTTCAGAATTTTAATATGGTGACAGTATTTTTAACCAGTATGTGGGGCCTTCCTAGGAGCAGGGCCTGGTGTGACTACACTGGTCATCCTACAGTGATAAGCAGACACTATATGGCACTCACCTTACCAGGTTCTGCTCTGAATACTTTACATGTCACCCAGGGAAGTACTTTTATCATTTCCATTCATCTCACACTCAGTTACACAGCTAGTAGGTGGCAGAGCCAGGATTTGAACCCAAGTGACTTGGCCCCTGTAAACCCATCCTCTTGTCCTCTGTGCCACAGTGGCTCCAGGACATTTCTTCCCTGTATGGGAGGTATTATCCAGGGATGTGTGTTCTGTTCCATCGACCTGCTGGCTCTTATCCTAGTAAGTTGCTTTTAATTATCAGAACTTTATATGATTTCATGTTGACAGTTAGGCCCTCAGATTCTTTTTCAGAATGTTCTTAATTGATTTTGCCTATTTATTCTTTCAGGTTAACTTTAATATAATTATTGTCAAATTACCACAAAAATAAAAATCAAAACAAAACAATTATGGGCATTTGATTGGGACTAGTCAGACTGTGAGTTATTTTGAGATGAATTGGCATCTTCTCATCTATGAATTTGACGTCTCTCTATTTAGATTTGTTTATTTCTCCATTGACTTTTTAATTTTTCATCATAGATCCTACACATTTCTTGTTAGGGTAACTAGTAGATATCTTATAGTTATTTGTAATTAATGTGTAGATTCTTTTTAATTATTTTTTTTAGGAATAAAACCAGCAATTTCTGATCTATAAGGAAATTACTGATTTTTTTAAAAAAATGGTAGCTATTAGATTTGGGGCACCTATTATGTACTAGGCATTTATTATTTTTTAAATACAATAAGGCTTATAATGAAAAATAGCAGTCCTCTGCCCTACCGCTCACCACCCTGGATTACCTACTACTCCTAGAGGGAGAACTTCTGATCCACTTACCTGTTTCTCTGGTAGTTACCTTCATAGTCTTAAATAATAATAAGCATATACAACTATTCTTTCATTTTTTCAGATTCATATAATTAGTTATTGACTTTCAACTACGTAACATGACAAGGCAGCCCTCTTTCAACTCCTCCCCCAGCCACACAGAAACACACACACGTGGTACCCACATGTGCAAACACATACACACTCTTCTTCTCTCCATCATCCCAGGATAGTTGTAACACAACTGCTACTTCAATAAATACTGTGCTTACATTATTATAGTGATGTAATTCTCAATTCCTTTCCTTTAAAACATGACTTCTTTCCTAGAGTTAAAATGATCTCATTTTTAAAAGCTTGCTTATTATTATTTAACTGTTTCTCTGACTTAAACATCTCAAAACTTCCTACCAGAGGTGTAAAATCTCCTTGCAGTATGTTTGGTAGATGACATCATGTCATCTATCAATTTCATGTTTTTTTCAGTGATCTCTCTCCTGTAACCCCTGTACCTGTCCACCTCTAGACCAGCTGCTTCCAGGCTACTGTGGACCTGTCACCCTGGAGTGTCCCGTCACTATTATTCTGTGGCTACATCCTGTCCCTCTCCTGTACTGGACTACCTGTTTTCTGATTAACTTTCTAGATTCACTCTCTCATTTTGAAGGAGCACACCCTCCCTTAGCTTTTGAAAAAGAAAGCACAGGAAGTACATTGAGACTTCATAAGTATGAAAATATAATTATTCTGCCCTCACACTTGGTTGATGGTTTCACTGGGTATAGAAGTCTAGGTTTAAATCATTTCCCTTTAGAATTTTAAAGGCATTGCTCAATTATCTTAGAGCTTCCAGTGTTGCTGGTGAAAAGTCTGATGTCATCTGACTCCCATTCCTTAGCGGATAACATTGCTTGTTCTCTCTGAAAGCTTCTAGATTTTCCCTTCCTGGTGTTCTGAAATTTCACACTGTTATGGCTTAGATAAGCCTTTTTGCTTTTGGTGGTATCTTTTTGATGGGCACACAATAAACTTTTACTAATTACTACTTCAATGATTCACTGGTTTTACTTTGGCTATTTCTGAAACTTTGACAGCTTTCTACTATATTTAAATGAACCTGGGCAAAACGTAATTGATTTTTCCTTCTTTACTGAAATCTCATTAGTTAATAGAGTGGAGTTTTCGGCTGAGGCATTGTTTTCCCTGGGTATACATTCATTCTTTACAAATAGTGATAATTTAATACCCTTTTGTACAATAGACATACCACTTTTTTTCTTTTATATCTTATTGTGCTGGTCAGTTGTGGTCCACAAGATATGTTTCAAATGTTTAACACATGCACGTAGAGCACACACACGTCTGTCATTCTGAATGTCTAGAATGGCATATACATTCTGCTATTTTTCTTAGTTAGCAGGCTTTATAGACAGATAAACAGCTCTGATTCTTAGTTCAAAGAGGAATATTTCTGAGCAAAAGTTAACTAACCACTCTGCACTCTTCTCTCAGACCCCTTTCTTATTTGGATTATACATTAAATTTCAACTTTCTGACATCTTCCTAGTTCCCAACTGTAGCTTCACAAGGAGGCCTACTATGGCCATGTTATTTTAAACTGTAAAACACCCCCTCTCCCTCAAATCCCCATCCTTCTTTACCTCTATTTTTTCCATAGCATTTATCACTAGCTAACATATTGTATAATTTACTTAATTTTACTTAATTGTTATTTTTCATGATTTTGACTGCTTGCCTCACTGGAATGTGAGCTCTGTGAGAGTGGCGATCCTTGTTTTGTTCACTGGGTTTTTTTAGGTACTTAGAGCAGTGCCTGACATATAGAGGACCTTGTAAATATTGACTGAAAGAAGAAATGCATGCACGAATACTGCAGTGGCAGTTGGCAGTTCCTGACTCTTCCTGTTGCTTGAAGTCTAACCAATAGCCAACTTTACTTTGGTTTCTAAGGGTACATACTAGTGTGTGTGCATGCAGGGGGGCAGACAATATTAAATACAGAATAGAGTATGTAGACTTTTAAGTGCCAAAGAGGAAACAAAACGGGAAGGGATAAAAAAATGTTGCAGGGGGAGAGAGGTTGAAAGTTTAGATGGAGGGAGGAGGTCAGGGCAAAGATGAATTTACAGTGAAGATTTGAAGTACGTAGGGTGCAAACTATGTGGATATCTGGGGAAAGAACATCCCAGGCCAAGGGAACAGCCAGTACAGAGATGCTGACGTCAGGTCACGTCTGATGTCTTTGGAGGGAAAGCAAGTGGTCCAGTGTGGCTGGATCACAGAGAAGGATGGGGAGAGAGTAGAAAACAAGGCCAGAAAGGTATGTGGAGGGGAGGTGGCCGGATCATGTAAGGACTCAAAGATCATAAAACCGACTTCAGTTTTACCCCACGTGAGCTAGACGTGCACTGGAAGGGTCTGCAGAGAGGAGTGACGTGAGCTGGCCTACATTTAGCAGGATGTTCTTGCTGCTGTGTTGAGAGTGGACCGCACAGTAGCATGAGCAGAAGTGGCAACACCAGTGAGGAAGCCACCATGATAACCTGGGTGAGAGATGCTGGTGGTTTGGACCAGAGTGGCTGTAGTGGGGGTGGTACAAAGAACTGTATTCCAGAGATATTTTGAAGGTGAAGCCAGTAGGATTTGCCAATGGACTGAGTGTAGGGTGTAAAAGAAATACAGAAATACAAGACAGCATCGTGGTTTTTGAGTTGAGAAACTGGAACAATGAAGTTAGCATTAACCGAGGCGAGGAAGAAAGGAGCAGGTGGCAGGGGAAGAGTGGGAATGTGGTCGTGGGTGGTGGTGTTTGTCTGAGATGCCTGCCAGTCTTGTCAATACACAGTTAGCCCATGACTCTGGAACTAAAGGGAGAAGTCCAGGTTGGAGATAAGTCATAGTTATTGATGGATTTAACGCCATAGAATTGGATATGATCCCCTATGGAGTGAAAGCAGATAGAAAAGAAAGAAGTCCAAGGACTGAGCCTGGGGCATCATCAAATATTTAGAGGATAAGATGATGAAATGAGGCAGCCATATAAACTGAGACGGAAAGCTCAGCAGTGGAGGAGGAATGTGGTGCCCTAGAAGCCAAGGAAGGAGAGGTAGCCAAGGTGTCAGATGTAACAGGGCACTTAATGTGATCCTTGAGAAATGACCTTCGGGCTTAGCAATATGAAATGTTATGGGCTGAATTGTGTCCCCCCAAAAAGAGATGTTGAAGTCTAACCCCCAGGACCTTAGAATGTGACCTTATTTGGAAATAGGGTCTTTATAGATGTAATCAAGTTAAAATGAGGTCATTAGAGTGGGCCTTAATCCAAAATGACTGACATCCTTATAAAAAGAGGGAAGTCTGGACACAGAGACAGACAAGCCCACAATGAGGTCATCACATGAAGACTGGTCTTAATGCTGCCTCAGGCCAAGGATCAACCAGAAGCTAGGAGAGAGGCCATCCCCAGCGCCATCAGAGGAAGCGTGGCCCACCTTGATTTTGGAATTCTGCTGTTTAAGCCACCCAGTCTGTGATATTTTATCACTGCAGCCCTAGGAAACTAATACATGGAGGTCATTGGCGATCATGAGAAGAGACATTACAATGGAATGACAAGGACCTAATTGAAGTGGGATCCAAAGGGAATAAAAGGGGGAAAATTGAAAAAAAGTATAGGGTCAACATGTAAGGAGTTTTCCTACAAAGGGAAGGAGAGAAACAGAGTGGAAGGCAGAAAAGCAAATGGCCTGAGAAAGGTGGGGTTTTTTTTGGTTTGTTTGGTTTTTTTAATGGGAGAAATAATTGTATGTCTGATGCTAATGGGATGATTCATTAGAGAGAGTGGGGAGGATCTCTGGAGCTCTGTCCTTGATTAGCAGAAAGAGGACGCATAGATGGACATACTGCCTTTGGCTGGACAAGAGGACAGGTCACTCATGGGTGACAGGAGAGGAAGTGGAGGTTAATACAAGTACAGATGCAGGGAGCTGACAGTCTTTTCACACCCTCCAAGTTCTCCATGAAGCAAAGGCACCAGCTGAGAGTGAGGATATGGAAGGTGTGGGAAGCTGGCAGAGAGAGGAGAAAATGAAACAGCAACTCCAGAGTGAGGGACAGAGAGAAACTGTTCATAGTGATGATTCTTTTCATATACTATTTTTTTTAATTTTATTTTTTGTCTGTGCTGCGCGGCATGTGGGATCTTAGTTCCCGACCAGGGATGGAACCCGCATCCCCTTAACTGGAAGCATGGAGTCTTAACCACTGGACTGTCAGAGAAGTCCCCTTCGTATACTATTGAAACTGATTCGCTCCTCTTGCATTTAGAATTTTCTCATCTAAATTTATGAAAAAAATGGGTCTAATTTTCTTTTGGGGGGGGTCCATGTGTCAAGTTCTGGTGTTAATAAAAACAGAGACAGAATCAATAGCGATGATTACTGAGCACCTATCATGTATCAGGCCCTGGTAAAGCATTTCTTCCAATTATCTAATTTAATCATCTTGGCAAGAAGGACATGAGAGATTGGCTCCACTGTGTAGATGAGGAAAGTGAACCTGGGGCTGAGGGCAGGACAGTGACAAGGCCAAGGCTTACAGCTAGTAAGTAGGGTTGGGATTCAAACCAAAGTCGGTGACTTCAAGATCAATACTTGAACCAGCAATGTATGCTAACTTTATCAACTAGCTTTTCATCTTACTCTACGTTCTGGAACAGATGATATAAAAATAAGAACAATCTGTTCTTCGAAAATTGCAAAAACCTCACCAGGAAAAACCATCAGTTATAAAGATGCAATATTTAAAGCGTAAAAAATAAGGAGAGAATGGCTTGTTGGTGGAATAAACATCTTATTTCCATTCATGTGTGCCTGTTTCTACTTAAAATTAGGAAGCCTTCAATTTAATCAATATCTGTAGGAACTCATCTGAGCCATTACTCTGTCAATCTAGCTCACCACAATGTTCTGTCTCCTACAATTTCTGCCTCCCCAAATATTGTGGAATTGTCTTCTTTATTTCCACAGCCATTGCCCTAGGCAAGGCGGCCATCCTGTTAGTCCAATGACTGTAATACCTTTCAAAAGTGGTTCTCCTCGACTCTCCTTTCTGTGCCCCTTGTACTCATTTTGTACACAGAAGCCAGAGGGATTTATTTTTAAAATACTCTGTGTATTTACTGTTTTATAACAGAATGCTGCCCCACATAGGATATATTGCCAAATATTCAGCTGTACAAAATAGTGCATGATGCCTAACTACAAGTGGAAAACATAATTTAAAAAAAAGAAACACTTAAACACAATATAGGATTCTGCAAAAAGGCATTATTCCAGGTTGTTTTTAATTTTCTTGGGCCTGTCTTTCCCCTTTATGTCTTCAGTGGAATGTGATTATTTTCCAAACCACTGCTCCCAACCCCAAACCTGAAATTTAATATGTAGAATCTTTAATTCCAGTAAGTCTATAAGAGATCACAACAGGCCCCATTTTCTAGTGCTTTCCTTAGCAGAGGAGAATGAGATAAGTACATCATGAACACCTTGACATATCTGTTGTCTTACTGATCTTTTCTCTCTAAGCCTATATTAAACACTCAATAAATATTTGTTGGACAGTATTAAATGAATATGACATTTGGTATTTTGTAGGAATAATCTAAAATTTTTTAATCAATAAACTAGAGGCTTCAGTAGAGTACATCCATATTAAATTATGTAATCATAGATTTTCTTAAAATGTGGTTTTTGATTTTTTTTCTCTAAGGTACTGAGTTTTTCATCCTTGACAGCTGATTTCAATACTTTCCCTCATCAAGTATTTTTCCTTTCATCTAAAAATGTCAATTTTCTCTAAGTTTACCTTGAAGCATGACCAAAGACTGTCGAAGGCGGCTGTTTTCTTTCCGGATGTTTGTTAGTTTTTGTTTCAGGCCTCTTATTTTTGTGCACAATTCCTCCTTCGACAATTCTGCTAGAGGGTCTTCATCCTCACTGGAGCTCTCACCGGGCAGAAAGGCATTTCCCGAATACGGGTCTCTCTAAAATACAAGGCAGGCACAACAAAAGCATCAAGGCAGCTCTCGTGGTTTATCCTGTGTTCTGGATGCTGCTGGGACTTAATTAGACCTACAGGCTCCTGCTTTTCCAGGAGGGGAGCTGAGCCCTTGCGAGTGATCTAGCCTCAGCTTGGTCCTCCACTGTACAGGGGAACTCAGAATAAAAGAGGACATCAAAGTTTCACACACACGTCTCTTTCAAAACAGTAATCAGGAGCTTCCCTGGTGGCGCAGTGGTTGAGAGTCCGCGTGCCGATGCAGGGGACACGGGTTCGTGCCCCGGTCCGGGAAGGTCCCACAGCGGAGACCTGTGCAGCGGAGCGGCTGGGCCCGTGAGCCATGGCCGCTGAGCCTGTGCGTCCGGAGACTGTGCTCCGCAACGGGAGAGGCCACAACAGTGAGAGGCCCGCGTACCGCGAAAAAAACAAACAAAAACAAAAACAAAAAACAGTAATCAGGATTCTGACTTTCAGCCTAACTTCAATGAAAAACACAAAGTAGAAAAATAGTATAACAGAGTAGAATCAACCAGACCACCATTCAGATCTTTGTAACTCATCTACGTCCTCCATTTCTCTCCCGACACCTCATCCACAGCCTCTTTGTTGAGACTATGCCATGAGGCTAATTTGGGGGTTTATTGCATCAGAGAAAGGAGAAAGATTTACCCAGAACAAAGCACTGACGTCTACCTTTTAGTTTCAAAAATATTTTTTAAGGACAGCAGGACAATAGTCCGAAAACGTATGCCTTTGAGTCGTAAAACCCAGGCTTTGTTGAGGCAGAAAAGAATTTTCTCAAATTACTAAGGTGGCCTTTACATTAATCCAAATCTGGAAAATTGGAGCACAGAAGGAAATTTATAAAGATCCAAATCTAGAAGCCTGGAGTATGATGTTTATAAAAATAAACTTTAGGGTTTCCCTGGTGGCACAGTGGTTGGGAGTCCGCCTGCCGATGCAGGGGACACAGGTTCGTGCCCCGGTCCGGGAAGATCCCACATGCAGCGGAGCGGCTGGACCCGTGAGCCATGGCCGCTGAGCCTGTGCGTCCGGAGCCTCTGCTCCGCAACGGGAGAGGCCACAGCAGTGAGAGGCCCGCGTACCACAAAAAAATAAAAATAAAAAAATAAACTTTAGAAGAGATAAAGGCACATGTACACCAGAACACAACATTGTGAATCAACTATACTCCAATAAAAATTTTGAAAATAGAGATCAAGAAAGTTCCTGCTGAATAGGAAGCGAAGAGACCTCCTGGGGCCAGGCTGAGGAGCAGGAAGGACAGAAAGTCAGATTCCAGTGTCTGCTCTTCCTGCCCCGACCTTTGTGGGGAAGAGAGGTGGATCAACGGGGTTAGGGTAGATGATAGAAACATCCAGATGAATGAGGGGCAGTCCCAGGGCAGCAGGGCCAGCTCCGTGCTTCTCAGCACATCATAAATGCCCTAAAGGGGCCCCATGTCCAGCAAAACCAGGGCAACACGGCGCCTTCTGGGCCACGGATCAGAAATGGACAAAATTGGTGTCTGAACAAATGGACCAGAGACAGTGTCCAGACTCCCCAGAGCTCATGCAAAGCAGCTGGAGAATCCAGAGGATCCCTGTGTCCCGGTCAGGAACTGGGTAAGTGCTGGGGGAACTGGTGAACAGAGAGGCTACAGGGTGCCAAAACCTTACAGAAGATGGCAGCGGGTCCCAGCACAGCAAACGTCAGCAGATGGTGCCAACAGAACCCCCTGGGAGCTGGAGGGAATGCTGTGCCTCAGCAGTAACAGTACTGGACACTAAGGAAACAGGCAGAAGACTTAGAGCCTGGGCAGAAGACCAGCAGTCCCTCCCCAGATGCTGGATGATATGTAAGACTCCTCAAAACTTGAAACACTTCCCAGGAAAAAAACAGGAAGTGGAGGAGAGTGAGAATCTAGTCTCCATTGAGACTTAAACCCTGAAGTGACTGAAACTATACCAATACCTCAAAGGGATTTTAAACACCAGAACACTCTAACTGGGCTTCCCTGGTGGCCCAGTGGTTAAGAATCCTCCTGCCAATGCAGGATATACGGGTTCGAGCCCTGGTCTGGGAAGATCCCACATGCCGCAGAGCAACTAAGTCCCTGCGCCACAACTACTGAGCCTGCGCTGTAGAGCCCGCGAGCGACAGCTACTGAAGCCCATGCGCCTAGCCTGTGCTCTGCAACAAGAGAAGCCACCGCCATGAGAAGCCCGTGTGCCGCGACGAAGAGTAGCCCCCTCTCCCAGCAACCAGAGATAAGCCCGTGTGCAGCAACGAAGACCCAATGCAGCCAAAAATAAAATTTTAAAAAAAAAGAACACTCTGTAATTCACTGTCAATGGACAAGTTCAAGCTTTCCCCCCTCCCCCTTTTCTTATCTAGCAGGGATGGAGAATTGAAAGCCAGATGAGATCAGTTATAGAAAATACAATTATATTTTTGTATGATCAGTAATGTATACATTCAACCTCACTCCTTATTTTACAAGTATACAAATCTATGTATGTATACATATTTCATTATTCCACGTGTGTGTGACATATATAATATATATAATGGTAATGAAAATTACTATTGTTCTATGTTGGCAAGTAGCTAAAGTACTCATGCTAGATATATAAATCTTTAATAAAAAAACTGATGCATTTGGTTAAATAGAAACGAAATATTTATTTAAAAAAACTGAAGGATGCCTATTGAGATCATAGTTCTATGCCAAGTAATTGGGAAAAATAGAATATATGGTCTAGTTCTTGCAGCAATTTCCCACAAGAGAGAAATGAAATCAAGCATAAATCCATTTATAAGCATCACTGGAAGACAAAGTTAATAGACAATAGATTGGGATAAGATATTTGCAAAATCTAAAACCACACGAAACTAATTTCTATAGTAGATATGGCATATGCGCCAATCAATAAGAATGGAACAGGAACCCACCAGAATAGACTAAGAAACCCAACAGAAACTATAAAAACTCAATAGAGAAATGAACAGTGGCAGAGACTGCTGGCTATCACCAGGTATTTGTTCTCCCATTCTTCTACAGTAATAGGTTTTTAGCTCAGCAGATAGGTGTCAGCTAGATTACATTTCCCAGACTCCCGGACAGCTCAGTGTGGCTATGTGACTAAGCTTCCGCCAATCAAATAGGAGTAGAAACAATGTATACCACTACTGGGTCATGACCTTAGGAGGAATGGGCTGGCCTTCTCCTGCCTGAATTCTATTTTTGTTGGCAGAGACGAAGGCATGCAGGTGGGAGCTGGAGTAGTCACCTTGACCCAGAGACAGAGGCTGTGTGTTCAGGAAGGTAAATGAACAAGATAAGAGGGATCCTCAACATTTTGGCACTGCTACAGCAACCAGGACTGCTCTTGCTATTATATGAAAGGGAAATAATCTTCCATCTTTATACGCCACTGTGATATTTGGGTCTTTGTTACAGCCTTTACAACATGCATCTTAACTAATGCAGATTTTGGTACCTAGAAGCCGGATACCCAAAACTTGACATATGTTTGAATTACTTAGAGGTCAGGTTATGGTCAAAAAGAGCAAAGGTATAACATGCTGGAAGATTGTTGACTCTTGTTAGACCTTGGTGATGACACATTTGGTAAAACCGTCACCTGCAAGGCCTTGGAAGGCACACCATGTACTTATTGAGACTGGAAAAAGAATGTCTGTGTGTATCAGTGATTTCTTGTCAGTGCTAGCTAGTTTGCAGAAATGGAAGGCTTTCTCCTTCCATCTGCATTTAGAATGTAGCATGCAATTTAAACTGAGTCCAGTCATGTTAAATCTTCAAGGTTTGAAAAAAGTGAATGACGTCTACATCTAAATTGTAAGAGATAAGAAAAAAAGCCTGTGAACTCAAGGCTTTCTCAAGAGCTTCTCTTTAAGTGTTCTCTGCCAGACACTGAAATCCACCCCAACGGCAAGCCTCAGCTTCAGTGCATTATCTTCAAGCTTTTTGTTTCATATGGCAATTAAGTCACTGCCAAAAGTTGGAGAGAAAAGAGGTTGAGCAGCCGTAATAAAAGAGGAGAGATTTCAGGCTTATTTATGACCAAATAAGATCTCTGGCTGTAGCTACTTGCAATGAAACCAAACAGAAAGAAATAGTCTGGAAAGTTATTAAGTTTTTGAGAAACACAAATTGCAAAAGAAACCATACTGGCCTGCTAGAGCAGGTGACTATTTTGCCCTCAAGGAACCACTGGACAACCCTCCCCCTCCAAAACCTGCACCAGTAAATTGAAACAAGATATAATTTTCTCCCATCAATTGCCAAATATATGAAATAAGGACATAAATGCTAAGTGTTGGCAGGGAAGCACAACATGGAATCCCTTATGCACTGCTGCTGGGCATGTGGACTGATGTGGACATTCTGGAAAGCAATTTCATTGTCATATGAAAGCCATTACTCACCCTTCTAAGTGTTTATTCCAGAGACATTCTCACGCTGTTTCTTAAATGGACATGTATGCGGACATTTATTTTGTCATTGTTTGTAGTACCAAGATGCTGGAGGAAATCTAGGTTTTCATCATTGGAGGAAAGGATAAGTAAAATGATGCTATGCTTTGTTAGACACAACGTATCATATATAATAGCAATATAGATGTTAAAAACAGTGCTGATTGAAAAGTCAAACAGATTGAGCTATATATTATGATACCAATGTACTACTAAATGATGTGTGAAATGATGGAGCCATAAGGTTGTACAGTGCAGCATGATTTGTAAACAGAAAAAGATTGGAAACAAGCCACATCCATGCTAGGGGACAGTGGGTGATGATGTACAAAAGAGAAAGTTCTTTATATACTAATGGAAAGATTGTCAGAATACATTAAGTAAAAAAGCAATGTACAAAGCAGCCTATCTAGTAAGTTACTTTTTGTGCAAAAGAGGGGATAAGAATATCTATATTCATATTTGCTTTATTTGAACAAAGAAACACTGGGAGGATAAACAAGAAAGTCATAAATGTGGTTACATGTGTTAGGGGGCCAGGAGTCAGGAACAGGGCTGGTGGGGACAGCTGTGTGGGAGACTTTTCACACACACGCTATGTAGATATACAGATATATAATTTTTAGGCTTTTGATTTTTTTATTACTCAAAACTTCATTTTAAATTTAGCTTTCTGACTCTGTGCTTGTGCCTTCAACACTTTCACAAGGATTTTCTGCCCCTCCGTAGGAAAGCATATGTGACCGGTCATGGACATGCTTAGCAGACATGGACCCACCATGGGCCCGGCTGACATGTTTCGTTTCAGGAAACCTCATAAGAACTTTAGGTCTCACAGCAACAACTTCTCAAAGTCGGTCTGGGCACATTCCACATGCAGATTTTGGTGCTTTCCCAACCTTCTGGGTTTAAGAGTAAACAATTCTATTGCCAGGGGTTCGGGACAGCCTCGTTTTGTCAGAGGCCGTGTTGTGGGGCAGCCTAGGATGTGCGGCATGCCAGATGCTGGACTGTTCTCAGTGCCTCCAGACACTATCCCAGGAGAGTAAAATATATTCTAAACCATGAGAATGTACAGTATGTATTTTAAAAATTAAACGAAAATACATGCACATAAGCACTCCATGTATTACAAAGACACACAAATAAAAAATAAAGGATAAACAGGTGGATAGTTTGTCCAAAGTGTAAGAGGAGAATGGGAGTGGGGAATTCAGATCAAAAAGGAATAAATGAATAAATACAAATAAGAAAGGGGCCCTGGCCAAACCTGTGATGAGGATGGGCTGCAAACTGGAGTCAAAAAAAAAAAAAAAAGCAATAAATTTTAGAAGAGGTGTTCCAATTTCTCCAGTGGTTTTGGGAGGAAAAAAATATTTTCTGACAGTTTGCTGATCTTTAATGTCCCAGGATATCAAGGAAAGTTTGGACAATGTATAATTGGCCACACTTCAATAGAAGCTGGTAAAATGGCTTGTGAATATGTTTCTAATTCAACTTGTTTAACATTAAAAATATAACATGAAATTTTATTCCTTCAGTTGAATAAAGAATTAAAGGGAAGAATCTATTAATACAAGAGGGGGAAATGCACTAATAAATTGTGAAAGGAATTATGGAATTATGGCAGAGCAAGGGAAGAAAGTACCACCACAACAACAGCACACCAACCTGCCATTTATCCAGGTCACTGTTCGCATTCTCTGAGTCCATCGTCTCCGTCCTTTTCCTCTTTCCTTTTCTAAGAGCTTGGGTATTGGTAATTTCCTCTGTTTGCAAGATCTTCTGCATTTTCTTAGTTAGGTACCAAAGGTTTTCTGAAATTGTAGGAGGAGGGAATGCCCATGAGATGGTGCTACTCTGGACGTAGTCCAAAAGTTAATGTTTTTCCTTAAAATGAAAAACAAACAAAAGGATCCATAATATGTTTACAACTGTATGTTTCATAAAGGGACTAGCCACTCAAGTAGATTGTTTTACTCAATACTTCCTGTCATTCTTTCTCCCACTGGCTAATTCAGGACACACTTTCACTTGGTTCAAAATCATGAGGATATCATGTTTTGAGAACGTGGGATACAGGAAGTTGTCATTTATAAAATCAAATAGTATAAATTTTTTCCATCTTTTCAAGTTTTTTCTTGTCAATCAGTTATGAGGAGTCTAAAAAACAAAGTAGAAACCTTGTAAAATTATGCAAATGATTTGAGGACTGAAGTTATATAACTTTAGGAAAAAGACATTAATAATAGCAGATCTAGGGTCTTCCCTGGTGGTCCAGTGGTAAAGAATCCGCCTTCCAATGCAGGGGATGTGGGTTCGATCCCTGGTCAGGGAACTAAGATCCCACATGCCGCGGGGCAACTAAGCCCACGCACCACAACAACTGAGCTCATGCACCTCAACTAGAGAGGCTGCGTGCCACAAACTACAGAGCCCACGAGCCCTGGAGCCTGTGTACCACAACTAGAGAAGAGAAAACCTGGTCGCCACAACTAGAGAGAAGCCCACGTGCCTCAACGAAGAGCCTGCGCACCTCAACGGAGATCCCGCTGGCCTCATTGAAGATCCTGCGTGCCGCAACTAAGAGCCGACGCAGCCAAAGATAAATAAAATAAATAAATGAAAATAATAAATAAATCTTTAAAAATAATAATAGCAGATCTCATCAGGACAAAAAATATTCCAAGGGAGATCAATAAGAATGGCCTAGAAATTTGTTCTGTTTTTTTTCTGAAAACTCTAAAGTTTTGAGATGGAAGATTTTCTTTGGTGTAAACTTAAGAGTAGCACCATAAAGAATGCAAAAAAATCTCAAAGGCAACAATGCATTTCATTAAAATTTTAAGGTAGAATCATTTTTTCAAAACCTGATAAAACAGATGATAGTTTTTAGGTTTAATAGTTTTGAAATGATCAAATCTAGCTTTTGCTGTGTATGGATGATTCAACACTTTTGGTCATAGCATCTTTTTTTTTTTTTTAATATTTATTTATCTGCCTGTGCTGGGTCTTAGCTGCGGCACGCAGGATCTTCCTTGCTGCATGCGGGATCTTCATTGTGGCATGTGGGATCTAGTTCCCTGACCAGGGATTGAACCCAGGCCCAGTGCATTGAGAGCATGGAGTCTTAGCCACGGGACCACGAGGGAAGTCCCTGTAGCATCCTTATTACTTGTATATGTTGGTTTGTTTTCATGAAAAGATATTTAATTATAAATAATAAAACTTTACAGAAGAGACTAGCTTAAAGGGAGTTTGACAAATATGTGGATTGTTGAGTAGAAGGTAACTATACTCTTTACCAAATTACACCAAGTAATCCTTTTAGAAAATATGGTTCTTTTACCTATTTTAAGAGAAATTCATTATTCTCTACTCCAAGCATAAAATTATATTTAGTCTTTCCAAGATTGCTTGTTGTGACTTTTTGAAAACTTACTTTATGTTTTCAAATACATGAATAGTGCTTCAGCTAACACATGGGACTGGACTGTAATATCTAACTCACAAATATCAGAGGTCTTACTTAGTATCAAGCTTTATTAATAATTTCAAAGATACAAGCAATCAAAAGGCACAAGCAGAATGGGGAGGTCTAGGACATCCTGGCTTTGTAGGTTCTTCCTTCTAGAATAAGAGGTGAGGCCTCTAACTGAGGTTTGGGGGTCACCTCACACAGTGGGTGTGTTTACGTCGTGACACTTCTCCATTTTATACCTCAGAGTTGTACAGCTTGCATGACCTTCTCTAGGGAGTTATAAATCCATAGATCCTAGGTATGTTTGCCATAGGCAATTTTAAATCAGGGATACACAGTTAAGAGCATTCCATAGACAAAAACTCCACTTGTAGCAAATATCATTCATCTGTTTACTCAGAGCAAGGTCAACACACATTTTCTGTGAAGCGTCAGATAGTACATATTTTAGGCTTTGCAGGCCAAGGGGCAAAATCAAGGATATTATGTAGGTACTTATAAGCAAGAAGAAAATAAATCTTCACAAAATTTTTATTCATAAAATTGAAACTATACTAATAATAATTGAGTATAACTTTTTGTCAGACAGGCCTACAAATGAGACTGGAATTTAAAAAAATATCTTGTTTAATTAGGGTTCAAAATGTTCCCTACCATCAGAATTAATGGCAAATGCTTACTTGCCAATGCTGGCCCATTATGAGATTTTATGAATTTTGTGACCTTGGGTTAGGCAATGATTTCATAGATATGACAACAAAAACGTTATTTTCATAAATGATACCATCAAGAAAGTAAAGACAACTTACACAATGGAAGGAAATATATGAAAATAGATCTCACAAGGGACATGGATACAAGATATATAAAGAACTCTTACAACACAATAATAAAAAGACAAATGCTCCAGTTTTTTAAATGGACAAAGGATTTAAACAGACAACACTTCAAAGAAGATATATAAATAGCAAATAAGCACAGGAAAAGAGGTTTAGTATCATTAATCACTACATAAATGCTCATAAAAACTACAATGAGAGGCCTCTTCATATGCACTAAGATGACTATAATCAAAAAAGACAGAAAACAAAGTTTTCTTAAAGATGTGGAGAAATTGGAACCCTTATATCTTGCTGGTGGGATTGTAAAATAGTGCAGGCATTTTGGAAAAGTCTGGCGGCTCTAAAAGTTAAATATTACGTCATCATATGACACATCAATTTCATTCCTACCTATATACCCAAGAGAAGTGAAAGCATACATCCATACAAAAACTTGTACACAAACCTTCATAGCAGTATTAGCCATAATAGCTAAAAAGTGGAAAAAAACAAATGTCTATCAACTCATGAATAGATAAATAAAATGTGGTGCATCCCTACAGTGCAATATGATTCAGCAATAAGAAGAAAAGAAGTTCTGATACATGCCACAACATAAATGAGCCTTGGGAACTTTATGCTAAGTGTAAGACATCAGTCCCCGAAGATCACACATTGTATGATTCCATTTATGTGAAATGTCAAGAATCGTCAAATTTATAGAGTCAGAAAACAGATTAGTGGTTTCTTAGGAGTGAGAGATTGGGGGATTGGGGGAGGAATGCCTGCTAATGGGTTTCTTTCAATGGGGACAAAAACGTTTTTTAAAAATTGGATTGTGGTGTTGCACAAACCCTGTGAATAAACAAACAAACAAAAAACCATTGAAATATGTACTTCAAATGGGTGAATTGCATGTGAATAATATTTCAATACAACTATTTAAAAAATACATAATAGGGCTTCTCTGGTGGCACGGTGGTTGAGAGTCCGCCTGCCGATGCGGGGGAAGCAGGTTCGTGCCCCGGTCTGGGAGGATCCCACATGCTGCGGAGCGGCTGGGCCCGTGAGCCATGGCCGCTGAGCCTGCGCGTCTGGAGCCTGTGCTCCACAACGGGAGAGTCCACGACAGTGAGAGGCCCACGTACCGCAAGGAAGGAAAAAAAAATACATAATAGGTTCAAATATTTTCTGCAAAGTACCTTCTGATGAATAATAAAATGAATAACTGTAGGCTTTAAGGACCTTACATTTTCACAAGTTTTGTAAAATTTTCCAACAAACATTTCTCCTGCTCCACACACATTTTTAACCACCATCAGTTGTATCAAGTCTTAGCAGATTCCACCCAGGTTGTACTGAATTAGTGTTTTCTCAACCTCTTTGGATATATTCTCTCCCACAGTTGTTTCACAGACTATTTATAATGGCTAATTTGTGAGTCACTCTAAATTAATCAGCAATTACTTCTCAAATAAATAAGAACTGAGCAATATCAGTAATACCTGTTGATTTGTCAAGAGCCAAGAAAAACTCAGTCATTTGCCGTGTGTTTTAATTATGTTGCTCCTGATGTCCTCATTCCTTTGAATAACTGTTTTTGCTGAAAGGCAAATAGTCTTAAGTAAGTTTATTTTTTTCTGGGCACATGCCTTAAGCTACTGCAATAAAACATGATTTAATTAACTCACTATTGGTAAATGGCTTTCCTTAATTGGCTAACAAACAAACCACTCAGAAACTTATTTTGGTTACAGACTCATTTTTGTGAAGAAACTCTGCTGTGATATTTCATTTAAAATTTTCTAATTGTTGTGACTTGTCCTGTGAGTTGGATGAATACTGAGTTTGGTAATGTGACATATATATGTTTTTTTTTAAGCACAGGTATAGTGTCAGTGTATAATACACACAATGCTTTGCCGTCTAGTTTGGTGACAAAATAATCCACACGCCACTCTGCTTTAAAAGCACTAAGTCAAATTTTCTCTTTCTTTTCTTGCTTTGGCATGATTGGCATACACTGGTAGTAAAAAAATAAAATGCAGTGTCATACAATGGTATGACGATAGGCACAACATTAAAACAATGTCAAATTATTACAATGGCATCACTGTGGTTTGTGCTGCACTGAGCGGGCTACCCTGTGTGGTCTCTGTCACAACTACTCAGCTCTGCCCTTGCACCATGAAAGCACACAGGCAATCTGTAAACACAGTAGTGTGGATGTGCTCCAATAAAACTTTACCTGTGGACACTGAAACTTGAATTTTGTACAGTTTTCACATATCATGATATGCTATTCTTATATTGTTTTTTTTCAACTATTTAAAACTATAAAAAACATTCTTAGCTTACAGGCTGTACAGAAACAGGAGGCAGGCAGAGGGGCAGCAGCTTGCTGAACCCTGACCTAGGGGCTCAGTTATCACATTGAAAAGGAATTCAGATGTGTCACATGCTTCCTTTTCTGTCATCCTCATTTCTCTTCCTGGCAAGCAGAACAACCGCTTTAACTTCTTTCTCCCCAGTGCCTTACTTCACTGCACATTATTACTAAACATTTAGAGCAGCACTTGAGAGACACAATATATAGCCAGTTAGATCCTACAGCAAATTGTTATTATTTGATAAAAGTGGATTTTGCCAGATATAACTGGTCACCATCACTAAATAATCAGTATTATTTAGTGATGGTAACAGAGCCAGAGTCCTGGTTCACAGGGGTTGCTGATAAGCCCAGGGTGGGAGAGGGGAGACTGGGAAGTTACTGATTAATGGGTATAGAGTTCAGTTTTGCAAGATGAAAAGCGGTCTGGAGACGGATGATGGTGATGGTTGCACAACAATGTGAATGTACTTTAGGCCCTTGAACTATACACTTAAAATGGTTAAGATGTAAATTTGATGTTATGTGTTTTTACCACAATAAAAAAGTTGGAAAAAAATTAGTTTGCAAAAATACAGATTTTGTAATATCCTAACCGTACTAAAATTTTCTCCTGCTGATATGATTTCATTAAAGAGCAAATCCTCAAGTTTCTTCACAAACACACAATTCATTCAAGACCAACCAGAATGGACATATCAGACCTCTTTTAGAAGCTCTACTTTTCAGTAGATTTCAGGCCACTGTTCTTACATCCACAGACAGGTGGGTCAAAGTTTGTACTACCTGCCAATTAGCAAATTCAGAATGGGTATTATGAATATGGCGCTATAATAAACACTACTATTTCCTATAGTTGGTAAAAAAATTTACCATGGAGTTATCTGCCACTCTTTATTTATTTATTTTTTTAAATAAATTTATTTATTTATTTTTGGCAGTTTTGGGTCTTCGCTGCTGCACGCGGGCTTTCTCTAGTTGAGATGATCTCATTGCGGTGGCTTCTCTTGTTGCAGAGTACGGGCTCTAGGTGCCTGGGCTTCAGTAGCTGTGGCACGCAGGCTCAGTAGTTGTGGCTTGTGGGCTGTAGAGCACAGGCTCAATAGTTGAGGCGCACGGGCTTAGTTGCTCCACAGCATGTGGTTTCTTCCCGGACCAGGGCTCGAACCCGTGTCCCCTGCATTGGCAGGCGGATTCTTAACCACTGTGCTACCAGGGAAGTCCCTGCCCTGTTTTATATTTTATTTATTTATTTATTTTTTTGCTAACAGAAACCATTTGATTAATTCCCAGGTAGTTGTAAGGGGCAAGATTAAATATAACCACAGCCATGAGACTCTCCCAAGATATGTGGTTGGATGAATAACATGTCAATGACTTTCAATTTTTTTCCAATCTTTTGTAGCTCACGGCAAAATATACATTCTACATTTTGATCCAGAAAACACACATACACACATACACCCACACACACAAAACTAAAACAAAATTTCAGAAAACATACTCACTTTTACTGCATGTGATGTATTCTTTCAGATTCTATTCTATCTACTGTATTTTATTTCATTTTAGTAAGTGCTGACTGATCACAGCATGTTAAGTTGATTTCGCAGCTCACTAATGGGTTATAACCCATAGCTTGAAAAATGTTCTAACCAGCCTCCAAGTTATGAAAAACATGTATGAGAAATAAGACATAGAGAACAGAGAACTTTGTAACTAATGAAAGCAAATGAAATTAATAAAAATATAAATTATTAATGCATTTAGGTTTACTTTTAATATGTCAATACTATAATTAATGCAGGAGTTCAAAAATACAAAAGCTGCCTCTGAAATTCTAAGAAACAAAAGGCACCATATATATATTTTTAAATAAATATTCAGTACTTTTTTTTTTTTTAGATGTTGGGGGTAGGAGTTTAGTAATTTATTTATTTATTTTTGCTGTGTTGGGTCTTTGTTTCAGTGCGAGGGCTTTCTCTAGTTGTGGCAAGCGGGGGCTGCTCTTCATCGCGGTGCACGGGCCTCTCACTATCGCGGCCTCTCTTGTTGCGGAGCACAAGCTCCAGACGCGCAGGCTCAGTAGTTGTGGCTCACGAGCCTAGTTGCTCCACGGCATGTGGGATCTTCCCAGACCAGGGCTCGAACCCGTGTCCCCTGCATTAGCAGGCAGATTCTCAACCACTGCACCACCAGGGAAGCCCGAGGCACCATATTTTTAAAAAATAAATTTATTTATTTTATTTTTGGCTGCGTCGGGTCTTCATTGCTGTGCGCGGGCTTTCTCTAGCTGCGGCGAGCAGGGGCTACTTTTTTTTTTGCTGTGTGGGCTTCTCACTGTTGTGGCCTCTCCCGATGCGGAGCACGGGCTCTGGACGCACAGGCTCAGCGGCCATGGCTCACGGGCCCAGCCGCTCCGCGACATGTGGGATCTTTCCGGACCAGGGCACGAACCCGTGCCCCCTACATCGGCAGGCGGACTCTCAACCACTGCACCACCAGGGAAGGGGCTACTCTTCCTTGTGGTACGCGGGCTTCTCTTGTTGATGAGCAAGGGCTCTAGGCACGCAGGCTTCAGTAGTTTTGGTGCACTGGCTTAGTTGCTCCGCGGCATGTGGGATCTTCCCAGACCAGGGCTCGAACCCATGTCTCCTGCATTGGCAGGCGGATTCTTAACCACTGTGACACCTGGGGAAGCCCAAGGGACCACATTTAAGGAAACTAAATGAACATCAAAATATCATTCAGGTATCTCACCTCCCTTTGTATTTAAATAAAAATTCTCTGTTATGAATTAAATAAAAATCATGAAAGGCAAGTACGGCACTACAATAAAACTTAAGTACCCTTTCAAATTGCCAAAAGTTTTGGATTGTTTTCTATACATATCGGTTTTGGAATGTACAGACACAGAAGGTCCTCTTCAGTACTCCAGTCGGAGTATGAACTGAAGACTCCCCTCTAAATGAGTTCCAAAGTGCCAGGAAAAAAGTGCCAACATATTTCTAAATATCCAGTGGCTGGTTTAATGTTCTCTGTAAAATGGGCTACTAGTTTCAGCTCAGCCTTTGGCAAGGCATGGAGGAGGGACATGTCCATATTATTATTTTTTAATTATATATACACTAGAAGAAGGCAAATCAGGATTGGAATGGCTCTGAATCAACTACACTTCAATTTTTTAAAAAATTGAAACTCTACAAAAAAAAACCAAAAACAAAACACCAAAGATCAGAATGGCTGTGAAGGGTTGGGCGCCCTCTCCTGCAGCAAGCACAGCGCTCTACTGAGCAAAGCAAGTGCTTCCTCATCAAAGTGTTCTTGACTTCTGGAGAGAAACTACAGGGTTTTACTAATATCTATTAGGGAGCATTTCAACTCACTCTTTTTCCTCACGCCATTTCCAAATGCCATCTAACGTGTTTTCAATTTCCAAGTTGTTCCAGAAATACCCCAACTAAAAAGATGATCAATATACTTTAGGATGATTCGGCAATGCTGCCAAACTATGATTGCATGGCTTAGACTGATTGGAGACTGTGTGTGAACCTCAGAAACACTAAATATGTTTGAGGGACTCTAGACCTGAATCATTTTCAACTTCCCATGATGAGAAAGGAAAGAAAAACAGTCTCATCAGGCCAGAGTTTGTGGATGCACTTTTACTAAAGCTAATTTAACCAATGAGCTGTGATGTCATGCACTGTCATGCATGTAACCATTATCTAGGAAAGGAATTCATTTAGCTCCCCATCCTGCCCTACCTGACATCCTTAGATCTTTCCAATCCTGTCTCCTTCATTTAATAACAATAAAAATATAGTTAATATTTACTGAGTACTTACTATACCATTCAAAGCATTTAACCTGTACTACCTCATTTAATTCTCACCGTCGTGCTCCAGGGTAGGTCCAAGGATTATTCACACTTGACAGATGAGGAAACTGGGGCCCCAGTGGACCCTGGCAACCAATCCCAGTTGCTAACCCATAAGAAGGACTCGAGCCAGAAGTTAGAAACTAATCATCAAATCAGCTTTCAGCAAATTCTATCACCTCCAGTAACTAGCTTTTGCTTTCTTTGCTTGATGAAGCTCTTACAGGGCCCTCCTTGCCAAGTTCTGCCTCGTAGTCCCATTTCCCCAGAGACTGGAGTCTTGACAGGATCATCAGAGCTTCTCAGGACTCTCATCCTGCTCAGCCACAAGGGCTGGAGACCCTCTCTTTGCCCCTCTGATCCCTTCTCCCCCCAATCTTTAAGCTGCTCTCTAAGCCTGGAGGTTGACACGCTTGGGCTCCCTTGCCCTCGTCCCAGCTGGGTTCAGCCAACAGCATGTCCAAGCAGGAGATCAGAGGGAAGGAGAACAGGGAGTTAGGAGGATGTATCCTCCTTCCTCCCTTCCTGTGGGGTTGCCTTGTCTATGTGACCCTCTCGTGTCAGGTTGTGATAACCACTTCCTTCCCTTCCCTGTAAGCCTACAGCTGGTGACATTTCCATTATGACGAGCCCCGAGGTACAGCACTGTTCCTCCTGGTTTGCCTACACCCGGCTGCTATGGTCAGAATGGGTCCTCCCAAAATCCATATGTTGAAATCCTAACCCTCATAGGTTATGGTATCAGGTGATGGGGCCTTTGGGAGGTGATTAGGTCATGATGGGGGGAGCTGTCATGAATGGGATTAGTGTCCTTATTAAACAGTCTCCAGAGGGATCCTCGGCCCCTTCTGCCAGGTGAGGACACAGTGAGAAGTCAGCAGTCTGCAGCACGGAAAAGGGGCTTCGCCAGAACCCAACCATGCTGGCACCTGATTTAGGACTGCCAGCCTCCAGAATTGTGAGAAATACATTACTGTTGTTTATAAGCTACCCATTCCCTGGTATTTTGTTACAGCAGTTTGAACAGAGAAAGACACGAACTTCATCATCTGAACCAGAGTCTCTCTGCTGCTCCTGACCTGGCAGGAAAGCCAGATGCCAAATAGCTCAGCCTCTGTCTCATCTGTAATGAGACAGTGAGACCAGCTCATTTTCATCTCGATGTGGTCAGGAACAAGACACCTACAGCAGAGAGATAATAGTGCAGAAATCAGAGGCTGAGAGCGTTGGAAGATAATCTTCACCTGCTCCACAATGTCACATGTCCCCTCAAATGTCTACGAAAAGCCTGTAGCCACATAGAGAACAGACTTGCAGTTGCCAAGGGGGAGGGGAGTTGGGGGAGGGATGGATTCGGAAGTTGGGGTTAGCAGATGCAAACTAGTATATATAAGAATGGATAAACAACAAGGTCCTACTGTAGAGCACAGGGAACTATATTCAATATCCTGTGATAAACTATAATGGAAAAGAATATGAAAAAGAATATATATATGTATAACTGAGTCACTTTGCTGTATAGCAGAAATTAACACAACATTGTAAATCAACTATACTTCAATTAAAAAATAAAAAAGCCTGTAGCTGTGTGTGTGTGTGGGACCACCTGCAAGTCTGCACAAAAATGTATATGCAAAACTCAGAGGGACTCTGGATAAGTTTTCCTATGGTTCTAGGGCCTCCAAAACCTTTTCTGAGGAATATCAATTTTTGTGAGTATTTTTCTCCTTGGCTATTCTTATGTTATTACCTGTCCCCATCCTTGATATTTATGTGCCTTTTCCCCATTTATCAGAAACACAAGTGCAGTATCACGCCTAAAGAAGAGTAAGAACAATGAAGAAGAGTAAGAACAATTTCACATTTTTTTGATTAATGTAGAACATTCTATCCATCTTGAAAGTTGAGTGCAAGATGAGATCATTAAGATTTTTGCTTTAAGGAACCATATTCTAGAAAATTAATAAGTTTCAGACCAATTTTTAAAATTCACAAAATGTAATAATTTTGATGCAGGAATCAATGCCTATGCATAAAAATCAGGAGTGATGCAACATTCAAATATTAATTTATCTTATCAGTTATAACATGAAAGGACAAGCTAATTTCTCTTTGAAATATCTGCCATGTTAATATCGTATACTAATGAAATTAAGTGTATACCATTTACCAATGTGTCTATTAATTTTGTACTTTAATAATCTTGAAAGTTTAGGTCAACATAATCTGCTGAGTCACATATTTCAGATAATTTACTTAATCAATCATCTTAACTGCTTTGCCCCCTCATCTACTACCAATATTAGATACTACTTTATTTCAATACAATATTATTACTACCAATTTCTTGCTCTAATATTCTTTTGTATCCTGTTGAAGCAACATTACATTCCCTGATGAGGAAACCCAGGACATGGTCCTGTACCCTGTGGGTGAGGAGAATTAAACAGGGACCATACCAGCCGACTCCCGGGGTGCTGGTGCCCCTTAATCCAGGCACCTAGACCCAGACTCCATCAGCTCACCTGGGGCAGACCACCAGGACATGGGGGACACTAACTGTGACCCTGCAGTGTCTGCTCAAGGTGGGTTCCTGCTTCACTGCAGATGGCCCCAAAATGAAACTGCAAAGAATAGACCCAGAGGGATCTGAGACGCTCAGGAAATTGTGGTTCAAAGGCTGTCTCTGGGTGGAATGCATGAATATTGTACGAAACCCTTCACAGCCTACGGGGTCAGCAGAGAACCTGGAGGAGATAGAACCACCAGACGGAGAGAGTAGGACACCCTGGAAGCTGGACTTGCCCACTGGAGTGAGGAAGTCCCATGATGAAATAACCAGCCTTTTAATGTGATGGAATGTGATCACAGTGACAGGACATGGGGACCTAGTGTCCTGGGAATATGGGGGGCGGGGTTCACAGGCACGGCAAGCGTGGGAAGCCGGAAACAGTGGGTGGATGGAGCTCAGCCACTAGGATGGGTGGGCGGTCTTCCACACCACAGGCAGGGTTATCTTGGTAGGATCCAGGGCCCCAGCTCCGAGGTGTCCGGGGAAGGCTGGATGTTGAAAAGCCTCACAGCCGAGGCTTAGGCAGGATGTAGGAGGAGTGGCTGCTACGTTCACCAGGATATCCAGGAGTAGTTTCTGGGAGCCTGATACTACGTCCTTGCCTCTCTTTTAGCCTTAAGACTATGGAGATCCTTGCAGACTCAGCTGAAGACTGAATTCTAGGACCAGTGTTTTTCGCTCAGAATGGGCTTATGCATTCAAACATCTGGATGGTTGTGGAGTGGCCCTAGATAGTTAATACAGGCTTCCCTTCTCAGGGCTGAAACTGACATTCCAATGAAAGTTACAGAGTGAACTCTCTTGCCCCTCTCCCAATCTGTTTAAAGTCTCGGGAAGACAAGGAAACTCAGAGAACACTGTCTCCACTTAGCCGTAGGGTGGGCGGTGTTCGCCTGCATTGGGGAAATGTCCCTGAACTTGTATAGGTTAGAGCTGAGTGCTTCCTCAGCTCATCCCAGGCTGATGGTGCTCCAGACCCTTCTCCCAGTCTCAGGGGAGGCACTTAGGTGACGTGATGCCGATGGATGAGAGAATGATTTGATGCTGCAGAAGCCTTGGTATCTGTGTGGATTTGTATGGTTTTGAGGATTCTCTTTTTCTTTTTGGTAATAACTCCTTAAGAACCTGGTGAAAACTATGGACCATGTCCCTCTAAAGAGACTCACAGTTTTACATATAATTTCAGGTCCCTAGAATCCTGTTCGTGAATTCCAGGCTAAAAGCTCCTACAGCAGAGATAAGACCAAGAACAGGCTTTAGGTTTTTGGCTTTCTTCTTTGAAATGTAAACTTTACTGGATTCTAATTCAGTGAGTTTGCTATTTGTTTCCCTGTCTTACTCCATAAAGTATTTTGGAACCACAAAGACATTTTAAGACATATTTTTCTTTCTGTTCCTAAATCCATGAGATGTCATTACACTGGGATAATTTCAATACTCTCTGGAACTGTGTGTGTTTGAAACATCTTTTACTAATTTTCGGTTACTCATCCCATTTTCCTTGATACGCTTGCTATCTCTTTTCTCTTAGTGACATTCTTTCAGGCCATCAGCATGCTGATGCATTAGCATACAAAGCTACTACCACAAAATATTTAACGCAAAAGTCCTACAAAAAATTATTGTAAGAAATGGAGATAATTTAGCTATTAAATATTGCTGTTGTTTTATTAAGACAATCTGGAATTTAATTCATAAACATCAGTTAATCAAGAATTTATTCATCTCATAACATATTTACTATGTAACTTATAAACCTCTTACCTTACTTTTTTCCCTTTTTTCACTTAAGAATGTTGAAATGCTTGTAATGAACATGGCAACTTTTATCTTGGATCTAGAAGGCAATGACTTCTGCTTTCAAACTGGCTTTGTAAGTTGCCCATTCTTAGAAATGGTGGAAATATTTCACACTATCTGAATAATAATGAACAACACTGCACAGTGATTTATAACTCTGAGAGCTTTATAAGTTGATTTATGAACAGCTCTCAGATTTTCCATTGGCAGTTCATACAACTCTGCGTAAACTTTCTGGCCAAATGACTCAGTATTTTGCTGTATGACTAATCCCACACTCATTGTGGAAACTGGAAATGAATTCTATTTGCTTGTGGATAATAAATGATTACTTTACAAAAACTGTCTGCAAAGCATTATAGAGTAGATGAATTCAATTATACTGATGTTTTTAAAGTCTCAAACTCAGCAGACTTTTTTGAGAAGTCTGTAATGTTCACAAAAAAGAACAACCCCTCCCTCCAAGCATTATCATGGATTTTGCCACCCATAGGATAACAAATCCTAATTAGGCTCTAAAATTTCTAAAACATTAAAAGAACAATTTGGGATGATGTCATTTGAAATATTTTCTCTTACAATGATGCCTTTAAGTTATTTTCCAAGTTTTTATTACTGTAAAATAAAGTCCTTTCCTGGGATATATTTGCTGCAAAGATTTGATATTATTGCAAATAACAATTGTTTCTCCTTCATAAATGCAAAATTTAAAACGACAATAGTGATGCATCTGTATGATGGCTCCCCTGATTCTGGTGGCTGGAAATTGCCTCCAAGATTATGTTAGTTGCTGTCGGTGCTCCCAAATGATGTAGCTCCTTGAACTTTCAATACAAGAACATGTATATGGTTGGCATAGGCCCTGGTCTCAGACTGCCATGAAAACTTTTTGGGAATAAACAGGTATACAACATGTTTCCTCAGATTCCTCCCAATTCCTTTCATGCCATTGATTTCTGAGAGTAAAAAACTTCACTTAGGATCAAGAAGGTTGCCAGTCCAAAATCAGTATGATTTACTTCAAATCATTTATTGCTAGAGCCATTCTTACCCAAACTTTTTGTTTTCAAGGGGGTAACATTCCAATGGAATGTCTCTGTGTGATTACCAGTTGGGTCATCTACTACCTTCTATCGAGGTTTGTAATAAACGCTTACAAACAGCCAGAGCTACATTCCAAGGCATTCGTTCTCTTTCCCTAAAAATCCTTCTTCTAGTCTGAGCATTAGTAGCCAGGGCTGGTGGGGAGGGGCCCAGGGGCAGGGAGCCATCACAACCAGTCAGGGTCAGTTTTAATACTGCAGAGTCAAAGGCAGTCTGAGAGCAGAAAGAACTGGTCTGGGGGACCCAGGGAGCATGAGGACAAGTATCTAAACCACAAACGCATTGGAGAGGTCACCTTCTCCCCTCCCTTCAACTCTCAGTTTCTCTCCCACTGCTGGCTCCAACTCCCAAGTTGTACCCTTGTCCTGACAAAAGCCCATGTGTTGCCCTTTACTCAGGCTTTACTTGCATTTCTACCCATGCATTCTAGAGTTAAATTTCACCAAAGACTGTAGACAGCGCTCTTGCCTCTTTCCCACGTCCTCGTCCCTCTCCAATCCACTCCCGTCCGGGTTCAGCCTCTCCCACTGCGATGAGCCAGTTCCCCGGAAGGTGTGCAGAGGGCTCATCATCACTGGTCCTCAGTCCTCAGGCTCCTTACCCCAGATGTGCATCTGTCCTGGGAACCCCTGAACTGGAAGCACTTCCCACGTGTCATCTGCTCTCCTTCTCCAGTCCACAAGGGGAAGATATCTCCAAAGCTCTGATTCCAGTTTTTGGTTTTTTTTTTTTACTTTCTGCACAAAGTGTAAAGGTTTTTTTTCTTTTTATTAAATTATGTGTAACATAGGCAAAATTATTTCAGTCAATAAATTTTTAAGGAATTTCACATGTTCTGATTTTTTCCACTGCCAATCACCTTTGTTTCACCAAAGCCAGAACCTTCAAGATAAGGTAGCCCTTGCAAAAAGAAGTTTTGCTCAATCCACAGTTGTCATGTCAGTCCGTCCACAATCCTTTTAGTTGG
Source organism: Orcinus orca (assembly GCF_937001465.1). Classification (NCBI taxonomy): domain Eukaryota; kingdom Metazoa; phylum Chordata; class Mammalia; order Artiodactyla; family Delphinidae; genus Orcinus; species Orcinus orca. The sequence goes on from NC_064568.1 coordinate 62,234,929, forward strand.
GCTTCTTTGATCTCCAATGGAATATGGACAAACTTCAAAATTCCCCACCTGTAATCTTTGGGATCCAATTTCCTCAAGCAGTTTTCTTTAGGACCATGTTTAGGGTCAGGAGATGGATCTGCCTGGTTCTGAATTTTAGATACCCTTTAAAAATGCATTAAGTTCAAATCATATTCACTCCTAAGCTGTCACACCCTAGAACAGTAGAGATCATTGGGATGTGCCAAATACCTAAGATAAAAAAAGTTTGACTGTTTGGCTTTTCACAGTTCACTTGGCAGCTCTGTCTTGTAGTTCTTCCCCACAGATCTAACACGTAGTTCTATGAGTAAAGGAAACCACATAGTTACTCTACGAGGCGTTTCCAGCGATGTAGGTTTACAGAAAAAGCCCCATCAGGATAGACCTCAACTGATACCAGTTCTTTCTACACTTTCTCTTCCATAGTCATTTCGTCCACATCAGTGACTTCAACTATAATTGATGTGGGTGATTCCCATCTGTCTCTGGTTCTCAGTCTCCAGCCGTGTTTTCATGGGTAATTTCACACGGATGACCTTCTGACGCCTCTGCCCCTCAATGGGTCTGAAACTCAGTTTGTCACCTCTGCCTTCACAACTCTTCCTTCACCCGAGCCCAAAACTTGAGTCCTCTGCAATCCCTGCCTTTCCCTCAATTGGTCACCACACAGCTTAGATGGATCCTTCTCTTCTTTTCTGTATTTCTCCCTGACCCAAACATCAGGAACTTGTGCCATAACTTCCTACCTCTAGGGAGGTACTGCAGAAGATGTTTCTGTCATGTTATGAAAGCCCCTTACTCTTATCTTTGGGAGCAGAATGACTCAGTGATGAGGGGCCTTGGGGAGGGCCTGGGGCCACCAATGGGCAGGGCTGGTATATGAAAGGTCCCTCCTCACACACGGTCCTGCCTCTTGCTCACTCGTGCTGCAGGCCTTGTGGATTGGAGAGTGTGAGGCTCTTTTTAGCCTCTGGTCTTCAGGTGAGAAGTAGTACAGGTAGGGTTCTTTCCTGCTTTACTGTTGTGAAGGACTGTAATTCTTTAGCTGTGACTGGGCGGGGGTGAAGAGTTAGTGGAAAAGGAATAAGACGCCCCATTTTGGCTTTGAGCCTAAGCTATGCTCTTCAATCTGACTTCACCCTGAATAGGGTTAACATTTTAATTTCCTTTCGGTTCCTCGTGTGTGTTCTCAATTTGGTTGAGCATCTAAAGGGAAAAAGGGCTGCAGGGTGGACCATCTTCTACATACCAGATACCAAACTCTCTTAACTAATTTCCCCAACTCATTTGTCTTCTCTTGTGTGACAGTGCTAGCTCACTATAATAAAAAGTCAAAAAATTATATATACTTTTCCATTTTCATTTTTTCATTCTTTGGTATGAAAGATTTGGCCATGGACTTTCCTCCTCCACCCCTACCTCCAAACTTTAAATTTGTGAATTTGATATAATGTCAATTATTATTTTTTAATGAAAATCTATCAGAAAGAAAAGGTATGAATTTTACTAAATTAACTTCCAAAAAGGATTGATTGGTTGATTTAATATTTATTGAATTCCACAACGCATTAGCATCACACAAACACACAGAAAGAAGCAATTAATAACATGCCATTTGGAGAAGGGAGTGATAAATTAGCAACAAACAAAGCAGAAAACAACGGAACCTAAATACTAAATTCTTTCAACGATTTGGTTTGCTTATTATTATTATTAGTATCCTTGAGATAACTGATGCAAAGAACAGAAATGAACGCATCTAAAAAGAAATATCTATAATCCTACTGCAGGGCAGTTAAGTATTTGCCTGCCAAAAGAGATAAATGATGTTCTTGTGTGCACTTCAAACTTACAAATGGCTGCAGCAAGACTCAGAGTGATAACAATTGTGCTAAAGTCGTAACTCAAAATCATAATTGCTATTTAGTTGCTTTCTGTTGTTATAAATGCACAGTTTGGGGCAAAATGGTTACTATGCTGTATTTGCGGTCTTCGGCATGTTTCAAGGATATTTAGGGCCATTTCAGCTCACTCACAAATTTTCCTAAATAAGTATAAAGTAACGATGACCTTCCTCATTAGTTATTCTCCCAATGTTTGCAAAAGGTTAATTCAGTTTTGTTGTTGTTTTAAATTACTCCACCAGGCCACTGTGAGGCAATGCGGTACAGAATTCTTCCTTTCCCGTTGTGCCCCACGCGGCAGGCTCCCAGGCTTCTCCTCAATAACCCCTGCACAGTGGATGGCAATGTGGTCTCCCACTGCAGTGGCTGCGGTATCAGGAAACCTTTGAGCTACCTGCACAAATGCAGTGCTACCTATCAGCCCCAGAGCCAGGGACCTTGTAAGCCCATCCTGCAGGCACTCTGATTCACCATTCTCACTTTATACAGCATCTGCAAGCAAGGTCCACCTTCAAACCAGAACAACTGAATGAGATAATGCTTATTTTATCATAGGAAACAAGATGTACATAAGAAAACTCAATCCATTGTTTCCCATGGTGATGAATCTGGCATTTAAGACGTGCATTATTCAATGCCTTTTTGAGTGTCCTTTAATGCTTACACGTGGTAATACGTTAAAGGCCTTAAGAACATCAATGGTAAGCCTTTATGCAGAGCTGAATAGTGTATTTTGTATAGTTAGAAAACCACACTGATCTTGAGATCCTACAAACAAATAACAAAATTAAGTATTGTCATCGATTTTTGAACTGCTTTCCGGAATTTTACAAAATACTTTATTAAGACACAATTTCTTCAGTCTCCGAAATATTCCAGAGTCCACCCTAGTAGTTACTAGCAACTCCACAAATGCAGTAATGGGTTACCTTGTCACTATAATTGCAGTTTCTCTACGCGAGCAAACAAAACAAGCAAAACCCAGCCCCGCACGGGAAAAGCCAGCACTGGCTCGGGAGCAGCAGAAGGCGACAGAACACCGGCCGGCTGAGGTCACTGTCGCAATTGGTCCGGGCCAGGTGGCCCGGCGGCCGCTGGGACAGAGGCCACTGCAGCGCCCCCGCCGCGCCTCCCGCGTCCGCACTGCGCCAGCGGCCCCAGGAAAATCTCCAACTGCAGGATTCCTTTTGCTGATTACGAAGAAAGGGGAGGCGGCAAGAGGGAGAAAGGGAGTGTGTGCGTTTTGAGTGTCATAGATCACTACTTCCTCACTCGCCCTACAAAATCTCTCCTCAAAATATTTACAAGCCAATCTCCAACTTCCTCCATCTGCTGGTTCCTCAATCTGAAATTGCCTCTGCCTCCAATTGCACTAAAGGAGGCAAGGTTTTAGGGTCAACATGGATACAAGAGGATGCAAAGTGCCCCCTTCTCGGCTGAGTGACAGAGTTCAAGTCTGCAGACCCGAGCGCTCCGCCGGGGAGCGCGCCCAGTTCAGGGGGGACGGACGGGACGGGCCCCCGTTCCGGGGGACCCCGATTCCCAGGAAAGGCCCTGCCCGGGGCTCACGCTTCGGCGTGCAGGAACCCCCCGCAAGCAATAGCTCACCCAGCTGCATCCTCCGAAGCCCCAGCCTCGGGGTGGGGCGCGGGGAGGTGGGAAGCAGGGGCAGCACCGCCTGCAGGCTCCAGTCGGCGCCTCGCGGTCTCCCCGTGGCTCCGGGGCGCCCCCTGTCGCCGGGCTTCCAGCGATCTGGGCACGGGAGGCTGGAGAGGTGGCAGCCCGGGCGTCCGGGAACGGAGGGGCGCCCGGCCCGTGCCCCCCGGACGGTGCGGACCGGCCGGCGGCCCCGCGGGATGGCGCTGGACGCTTAGGCCCGGGCGCAGCCCGCGTCTGCCGCCGGAGCCGTAGCAGCCATGTCCGCGCGCCCGCGCTGCCGCAGCCCGGCCGTGATGTCATCCGCTGAGCCCCCGCCGCGACGCCCCACGCCCGCCCCCCGCGGGCCGCCGCGTCCCCGCCCCGCCCCACGTGCTCCCGGCTTTGGGGATGCAGAGGCCGGCGGTGGCCGTGGGACGATGCGCAGAGCCCAGGTGGCCCCGTTGCCGGCGGCGCTGCCCCTCCCCGTCCGCCGCGTCTCCGGCGGGGCTGCGCCCGGGGGCTGCGCACGGGTGGGGGCGGGGGCGCCCGGGGAGGGCGGGGTGGGCTACCCGCGGCCAAGTCCGTGCCAGGTCGCCGTCTGCTGAGTCATGGCCAGCGCTGCCCTCAGCCCGGGCTCACTCGCGTAGCGCGGCGGACGCGAGTGCGCAGCCATTGGGCCGGGCGCGGGGCCGCAAGCGTCGGGCATGACGCGCTGAGCTGCGCTCGCCCGTGCCCGCAGCTCAGCGTGCGCCCCGCGCGGGTGCTTGTGCCGCCGCCCTCCAGCCCCGCCGGCAGCCGCCGCCGCTTCGCCCCGCACCATGATTGCCGCCGCTTTCCTCGTCTTGCTGAGACCCTACAGCATCCAATGTGCCCTTTTCCTCTTGTTGCTTCTGCTGGGCACCATCGCCACCATCATCTTCTTCTGCTGCTGGCACCGCAGGCTCCAGAAGGGGAGGCATCCGATGAAATCGGTCTTTTCGGGTCGTTCAAGGAGCCGAGGTAAGACACCCCGCGACGGGCTTACTCGGGCCGGAAGGAATCTTTAAGCCGATTTGAAGAGGGAAGCGCGCTCTCTGGCTTCCGCGCTGCTCCCTCTACCCTATCCACGCCCGCTCCCCTAGCCCAGTGCGTTTCCGTGTTTAGCGTCCCTGTCCCCCTCCTCGGGTCGGCCGGATTGGGGTGACCGCGGGAAGCAGATCGCCGGGAGGTGGGGGGAACGCACCAGATGCTTGGTGTCAGTGTGCTTAAGCCCTGGGGATGGCTGGAGCGGAGTCCGGGCTGCGGCAGCCTCGTCCACCCCCACCCTCCGGCCGGCGCTGGACCGTGGGGCATGGAGAGTTCGGGGCTCCCCAACTCCCCCAGAACTTTCCCTGAAACTTCTCGCGGAGAAATCACCTAGAGACCGATGGCCTAGTAAACAGCCCTCCCAGCATGCTGTCCCCACTGCGTTAGAGGCGTCCGGAACGCGCCTCCCCGACCCTCGTCCCCCGGGTAAGTCGTCCGTGACTCGGCAGGTGAAGAACAAGGAGTTAATTGACGTCTCGTTTTTCTTTTTTTTTCCGCAGATGCTGTTTTGAGATCACACCACTTTCGTTCCGAGGTAATTTATTTAGCGCGCACGCTCAAGGTCAGAAGAAGTTCTCTTTGCTGGGTACCAATATTAATCATATGGGTGTTCAGAAGCCAGTAGGGCGTTGAATGGCGAGCATGCTACCCCCAAGCCGAAAGGGACGTGTTTCCTTTTAAGTGACTCCCCAGCATGAGTGCCTAGTGAACGGTATTGGCAGATCTCTTGTGTCCTGGAGCCGCTGTGCTGGAAGGGGTGAGACAGCCCTTAAAAGCGGCCAGACCTTAGGAACTGAGCCTCGGGATGGATCTCAGTTTCCTTGACAATCTATAAATCGCCCGAAGCTTTCTGGGTGCAGGCAGCTGGCGGCGGCTGTTCACTTGGGTATCTAACCTCAGCTGGGAGCTTTTAGGGAGCTGGTGCAGAGCAGTTTGATCCATGTGCATTTTCCTTTAGACTTTCAAGTTTATATTCCTATTCACCCGGAAAGAGCTCCATGTTTTACTGGGGATGTCTGATGATTTTTGCAGAGTGATGGTGGTAGTGATCTGGCTTTACTAACAAAACGTGGACCATCCCTCCATAAACAGGTGACCTGGCTTTGCAGCAATTCAGTGGAACTGTTGTAGGACTAGTTCCGCTGGAGATAGACCAAAATGAGAAACACAAGCTCTCCCTGACCCAGCATTTCTTGATGAATTTCCAGGCCAACCCTCCACTTAATGCGAGATGATTGTCCCTCTTTTCCCACGAGTTTCACACAGCCAGGAGGGTGCTGGTAGCAATGCTTGATGCCCTTTGCTCATTTTAGCAAAGACTTCGCTCCATTGACTTGCCATTTACCTGAGAAGTTATTTTACATTTCATTTCACTAGTTAATCTAATGTTTTATTCCACCCTAGATGTTTGATTGGACTCTGGTTGCTTGAAAGCTTTTACTGCATTACTATAACATCGTTATAATGTGGCACAATGAATAATTCTACATGGAACCCCAGTGGGTGAGAACTATTAACTCAATTTAGGACTGTAAAGAGAATAAAATAACCAGTCAGATAATCAGAGGTTCCATTGCTGCCTTTACACTAACTAGCTGTGTGGTGCTGGGAAACTCTCTCAACTTCTCAGCCCTTCAACTATAAAATAGGGCCAATAGTACCTTATAGGGCTGTAGGGGGAGGGCAGGTTTACCAGTAATCATGTTAACAAAACCCCTCTTAGTTCATAGTAGCTATTCAATACTGGATAGGTATCATTACATTTTGTAAAATTGAATTAAAAATGTGTAAAAATAAAAGATCTGTCCACAAATCTTAAAGTCTTTATTAGATTAATTCAAAGTTATGTGAAACAGCATAAGCTGTGCCTGTTATGAACCAACACTTTTTGAATACCTGATTAATTTAATAGAATAACCCATTTAGAGGTGACAAAAAATAAATCACAGCCAGGGTGCGAACACCAAAATTTAGGATTTTCATTTTAAAAGGAGATCACCAGTCCAGTACGTGTAAATGATAGAACCAGAATAAGAATCCTGTTATGGGTTGTTAGATTAGTCATCAAGTGTTTCAACTAAAGCATAGGCAGAAAAAATGAGATAGGTCTACGTTTTGTCTAGTTATCTGTCAGTTAAGCATTTGTCCTGAGCTTGCATTTGGTTAGGAAAGCTGGGAGTGATTGTTTAATGCCATAGCTCATTTCACAAGATTCCTGGTACAGGTTGACATCCTGTGTGTGCTTCGTATTTGCCTTGTCTGCTGGGCTGGGAACATCATGACGGCATGGTCCAAGTCTCTCTTGTTTAGGGCTATATCCCCACTGCCTGGTGTATAATGGGCTCTTAATAAGTATTTATCAAATGAGTGAAAAATTCTCTGTGAGTGCCAGTTCTTGTAACTGGGCAAATACAACTCAGAATTGGGCCAAAAAGAAAAATGCACATTCTCAGGACGTTGCTCAGAATTCAGCATTTGCTGAATCCCAACTCTTATTTTATCTTTCTAGACTTTAAAACATTGCCCTGGAGTTTGTGTTAAAAAATGTAAATCACTAATTATAACAAAATGTATTTGGTTAGATTTTTTTTTTCTCAGAAAGTGCAATGCAGTATTAGCTTCATTTGTTGATAGGCCCCCCATGTTCCTTTTCATACCAAGTCCCTGGGTTAAACTACTCAAAGAATGTCATTTTATAAGTAAAAATCGTGAGACTGTTCCATGAGAATGTCATATTTCATCATTGTTTCATGTTCGCCACAAATAAGACATTTTCCTCTACGGAAAACAGAGGGGATTTTTTTTCCTTCTCCGTTTCTACCAAAATGCCATTTCCAGCAGGATTTTCTCCTTGAGAAATACCTATGAAGTTTTTGGATTCTAGCGTGTTAGAAAATTAGAACTTGTGTCACATAATGGCTATTCTTGTTGCTTTGTAGCAGTAGCTGCTGCAAAATAAGTATCAAAGAAAATGTTTTGATTTTCCTACAAGTTATAGTCCTGTAGAGTATTCTATTCCTCATCCCAATCTCAGTCAGTAGATAATTCACTCTCAGTATTTCCGTAGCTGTCAAATGAGGAAAATGGGTTTAGGATCTGCGGACTTATTTTGAAATGTGAAAGAGCTTTGGGAAAGCCCTGGAACACATGAGGAAGTTCAGTTAGCTCTTGGCTGCTTTACTTGGCGGAGGATATTGCTTCTGCTTTCCACACGTCCAGGAAAGTCCAATTGGAGAGGAAATTTCAGGATGTTTCTTCCCAGGTAGGGAGAGAAATACTTCTCCACGGGGGAAACCATGGCATCAGGACTCAGTGTGCTTTGGGGAAGTTCTGCAGCAGGAAAAAAAGCCACGTATCTTTTGTGAGGGGCTGCAGCTTTTCCCCCCTCACTAAGTGGATAATAAACACCTTTCTTCAACTCAGTTTCTTCCTCATGAAGCTAGAAATAAATTATTCAGAGATTTATGAGATGTTTGGGAACCATAACCACCAACAGCCCCTTTTTATTTTCATATACTTGCAAACTCATCTCTACTGGCTTAAGAGTTCTCTAAGTTTTAATAATAGCATATGAGAATGTAAAATTATTAATCTACTCAGCAAGGGCTCAATCTCCAATTCTCTGACAGATAAAAGGCCCAGTTAGATAGCTAGAAATATGTGCTTTGTATATGAAAATAAAATACTTGTACCATATATATAGTAATAAACAATATATATAGTGATGAGAGGTGATCTCACATGGAGATGGGACACAGTCTGGAAACCAAGTGTTCATTCTGGGTCTCTAAGAAGGATACTTTTCCTGGGGACTTAATAATGTTTGATGCTGTGACTTTACACAATGCTTAACTGTTTCCCTAGATGCCTGTGGTGAAGATCAGACAGTGACAGTCCTGATTTTAAGGAAATCTCGGAAAGTGATATGGGTAATTGAGGGACCATTAGATTACAAGAAAGAACCTTGTGAGCCCTTCAGTAGAGTGAAGACAATTACATATAATGCCCTTGGAGAATACCCAGCATGAACAGTGGTACATGATCCCTATTCATCAGCTCGGTGGAATAAGGGCAGCCTTGTTTGATATCAGCAGAGGCAGGAGGGTGTTTTGTGTCCATCAGGATTGAGTAAATATCTTCACTTCCTGTTTAAGGGAAAGGAACCAAAAGAGTTAACTCTAGTTAACTCAAGCGAGATAAGGACTCAGTAAGACAGGAACCCCCAGCTACATTTTGTCTGCTGTGTAGTGTTTAACTGTGTCACTCACAGCTCAAAGAATCATATGCCCAAAATTCTCAATGAAAGAGAGAGGCTAAGTGGAGTGAATTTTTAGTGGCGATTTCTTACAAAGCTGAATGGGCAAATCCTTTGGGTTTTTCCAGTAATTTTCCACGTTATTGTAGATGAAAGGATGGTCCACACTGACCCTCTTGGCCTCATCATGTTTCCAGAGAATCCCTGCACCAAACCATGGAAAAATGGTCAGTGGAATACCCATAGTTCACAGCTTGTTGTGGAATTTGCATCTTTCATTAAGGGTTACTCAGTGGATTAGAGAAACTGATAGTTTATTATTTAGTTCTCTTTTACAATTAGGTTATCTTTATAAATAAATTCTTTGCCTAGAGTTAAATTCTAGGTCTAAGTTAGTTTATGCTAATTAAATCAGTCTTAAGTTGAATTCCACACATGATACAGGGTTCATTTTGTTTCACACAATTATTTTAAAAACAAAATTTACTTTTTCATCCTTTATGAGGTATGATATTAGAGGATAGGAATAAGAATGGGTCTGAGGTGTAGTCCCTGCCTTGACGATGACTTCCAGGTCACTCCCAATATCAGTGCTGAAATTTTATAGTTACTGGTTTCTTCTGCTCCAGTAACTGAACTGACATCCAACTATGAATCACAAATCTGATGGGAGCATCAGAGGCCAAGCTGTGCAAGTAAAGCCAGTACATTTGTGAAAAAGACAAATTCACCCCATTCACCAAAGTCACTACCACCATATAATTTACCCTTACTTCAGCTACGTGGCAACAAAGCAGAATGCTAAAAGCAAAAGAAGAAGAAGAAGAAAGAAAAAAACCCACTTTTTTTTTTCATGCATCCAAACCTTTTAAATCCAGTCTAGATGAAAGTGGAAACAAAAGCTTTTTCGGAGAAGTCTGAAATCTTTGTCTAACCTCAAGGGTTAGGAATGACTCTTTTTGAGATTGCAGTTACAACATAGAAACAGGCTAATAACAAGTATTGGTTTAATGAAAGGATTACAGGAGTAAGAGTTCAAAGTCCTGGCTTTGGGTTCCAGCTCTGCCACTAACAAACTGTGCCGTCTTGGTGTCTAGTATTTTAGGGTCTCTGAGATTCAGACTTTCTGTTTTCACTGGTAACATGAAGATGATCTCTGAATCTCCTTCAGAGTAAACAGGCCCTGTTTCTGCTATGTGCAAAAAAGCATCCTGCTAAAAAAAGGCATCATGTAAAACGTGATTCCTTCTAGGAACTGAAGGCAGGTAAAGATAAAGATATAATTAGCATAAACACAAAGTAACAAATTATGTATAGAAAAGGAATGGTTGGAATACTTCTGATGACATGATTGCTTCTGGCTGGGGTGATCAGAGAAGCCTTCCAGGAGGGGGTGATATTTCTGCTGCAGCATGCAGGCTGAGTAGTACCTGGCTAGACAGACAGGGGCTCAGAGCAAACCCCAGGCCAGCAGAACCGCTTAAGAATAGGCAACGATTAAGGAAACACACCTGTTTTCAGAGCTCAGAACACGCCAATATGATTAGAAGAAAGGGGTCTTGAGATCACATCAAGATGGAAATATAAGTAGGTGCCAGCTATAATAAAAAATAATTTTTGTGTACCACTTGACAGCTGACAAAGGCTTTGACAGAACATTATTTTATTTGAATGCCTTAGGAGGGCACCTGCTGTGAGCCCTCTCAAGAGAAGGAAAGACTTTTGATTTCTTTTCTAGTAACTATGGCCAATCAGCCTGATCACTCTTTTTTCTCTGTTACGGAGAGTGGAGAGTTGTGGCCTCAGCTGCGGAGGCCTGGGACCATGATTGGCTGGGGGTCTTTCTGGTCACGCCGAAGCTGTACTCTTGCAGCGCATTGCATGTTTCAGGTCTAGTGCTCAATCATCACTGCGTTATATTTGACTGCAGACACCATATGTCCAGGGGTTTGTGACAACCTGCTCCTGTGGTCATTACAACTCCTAATGCAAAGCATAATAAATTTGCAGGCAATTTATTATGTATAAGGCTATGTAATATATTACAGTTTTTAAAAGTATTTGAAATGTGTCTCTGCTTTTAAACTTCTTCCTTGAAGAAAATCCCTCTCCCATAATTATCTGAATGTCTATTTCCTCCTCAAATCCTCAAGCCTAGCCCTTCACCCTCAGCCAGTGACTTTTGTCTCCTAACTCACAGAGAACAACTTCTTGCCCCTACAAACTACGTGACATCTTAATCTTCCCTCCCAGCCCAAGGAAAACTTCATCTGTCCTCCCTATGGGTATTTTATGCTTACGCCATGAATTCCTTGTCTTCCTGTCTCTTGGGAGCTGTTCTGTGAGTCGTCCCCTCCTTTCTCTTCTGATGCTCCCTCTCTCCTGGCCCCTGTTTCTAACACATAAACATCATAGGTGCGTCCTTTTGAAAACAACGTAAACCTCCCTATACCACCAGCTCTTCTCTTAAGAAAAGTTCTCTGAAATCTGCCATCTCCTATTCCTCGCCTCTCATTTACTCCTCAATTTAGTAAAATCTGGCTTCTGCTGCTACGACTTGAAACCACTCACCCTTAGCTCAACATTGAGTTCTAAATTGTTACATCACATATTTCCACCTTAGGTTTAATCGACTTATCTTGCATTGGACTTTGTTGGCCACTGATCCCTTCTTGAAACTCTCCCCCACCCCCAACCTTTTTTCTCTGGCCACAGCTCCCTCTGTTCCTGCACTGGACCCTCTTCCTACTTAGATGTTGACGTTCCCAACGTATTCCCTTGCTCATAATTTTTCAAATAGCTTTATTGAGATATAATTCACATACTATACAGTTCACCCATTAAAAATGTACCATTCAATGATTTTTAGTGTGTTTACAACGTTGTGCAGCCATCACACAATTTAAGAAGATGATGCAACAATGCAGTCATGCATTGTTGGTCAGCTTCTGGCTGACTCACAGTTTGCCTCTACATGGTCTGTCCTCTTCCATCAAGCCAACCCAGGCTGGTTCACATGCAGTTAGATTCAGGTTCCAATAGCAGCAAGACTGGAAGTGCACTAGGCCTCTTGAGGTCTAGGCTCTCAGCTCATAGACGGCCTCTGCTCACACATTGTTTTGGGGAGTGGGGGAAATAGAGGGCTGATGGGAGAAGTTAAATAGTGTTGTGGCCACTTTTGCAATTTTGTAGCTAATCTTTTGATTTATGTTTAGTTTGCTGCTGTCTGCTATTTCTAAAACACTCATTTTAAGCTTTTTCTGTCGTTTTCCCTGGACAGTCTTTTCTAATACCTTCGCTTACATCTGTATAAAAATTACTTCCACCTGAAATTTTTAAGCCTAACCATTTCAACAATTTTGGGGGCTATACTTTCCAGTTTTAGAATATTTTCCATCACCCCAGAAAGATTTCTCATGCCTGTTTTCCACTGATCCCTGTTCCTACCCCTAACCTGCAAAACCATGAATCTGCTTTTGGTATCTGTCTATTTGCCTTTTCTGGACATTGTATGTAAGTGGAATCATATAATAGGTAGTCTTTTGCATCTCTGGCTTCTTTCATGCATGTTAATGTTTTCTAGGTTCATCCATGTTGTAGCATGTATCAATAGTTTGTTCATTTTTATTGCTAAATGGTACTTTATTCTATGACTATACCACACTTCATTTATCCATTCACCAGTTGATGGACATTGGATTTTCCCCCAATTTTTAGCTATTATAAATAATGCTGCTGTGGATATTTGCTTGAAATCTTTGTGTGGACATATGTTTCTATTTATCTTGGGCAGATACCTAGGAGTAGAATTCCTAGCTTGTATGGTAAGTATGTATTTAATTTTTTGAGGAAATTGTCAAACTGTTTTCCAAAGTGGCTGTTCAGTGTAACATTCTCAACAGCAGGGTATGGGTTCCAGTTTCTCCACATCCTTGACAATACTTGTTATTGTCTTTTTGATCATAGCTCTTCTAGTGGGTCTGAAGTGGTATCACTTTAGTTTTCATTTGCATTTCCCTAATGACTAATGATTTTGAGCATTTTTTTCGTGTGCTTGTTAGCAGTTCAGAGATCCTAGTGAAATGTTCAAATCTTTGCCCATTTTTATTTTATTTTATTTTATTTTTTACTTTATTGAAATACTGAGTTTCGAGTTCCATCTTTAAAAACGAAATGGGCATTTTGGACAATACATTCGTTATAGAAATGAAATAAAATGGAAAGTTCTAGCAAACTAAATCATCGTCTTAAAGAAATTTCCTCCACTGCAGGAAATCTTGAATAGTCTCCTGGCCAGTCATCTGGAGCAATTCTTCACATAATTGATGATTTTAATTTAAAATTTAAGTATTCATATTCTTTATGTATACCTCTTAAGATTTTCTATTTTTTCTTGAGTCAGTTTGATAATTTGTGTCTTTCTAGAAATTTGTTCATTTTATCTAAATTGTCTAATTTGTTGGCCTAATAGTATTCTCTTTTGCTCCTTTTAATTTCTGTAGGGTTGGTATTACTTTTGTTGGTTCCTTTTGTGTTCATCCAGCCAGAAAGTTGGGGTTTGCTCTCCTATTCGTTGCACACTTCTGTGACTATGCTTGTGTCCAGGGCCAGGTGGCAGGAAGAGAGGGAAAGAATACAATGGGAGTTTGTCCTAGTTTCTTGGGATCAGAAAGGAAGGTTTCCTTCCTAAGAGTTTTATTTTCTCCTCCTTTGGGATTTCTAATGTCATTGCTCGTGGGATTGCTTGAAAGCTGAGGCTTAAGAGAACTCAGAGAAGAAAAAGATGGGGGATTTCTGCACTCTGAGTCTTAAGAATTCTCTTCTTCACTCCTCAAGCCAGAATGAGGGGACTTTTCCTGGAGCTGTCTCTGCCTCAGCTCAGTACCCAGCTCTGGGTTTCAGGCTGAGCTGCTTGCTTGCATTCAGTCTGGGGGATACTGGAGAGCAAACATGGCAAACTCATCACTGGTTTGGTGGTACTTCGAATTCTGGCCTTTTTACTTCAGGCCTCTCGCTACTCTTTGCTTTTCAGGATCCTCAGAAGCTACTCAGTGCATTCTGTCCAGGTGTACAGCCATGCTCAGTGGGAGGCATGTGCTTGTTCTAATTTATTGTAACCAGAACCAGTCTGTTTAAAAAATATTTATTTATTTATTTATTTATTTTTGGCTGCACTGGGTGTTATGGCACACAGGATCTTTGTTGAGGCATGTGGGATCTTTTTTACTTGTGGCATGTGGGCTCATAGTTGCGGCATGCCGGCTCATAGTTGCGGCATGTGGGATGAGGTTCCCCGACCAGGGAACGAACCTGGGCCCCCTGCATTGGGAGTGCGGAGTCTTACCCACTGGACCACCAGGGAAGTCCCAGAACCAGTCCGTTTTTAATTAGTCTATCCACCCTCCACCTTAAGCCCATTGCTTTCCTTCTTTTATTATTTAGTTTTTGGAAAATCTCATAGCATTTTGCCATCTAGTTAAGATGAGGTTGGCAGAAATGTGTATTGCTACATATAACTCATGCAGTACTGAAGAGTCCCCCTATTTCATTATTATGCAGAATTTTTAGGAATCTAACTTCAATACATTGTCATTTGAAAAAAATTTCTTTTCTTTTTGTTCAGTCTTGTCATTCTCCAGATTTTCTGGATTTTCCACTAATTCTTGAAAACCAAATAGATTTTATTTACAAAGAGAATAGAACTCTCACGTTAAGAAGTAATTTATCAGGGGCTTCCCTGGTGGCTCAGTGGTTAAGAATCCACCTGCCAATGCAGGGGACATGGGTTCAAGCCCTGGTCCGGGAAGATCCCACATGCCACGGAGCAACTAAGTCCATGCACCGCAACTACTGAGCCTGTGCTCTTGAGCCCACGTGCCACAACTACTGAAGCCTGTGTGCCTGGTGCCTGTGCTCTGCAACAAGAGAAACCACTGCAATGAGAAGCCCATGCATGGCAACGAAGAGCAGCCCTCACTCGCCGCAACTAGAGAAAGCCCACGCGCAGCGAGGAAGACCCAATGCAGCCAAAAATAAATAAATAAAATAAATTTATATATAAAAAAGAAGTAATTTAGCAATAGACTGTTAGGTTTCAATAACTAACTGACCAGCTCTGGAGAATCAAATCCCTGACCTGACCCAGCCTGTAGTGGCTGCAGCGAGGAGGCAGCAGGCCTCTGCGAGCATTTCCAGCAGATCCAGATTGTAACTCTTGTTTTGAAAGCTGCTGTAGGGCGTCCTGAAGGAATTACAGATATATTTGGGAAGATTTGGGGAGATGGTCCAACTTTTTTTTTTTTAAGTGAGTAGTCACAAATAGAAACTTAAAATTTTTAAAAATAAAATAAAATAATAAAATAATAATGAGGTCTAATTAATTTCTACCGTTCTGAAGTCCTTCTGCAGGATCTTAACTGTTGGTGGGCATTCTGAGAATCTCATGAAAGCTCTGGTCCACATCTCCAGAAAAATTAGAGCTACATAGACATATACTTTCTCACATACTTTCAGGTGCCTTCAGGGGCCCTCTTCATGCTCATCTGTGGATCCTGGGGCAGAGGTAGACCCCAGTTAAGAACTCCTGCAGTGAACTGACTAGATATCCTGCCTAGTTAGGGTCGCTCTGGGCAGTGCCTTGGCAGGGCGGATTGAGCTCAGGTGTGAGATGTGGTAGAAAAACTCCTGTAAATTACCCGTGATACTTGGAGAAATAGTAATTCACAAAGTTGTCCCCAGTCTACAACTTGAAATGCCAGCTCAGATCTTTTTCCTGCAGCCAGGAGGTAGGAGGTACCCTTCAGGCTGATGCGATTGCTCCAAGTTTGTTTGTTTGAACTGAAGAAGTGTGTGTTCAGGAATATATGGGGCTACAGAAGCTCCCTGGGGAGATGTTTCTCAGCGCCCCCCCCCCTTCATCATGCTGCAGAGATAGGGCCGCGTGAGAGGTGTAGTGGGGAGGGTCCTGACCATACAGAGAGGTGGTAGGGAGGGTCCTGACTTAGGCATTGAAGACCTGCGGTCAAGCCTGTTCCTTAGCTCACCTTGAGGGTAAGTCACTTATTATTGCTGAGATTCCCTTTCTCTTTGGGTAAACTAGAAATAGCAATGCCTGTTCTTTTTTTTTTTTTTTTTACAATTTTATTTGTTTATTTATTTTGGGCCATGTAGCATGTGGGATCTTAGTTCCCCAACCAGGGATCAAATCCGTACCCCCTGCATTGGAAGCGTGGAGTCTTAACCACTGGACCACCAGGGAAGTCCCTCTGTCTTTTAACAGGACCTGTGAGAATCAGTGACAGTAATATATGTGATTTTTAAAATACCTAAGCCACTCAAATGGAAAGATAAAGGGATGCATAGCATAATAGCTATGACAGAATGGCACCTTCATTCACCACGCGTTTATTCACCGCATTAGATGATAGTAAATACCTATCATCTAATACCACAGGACATATTTAATTTCCCTGTGCTCCTGGTTGGGAAAATGGCCCTTCTATCTCTCAAATACTTTTTAGAATCTCCTCATTGTATATAGAAGAGAGAATAAAAGGAAGTTTGGTGATACAGAATGAGAAAGTCAAATGATTTGTGTGACATTTAGGTTGGAAAGATCAGTAATTGAGTAGTTATATTAGTTTTTTTTTAACATCTTTATTGGAGTATAATTGCTCTACAATGGTGTGTTAGTTTCTGCTTTATAACAAAGTGAATCAGTTATACATATACATATGTTCCCATATCTCTTCCCTCTTGCGTCTCCCTCCCTCCCACCCTCCCTATCCCACTCCTATATTAGTTTGTAAAATGATAGTCAAGGGGAGCAGGATGCTTTTAGGCTCTTCTGAAAATAGTGAGATCTCACCCTGCTCTACATCCTGTGCTGGAGATGACCTAGTTATGGGGAATGATAATAGCTGCCATTTTCTGAGAGTGTGCCTGTCTTTATAGATGTTCTATCTCATTTAATCAGCCCTTGCCCAGTGACTCCCAAAGCTGAAATCCCAGCCTTGGCTCTTTTACCTGCAGAGCCCATGCTTGTAGCTACCGAGAAACAGGAAAGTGGGGCTGAATTACAATGAGCTGAACTGGCATTTGCCCTTCCTAAGGTTCATAGGGATCAGTGTTAACTCACAGCCTTTAACCTTGAAAACTGAGAATAACCTTTGACCTTGCTCTTCAGGACTTAGAGATAGTGGTAATTGCCATCTGAAAGCAGGGTGGGGACTCAGATAGAAGCAAGTTTTCTTTTTTTATTAATTAAAATTAAATTAATTAAATTTTGGCTGCGTTGGGTCTTCATTGCTACATGTGGGCTTCTCATTGCGGTGGCTTCTCTTGTTGTGGAGCACGGGCTGTAGGTGCGCGGGCTTCGGTAGTTGCAGTACACGGGCTCAGTAGTTGCGGCTCGCGGGCTCTAGAGCGCGGGCTCAGTAGTTGTGGCTCACGGGCTTAGTTGCTCTGTGGCATGTGGGATCTTCCTGGACAAGGGCTCGAACCCGTGTCCCCTGCATTGGAACGTGGATTCTTAACCACTGTGCCACCAGGGAAGTCCCGGAAGCAAGTTTTAACTTAAAGAAGTAAGGTTCTCTGAGCTCCACTTGTTAATTTTTGAAATCCTCAAAGAAATGAATTTCCATTATTTAATCTATTTTCTGAGAGCTTTTTTTCCAACATATTGGAATTTACATTTCTGAGTTATAAGATACAGAGCAATAAGATTATAACAACATGCAAATACAGTGCATTTTCTCCATTATTGGTAGAAAGAAAATGTGCTGGTGTTTCCACAGATGCAGTCAGTGTATTTGTTAGGCTGAATTCCCCCTCATTCTGGGTCTGCTGGTTACATTACCGACGTGGCAGAACAGAAGAAAGCAAAGGCTGAATTTTAAGTAACATTCCTAGTTGTTTAGACTCTCTTAAAAATATTCGGAATACCTAGCTATATGTCTGAGTCATCTGCTGTACTGGGTGGGAGGTAAAATTGGGAAATTTTGGCTGGCTACTGCTATGTTACAATTTCTCTAGAAACCTCAAGAAAATAATGGACTCAGGCATGCCTTGAGCTTTTCTCTGAGAAACTATGGCAACGGGCCTTTTAATTAAAGCTGAAGTAGTGTGTGTGGCTTAGGAAAACAGAGAGATGCTGCCAACTGATAGGGAGAGTGTACAAGAATAATCCAGACAACTAAAAAAAAATTCATCTTAAATCTGTTTGGTAATTCTTTGTTCTCTATATTGTTCAAAGAAATGGTAGGAAACTTTTTTTACTGGATATCAGTATTTGACTTTGGAAATGTTATATATATATATATTTAAGAGAATATAGTTTCCTGATCACGTTTTTTAAGATTATTGTTCAAATGAATTTATATTTCCTGAGTACACGTTAACTGACAGATGGAAGGCCAGCCCGGAGGGCAGCCAACCTAGGGTGGTCACAGAATGGATGCTATTTCCATTTTGATAATGGAGGTTGTTTACATGCCCCAGTGGAATGCACTGGTGGGTTGAATATCAGCAAATTAGTAAACTGTTCCCCTCTTGAGCTGAACCGTTGACAGCCCACATGCTAGAATTTATAAACTCAGAGCATACCAAACAGTAATTTAAAAAACAGAAGCTAAATGGAAAAGCAAGAGTTGCCATTTTTCTCAGATCAAAATCTGTGTTGTGCTAACATGTCCCCCTGCCCCAGTGATGGAAAGATTTTATCACCCTCTTTGCCAGAAAGAATTTGAGTTTATGCCTATTGTTTTGGTACTTCCACTCACTCTTAAGAATGTACCTGTTTGGAAGATGAATTGTGTAGTCACCTGATAAGGGCAGTAGCTGGAGAGGGGAGGGGCATCTGATGAAATACAATGTCGTGGTGACAAACATAAAGCTGGGGACAGGGAAGGAACCGGCTCTTACGATAGTCTGTTATCTGGTCTCCTTGCCTCTGGTTCCAGTCCGCCTCTTGCTATACTGTTGGCAGAATTAGTTACCTGTAGTCAGATCTGACTTCCCACACTGTCTGCCTGCGAGATTAGTAATTTTTTTGCAGCCTCAGCTCCAACCACCTCCAACGGGTGCATACCCTAAACTCAGACAAGGCTCAGCTGCCTCATGTTCACTGTCCTGTGTTTTCATACTGTTGCCAGTGCTGGAATTCTACTCTTTTTTTGGTGTGTGTGTGGCAATTCCTACTCCTACTTCAAAAGGAGGATTAAACATTGCCTCTTTCCTCCGTTTATCTCACAATCCTCCTTTAATCCTCCTGAACATCTCCCTCCAGGACCAGATGAGGACCCCAGGTGTGGGGACTGACACATCTGTCTTCTCAAAGCAGGTACTGTGTACTTTTCATCTTGTTTCTCCATAGCCTTGTGTGGCATTTGGCGTGTGATGGGTCCTTACTCACTGTGTGTTGAATATTTGATGTTCGGTAAATGTTTGATGAAACGATGAATGGGATTAAGTGGGTAAAATAGTTGGAGTCACTAGGGCACATGTGAGAAAACACAAAGTATTTGAAATTTGGTTCTGCTGTTTTCCCTCCTCTTTCTCATCCTCCTTCTCCTCTGGGTACCACTGCTCTCAGGCTGTTTTTTGGTTTCCCAGAGCACTTTCCTCCGCATCTAATAGGCTTGCCCTATCCCAAGTGCCCCTGATCTCCTGCAACACCCTTTCCTCCCCAGACTTCTACCTTCAACTCCAGTCAGAATGCCATTTCCGTACTGAAGAATGCAGCTAGACATAATTAGAGGATAATCACGTCAACCTAATTCATTCCACGTTATAAAAGACTGACAGGGAGGCCCCAGGAAGTGTCTGAAATTTGGATTTAACAATACACGGGGTTGCTTGTCTGTTCAAATTTCTGACTGAGTGTATTACCTTCCCTTTCATGCAGTATATTAATGCCCTCTCTACACAGGTTTTTATGCCAGGATTTTGGATTATGTTACTCAGTCATGACAAAGGAATATTTTGAGAGCTGCCTTGCCTGTGACCCATTTCAGTAAAATTACTGCCTTTGTTCAGCAGCATTTGTCAGTAATTTGAACACTTTTTTGCATCTTTTTTTTTTTACATAAATGAACATTGGAAAAATGACTGCTGATGCTGGTGTTGGGATATTAAATCTCATACAGCTGATGCACTTCGGACAGAGATGTACAAAATCATCAGGTGAGGCAAGAGAGTCAATTCTTAGCCTCAAATGTCTGCTCATGGAATTGAAGGCCATCTACAGTCTTTTATTACATAGGAAAAAAAAGCCAAAGCAAGGGACCTGTCTGGAATTCTGGAACTCTGTCCTTGAAGGTTGTGTGTAAAGGGGGAGCTATTACTAAGGATTTTTTATCTTATGTTTTAGTTTCTGGGCCTCCAACCTAAATATCTCTTATGTGACTTCCTCACATTTCATTTCTTCTGTGCTTTCACAAACACATTTTGTACAGAGGAGGGGCTGCCTGTAAAAGGTAAGGAAGATGTGCCCGGGTTTCCTTTAAGCTGCCCCCTCTTGGATGTTATTAACTCTTGGTTTAAACCCTTCTAACAGCTGGAATCTCGCCAATACCTTTGCTACAACTAATTTAGTAGATCCCAAGGTCAGGGCCCTGTAAGCCAGGCTGTGGCATATGCCCTGGGTTGGGTACTGGCACCCACAAGAGGAGGCCAGAGGCTCTGCAAACCATCACCACTTTCCTTACCTGTTTTCCTTATCCATCTGGGAACCACCAGAGCCTAGAGGACAGCTTACTCTGGACCATTGGCTCTGAAGGGCTCAGTCTAACCAGAAGAGTGAACCCAGCTGACTGAGAGAGGCCTTCCATCAGAAACCTTGGAATAAAATCAAGTTGAATAAGACCTGCCCCTACCTTTGAAGAGCTCTCTTTTTCTTCTTCTTTTTTTTTTTAATCTCACAGTGATGTGTAAGCCGATGAGAAATTTGTCATTCATTGAAGTTAGTGTGAATGCTTCCTTTCTTCTCTTCTTTGGCTGTACCTGTATTTCCCCAAGTTTCTGTGTCTTGGGTGCAGAGTCAGGGTGTAAACTGGGATTATTGTGTGTGTGTTTTTTCTGACTCTACATGTAAGATTTTCATAATGGGATTGGGGGAGTGGAGAAAGGTAACAGGAAAAACTTTTTGTGTGCTGGTGTCTCTTCCCTGTGGGATTAAAGATTTAGTTTGGTAGCATTTGCTGTTACTGTTTATTTTAATATTATTTTAACTTTTGCATAGGTATTCAAATATTCAATAGTCAAAAATTAGAACATATAAAAATATATCAGTGAGAATTCTTTATCCCATTCTTGTTCCTCACTTTTTAGGAAATTTAGATAACCACTCTTCTTAGTTTCTTGTGAATCTTCTCATTATTTATTTTTCTATATATGAGGAAGTAGAAATTCATTTTATTTTTCTCTTATATGAATAGTAACTGTGTATACTATTTGCATCTTGTTTTACTCAATGCACCTAGCTGAACTTTCCATTAGTATTCTATTTCTTTTTATGGCAACATAGTATTCCATTAGATGCAAGCATATAAGGCAATTAACCATCCTCCTGTTACTGACACTTGGGAATTTTCTAATCTTTTGTTGTTATAAACAATGCTTAAATGTAAAACCTTAGTCATTTCACATGTGTGCAAATATTATCTGTAGGATGAACTCTCAGAAGGAGAATTATGGGGTCAAAAGTTAATATATTTCCCTTTTGATAAATGTTACCATATGGCCCTCCATAATGGTCTGTTTTAATTATTGAGGCTTCATAACATGTTGTAGTCCTCTCTTATTAAAATACACTTTTGCTTTGCTATTCTTTTGAATGATTTCTTTCTTGCAGGTTGTCTAATTCTAAGGAAAAAGACAGTATTTTTATTTGAGACCACATTAAATGGGAATTTTGCTAAAGGAGAATGGAATCTTTATCATTTTGAGTTTTCCTGTCTAAAAACTGGTATCCTTTTCTATTAGTTCAATTCTTCTTTTGTGGAGGAGTGTTTTTCATGTAGTTCTTTCACATTTTTGGTTAAGATTATTTCTAGTATTTTATCTTTTTGGTTGTGGTTAAAAGTGAGTCTTTCTTTTCCATTATATCTTCTATTTGTAGTTCTGTACAAACAGTTGGTTTCATTATCTTAATCTTGTAATCTTCTAACGTACTTCATTATTTCATGGTTTGTAGTACTTCTCCGTGGAGTCCCTTTGGGTTTTCCAGGTATAAAACACATCGTCTGAGACTAGAGATTATTGTACATCCTCCTTTCCAACTTTCACATTTCTTATTCATTTCACTTGTATGTTTGCATTGGCTAGGACATCCCACAAAATGTTAAGTAATAGTAATAAGAGTAGGTAACCTTTTCCTGTTCCTGACTTTATAAGAATGTTCCTGGGGTTTCCCTATGAAGCTTTTGGGTTGAGATAAATACATTTTATCATGCTTCAGAAGTATCCCTCTGTGCTGGTTTACCCTTGGCCTCCTGGCTTCACCTCGCCCTTGTATACTGTACTCCGGTGTGGAGCTGGGGCTCTGTAGACCACATTTTCCAGATGCCTGTGATAGCTGCTTCCCGATGGGATCTGTCATTAGGAGGGAGGAACACTTCCTGTCTCCTCTGCTCCTGGCAGAGGTGCCCAGTAGAGGCTCTCAGCACAGCCTCCAGCTTTTTCTCTAGACTTTGAGAACCAGCCTCACCTCTGCGCATAGGTACAGCAGCCAGGCTGTGTCCCTCCCTGGAGGTGTGAGCCCTCCCCTGAGCCCCTGAGGGGCTGACGGCACCTGAGCAGTGGGCTCTTCTCACAGGTCCGAGCTCCAGCTTTGTGGGGCCTCTCCTCTGAGCCCCGACATTCTTGTAACCTGATTGCTTCCCCTCCCTCCAGCTCAATGGGTGTTAGTGGCTTCCTGCAGTTGTTATCGCTAGGTTAACATTCTACCGTTCCAGTCCTCTAGCACCTGTTTCACCAATTCCCTTTATTAAATCCCCTGTTTTGAAATACTTTCTGCTTTCCCGAAAGCACCCAGTCTGATGACTCATCTGTTCCTGTTTTATTGAATGTTTTTATCAAGATTGTTTCCTGATATTTTTTCCCCAATGCTTTTTCTGTGCCAATGGAGGTGATTGTGTGTGTGGTTTTTTCTTTAGACCCGTGAAATATAATAATGGATTTTCTAATGCTGGACTTTTCTTGAATTACTGTAATAAATCTCCCTTCATCATGGTGTACTTGTCTCATGGGCTGCTGATTCTACTAGCTGATATTTTCATTAATATTTTTGCATTAACATTTGCATATGAGACTGGTCTGAAGTTTTCTCTTTTTGGGTGGTCTGTGTCAGGTTTTCATTTCAATGCTGTTAGTTGCTTTGTAAACGTTTGGGGTTTCCCATGTTTTTTCTAAGCTCTGGAACCATTCAAATAACATTTAACATTAACCATTCCTGGTTTCTGTTATTGTATCTCATTTTATTTCTTAAAGTTTGGTGGCATTCCTTTGTAAGATTCTCTGGGATTGGTGCTTGTTTGGTATCATATAATGGGAGATCTATGATGTCTGATGCTGCATTAGCTGAGCTAGTTGAGAAAAGGTTTTGTGGGTGCCAGAGCTGATCCAAACCAAGCTGTGAAACCCATAGTGTGTCTTTGGTGCCCTTTTAATCCCATGATCATTGTACTCATGTCTCTAAGTAATTCTCCCTCTTACCTGCTCCTCTTTTCTGTCCTATTCTGATGCCAGTCCCTGCTGAGGTTTCCTGCTACTAACTGGTACAGTTTTGGGGATATGACCCAAATGCTTACATTTAAAAAAATTTTAAATTTATTTTATTAAAGTATAGTTGATTTGCAATGTGTTAGTTTCTGGGGTAGAACAAAGTGACTCAGAGATATATATATATATATATATATATATTTTAATATATATTCTTTTTCATTATGGTTTATCACAGGATATTGAATATAGTTCCCTGTGCTATACAGTAGGACCTTGTTGTTTATCCATTCTGTATATAATAGTTTGCATCTGCTAATCCCAAACTCCCAGTACTTCCCTCCCTGCCACCCCACCCTTGGCAACCACAAATCTGTTCTCTATGTCTGTGAGTCTGTTTCTGTTTTGTAGGTAAGTTCATTTGTGTCATATTTTAGATTCCACATATAAGTGCTATCATATGGTATTTGTCTTTCTCTTTCTGACTTCACTTAGTATGATCATCTCTAGGGCCATCCAGATTGCTGTAAATGGCATTATTTCATTTTTTTTTTTTTTTTTTGCGGTACGCTGGCCTTTCACTGTTGTGGCCTCTCCCGTTGCGGAGCACAGGCTCCGGATGCGCAGGCTCGGCAGCCATGGCTCATGGGCCCAGCCGCTCCACGGCATGTGGGATCCTCCTGGACTGGGGCACGAACCCATGTCCCCTGCCTCGGCAGGCGGACTTCCAACCACTGCGCCACCAGGGAAGCCCTATTTCATTCTGTTTTATGGCTGAATAATGTTCTATGGTATATATATGCCACATTTTCTTTACCCATTCATCTGTTGATGGACATTTAGGTTGTATCCATGTCTTGGCTATTGTAAATAGTGCTGCTATGAACATAAGATTGCATATATCTTTTTGAATTATAGTTTTGTCTGGATATATGCCCAGGAGTGGGATTTCTGGATCATATGGTAGCTCTATATTTAGTTTTTTAAACTGTACTGTTCTCCACAGTGGCTGCACCAATTTACATTCCCACCAGCAGTGTAGGAGGGATCCCTTTTCTCTACACCCTCTCCAGCATTTATTATTTGTAGACTTTTTAAAAAAATTATTATTTATTTTCTTTATTCTTTTTGGCTGCGTCGGGTCTTAGTTGTAGCACATGGGATCTTTGTTGAGGCATGTGGGATCTTTCGTGTGACGCTCGGGCTTCTCTCTAATTGTGGCCCTCAGGCTTCTCTCTAGTTGTGGCGTGCGGGTTTTCTTTCTCTGGTTGTGGCATGTGGGCTCCAGGGCGCATGGTCTCTGTAGTTGTGGCTCGCGGGCTCCAGAGCGTGTGGGCTCTGTAGTTGTGGTGTGTAGGCTCCAGAGTGTGTGGGCTCTGTAGTTTGCGGCACACGGGCTCTCTCACTGAGACTCACGAGCTCAATAGTTGTGGCACGCGGGCTTAGTTGTCCCGCAGCATGTGGGATCTTAGTTCCCAAGCACACATCGAACCTGCGTCCCCTGCGTTGGAAGGCAGATTCATTACCACTGGACCACCAGGGAAGTCCTTATTTGTAGACTTTGTGATGATGGCCATTCTGACTGGTGTGAGGTGCATACCTCGTTGTAGTTTTGATTTGCATTTCTCTAGTAATTAGCGATGTTGAGCATCTTTTCATGTGCCTGTTGGCCATCTGTATGTCTTCTTTGGAGAAATGTCTATTTGGATCTTCTGCTCAGTTTTTGATTGGGCCGTTTGTCTTTTTGTTATTGAGTTGTATAAACTTTTTGTGTATTTTGGAAATAAAGTCCTTGTTGGTTGAGAAATGCTTGCATTTTAATAGCAGAATCATGAATGTGGTCATGACAAATTCTTGGGTCCTAGTACTTCATTTTCTGTGTCCCCTCTGTCTTCTCTTTTAGGTTCTCCAAAAGTCTGAGGTGAGGCATAAGTGTACCAGGTTGGGGAGAGTGCATCTTCCCATGGACTCAGTTAATAAGTTTTCCACTCAGGAACGTTAGGGGGTCCCCAGCCTTCTTTAAAAAACCCATCAGGGTCACCACGTAGCTACCTTGGAGTAAGTAAAGGAAAAGATGGAATAACACCTTGTCAAGTTTCTGATCTCAACTCTAGCCTCCTATCTCATCAATTATTTTCACCCTTTCTCTGGCCAGCAGGCCTTTCCTTGCCCTTGACTCGTTTTTGAAGCTGTGACCCTGGCTTCTCACCCAGTGCTTCCCTCCCGCATGAACTGACCATCTCCTCAATTGCTGTGCAGTGTCTCCTGAGCACGCTTCATGTTACCTTCATTGCATCCCTTGCTTTACGTCTCCATTCCCCTCTGGACTGGCCACTCCTGGGCTGCGTTCTGTGTCTCTTCACTTTTGTTTCCAGGGCTTACAGTGCTGCACATAGGAGGCCTCAAATATCTTAGTTGAATTATTGAATAAATGAAACCCAAGTAAATGTGGACACAAAGAAAGATGGATAGCAAATGGATAAATGGACCCTGAAGGGGCTTCAATACCATGTGCCAGAAACTAAAAGGATTTTTAAAAATAGTTCACTTGCAACTGTATGAAAGCAAACATGGTGTTTTCATTCAGAGGGAATTTAATTTATATTTGATATGTTTACATTGCGGATGCTTTCCTGGCAATACACGTTTTAAATCTGCTTACTCAGAAGATGTACATCAGAATAAGTCAGAAAGACAGTTTTCAAAATCTAAAAGCCTCTGGCGGCTTTTTAATAATTCACCTTTTGTATCAGGAAATTTGTGTTTTTCCTTCCTGCTTCAGGGAATGATGATAGGAGAGGTAAGGGACACAAAGGGAGTAATACGGGGGCTAAGTATAGATCTTTGGGGAGATGGGCTGACCTGAGAGTGGAGGATTAAATTGAGGGGTTTGCGGGAAATCAAAGCTCTTTCCATGATGCTGCTTCCACCTGCAAAGTGTAAACATAAATAGAACATGGGATTAGGTTTTGCTTGAATGTGTTCCCATCTTGAGCTGCTGGAAAAATTTTATCTTATTTTATTTTTTATAAATTTATTTATTTATTTTTGGCTGTGCTGGGTCTTCGTTGCTGCGCATAGGCCTTCTCTAGTTGCGGCGAGCGAGGGCTATTCTTCCTTGCGGTGCGCGGGCGAGGGCTATTCTTCCTTGCGGTGCGCGGGCTTTTCATTGCAGTGGCTTCTCGTTGCGGAACATGGGCTCTAGGTGTGCGGGCTTCAGTAGTTGTGGCACGTGGGTTCAGTAGTTGTGGCTCACGGGCTCTAGAGCGCAGGCTCATTAGCTGTGGCGCACGGGCTTAGTTGTTCCGCGGCATGTGGGATCTTCCTGGACCAGGGCTCGAACCCGTGTCCCCTGCATTGGTAGGGAGATTCTTAACCACTGCACCAGCAGGGAAGTCCTAGAAAATTTTTAATTGGCAAGTGCTGTTTGGATGACAAAGGGAGGAATTTCAAATTCCTTGGACCCACTTTAGGCACAGAAATTATTCCAGACCATCAGAACACTGTTATCCTTATCTTACGGCTCCACTAATGCTACCTGCCCAGAGTACATCCCAGTGTATTCGTGTGTTCTTTATTCTTACTCTCTAGGTAGATATTTTATGTGCCAGTTTTTCTTATAGATGTACTAAATTATGTTTAGTCATGCTGAATCGTGTAGGGACAGTTTTGGAAGAGATTTGCACATGTGTCTATGCTTATTATTGAATTGTATAAGTGGTCAAAATTAATCTTTATAAAGAGTTTAGCATCACTCCAAAATGAAGGAAAATTATTTGATGGTGACAGTATGAATTTGCTGATTTGATAACTTGGCTTCACAGGTGTTTTTCACTTTATCCACTGCGATAGAAGAAGATTAATTCTTTTAAAATATTTTATTTATTTATTTATTTATGTATTTATGTATTTATTTATTTATTTTTGGTTGCATCAGGTCTTTTGGTTGCACAGGATATTCGTTGAGGCATGTGGGATTTTTCGTTTCAGCGTGCAGGCTTCTCTCTAGTTGTGGCCTGCGGGTTTTCTCTTCTCTAGTGGTGCTTGGGCTCCAGGGTGTGTGGGCTCTGTAGTTGTGGCGTGCAGGTTCCTGAGAGTTTGGGCTCTGTAGTTTGCTGCACACAGGCTCTCTGGTTGAGGTGCGTGAGCTCAGTAGTTGTGGCGTGCGGGCTTAGTTGCCCCGTGGTATGTGAGATCTTAGTTCCCTGACCAGGGATTGAACCCCCGTCCCCTGCATTAGAAGGCAGATTCTTTACCACTGGACCACCAGGGAAGTCCCAAAGAAGGTTAATTCTTACCTGTAAATCAATATGAGTGCTTCATTCTACCCACCAGAGCTCATTTCTGTCTTCTCTTGGTGGGGGATGAGGGCTGTGGGTGCAGGATGGAGCCTGTAGGGGGTTGATCTTGTGGTTTCTTCAGACAAAGTGTCCTCCCCTCATCCCCAGGGAGACGCTTCTCCTCTCCAAGGGCACACAATGTGGACACCCCTGCTGCCTCCTGTCCTTGACATCGATGCACACTGGATCCCAGTAAGATCCAATAAGGCTTTAGCTGAATGCTCCAAAACGCCGAGGGTGGGAGGAGAGAGGGTCAAGGCTCTGTCAAGGGCCAGCCCAGGCCTTGCTCCCCAGACCTTTGGATCTCTTTTACCCTTTAACTCTCATTGTTTTTTGGTCTCTCTACATCCTAAGCACAGGTGCTTTCTCTTCTTGTCTTTGTCCTAGACTTTGTATCCCCCCTCCCTCCCTCACCCCTAGCATCAGGCATCCTGTGAAGGTCGGTGCTTTCTCCTTTTCTCATTCTCTGAGAAGGGCAGGGTGAGCTCTGGCTCATGACTGCTGGCTTTGACAGTCTCTGCAGGGTCTAGATGAGAAAGTCACACTCTTCCTGCTTAATGCTGCTTTGACTGTATATTTTTGTGACCAGTTGGCCTCACATTACTATGCTAAGAAAGCTTTTTAAATTAGCCAACCGTAAGGGTACCCAAATGAATTATCCTTAATCCCTATAAAAAAAAGTACATACAAATACAATGTCAACCAATTCAATCAAAGTTTGGCATGAGGTGGAATGTTGTGGTCCCCCTTCTCCTTCCTCATAAGATTAAGGGAATAATTTTTTTTAAAAGCAAGCATTTGAATTTTGGCTTTTCCTTTAAACTCAAATGGCCACATATAGAACTCGGTAACCCTCACAGTGCCCACAGAAGTGTGATGTTCTGTTCTGTCGGAGGTGTTCTAACCATACAGGTGAGAGAATCAGCCCATTCCCATCGTGTAAGAGCAGAGCCTCTCATTTTAGCCTCCCTTGATTTGATTTTTTTTTTTACTGCAATGAGAAGTTATTTAGGAACATTTTAGGGCACAGAAGACACGGTGAAGTGAGAGACCGTTTCTCTACTGTGGAGGTAGCCCATACTTTTGATGATTACATTAAAATAAGTGAGATACGTGTTCAAAAACAAGAAAAGATCACTTTTCTAGTTTGGACATTTTCAGTGATAAAAAAAGTCTGGCTTTCTAGATATGTTTATTGCCTTTGTCACATTTCCTTTTTTTTTTTTAACATCTTTATTGTGGTGTAATTGCTTTACAATGGTGTGTTAGTTTCTGCTTTATAACAAAGTGAATCAGTTATACATATACATATGTTCCCATATCTCTTCCCTCTTGTGTCTCCCTCCCTCCCACCCTCCCTATCCTACCCCTCCAGGCAGTCACAAAGCAGCGAGCTGATCTCCCTGTGCTATGCGGCTGCTTCCCACTAGCTATCTACCTTACGTTTGGTAGTGTATATATGTCCATGCCTCTCTCTCGCTTTGTCACAGCTCACCCTTCCCCCTCCCCATATCCTCAAGTCCGTTCTCTAGTAGGTCTGTGTCTTTATTCCTGTCTTACCCCTAGGTTCTTCATGACATTTTTTTTTCTTAAATTCCATATATATGTGTTAGCATACGGTATTTGTCCTCCACCAAAAAGTATATTAGTAGAAACCTAAGATGACCAAAGCTGAGAGGAAACAATATAAATTGTGTCAGCAAGACACTGTCCTCTCAGATCTTCTTGTTTAAGCATATTAAGAATGTCCTTGAACACAGGAAAACCGGAACTCTTTGTGTATGTGTATATATAAATACATATCCGTATCAGTATAAAAAAAGGTAGAATTAGTCTCCATCCAGTGGTGGTCTGGAGCTGGCTTCTATCAGAAGGGGAGCCACTTGTATGCATCTCTTTCCCATTGTGTGTTCAACGTTCAGAGACATCATGGCCGCGATGGGAATATTTACACCATGGAAATTGGCAAACACTCCATCATAGACTCCCCCCCCCCCCCCCCCCGCAACCAGTGAGCCTGTTTACCAGCAGCCACTGTCTCCATCTAATCTAGGGAAAAAATCAGATATTCCCAAATAAGCACCTGCTAGTTACAAGATTGGTTATTGGAAAACAGAACTGTAACATAAGCCAGTTAATATTTCAGTGAAATGCTTATTGAATTTTGTATATTTATTTTTATCCCTTTATCTTACCCAACTCAATGATTTCTGACAGTTTTTTAATTGATTGCTTAGATTTTTCTGCTACTCAGACACATTCGTAAATGATAACTTTGACTTTTTTTTTTTTTTTTTACTAATGCTCACACTATTTATTTTTTCTGTCCTATTTCATTAGCTATTGTCTCCTAAAATTTTTAAAATAATTGTGATAGTGAGTACCCTTGGCTTGGGTTTACTTTAAGGTAATGCCTTTACTGTTTCACATTTATCATAATGTTTACTGTTGATTCCTGATAGGTAATCCTTTTAAAATTTAGGAAGTTTCCTTCTATTTCCATTTCACTCAGTTTTTCATCAACAGTTGCTCTTGAATTTATTTGCAATTTTTTTGTGCCTATTGATATCATTATTTTTTCTTTAACTTATAACTGTAATAAATTATGATGATGGGTTCCCTTTTGTTGAATCAGCCTTTAATCATTGGAATAAACTATTTCATCTTGGAATGTTATTGTTTTCACTCACTGCTTTAGTTTTGGTAAGATTTCATTCAGGATCTTTCTATTTAGCTCCCTGTGTTAGATTGGTGTAGTTGTTTCTTTTCTTGAATTTATCAAGTTTTGTTTTTACTGTGTTAGCATCTTGAAATTAAGAAAAAATTTCATATTTTTCTATTCCTTGGAGTAATTTGAATGATAAAGTAATTATCTGTTTTAAGGTTAGATAGAACTTGAAGGTGCCCCTTTTAGCATAAAGTATATGAGAGTGTGAACTGAGTCAGTGCTGTTGGGATGTGTTTCTTGCCTCTGTAAGTTGACAGTCATTCTCCCGTTGTCCTCGGATTCTGTGGAATAAATAATGTTTTGTAGCCATTCTTCTCTCTGTGGTTCATCAGGCTATTGGTTAGTCCTTCCATCAAGGATATCCATCAGGTTGCAGTTAGTTTCACATCTCTGTTCCCTGTTTCTTCAGTTGTTTCTTTCAAGGTGTCTTGAGTCTTTGTGACACTTCTACTTTGTTATTCAATGTATCCTATTTTGTTTATCTTGGCACACAGGTCTAGAATTTTCACTGGCACACTTCTTGGTCAGTAATTGTGGGTCAAAACTTTTAGCCAGAACACAAAATAAAGACAGACCAGAGTGGGATAATTGTTATATGTTGTAGTAGCATGTGCTTAATATGCTACAAAACCCTCTGTGACTGGGAGAGCCTATGGCAAAGTGCACTGGTGCTTATCAGCTTGAAGTGTATGTACTGCCTGGGAGCTACGCTGGCATATAGCATATGGGAAACACAGAAATTTAAATTGTTAATGGCGGTAGGAATTTAGAGTATATATATATATATATATATATATATTTTTTTTTTTAATATTTATTTTTAATTTATTTATTTTTGGCTGAGTTGGGTCTTTGTTGCTGTGTGAGGGCTTTCTCTAGTTGTGGCGAGTGGGGGCTACTCTTCCTTGCAGTACATGGGCTTCTCATTGCGGTCGCTTCTCTTGTTGCAGAGCACAGACTCTAGGCATGCGGGCTTCAGTAGTTGTGGCACATGGACTCAGTAGTTGTGGCTCATGGACTCTAGAGCACAGGCTCAGTAGTTGTGTTGCTCTGCAGCATGTGGGATCTTCCCAGACCAGGGCTGTAACCCACGCCCCCTGCATTGGCAGGCGGATTCTTAACCATTGAGCCACCAGGGAAGCCCTAGAGTATATTTTAAAAGGGATATATATGTATATATATCAGGGGTCCCCAACCCCTAGGCCATGGACTGGTACCAGTCCGGGGCCTGTTAGGAACTAGGCCTCACAGCAGGTGGTGAGCGGTGGGCCAGTGAGCGAAGCTTCATCTGCTGCTCCCCATTGCTCGCATTACCTCCTGAACCATCGCTGCCCTCCCCTGCACCCTGTCCATGGAAAAATTGTCTTCCACGAAACCAGTCCCTGGTGCCAAAAAGGTTGGGAACTGCTGATATATATAATCTATTATTTTAATTAATATTATAATTAATATTAATTTCCTTGAATACATACATACTCATAGATTTATATCCATATATATCCCTTTACATAAAGGAAATTATTTTAGAAACAAACTATAGTATAATAATTCAGTGCTCTGTGGGTGGAATTGAATGGGGGCCATGTGAATAAGTCTTTATGCCTAGAACTTTATTTCATGTTATAGTGTCTATCCTCTTTAGTATATTCTATGATTATTGGTCCATTTAGATTTTTCTTCCTCTTTTATATGTTTGTTTTTTTGTTTGTTTGTTTTTTTTTTTTTTTTGCAGTATGCGGGCCTCTCACTGTTGTGGCCTCTCCCGTTGCGGAGCACAGGCTCCGGACGCGCAGGCTCAGCGGCCATGGCTCACGGGCCTAGCCGCTCCGTAGCACGTGAGA
The DNA here is from genome assembly GCF_937001465.1 of Orcinus orca. NCBI lineage: Eukaryota > Metazoa > Chordata > Mammalia > Artiodactyla > Delphinidae > Orcinus > Orcinus orca. The sequence goes on from NC_064568.1 coordinate 62,267,439, forward strand.
TCTTCCCAGACCGGGGTACGAACTCGTGTCCCCTGCATCGGCAGGTGGACTCTCAACCACTGCGCCACCAGGGAAGCACCCTCTTTTATATGTTAAAGATAAATATACAAGATAATGAAGGTGTCCTTTTCTACCAGTAGTCCTCACAAATTTGCCTATATGCTCCCCAGTAAGATATAAGTATGTACACTCAATATATATATGTATTCTTTTATAAATTATATATACATACCTCTATGTTAATGTATTATGTATATTATATATTATAACAAACATTTGGAGAAAAATGTAAACACTCTTAATTTTTAAAAAATCTTTGCTTAATACTGTGTAATTCAGCAATTCAAATGTCAGTTATTTTAAGCTCAATTTATTTTAATATTTGGTTTTAGCCATTGTTATAATTGAAAAAGATAACAGGAAAAATAGATTCAAATGGAAAAAGTGCACTGGTAACTGCTCTTACTAAAGATGACATTCATTTTTCAATTTCATTAGCTGATTATGCAAAATTATTTTAAAATAAAATTTACTAGTAAATTTTCATTTTTCCTGATGTCAGTTTGTTTTCTTATAAATGAATCTGATGGAACTGATTTTTGTGTTTTTAACAAATGATGCCAAAACTCACTGAAAATCTTCATTTGGGTGGTTTTAAGCAGATTGAAGAACTCTCTTGAAAAATTTTAAAATCTGTAAAATTAGAGCTTTTCTAGGTAATAAACTTACATTTTATAGGGGAGCAAAGTCCTGTGTTAGTAGAATTGTGTCCAAATATCCATTTTCAAAACACTTAGTCTACAAACTTAAAACAGCAGTTACTTTCTCATTTGTTATTCAAACATCACCTTTATTTGTCTGATTTGTTTGGAAATATCTGCTACTCATGGCTTCCTGTCATTACTTAGAGTTAGAAATTTTGGAATTCTTGTCTTTCTATGATATGAAACAGCGTAATTTGCTTTTAAATTTGATGACTCTTTTAAGTGCCTTTAAAGGTAATCAATACAAGTCTATGGTACACAATTTTTACGCTCATTTTTATACTAAGAACTGTGACTTTTCCTCAAAGTTCATCCTTCCCTTATTTTTGTAATATAAATGCTGCGGTTATAACTGGGCATATGGTGAACTAGCGACAGCCTCCATTTCTCAGCCTCTCCTGCAGTTTTGTTCAGTTGGATGTTAGCAGAAGTGATGCACGCACGTTGCAGGTTGAGTCCTTCAGAGAGAGTTGCTTGTCTCCTGTGGTACCTTCCTTTCCTCTGTTTGGAAAGGAATTGTGGTGGTGGGTGACCAAGTTCAACCATGTGGACAAGGCATGCCTTTGGGGAAGGCACAGAAGCAATGGAGTAGGATCCTGGTCCTTGGCTGATCTCATGGGTTAGAGGCACCTGGCAGCCGCAAGAATTACCTGCGAGGAAGATGAATTTCTATCTTATTTGTATCACCGTAGTTTTGGATTTATTTGTTACAGTAATGGGCTTGTATTTTACTATATTTTTCAGCTCATTATAATGTAGTATAAAGAGTATATTCCTATTGTTTTTACAAAAATTTTTATGTGTTTCTATATTTTTATAAAAATAACCATGTTGATTAAAGTGGAACAGAGCAGATTGTTCAGCTATATGTCCAAGTATATGTAGAGGTTTAATAAACGATAAAAATGGCATTTTGAATCAAAAGGGATGGATTGATAGTTGCTGAGGCTAGGTGGTGGGTACTTAGAGTTCTTTATACTCTTTTGTTATCAACCTGGGTCGTTGGACTCTTTAATCAATAGAAATTGATAAGAGGCCAGACAAGAAATTCAGGCAAGGCCTTATTGGAGTTCGAGCAGCAGCAGGAGGGAGGGAAAACAAGTGACAGGTGCCCTTGCTCACTCCCTGAGGTGGAGCAAGCTGGTCCCTTAAATAAGGTTTGGGTGGGGGCAGTTGGATGGCTGGGGCCAGAGGGTTGGCTTAGGTGGCTGCCCACCCCCTTGGTGGTACCCCCCCTTGGTGACGCAGGGATCATGTGCAGTACCCTGCTTTTGCTCCCGGCACCTCAGAAGTTGATTCTTGGCCGTTTTGTTTCTTATTGTTCATAATTTGCCCCAACTGGGCATGGGTGTAGTTATTTTTAGTCCCTTATAGTTTCTTTGTATCTGTTGCAGGAGGAGATGTTTGTCCAGGTGCATGTGCAAGTGTTCAGGTAGAGGGCCCCAGGTCCCAGCTTACCTGACTTCTTCTTTGTTTTATATATTTTGAAATTTTCTATAATAAAAAATAAACATTTAGAAAATTAAAAATAAATAAAATAAACTCTGGAGAAAGAATAGATAATTCAATGGGTGATATTACCCATTGGAAGTAAAGTTAGTCTATACTTCACACTATACTCAAAAATTAATTTCAGATGGATTAAAAATATGCATGTAATTAATTACAGATGGATTATAAATGTGCACGTAAAGGAGGTAAGGAATCGAAGAAGATATAGGAGAACATTTTGTAATCTTGCAAGCTGGGAGAAACTTCCTAGGAAAAAAACAAAATTTACAAGTCATAAGGGGGGGGGATGGTTAAATTAGGAGTTTGGGATTAAAATATACACACTACTATATATAAAATAGATAACCAACAAGGACCTACTGTTTACCACAGGGAACTCTATTCAAGGAACTATACTCAATATCTTGTAATGACCTATAATGGAAGAGAATGTAAAAAAGAATATATATTCATATGTATATGTATAACTGAATCACTTTGCTGTTAGCTCCTGAAACTAACACATTGTAGATCAACTTATTATTTCAATAAAAATTTTAAAAAAAGAACTCATAAAGGAAAAGATGGGCAGGTTTGAGTAAAAGAACTGTAGACTTATGTACTGTAAGATTAAAAGGCAGGTTGTAACCTAGGCAAACATACTTGCTGCATATATAGCAAATAATTGTATTCGTATTATATAGAAAGCTTCTACAAAAAAAAAAAAAAAGTGGCTTCCCTGGTGGCGCTGTGGTTGGGAGTCTGCCTGCCGATGCAGGGGCCACGGGTTCGTGCCCCGGTCCGGGAAGATCCCACATGCCGCGGAGCGGCTAGGCCCGTGAGCCATGGCCGCTGAGCCTGCGCATCCGGAGCCTGCGCATCCGGAGCCTGTGATCCGCAACGGGAGAGGCCACAACAGTGAGAGGCCCGCGTACGGCAAAAAAAAAAAAAAGCTTCCACAGAAGCAATATGGCACATACATACAATTTGTAGAAAAATGAGTAAAGGATGTGAATGGACAATTCAAAGAAGAAAACAAAAAAAAGGCTGATAAAAATATGAAAAGATTTCCATATTTTTTTACTAATAAAAAATACAAATTAAGACTTGTTTTTTACCCATCAGACTGGCAAGAAATAAAATGATTGATACTCTCCAGTGTTGATGGGGATAGGAGGAAACAGGGCTTTCAGAGCATTGCTAGAAATGCGGTTGGTTCAGCATTTTTAGAGACACATTTGGTGGTGTCTTTACAATGTAATTTTTCTGTGGCCTGGTAATTCCATTTCAAAGTAAAGATTTAGTTAAAGATATATATATATATACATCTTGTTTATTGCACTGTTTATAAAAGAAGAAACCTGAAATATCCCATATTTTAAACAATAGGAGTATAGCTAACTAAAGTATGGCATACCAGTATACTGGAAAATTATTCAGCTGTTAAAAATATTGTAAATCTGAAATGCCATCTCTATCATTGTTAGATAAAAAGAGCAAACTGCAACCCAATATGTTTAGCAAGATCTTATTTTTGTGAAAAATTATTGTTTATTTGTCTGTAAATATCTGTGTAAGCACAGGAAAAAAATCAGGATGTTATTTACTAACTTCCCAGGTATTACTCTGGAGAGATGTGTTTCGAGGTACAAAACAGGGACATCCATTGATTTATATACTTTGAAAAGAGTGTGGTATACTTGTTTGGGAGGGTTTAACTTTCTAATTTGTTCTTATCTGCAATTTTTAGACAACTAGATCTTTAAAAAAGAAAATCAAACCCCAAACTTAATGAGAATGGACTTTGTGCCATGTTCAGGTAGGAACAATGAAGGACAAAGGAAAAAGAAGCCTGTTTCTGGCTTCATATCCACAAATACATTTTAAATGAGTCAAACTGTGGTAAATGCTGTTTTTTTTTTTAAAAAAAAGCCACATTGAAATAAACACCACTTTAATCAGTCTACTGGGAAAGTCAACAGGATCATATGATCTAGGTTAAAAAGTTCCTAGCTCTTGCCCAAATAACTGCAAGAGGGAGTAACTAAATCTCTTTAAAGCTTTTAGCTACTATTCAATAACATCATCTCAGGAAAAACAGTCAGTACAAGGTGACTTCTAATGCAGAGATTTTGCTGATGTCCCTGTGATATAGGTCAAAGACAGAGCAGAAATGCACCGTAAGTGATGCCGCAGCTACCCCCAGACTGGACTAGCTCACGTTTCTCAGTGTCTGATTAGCTGTTTTTGTTTGGCCCTTGGTCCTTTTAGCTCTCTGCTCCTTCTCTCTCTCTCTTAGTATCAGTTATCAGAAGATATTAGGTTGTGAAAACAATTTTTTTCTTCTTGCTGATGAGTCGGTCTTCAGGGTAAGCAGACTTTGAGAGTAAATGTGCTGCCAGAAAAGCATTAAAGACTTGGAACACAGGCCAAGTACACATTCAGTTAGTTTCTTTGGGGGCAAAGGTTCAACCTTCAGAGTGTGATTGGGAGCGCCCTGCTCGTCCCCAGTGGGGACTGGTGATACTTCGGAGACATTTCTGATCATCGCCTTGTGTGCTGGGAGCTTGTACCCATCGAGTCTCTGGCTTTCTTCCCAGGCATGTGCCTGGGGCTTGGTGCTGAGCTTGGCAAGCATCCATCCCCTACTCCTGTCCCAGGGCTCAGTAAATGCCTCCTCCACTTCCCTGTGCTAGTGCTGTAGCTCACCTTTGGGACTTGAAATCCTGCCCTGAGCAGTGGGCACTGATCAATCAGAACAGGTGCCGACCGAAGGCTGATGACTTTTAATTGCTAGACCCTGGGGGAAGTTCAGGAGCTCAAGAGTGGGAAGGAGGTGGGCAACAGAGAGGACACCCAGGGGTCTTGGGGCTTCTACCCCTTAGGGCCACCAAGGCCCCACTCTGCCTGAGCTAATCAGCCGGTGCCCTAATACTCTTGCACACCCGACTGGAGCCTCCCACGGCTGTGCCCACCCACAGGATCTTTGCCTGCATAGACTCGTGACCCTTGGCAGGCCTGGTTGCTACACCATCTGTCTCATGCCTGAGTTGTCCTGAGTCATATCAGCCTCAATTTAGGAATTTCTCACGAAACAATATCATATTGGGATTAAGTTGGACCTTAAGACTAAGCTGTTAATTTAGAATAGCTTGTTGGGGACGCTGTTGATATAACTGTACTTGTAAGGTTAATTTAACCACCGTTCTTTCTTTGTGTAGAGTGTTAGTTATTCAATTTGCATACACACTTAGGTCTTTTATTTTGTCTTGGTCATACGTAGTCCGCTGCCCTCGCCTGTGTCTTGAGTGGTTTCTGCTGCACTGTCTGATAAATGGACTTTAGTCTCTTAAAGACTCTGATTTTGTAACAGGTATTGAAGATGCTTACGGATGCCCTTGAAAAGACTGAGTGACCACTTGCTAGGACTTTGCTGTGACTTGTTGCAAATGAGCACAAGTTGGATTTTTCCTCCCTTTCCTATTTTCCTTCTTTCCTTTCACATCTTCGTTTTCTCCTGCACACTCAGTGAGCACACGGCATCACGCCTCCTCTGCCTTTCTTCCCCGTGCCCTTTTTGTTGTTCCTTTGGGCTGCCTCTGGGCTGCCTTCTTTCTTAGGACTGATGTTTATGACCTCTGCTTTGTGTGACTGTTCACCACTTCAGTCATCTCGCTGTTTGGGTGCTGTTTGGCATCTTAGCAACTGGCAAGTTGTAAACACTCCACAAAACACGCTTCCTGTTTTATATTATCTAGCTTTTTATCTTGAAAAGGACGGTGTCTCTGGCATATTCCTATTTTAAACTGACTATTTAGTAGACACAGTGGCTGGTTACTGTCTGTGAGTGGGTAGCTCAGAAAAGGCTGCCTGCAAGCCGACCGTGCTCATATCTAAAGAATCATCTGTGAGACTCCCTCAGTGTGTAATTACAAAGGCTGGGTTATGATTTGCTGGTTGCTTTGCTATTTATAGAGACTGCCACTGCACATGACTGTCTGCTCCCGGGAGCTCTGGCTGCAGGAGAGCAGATGGCAATGACTCTCCTGTTTTGCCCTCCTTAGCCTTGCTCTAGACCTCCATCTACCCCCCACCTCACTTCCCAGATGCCTGCTCCTTCTCTATCCTGATGCTACCTGTGTTCGATGTACATACTCCCAATGTTTTGCTGTTGCTGTCATTTTTGTACTGATGGATTTGCTGTCCCCAGAATCTCTTTACTGTTGATTCTTTGCTGTCATTGGATGTTAAATATGGCGCATCAGTTGTTGATGGCACTGCTTAGGAAATCAGACTTCATGTTTGTTGCAGGTCAGTTTCCCAGGGAAATAGACTTTGAGATGAAAATTACCGTGCACTTATGGGGAGGGTGCCCTCAGGAAGAACACTTAAAGGGAACAGGGAAGCAGGATCCCGGCAGAGGAGGAAGTTGAATTGTGATGCATATGCACCAGAGGCCTCAGCTGATCCCACAGAGTGTTCTGGAGCTGAGGGACCTTTCAGAGTTGTTTCTAACTGAGGCAGCGACTCTCCATTTCCCCTGACCAGCGTTCGCCCTGGAAGAGGGGGTGTTGGTGGCCAGGCAGCTAGCGCTCAGGCTGAGGGTAATTCCCACATAGGGGTTCAGCTAAAAGCCAGGGGCTGCCAGCAGTCTTAGCATCTGTCTCATGAAGCTGGAGTTTGGGTGGTGCCCCACAGCATCCACTAAAATGCCCTTTTTCTAGTTTTGAGTAAGGAGATGCAATTTCTACCCTACTTTGAACTTGATTTTAATGTGAACGTAATGTAGCTTCCACATTCTGAGTCTTTTAAAAGCCAAGCATACTTATATTCTTTTTATGGTTCATTTTGGTAAAAAAAAAAAAAAATGATGAATTCCATCAACAAGGCCAGTTTCAACAGAATAAGCCTTGCCTTACTGGACAGCCACTGCCCATAAAATTCACTGTCGCTCTGTGCTGATGGCTTTATCTCGAAAAACCAAAGCAGGAGGTGGGAATGGTGAAGGCGTGAAAGCTGTCGTATCAAAAGCTGTAGGGTTGATAAATTTGTGCAAACCTTTGGCTTGGTGGTTACAGTCCAAATATAAAAAAATTGTCGTGGAATAGGCATAATCCTTATAAGAAAATAATGCGGGTGCATCCTTTGATAATATCATCTATGTGTTTGATGAAACAGTGTAACAGATGTTGTTAAATCTGCCTGTGAAACCACAAACAGACGGAGTAGACCAGGCTGCCAGAGGGATATTAGACTGACCTGTATATTTCACAGACCAGGTTGTTGGGGCAGAGTACAGATTAGCTGACCCAAATGGCCAAGTCAGAGTTACTTCTCAGTCTATGAAAGAGGCAGAGTGCTCCAGGCCCTACAGGATACTGCAGAGCAGGGGCTGGCAAAGATTTTCTGTAATGGACCCCCTGTTAGAGATTTTTGACTTTGCAGGGCATGTGAACTCTATTGCACCTACTCAACTGTGCTCCTTTCTAGCGCAGAAGTAGCCATGGGCAATAAATGGGAGTGGGCATGGCTATATGCCAATATAACTTTGCAAAAATAGATAGTGGGTCAGACCTGGCCTGAGGGCTATAGTTTGCTGACCCCTTATGGCGAGGGCAGGTCTGGTTGCCTGAAGGCTCAGTTGTAGAGCAGATACTTTCTAAGACTTAGGCAAACTTCTAAGTGTATATTTTTCTTTAATCTGTAAAATGGCATTAAAATATTTACCTCCTAAGAATACTACAAGAAATAATGAAATAATGCGTGCTTGGTGTTTGGCACATGGGAAATGCTTGATAACTGGAAATTATTATTATTTACGCAACTCTAAAGAGTTAGAGTTGGGTGAAGTTAACCAGCTGAACAGTGTTGGGAAAGTGTTTGATAAATGAGGCTCAAATTATGTTTGGCTGTGTAACAAGATGTGTGTAGGGAACTCTTTTTGTCTTAGTTTGTCTGAGAGCCCAGGAGTTGTAGTTGGTGAGGCTCACACTGCCAGAGAGAAGAGGACTAACAAAGGAGGTGGCTAGCTGGGGAATTGGTTTTGCGACCAGCTCTGTGGCAGAGTCTGCTGCACTCACTGACACCGGTGTGTTCTCTTTGTTCTGGGCATGTGGCCTAACCACGTTTTTCAGCTTCCCTTGCAGTTCATTGATTGCCCACATAAATAGGTTCTGGTTAATGAAGTGCGAGAAGTCGTGGTTGCTGTTTGCAGGCCTGGCCGATGGACACCATCTGCACACAATCCTGGCTCTTTTTCCATAAACTGGCAATGTGGAGAGGACATTGGGCACCTCACGAGCCACAAGGTGGAAGGTGCCTGGTGCCCTGAATTACTGTGTGAAGCAGAGTGGCTGTCCCACTGGCTAATCCTGTGTGACTGTGCCCTGTATCTTTTTTTTTTTCTGAAAAAGAATATATATCGGGCTGGCCAAAAAGTTTGTTCAGGCTTTTACGTAAGATGGTTAAGGAAAACCTGAACGAAATTTTTGGCCAACCCAATGTATGTATAAGTATAATTGAATCATTTTGCTGTACACCTGAAACTAACACAACATTGTAAATCAACTATACTTCAATTAAAAAGTATACGAGTATTGCTACTCCAGCTTTCTTTTGATTTCCATTTGCATGGAATATCTTTTTCCATCCCCTCACCTTCAGTCTGTATGTTTCCCTAGGTCTGAAGTGGGCCTCTTGTAGACAGCATATCTATGGGTCTTGTTTTTGTATCCATTCAGCGAGCCTGTGTCTTTTGGTTGGATAATTTAATCCATTTACATTTAAGGTAATTATCCATATGTATGTTCCTACGACCATTTTCTTTATTGTTTTGGGTTTGTTTTTGTAGGTCCTTTTCTTCTCTTGTGTTTCCCACTTAGAGAAGTTCCTTTAGCATTTGTTGTAGAGCTGATTTGGTGGTGCTGAATTCTCTTAGCTTTTGCTTGTCTGTAAAGCTTTTGATTTCTCCATTGAATCTGAATGAGATCCTTGCCAGGTAGAGTACTCTTGATTGTAGGTTCTTCCCTTTCATCACTTTAAATATGTCATGCCACTCCCTTCTGTCTTGTAGAGTTTCTGTTGAGAAATCAGCTGTTAACCTTATGGGAGTTCCCTTGTATGTTATTTGTCGCTTTTCCCTTGCTGCTTTCAACAGTTTTTCTTTGTCTTTAATTTTTGCCAATTTGATTACTATGTGTCTCGGCATGTTTCTCCTTGGGTTTATCCTGTATGGGACTCTCTGCACTTCCTGGACTTGGGTGGCTATTTCCTTTCCTATGTTAGGGAAGTTTTCGACTATAATCTCTTCAAATATTTTCTCAGGTCCTTTCTCTCTCTCTTCTCCTTCTGGGACCCCTGTAATGCGAATGTTGTTACGTTTAATGTTGTCCCAGAGGTCTCTTAGGCTGTCTTCATTTCTTTTCATTTTTTTTTCTTTATTCTGTTCCACAGCAGTGAATTCCACCATTCTCTCTTCCAGGTCACTTATCTGTTCTTCTGCCTCAGTTATTCTGCTATTGATTCCTTTTAGAGTATTTTTCATTTCAGTTATTGTGTTGTTCATCTCTGCTTGTTTGTTCTTTGTTAAACATTTCTTGCATCTTCTTGATCTTTGCCTCCATTCTTTTTCTGGAAGGTTGCCTATCTCCACTTCATTTAGTTGTTTTTCTGGGGTTTTATCTTGTTCCTTCATCTGGTGCATAGCGTTCTGTCTTTTCATCTTGTCTATCTTTCTGTGAATGTGGTTTTTGTTCCACAGGCTGTAGTTTTCCTTGCTTGTACTTTTCCTTGCTTCTGCTGTCTGCCATCTGGTGGATGAGGCTATCTAAGAGGCTTGAGCAAGTTTCCTGATGGGAGGGACTGGTGGTGGGTAGAGCTTGCTGTTGCTCTGGTGGGCAGAGCTCAGTAAAACTTTAATCCACTTGTCTGCTGATGGGTGGGGCTGGGTTCCCTCCCTGTTGGCTGTTTGGCCTGAGGCGACCCAACACTGGAGCCTACCTGGGCTCTTTGGTGGGGCTAATGGTGGACTCTGGGAGGACTCACGCCAGGGAGTACTTCCCATAACTTCTGCTGCCAGTGTCCTTGTCCTCATGGTGAGACACACCGCTCCTCTCTAGTTGTGGCATGTGGGTTTTCTCTCTCTAGTTGTGGTGCGCAGGCTCCAGGGTGCATGAGCTCTGTAGTTTGTGACACATGGGCTCTCTCGTTGAGGTGCATGAGCTCAGTAGTTGTGGTGCATAGGCTTAGTTACCCCACGGCATGTGGGATCTTCCCAGACCAGGGCTCGAACCCGTGTCCCCTGTATTGGCAGGCAGATTCTTAACCACTGAGCCACTAGAGAAGCCCTATGCTAGGTTTTAATTAGAGTTTAGTGAAAATAAAGACATATTTTTCCCCATCCGAGTTCATTGATTGCCTGCTCCATCTCCCTTGAATTTTATCCATGGATTCAAGAACTTCTGCTCTATACTTTATTTCTAGCCTTGGATGAGGAGAATCGTAGGGTTTTTATGGGGCATTACGTGCTTTATAAACAGCGGCTTATTGAGCTTCATAATATTTGAATATGGTAAATCTATGTCTTTACCTATAAACCTTAGCTTTTCAGGTACACCAATAACACAAAAACAATTCTATATAAAATACTCATTGCATTAAGTTTCCATTTGTTCAGATGCTTCATCAGTAAACTGGATGGTGCTTTGATCTTATATAACAATAATTCTTCCTTGAAAATGTTAACTTTTTCAATTTCTGCCTGACTTTTCTAAAATGTTTATAGACATTTCTTGTTTTAATCAGTCAACATATGTTCTGAGTATATGTAGAAGATTAGCTCTGAATGCATTACTGCCTTATAACCTCCCTACCTAAGAGCAAAGTGGAGAGGGCACAGGTTTGGAGTTAGAAAGACGAGCTTTTCTTTTTGTGAGTTTTGGCCTTAGGTAGGTTACTTACTCCTGGTAAGCCTCAGTTTGGTTGTCTATGAAGTGGATATAATAGGCTTAGCACCTAAATGGTGCTTAGTAAATTATTGCTATTAATATCTTCTCCCTTTTTTGACAGTCTAAACAAACAGCCTGGTTAAGTCTGAGTATTTGATGTGTGAGGAAAATAGCTAGCCACGTGAAACCTAACAGAAAGAGTATGCATCAGGGGTTTTGTTTGCAGGCAATGGAATTTGACTCTGACTTAAACCAAAAGAGAATTTATTACAAATGTATGGTAGAATTTACAACCAAAACTGAATTGTTATAACAGAAATAGGCAGCTTCAAAAGGTCTTTGGTGCATCCACTAGACTGATAAATTCCTTCTGCTATTTTCAGTCTTTACATCCCTCTGCTTAACATTCAGTGTCCAAGCAGAGAGACTGCAATGGGTTGATCCTTGACCATGAGCCTCCCTGGGAACTATACCAGGTTATTGAGAGGGAAGATGTAGAATGGGCTGTGGAGAACCCGGACTTAGCTGTGTATCAAGACTTTGCATCTGAGAAGTTACTGCCCAAAGGGTGCTGATAAAACAGGGTGGCCTAAAGACATGAAAGCAACCTAAATGTCCATTGACAGATGAATGGATAAAGATGTGGTAAATATGTACAATGGAATACTACTCAGCCATAAAAAAGAATGAAATAATGCCATCTGCAGCTACATGGATGGACCTAGAGATTATCATACTAAGTGAAGTAAGTCAAAAAGAGAAAGAAAAATATCATGTGATATTACTTATTTGTGGAATCTAAAAGATGGTACAAATGAATTTATTTACAAAACAGAAATAGACTCACAGACATAGACAATAAACTTATGGTTACCAAAGGGAAAAGGGAGGGAGGGATAAATTAGGAGTTTTGGATTAAGAGATAACATACTACTATATATAAAATAGATCATCTATAAGGACAAGTATACGAGTATAGCACAGGGAACTATACTCAATATTTTGTAATAACCTATATGGGAAAAGAATCTGGAAAAGAATATCTATATCTATGTCTATATCTATATCTATGTATATATATCTGAATCACTTTGCTGTATACCAGAAATTAACACAACATTGTACATCAATACATCAATACATCAATAAATAAATAAATTTAAAAACAGCGTGGCCTAAAAATGGCAGAAGTCCACTACCAAGAGACTGCCAAGTTCCCATCACCTACTGGTTGAAGGACATCCGGGCAAGATCAAATGGCTAGAGGGAGAAATGGACTTTATACTGACTCCATCAAATCCTGTTAACACCTGTGAGAGCTTATAGCACCACCTACTGTTTTAAAAGAAAATTTCCTTCTGTTAAAAGTCATGGCTTATTTTTTATAGTATTTAGGACAAGCAAGTGTAATAAACCCCAAACCAATAATTATCTGCAGTGGTTTAGGGAGATTAAAAAAATGCCTGCTCAGCAATGACTGTGTGCTGTTTGCAGTGTTTGTGATCATAGCTCTGAACTGCTGGCAGGTGAGTTGCTGCTGTAGCATCCAGGAAGTGAAACCATAATAATAAGGGGGTCCATTGACTACTTACTGTCATCTGTGTACTGTTCTAAGAGGCTGATGTAGACTATCTCATCTAAATACCATGTAACTCTACTAGAGGGGGAATACTGTATGCATTTGGCAGAGGAAGAAGCTGAGGCTCAGAGAAGTAACTTGGCCAAGATCGTACACCTAGTAAGTGGGAGAGCTGGGGTTCTAGCCCAGACAGTTGGACTCTCAGGACAACAAGTGCCTGGGATTCTCTAGAGCAGGGAACTCTCTCCTGATGACCAGGGTGGTTGGTACCTCATGTGTCTATCAGCAGGGCACACCTGCAGTGTGATTCATTTTCCTGTTTACATCTGATTAATAACACACTTTTGTCTTTAAGAATATCTTTTATTCACACAAGCAATATACCTAATAATCATAACCAACCCTTATGTATCGCTGTGTGCCAGGCACTTTTCTAAGTACTTTACATTTATTAATACATTTATGCTTCTCAACATCCCTATGAATTAAGTACTGTTTTGAATCTCCATTTTACAGATGAGGATATGGTTCAGTAACTCTTGAAGGTCACATAACTAGGAAGTGACAGAGGCTGTGTGTCAACCCAGATAGCCTGGCTGCTTGCTGTCTGTGTACTGCCCTGTAGTGTTTGTAAGAAGTTATTTTAAAATAGTCCATGTGTATTTGGATATAAGATAAATCACAGAGGTGTGTATGCTGGTGCTCTAATCTTAGAAAAATGTGAAGGTGGAGTGAAAGTGACAGAAGTTTAGGAAAGACTGATTTAAACAGTTTCTAATTTTTATTGTAAGCAGTGCTTGAATATCTACTTGGGCCTACTTGCTAGAGTTTCTCCAGAGTAGATACAGGGGTGTGGATTTACTGGGTTATTGTTCTCCAAAATGACTGTACCAACATGTTTTACTTTTTTTTTTGGTCGCTATAAGTGAGTTTTATGTAGTTTTCCTAAGAGTTTCTAGAATTTGTAGGCCCTCGAGACTATTGGTAATAATAGAAATTAAGTAGAATTTGGTTGTTTGTTACTCCTAAGAGCATAAGAGAAGGAGAGTCTGCATATTTACCTAAGAAATATGCTTATCCCCACTGGGACAGAAGCTAGTGTATCATCAGAACACTCACTTCATTCCACCAGAGCACATGTTTCTGGAAATCAGTGCCACCTAGTGGTGACTAAACCCCTCAGTAGCTATCAGAGTGTGGTGTATGTGTGCGTGAGTGTGTGTGGGGAGGGAGGGCGTAGGGGGAGGACATCCAGGAACCTGCATAAAAAAAGCAGCCCGGCTAAGCCATTGGCCCAGTTTCCCCTTCTCCATCCTTTTCACGGCACCTGCTGCACAGCCCTGGGATTACATGGGAGTCTGGACATGTTCTGGGCCTGTTTGGGGTTGAGGACCGCCTTCCCCCCAGGCCTGCACACAGACGAGACGTGGAAACAGGCTCATGTGTTTGGGGTAAGAAGAAAGTGCCCAAACTGTGACCTCAGTTTTGCCAGATCCATTTGCATTTCCTCCCTTGTTGATTTCTGTTGACCTCCGCCCTCCTTTGACTTTGTGGCTCACCTGGAACTTCTGTCTTTTTCTCCTTCATCCTCAGCCTGGTGTCTAGGGCCCCATCATCACACCGCAGATTCTCACCTCGTCCGTTTGTGCGTTCCCCTGCATGTGGGTGTGCACATCATCAAACAATGTTTCTTATTGCTACATAAACATTCCATCCATCCATCCATCAATCCATCACTTTACTTCTTCATTCTTGACTTATGTTGTTTCCTTGCCTGGAACATAAATTCTATCCCTTCTCCACATTCCACTGGTCCGCTGAGCTCAGCTTCATCGATTGATTCCTCCTGTAGGGTCTGTATGCACCTCGCGCCCTCCACTGCCCCTCACCCCGCGTCGCCCATCCCAGTCTGCTTGTATACTCTGCAGCAGACTTCTGCTCTGAAGCAAATCGTCAGCTACTCCAGGACAGAGGTTATTTTATGTAATTCTTTGGTATTTTCCAAAACCGTGTGCACGTTCCCAGATGCACAGCTGAACTTGTTTCCTTGCCCAGCAAGTCATCCTTATACTCACCATACTGTAAAAAAGAAGGAAAGTTAACATTTCATTGAGCACCTGGTATCTGCCAGATACTATTCTTAGAATTTTATGTCTAAGCATAGTATCTGCTTACGTTTGCTTTTACATCTGTTACGTTATTTAAAACCTAAAAACCCTGTGAGGAGAATGTTATCCATTTCTTAGGCTGGAAAAATTAGATCATCAATGTTTAATAAATGTGTAGTTATAATGAACAGGTCAGCATTTAGACCCAAGCCCATCTGATCCCCCAAACCCATACCGTTTGCTGCACTGTCCTGCGCCATTTGGTGTTAGACCCTCCCTTTAAGGTGTTTCATGATGATGCCTTGCATTCCTGACTTCCTTCCTGCACAGTCCACTTCCAGGGGAGCAGAGCATCCTTTTCCCTGGGGTAATACTGGGTCCTTTCCCTGTACCATCCTGACGCCCACCTGGAGTCCCCCTTCTTCACACTTAGTTTGACTTATATCCACATAAGTAAAGCAGTATGCCTGCCTACTTTTTTTTTAAACTAGCATTTCTGGATTAAAACATCTCTTAAGGTAGAATAACTCTGGGTCCCGGAACACGAGATGCTTTGCAGGACACACAAACCTTGCTACACTTTGAGCTCACTTTTTGGGTGGTCAGAGAGCTCACAGAGCTGGTGTCTTTGGACGTCTCTGTGCAACTAGCCCCAGAGAACTGCCCAACTGACTCAGGACCAATCTGCATCTGTTCGCTTGTGTTTCCTGCCCCAGGGATTCCGAGCCAGCCCTCGGCACCTTAGGAGACGGGCCGCAGCGGCTGCAGCTGCCCGGCTGGAAGAAGCCAAGCCTGCCGTGGAGGTTCACCACCAGAGCGAGCAGGAGATCTCAGTGAGGAAACGAAGAATCAAGAAAAGCAGCCGCGTCCAGCCAGAATTCTACCACTCCGTCCAAGGCGCTTCCACCAGAAGACCTGTAAGTAGGGAATTGTCTTTTCAAAGAATATTAAATACATTGTCACATGGGGAGGTCCTTCTCTTAGTCTTCAAAAATGATCAGATTGACTTTAAGTAATTCAGTTATTCTCTTATTGTCCCAGCAAGTAGTCGGGAACTCACGTGAGTGCCAGCGAGGAATGTGGTTTCCCAGGAAGCGCTGGTCAGCGGTGGGCAGGGGTATTGAAAGCTGGTGAATCCTGACCACATGAGAGTGGGGTCCAGAGCCCGGATGGGGCCATGGAGTAACCCAGCTGAGGCCTGCAGTGGTGAGAGCTGAGTTGGTGGAGGCGGGTGACAACAAAGCAGCATCGGGATGGTGAGGTGTGGAGGGAGGGGCCGACCCCCTCATCTGCAGCTGTCCTCCAGGTGATGCTGAGGGAGCTGGCCCCTCCGGGTGGCTTTTATGTTGCTCTCAGGTGGCACTGCTGTCGTCTTCTAGCAAGTGCCCTGGGTCAGCCGAGCTGCCTTACCAGTTACCAGGGAAGTTACCTTACACAGGGACTTGTTGCCGGGGCTGTGACAGTTAAGGATTTGGGGCTTAGATACTGACATTTAAAAAACTTTCAAGGAGTATTTCATGACTGCAGTAATCTTGCATTGCTTCAGCATTAAAAAAAAGTTTCCCTATGAGTCCTTCCTGTGCTGTGGAGAGCCTATGACTGTCGTGACTCATGCCAGCTGAGGGGAGCCAGCAAGATTTGATGTGATAATATGTCTCTGTAAATTATTAAGACAGACCTGCCCTTCTGTGGGGTAACTGTGTAGCAGACGCATGTGGAGTTTGCGGCCAGGCCAGTGACAATGGGAAGAAACTGAATTCCTTTACAGAAAAGGTCCTGTTTAGCCAATGGTAAAATAAGCACATACTTAGAGATGAGAGCCTTCCTTTCATGATTGAATAAAACAAAGGCTAAGTAGAATTTGGTATCTACGCGGAGCAACAGGAAATTGTAGGAAAATTTATTCATTCAACAAACGTAAGCTTTTTTATACAGGAAATAAGAGATGTACAGGTATGTATTAATAACTAACGGTTATTGAGGGCTTACTTGTATAACTGGAATTATTCACCTTCTGGATGATGAGACTGAGGCCCAGAGAGGTAAATAACTTGCCTAAGTTGACCCAGTTGTTTGGGGGTAGAGTCTAGGCTTTGGGTCTAGGTGGTGGACTCCAGGGCCCCAGCACTTCCTCTGCAACCTTCTGCCTTCCTGCGCCCCAGCACCTCACCACTGAGTCCATGGACAGACACGCACACGAGTAAACGGAGTGCAGGCCTGTGTTAGGGAAGTGCTGCCGTGGACCGTGCACCCGGCATTAGGGAACATGGCGCATGGCCAGAAATACTTGCAGAGAAGCAGGCGCCTGAGGCGCGTCCTGAAAGAGGAGGAGTTGATCCGGTGGGAAGTGGAGGGAGGCGTCTCTGACGAGGAGAACGTGTGCAAGAGCACAGAGGCATGACGGCGTGGCAGGCCTGGGGGAGAGCTCGAGGTGGTGCTGGTAGATGAGACCAGGGTCATTAAGGGATACATTATGCTGAATCATTGGGTTTATCTTCTGTGACAGGGCTCTGTTGAAGGTAGGGAATAGGCACATTGTTTCTCCTGCTCAGAATCTAGCTAAGTCTTTCTTCTAATCTCCCCATGTGGATGGAGAAGTACGTGATCATCATCAAAGTTTAGGAGCCCTCCACCCCCCCTTATTCCCTCCTGAGCACTGTACCTAACTGCCTTGGTAATAAGACATAGTTCCCATGCCTGGTGACTCTGCCCTGGAACACCTCTCCTTGCTCTCTGTTTGCCTGGAGAATTCCAGTTCACCTCTGAACACTGACTCGAGATCAGGCGGCTTGTTCAGGAAAGTCTTTTCTGATCCTTCCCATCAGGGTGAGGTGCATTCTGCTTTGGTCCTCGGCCCTTTGTACAGATCTCCAGCAGCGCAGTTACTCAAGTGAAAAAGGCAGGCTCAGTAGTGAGATGGACACAGATTCGACTCCCGCTCTATGTATCTGGCAGGAAACAGCTGGCACCATAAGAGTTTAATGGAAGGACTGTTTCCAGAAGCATGGGCAGGGCTGAGATGCTCCAGCAGACTTCAGGTGGAACCTACCTACCTATCTACCTACCTTCCACCCCTTGCCTGCAAGGGTGGCAGACGGCAGGGGCCTTGCTGGGTCCTGGTCAGAGGGCTGGAACCAAGGAAGCAGCCTTCCCCAGGAGCTGTGGCCGAGGCGTGCAGCCCGGCCAGAACCCAGTGAGTCAGGAAGGGGGCAGGGCAGAGTCACCAAGGATGGTCAGAGTCTGAGGGGACAGACAGGGACCCTGGCAAGTAAAAAACATACGTGGTCATCTTTGCCGAGCTGTTCAACTCCTCGAGACTCAGTTTTCTTACTGTGAAGTGATAATAACAACGGCGACCTCACTGAGGGGTGAGGATGAACTGACGTGTGGAATTAGGTGGCCTGCTTGGCATAAATACTCAGTACATGATAATTCCTTCCTCTCCTTCCCCCCCAGACCTTGACTTCCTTGGGGTCCACATCGTCTGGCCTAGCATATTTCCTGGCATATGACATCTGATGCATTTTATTGAACAAATGAATGAATGATATTTATACATGACGTGTAGGTTAGTCACTATAGGAATTCAGAGAATGGAGAGGTTTTTTTCTTTTACCTCCGAAATAAGGTGGTTAGGGGGTAACTACTTAACGGAAGAGACAGGATTGAATTGGGCTTAATTATGTGTAGGAATTGGAGAGCCAGCAGACGTCAGCTCTGGGAAATAGAGTAAGCAGAAGTGCTGATAACTGTTTGGCTGGATGTGGGGGATTATGAGAAATGTACAAGATAAAGCTGGAAAAAGTGATGGGGCCGGAATACCACTGTGTTTAAACTTCATTTTCTGTGCTTCATGGAGACCCTGGAAGAGATGAGTAGCATCATCATAGCAGGATTTTAGGAATTAAACCTGAGCAGGCTGGGTCAGAGGGGAGCAGGACAGGGCCGGGTCAGTAGCTACTGCAGAGGTCTGGGTGTCCGGTGATTAGGACCTGAGCTTGGACATTGCCTGTAGCTCTCTGCCGGCATCTGGTGGTCACTGCTGGTAGGGAACCTGAGGAAAGCCTTTGCCCTCTCCTCTTCGGAAGGATCATTTGGAAGGGAGCAGGGTTAGAGGACAGGAAATAGCAGTGGAGGCTGCCTTGTTGCTAGGGGCAATAAAAACATTCCAGGAGCTTCTTTGGGGCGGGTAAAGCTCACTTCCTCCATCTGTGTGCTTCTCCTAGGGTCATTGTTTTGTAGACTGGAAATCGTCAGAGTTGGTAGCAGGAGGCTGTTGGCTTCGTATGTCATGTGATTCCTGCTTAGCCTCTGCTGACATTTCCCTGTTTTCATGCTATAGGTGGACTTGAGCGCCGGCCTTGGGTCCTCTTCTGGGTTTGGTTAGGTGCAGCCAGTAGGGCCAGCACATGAGCCCGGAGCCTGTGCCTTTTCCAGCTTACACAGTGGGAGGGAGAGGGGGGACGAGTCAGTGTCAACTCTGATGGTGGCCTGGAGATGAAATAAAAATAAATCAGCTGTGGTGACTCAGGATTATTTGAATGACTTTATGTGAAGCACTCCAGGCGTTTCTAGCAGCAGTCTGAGTAAGAAACAGGCCCACGAGTCAAAAGACTGACACAGGACGTAGCAGTGAAGGAGATGACTCAGAAGCTGTGACAGTGCACTTTCAGCCAGGAAGCGGGCCCCGAGCCACATGGAATGCATTATACTTTAGCATCTCCGGCTGCTCCAACCTAGTTACTTTTTCTGAATTCATCATTTGTACTCCAACGTGGCTATAAGAATTAGTAACGGAGATCACTTAATATAAACATAATTAGTAATATATGTGTTTTCTTTGCTCCTCTTTTGAAAAATGAGATGTTTCTAAGAGTGAGTAAGCCAAACATTTATCCTGATTTTCTCTTTTAGGTCTGGGGACTTATCCTATATATTGAGACATGTCACTGGAACATTTAGGAATTTTTACCACCTTGGAGCAGAAAAGATAATTAGATCCACATCTCCCTTGGTTCTTTAGTATTTTGACATTGCAATTGGGTCTGAATCCTAGAGCTTGAAACATCACCATCATCACCACCATCACTGGAGCGCTCACATCACTGCACGCTCGCTACCTCGGCAGCCCACAGGCAGCAGGTGTCTCTGTGCTTCCCTGTTTTCTCCCCTTTCATCTTCCCAGCAGTTCTCTGGGGCAGGTGCTCACTCTCCAGAGGAGGAAACCTGTCAACATCACACAGCTGGTGGATGATGGAACGAAGATATAAACCCAAGTGTTCCGACCGGAGCAGTTGGAATAGATTCAAATGATCATGTTTCTAGGCCTAGAGGTTTATCCTAATGAACCCTCCTAAAGTACTTTCATCAGTTTGAGTCTCAGGTTTCCTAGCTGCATAGAAGTTTTTTAACTTTTGCGTCAATCAAAACCTATTTTTAAATGGTACTGGAAAGCATAGATAAGCCCCAAACCTCACTCTTGCCATGCTTTGCGTTCAGCCTCTCCTCCTGGGGCAGAGGACCTGGGAGGCAGCAACAGTCTTTCTACCTAGTGCCCTCACTTGAGCCTGTTAATGTAGAACAAAAAGGGGAAATCAAAACTTTAGAGCACCTGAAAATAACCAGGCACCCAGACTCTGTCCCTGTTACATTTCACTGATTCCAGTTTTGTACACATGTCAACCCCATTGCCTGCATTTCCTGGACTTAGAGTCTCTGACACTAGCTCATAGAGGTGAAGGACTCTCTGATTAAAAACTGCCAGCGCCCCCAGGTACCGGCCAAGCGGTAGCCCTCTCCCCGTGCTGGCAAAACTGAGGCCCACGAGCTTCTGTCCTTCACTCTGGGGCTCCTGCCCCCAGTAACTGGATTATCAAGCCTGATACATTTTTAAAAAAATTTTATTGAAGTGTAGTTGATTTAATGTTGTGTTAATTTCTGCTGTACAGCAAAATGATTCAGTTACACATATATATATATATATATATATATTCTTTTTCATATTCTTTTCCACTCTGGTTTATCACAGGATATTGCATATATTTCCCTGGGCTATACATTAGGACCTTGTTGTTTATCCATCCTTATATAGTAGTTTGCATTTGCTAATCCCAAACTCCCAATCCTTCCCTCTCCCACCACCCTCCCGCTTGGCAGCCACAAGTCTGTTCTCTATGTCTGTGAGTCTGTTTCTGTTTTGTAGATAGGTTCATTTGTGTCATATTTTAGATTCCACATAGAAGTGATATCATATATTTGTCTTTCTCTGACTTACGTCGTTTATGATAATCTCTAGGTCCACCATGTTGCTGCAAATGGCATTATTTCATTCTTTTTTATGGCCAATATTCCATTGCATCTATGTACCACATCTTCTTTATCCATTTATCTGTCAGTGGACACTTAGCTTGTTTCCATGTCTTGAACCTGGTACTTCTGACTCAGGCAGGCTTAACGCAGACGATGGGCGGTCCTGCTTTCTGAAAGGTGAACACTGGGGAAGAAGCTGGTGTGGCCTGAGGGGTGGAAATCAGATTTCCAGTTTGGATATGTTAAGTCTGAAATATCAACTAGATTTCCTAGGGTCTGGATTTCATGGGGTTGTCAGTACATGGATATTATCAAATCCAGGAGACTGATCAGGATAACCCAGGAAGTGAATACTGATAGAGAAGGGCGTTGACGGCTCAGTTGGGGTCCTCCAGAGCCAAGAGGTTAGGAAGAGGACGGAGGTTCCCTTTAACTTCTGATGCCTTCCTTCAGAAAGACAGACGCAGAGAGCAGATTGGTGGTCGCCAGAGGTAGGGGGTGGGGGTAGGGGAAAACACAATTTAAAAAAGTACACACAACTGAATACATCTGTTGTTTTCAGTGACACAGAAAAACAAACCCTTGAATACACCAAAAAAAAAAAAAAAAAGAATGAAAGAAAAAAGGAAAAAAAATTACAGGTGCCTTAGGCAGAGGTGGGTCCAGGGCTCTTGACTTTCACTGAAGGATGTTCGCCTTCCGCGAAGAAAGGGCAGCATCGCAGGCAGAAACTTTAAAGAGCAGCAGGAAAGGATTTCCCATGCAAATGCATTACTCCTCCCCAGCCTTGCCTTTTCTCCTACCAGACTACTTCTTGACCTCACCTTCCTTTTCCTTCTGTTGTTGGATTTTGTTTTCGAGTCTTGGGGAAATTTTCTGTTTTTCTCTTTGCAGCTTAAGTCATTGTAAGGCTGCAAGATACTTTGGAACATTGCACAGTTATTTATTTATTTATTTATTTATTTGGCTGTGCCAGATCTTCGCTGCGGCACGTGGGATCATTAGTTGCGGCATGTGGGATCTAGTTCCCCGACCAGGGATCAAACCCAGGCCCCCTGCATTGGGAGTGCGGAGGAAGTCCCTTTTGCATAGTTTTTCTTTGTTTTAAATTAATATTAACAGGTTTCAGGGCATCTTTGTAGTCGGGAGCCTGCTGCTGTGTAGAAAAGACTAGCCAGACATCCTTGATCTTGTTGAGAATGTAGGATGTTTCTCTGTCCCTTTCCTGCTTAGGTTGTTCAGTGGTCTTCCCTTTCCCTTTCCTTTTCCAGTGTGTAGCCCCACGCGGCTTTATTTGCATAACCTCAGGACACTTCCCTTTCTGGGGAAGGCTTGCTTACAGCTCACACCTTCCTTTGGGTTAATTGGTGAATACAAAGCTCCTAAAGGAAATGTTTGTTTCCTTTTCCCTTTGGAGTTCTAGATAATGAACTGAATGAATAAAGTCAAATTTCTTTTGCTAACTGCTTCAGAAGGATTTTGTGGAATAATGTCCATTCAGCTTACTGAGTCTGTGCTCATTGCTACACCTCCCTTACAGGACCTTACCAAAGGTTTCATTTATTATAAAACTGCTATCAGTAGCTATAAGAATAATTGGTGCACAGGATCATGCAGCGTACATGGTCTATATTAAATGAATGGTGCTAATATAGATAGAGTTTAGTTTCTCAAACAACTCATGAAACCAAAATGAACTTGGTGAAGGGATTCATGTGCTCTGCTTGGAGAAAAATAAACACATTCTTCTAACTGATGATTCTTTTCGAAGCCAGCATTTGACTGAAGCAAGGCCTGTTGCCGTTGTTTTTGTCTTTCTTGTACTCAGCACCACTTGCTGTCTTGAAAACCTTAAATTCTTTAAGCTCCAAGCAAATAAAACTTACAGGAAAAAAATTAATTAATTTTTTATCCTTTTATTTTTGGCTGCGTTGGGTCTTCATTGCTGTGCACGGGCTCCCTCCAGCTACGGTGAGCAGGGGCCACCCCTTGCCGCGGCCTGCGGGCCCCTCACCACGGTGACCTCTCCTGCTTTGGAGCATGGGCTCCAGGTGTGCTTTAGTCTTCTTTTTGTTTTTCCAGAAAAGTTTTAGCCACTTGTGCCTTCAAAATTTCCATGGATGGGGTGGATAAAAGAGCTGAAAAGATAGCTCCTTTAGAGTTGGTCTAGTTTATTTCTTTACTTCTAACCAGAACAGTCTTTACTTTATTTCTAACCTAACCAGAATGTTAAAATGTTCCGGGAAGATGGGTATAAATTTCTTTATTTTAAAGAACACAGCTCTTCCCTTGGAATTCTGTTTGATGTTTAACAGCCGTGTTTGCCTGGGGTGACTCCTTGACCTTTGCCTAAATCCTGTGGTTTACAACTTAAAACCATTTCCTATTGTACCACCTGTGAAGAGGTACTGTGAAAGATCTAGAGCTTGTCTCTCTTCGTCCAGTGCTTTCAATGATGAGGTCTCCCCTTGTCTGATGGCTTGTATTCATAGCCAGTTCATTGTACTTGAGAATCAAAGAGCTGCTTCTTTTCTGGGCTCATGGTTCCATCTCTCTGGACCTTTTCTCCTAGACCTAATTCTCCGTTCTTCCAAATATCACTGTTGTGCTCCTCTCAGCCCCCTCCTGGTGAGTGGCAAGAATCCATCTGATTTCTCTCAATAGTGCCTCTTTTTTTTTTTTTTTTCCCCAATTGTGAGGTGATGAGTGTGGTTCAAAAAAATCAAACTGTGGAAACTGAACAATCGAACATATCCAAACAGAATTTAGTTTGTGCCTTGGGAGAAAAGTGGTCAGTTCTGGAAACGACAGTGATGTTTCAGGAAAACTGCTGCTTTGCAGTAACTCTTGTGAATGAAAAATGCCACCTGCCATATTAGTAAGCAAAAGATGTTGCAGCCATCAAGCCATCACATTACAGCCACCTGACAGTGAGCCCTGGGGGAACTCAGGATGGAAACAAAGAATGCCTGCCATCTAGCAGTCAGTCACTGCAGTCTCCCCTCATTGTGCACCCCCCCAAAGGGACTCAGGATGAGAAAGCACAGGATACTGGCCCCAGATAGCTGAGGTACATATCAAAGGAAGATTTCAGGTAGCCCAGACATAGACTCTTCCCATACATAGAAAAGTGCTAAATTCCTTAACTTGAGATGTCTGGTTTTCTTTATTAACAATAATCTTTTGATGTTCTGACTACCTGGTCTTTGTTGCAAAAACTCCTGTATATCCTGGCTCCCCGCTTGCCTCTTTGGAGCCGTCCCTCAGAGCTAGCTGAGAGGCTGTGTTGCTGGATTAAGTCCTCAGTTTTGTCTGCTGAATATAACATAACTCTCAACTTTTAGGTTGTGCATTTTTTTCACACTTCATATTTTGAAAAGTGTGTTCATATTCATGATCTCATTTAATCTGCACAAGCAACTTGTATCTTGAATGGGGCTTAATATTGTTAACCCAGTCTGACAAAAGTGAGTTTCAGAGAGTAAGGACTGGCCCAGGTCATCGGTCTAGATGGAAGCAGACGTCCTTTGTCCCTGCCGTCTGTTAGGAAGAGCTTCAGCTCCAAGAGCACTTGGGGATTGGGTGGGAAATTTCAGGGACAAGAATATAGATTCCAATAGACTGGAGGAATTATGCATGTTTTCATCCTGACTCATTCCTGAGGAGTAGCTATATACCTTTGAGAGCATGCTCACAGCCTGCATTATCTGTACCGCTACCCCAGGGTACCAATGTATTGGCAAGTCGGCTTTGGTCTAATACTACCAAGTCCATGCCGCAGCCTCCACACTTTGTGCTCGGTTATCACATGGTAAAGTAGCTAATTAACTCTGATGCTGGGGAATATCTTTGACCTGTCAGCACTGACCCCCCACTGCGTGCAGCTCAGCATCTCTGTGGTGGATGAAGATCTGATACCTAAATTAATCTGATGTTAAGATGAGGTTTAAATACTTTTGTGTACTGTTCCTGGGAATGTGGAATGGTGCAGCTGCTTTGGAAAACAGTATGTCAGTTCCTCAAAAATTAAAAATAGAAATTGTAAGGTCCAGCAATTCTACTTCTGGATATATACCCAAAAGAATTGAAAGCAGGGTCTGGGAAAGAGATGTTTGTACACCCATGTTCATAGTAGCATTATTTGTATTAGCCAAAAGGTAGAAGCACCCCAAAAGGTGCATTGATGGATTAATTATAAACAAAATGTGATGTATCCATACAATGGAATATTATTCAGCCTTAATGAGGAAGGAAATCATGACACCTGCTGCAACATGGATGGATCTTGAAGACATTATGCTGAGTGAAATAAGATAGTCACAAAAGGACAAATATTTCTCTGTGAGGTTCCTCGAGTAGCAAATCGTAGAGACAGAAATTGTCAGCGCAAGTTCCTGTGCCTGACGCACAGTGAGGCCAAACAAACGGAAACATCGGAGTTTGGAGCAGAGAAAGGTTTATTGCAAGGCCATACAAGGAGATGAGGTGGCTTGCCCAGAAAAGCCTTGAGCTCCCCGAAGGGTTTTGGCAAAGCATTTTTAAGGACCAGGAGAGGAGGGGTCTCAGGGTATGTGATCAGCTTGTGCACAGTTCTCTGATTGGCTGATGGTGAGGCAGCAGGGTGGTGTCACAGGGGTTAACATTATCAGTCCTTAGGCTCCAGGAGGCCTGGGACTTGTGCTCATGGTCATCAAGTAGTTCTTCCATTTAGTAGTGGTGGTGGGGTTTCACATCTGCAAAACCACTCAGGAAATTTGCATTAAATACTATTATCTAGGTACTTCAGAGAGGAGCTAAAGCGGAGGATATGGGGGAAGGCCTGTCCCAGGAAGGCCCCATAGGGTCCTGCTCTGTTACAAAAGTAGAATGTCGTGGTTGCCAGGGGCGGGGAGGAGGGAGTGGGGAGTTGTCTGATGAGTATGGCCTTTTAGTTTTGCATGATTAAAAGAGTTTGGGGGAAATTCCCTGGCGGTCCAGTGGTTAGGCCCGCTTTCACTGCCGTGGCCCTGGGTTCAGTCCCTGGGTGGGGAACTAAGATCCCGCAACCTGCATGGCGTGGCCAATAAATAAATAAATAAATAATAAAAGAGTTCGGAGATTGGGTGCTCAACAAGGTGAATGTGCTTAATAGTACCGAACTGTATGCTTTAAAAAGGTTAAGATGGTAGGTTTTACGTTTTGTGTATTTTACTGCAATTAAAAAGAAATAGAGTTTAAACAACAGCTGCAGGCAAGGAGGCAGAAGAGTCACAGTAAAGGTTCACAGAATAAGGGCCC
The DNA here is from genome assembly GCF_937001465.1 of Orcinus orca. NCBI lineage: Eukaryota > Metazoa > Chordata > Mammalia > Artiodactyla > Delphinidae > Orcinus > Orcinus orca. The sequence goes on from NC_064568.1 coordinate 62,293,912, forward strand.
AAATGATAAGAACATCAGAGAAGATACATTTAGCTTATTTTAAATAAAAAGCTCATGGAGTGTGAGAAACACAAGGTAGCAAGGTACAAGTAGCAAATGCTAAGGAAAGACTCACTTACTAATTGGAGGATGTGTTCTTATATACATGGTGCAGGCATGACTGTGGATTGAATGTCACATGTCAAGACATGCTGTTTCATATGCATGAAATGACAGTTGCTATCATTCTTAGAAAAGAGAAACTCCTTAGAATGTAAAGTCTTAGTTGAGGTTTTAAGGGCTATTGTATAATACATTTGCATGAGTTAAAATATTGTACTCCGGGATAAGCAAGATTGATCTAAAACAATGTAAACTTGCATTTTAAGTCAAAAGATTGTGTTATTTTGTGATCGGTTTGTGTTCTTGTGTCAGAAAAACTTCAGAAATAAAGTAGATATGTTGATGGTGTTCAGAGCCAGGATTTTCAGTTGGGAGAGAGAAGAGATGCAGGTGTGAAATCAGGAAAGTTAAGTAAATCCTTAATTGAATTGGAAATATCAGTTTGAACACACAGTGAGGTTTTTTCATTAAAAAAAAAAATTTCCTGGCTCTGCCCACTGAACAGGACTAGAAATAGTGACCAATCCAGTAGAAATGCCCATACAGTATTACAGTATCCTAATGTCATTCCTTTTTAAAAATTAATTCATTTTTTAAATTGAAGTATAGTTGATTTACAGTATTATGTGAGTTTCAGGTGTAGTGCATAGTGATTCAGTATTTTTGCAGATTATACTCCATTGTAGGTTATTACAGGATAATGACTATAATTCCCTGTGTCATTTCCTTTTTTTCTTTTTATTGGTGAATTTTATTTATTTATTTTTAAGATTTTTTTTTTCTTTTTTTTTTTGGCTGCACCACGTGGCATGCGGGATCTTAGTTCCCTAACCAGGGATCGAAACTGCGCCCCCTGCCTTGGAAGCGCGGAGTCCTAACCACTGGACTGCCAGGGAATTCTTTTTCTTATGGAAACAAATCCAGGCTGTGTCTTGGGTCAGGTTCCTTAGGCACAGCCTGAGAGGCTGTAAGTGATGTATTGAGGGGGAGGGTCAGGAGAGGAACAAGGGAAGCAGGGAGGGTGGGGGCAAAGTCAGATGCTGGCTTGGCAGGGGCTGGGTCTGCCTGGTCCTGCATTGGCTCCAGGGAACCAGTGCACAGAGTTCATCTCAACTGGAAGCCAGCCTTTTGTCCCCAGCTGAGTTAGTCACAGGCTCTGGGCTCCTGGAGAGGGAGGGTGTGAGGAAGCTTGGGGTAGCCCAGGGGAATGCTGTGAAGAAGGGGCAGCTGTGAGCCATTAGGGTCAACAGCTGGATAGAGGGATGGAGGGATGGGCGGCCAGGCACTCGGCAGCCATCACAGGCTCCTTGGAGAAATGGCTGATTCCAGGTCTAGAATGAGAAAGGGAAGATGAGCCCGACACACCTTTTTTTTTTTTTTTTTGCCTTTTATTGACAACTCTTTATTTTTTGAAATTTCAAACTTACAAGTTCAAGAGTAATAACTATGAACAGTATAATCTTCCTCTAGATCATCAGTAAGCCTTTTGCCATTTGATTTCTCTGTACACATAAACACACACACACATTTTTGGGAACAGTTTGAGGAAGTTGCACACATTATAACTCTTCATCCCTAAATACTTAAAATATATATCACCTAAGAACAAGGACTTTCTCTTATATGTTACATTTCAGTTATCAAATTCAGGAAGTTTAACATTGATTCAATACTATTGTCTAACGTGTACCTGTGTTCAAATTTTCCAGTTGTTCCAGTATTGGCCTTTGTTTTTTCTATCCAGGATCCCATTCTACATTTAATGGTCAATAAACTGACCTCTTTACTTAGTCTCCTTTAATATACACACTGGCTACCAAGTTTGGAACCATAGGAGAGTATGTAATATGTGGTTTATTAATATTACATTAAGATACATGTAAAGTAATAGTACCTGTTTCAAGACTTCATAAAGCCAGGCACATCTTGTCAAACCAGAAGACAAGGAAGCATCAAAGATTACTGTGGTCTTGTCAGAAGAATCAGGAGTTAAACTTGGAGAGGCTCCTACTGCCTAGTCAATAAGAATAATGATCACAGTGGATTGAATATCACATCAGTATATTTAAAATCCGTGATATATGACATTTCAGAAAAAACCAAACTCTCATTGTTGACCTTTGGAGAATGCTAAGTGAACTAACTCACTTTTCTGGAAAATAATAAAGAGAAAGAATCAAGCATTGTCGTGTCTTTGCTGTAAGAGTTTATTCTACATGGTAATCAAATGGTGTTGTGGAGGGAAGGAGTGATGGAATTCGATGTCACCACTTTGCAAATCCAGGTGAATAATGACCTAGACGGTGATGGTGATCGTCAGTGACGCTGACACTGCAGGAGAGACATCAGGTGCCTGCTGATGAAAGGACCGGTAACAGTATCAAACTGCTAGTACTAATTACAGAGTTACACAGAACACAGGGTGGAGCTATGTGTTAGGTGATATATTGAAGACAGAGTTAGCAAAATGCAGACTCTGGGGAACTTCGGGGCAAACACTCCAATTTCTTCGACGAATAAATTGTAAGAAATAAAAAGTAGCAGGAGTAATCTATAGATTAAAAGAGATTGAAGGGACCTACCAACCAAATGTAATGTTTAAGCCTTGTTTCAATGAGCAAACCAAATGTAAAAAGAATTCTTGAGAAAGTTGGGGACTGATTGGATATTTGATGGTATTAAGAAATTTATATTAATGTTTACATTGGCAGTGGTTTTGTGATTTTGTTAAAAAGTCATTATCTTTTAGAGATATGTACTACAGTATTTAGCAATGAAATAAGATCCCTGGAGTTTGCTTCAAAATAATCCAGTAAGGGGCGACGGAGAGAAATGTGGGTTAGGGTCTGATTCAAACAACACTGACCAGGAGATGGTAATTGTTGAAGCTGGGTGTGTGTAAATGGTAGTTTTAAAAATTTTTCTATTGTTGTATAAACTTGAAATTTTTTATAATGAAAGGTTTAAGACCTTTAAAAATAAGAAACACATCTTCATTTAAAATTTACCTCATCAACACTTTGCTTCATCAAGTCCCTCTTCTGGCTTTTGTTTTCCATAGAGTGAGCCTAAATTTTTGTAAATATCATTTCCAGACTTCAGATATGTACTTAGAAAATTTAAAGTATAGTTGATTTACAATGTTGTGGTAGTTTCTGGTGTACAGCAAAGAATGTACATATTCTTTTTCATATTCAGATATTTACTATAAGAAGGTTTTTAGAAAGACAGAAGGGGGCAATATTCCCATGGCTATCTTTTGATGCTTTTTACTTCTTTTTTCTTTTAACGAAGGACTATTGGCATATTTGTTGGCTTTTTACTTGGAACATTTTATAAAACCATGTTCGTGAATGGTGGGAAAATGTGCTTATTATTTAAAATTTAAACAACTACTCTAAAACAGATGGGGCAATTATATAGGCATATTCTTCCATTGTAATATCTGAAAGCTGATTTTTCCCTGAGATTGCTATTTTTGTTCTTTGTAGATTTATTAATATGAGAACAATCATTATTGAAACAAAACTAACCCGAAGGCAACATGCCATCACATGGCATGACTTTGTCTTGCTGAAACTCAAATAATACCTAGTCTTACAGTCTTTTCATAGTAAGTGGAATTCTTCCATTCCAGTATTACTTTACTACAGCAGATTGCACTTATGTCTTCTCACAGAGCTCATGAAATTTTGATGAGGGCTGAAATGTGAGCAATTGAGTCGCCTAATCGATTTGAGTTAATCTTTAGTATTGACATCACGTTCCATTATGTGACTCTGCTCAGGAGATGGTTTTCCGGAGGTAGATTATTGCTTTCATTTTGCTGCTCATACTTGTACTTCTTTGTTGCTAAATACGGCCATGAGCTGATCACATTTCCAGTTCTGTTCAAAGCTTACTTAAGACAGCTTGAAACTCTCATTAACTCTGTGAATTTTATTTAGCCCTATTAGAAATGGGCATGGATAATTGAGAATGGATTATAATTTTCAGCTGCTTTGCCAAATGCAAACCCCCCCCAAAACAAACAAAAAAACCACTTCTGTTTACTTTTGCTAAACTGGACAGCTAAGCGTGGATCTTTAAGAAGCAATGGAGTTCTAACAGGATGTGTGCTTTCATGCTATTAATTTTTACAACTTGCTACTGCAGAAAAATAATTCTTTTTAAATAGGCAGCATAAGTGTTGAAAGTGAGCTCCTTTTCTATTTAGCTGTCAGAGTAACCTTTCCCTTGAACCGTGATTATAATCAGTTGTGACAGTTCACTATCAGCCTTTCCTCCTCCTGTGTTCCAAGAAGGTTAAACATTTTTGAGCATCAACCTTTGTCCCGAGTTCAGAAGGATAAAAATTATCTATTCAACCTGAACATACACTTTTGAGTGGGGTTCCATTGAGCTCCTGGGAATTTTAAAGAAGGGAGGTCAGAAAAGTCATTCATTGTTGGCACCTTTTCCATCCTTTTGTTTGATGCTTTTTGTTTTTTGGTCTCTGTGAAACAGATTAGCCTCCCATTTATTTAATAAAGTGTGAACTAGACTTGATTTTTTCCACTGATGACAAATTAAATTTCACCAATAAAAAAAAATCACATGGTTTAGATATATGATTGTTGATTGCTTTTGAGTTGTGTTATTATCTGTTCTCAGGAGTAAAAAATTGAGTATGGCTGGAGAGTTTTAGAATTCTGTGGTCCATGGCCTGAACCTTAAAACCTGGATGCTTTTTTAATATAAAAATAAAATGGGTCTGAAGGTGGAGGCAGAGTGGGAAGATGAGTCAGTTGGATGTCAGGCATTGTCTGATTCTTCTGAGAGTTACTTGGTGTTTGCTTTAAATTCTTAGTTATTTTCACTGGTTCTTTTTGTTTCCCTAGGTATATATAATTTGAGTAAGAGAGTATTTTATATTGCTAGGCATTGTATAAGTATCTTATTAGCTGATGTTTTAAAATCTCTCTTTCCCTAATTGTGGAGCCAAGTAAGTTGAAAAACAGGACAGTACTGCTTTCTTAGAAACATGTGAAAATTGTCTTTACAAAGCCATTGCTTCATTGTAGTCTTGTCTCTGCTCTGACTTTAATAATGAGAAGAATGGGAACTATATTCAATATCTTGTGATAAACCATAATGGAAAAGAATATGAAAAAGAATATATATATATAAATATATGTATAACTGAGTCACTTTGCTACACAGAGGAAATTAACACAACATTGTAAATCAACTATACTTCAATAAAATTAAAAAGAAAAACCTAATGAGAGGAATGATGTCCCCTCAGAAGAAAAATACTGGACTTTGTGTTCTAAGCCTCAGCCCTAGGGAATTGTGGGGTTTCAATAAATGTTTAATAATGAACCTCTGATCGCCCTCTTTTCTGAATAGTTATTGCTTAGTCATCATGGAGTAAGAGAAAGGTGAGAAATCAGGGCGAGGAGGCGTGGAGAAAAGGAAAATCATAGGCTCAGTTATCATGGCAAGTAGCCAAGTTAGATTGTAGTTTATATATCCAAATGTACCTTTCTTGAGACTTTTGAAAGTCATCTGTTCATCCTGGGACCCGAAGTTTGAACATTTGTATATAATATGCTACAACAGCACCTGGTTTATTAGCAGGCTGGGCCTAATTTAATTTTGCTTGAGCTAAGACAAGCTTTTGAGCAGTGTAAGCAGTCTGATGGAGATGCTGAGAGTGTGTGTTCTGGAGCCACATGGCTGTGTGAGTTTCACTTCTGGCTTTAGCACTTCGTAGCTCAGGGCTGTGGGCGCTGTGACTTCGTTTACCTCCACTGGGCCTCGATTTCTCAACAATAGAAGGGCGGCCATAACTTCAGCATGTTACTGTGAGCATCATCTTTTCATTGTGCTCAAAAGAATACTTGGCACATAACAGTGCTGCATCTGTTTACTCCTTTTCCTCATTGACATCCTGGCTTGGGATAGGGTTCCAGATGGATTGGATCCTGGAGACATGGAGGGTGAGTGACATAATGCCCCAAACTCCAGGACTTTCGACTCTCGTGGATGTGGACAAACAGCTTTTACAATGTAGTAGGATAAGGGTTTTCTAGGAGAGTATTAGACACTTAGCTCTAAGAAGGTCAGCAAAGGCCTCTTGGGAGAAGGGGTTGGTGAGCTGAGTAGGGAGGGACTAATTGAAGAAAGAGGGATGAGCCTTCCCAGCAGAAGGAGCTGCGTGCTTGAAGGAGCAGGAGAAGGAGAGAGCTCTGTCCCTTCGGAGAGCTGGGAGCAGTTCCTAGTGAAGCTGGTGTGGAGGGTGAAGCTGGGTGGGTCTGGTCATGAAGGGCCCTGCTTGTCCTGCCACAGAGTTCGGGCCTTTATCCTTTGGCTCCAGGGTCCCTGAAGGGCAGTGAGGAAGGTGGGATGATGTGTTGTGATGGGAATTACAGTTTAGAAAGATTGGTGCCAGTCTGGCGATTGGATTGGAAGGGACAGGGTTAGAGTCAGGGAGACAGGTGCTTTGGTCTGAGTAAGAAATGATTAGGGCCTGAATTAAGATAATAATAGTGCAGGTGAAAAGAGAGGAATGAATTTGAGAGCTATAAAGGAGTAGAATAAATAAAACTTGGTAACAAATAATATGAGGGGTGAGGAAAAAAGAAATTATATATCTATAATATATATCATGATCACATATATATAACTCATATATACATATTTCTTTTTTTATCTTTATCTCTCTATATATATTTGGTTTCTAGCTTTAGCAAATGAATAGATTCTAGAGTTTCTCACTAAAATGGGATTAAGCAAGATGAGAGACATAGGGTGGTGTCCGGCGGAGAGCTATGTTGGATTTTGTGTGTGTTGATCTTGAAGTGCCTGCCGGAGACCTGAGCAGTGATGTCTAGGAAGCATTTGGGTATTAGAATATGGAATTCCCGGGAAAAGAGAAAGTTGGCAAGAGAGATTACATAGTCACTTGTTGTTAAAGCTGAGAGTGAATAGATTAGTCGGGGCTGTAGAGTGAAAAAAGGAGATGAGATCCCAGATACTATGCTGAGATTCCACGTAATAATATATGAGGGTATACACGAGGGTTCAATGGTGGAAGAGAAAGTCATCAGGGCGAAACAAACAGAAGAAGCAACCAGAGAAGAAAACCAGGGAGAATGGTATCATGGGGACCAAGAGAAGAGTGAATTCCAGGAAGAAAGTGGTAATGATAGAAAATATTAAAATATTAAAATTTAATTTATATTTTTAATTAACAAAACATTATTGTTAAGAAGGGTGAAGAATGAATTTGTGCTCTGGATTTAAGCCACAAAGAGGACTTGTGTGTTTTGCAAGGAGGAAATTTTAGTTGTATTTCAGTGGGTTAGAGTACACGGGACTTTTGATTTCAAGACAGCAAGTGAAAACCATCTGATTCTTCTTGCAAAATCACTCCAAACAACAAGGCCAGCAAGACACTGAGACAAAGTCAGTGTTTGATGAGCCTGAGAGACACTTGTAATCTTGAACCACAACAGATGAAGATAAAAGAGAATGGAGAAGGTGAACGACTTCTCCAAGAAGAGGACTTGTTCACAGGGAATCCAACCATCAGCCCTCCCAGCATCCCGGACCCGTCAGGAGTAGGAATCATCAGGCTTTGTTGCGGGCGGAAGTGAGGTGGGGCCTGCAGATAGGAATTGTCGAAAAGTCTCCACAAGGAACATCGTCACTGGGCACCTTCATGACTCAGTCAGACACCTTCTTCCTCATTCCCGCAGGGGACGAGAAGTGTATTTTCTGAATTGAGTCAGAGAGGCTGTGGACTCGAAAACAGGCACTGAGGAAGGTGGGAGTGAATTGTGGGCATGAGTAAATCTGATAGGGCTTCTGCTCCTTTACCCCCATCCAACTCCCACACCCCAGATGCTGGCCTCCAGGCTTATCCTTCCTAGGAGGGGACTGGAAGACACAGAGATGAGTGGGTCTCTTATGAAAAGGCCAACTGCCACCTAGTCTCCTGGTCATGAATCCCCTGGTTGACAAAAACTTCAGTCCTGAGTGTGAATGGACAGCTAAGCATCACCAGAAATTGGAGAAAGCCTCCAACATAAAGGAGAGAGAAGGGACTTCCCCGGTGGCGCAGTGGTTTTGAATCTGCCTGCCAGTGCAGAGGACGTGGGTTCGAAGATCCCATATGCTGTGGAGCAACTAAACCCATGTGCCACAACTACTGAGCCTGTGCTCTAGAGCCCGTGAGCCACAACTACTGAGCCTGCGTGCCACAACTACTGAAACCCATGCGCCTAGAGCCTGTGCTCTGCAACAAGGGAAGCCACCGCAATGAGAAACCTGCACACCGCAACGAAGAGTAGCCCCCGCTCGCTGCAACTAGAGAAAGACTGCGCACAGCAACAAAGACCCAATACAGCCACAAAAAAAAAAAAATTAAAATTAAAACTAAAATTAAAAAAAAAAAGGAGAGAAGAACAACAAAAATCCCGACTTTATTAAAAGAGGAAAAAAGAGGAACTCAAAAGAAAGAGTGACGATATGGGGAGCTGAAGGAAATTCCTAACCATTCTTAATGTCCTGAAAAGGGTAAGAGAAGATATTGCATCTATTAAAGTATAATTTTCAGAAAATTAAAACATGACCTTTATGCAAATATAAAATGAGCATGCATTAAAGATTTTATTCAACTCATTAATTAGTGGGGGAGCTAGTCAGATAGTAAGATCAATTCAAAGGAGAATCTGAGGGACATATATAATCAGTCAAGAGTGCAGAAATGAATCTGCTAATAGATGCAAAACAGGTTGATATCCTATAGGGGGATAATGTGTAATATTGAGGTTATCATTTTTATAGGGTGGAAATTAAGTCCATTAGATAGATACTGGACAAAACTCATTTGCATTGCTTTGGACAAGAATCCTTTGCTTTACTTCAGTCCTTTATGCTTATAGGGATGTAATAGCCTGGTCTTGTGCTTCTCAAAATGTGGTTCCTAGTCCAGCAGCCTCAGAATCACCTGGGAGCTTGTTCTTTGTTCTTATCTACGCATTAAGAAATTCTGGGAGTGGAGTCCAGCAGTCTGTGTTTTGGCAAGCCCTCCAGGTGATACTGATGCATGACGAAGTGGGACAACCACTGGTTTAGTCAACAGAAAGTCAATCAGATGCCCATTCCAGAAAAAGGAACCCTCCTATACTGTTGGTGGGAATGTAAATTGGTGCAGCCACTATGGAGAACAGTATGGAGGTTCCTCAAAAAACTAAAAATAGAGTTGCCATATGATCCAGCAGTCCCACTCCTGGACATTTATCTGGACGAAACTATAATTCAAAAAGATACATACACCCCTATGTTCATAGCAGCACTATTTACAGTAGCCAAGACATGGAAGCAACCTAAATGTTCATCAGCAGATGAATGGATAAAGAAGATGTGGTACATATATACAGTGGAATTCTCCTAAGCCATAAGAATGAAATAATGCCATTTGCAGCAACATGGATGCAACTAGAGATTATCATACTAAGTGAAGTAAGTCAGACAGAGAAAGACAAATCCATACGGTATCACTTATATGTGGAATCTAAAATATGACACAAATGAACCTATCTATGAAACAGAAACATACAGACACAGAGAACTTGTGGTTGCCAAGGGGGAAGGGGGTGGGGGAGGGATAGATTGGGAGTTTGGGATTAGCAGATGCAAACTATTATACATAGGATGGATAAACAACAAGCTCTTACTGTGTAGCACAGGGAACTCTATTCAGTATCCTGTGATAAACCATAATGGAAAAGAATATGAAAAGAATGTGTGTGTACATGTGCAGAAAAGATCCTCAGGGGTCAGGGAAGGGAGGGGGCACCAACCCATAATATGTCCTGCCAACCTCCCAGAGACTCTTGCGCTGGAATCCATCTTGGCTAAAAGATGCACGTGCACCTCAGATAGGGCCCTGAGTCAGACCAGATATGAGCAATGAGCAAGATGATTGGCTAGAGGAAACCTGGGAAACTGCCCCCATATAAGCAATTTAAGCCACCCCAAAGCACAACTCTCTCTCTGAGCCCACTCTTGTGTCCTTTTCTTATGTACTCTGCTTCTAATAAATGCTTTACCCACTTAAAAAAAAAAGTGTGTGTGTGTGTACATAACTGAATCACTTTGCTGTATAGCAGAAACTAACACATTGTAAATCAACTATATGCCAATAAAAAAAAAACAAAAGAAATCATTAAAAAAGGTGCCCATCCCTACAGAATTAGATAATCCCCAGAGTGTTCATTGGACAGTGCTCCACACTCCATTGAAAGAACAGCTAATAGGCTTTTTTGCGTATTTCTAAGTCTTGGGCACATTTTCCTGACACATCCATGAAGGAAAAACAATATGGAATTAAAAATAATAAGGAGCCATCAAAAAAGAAAAAGAAAAAGAACTTCTGGAAATTAAAAATCATAGTATCCCCTCCCCAGGTGATAGTTGAGGAAATCTTCCAGAAAGTAGAAAAACAGACAATAGGAGAGAAGAGATAAGAACATTATAGAACGGCCCCAGGAGAGCCCATATCTGAAAAAAAGGAAGAGAGAAGAGAAAAATAGGAGAAAATTATCAAAGAAAGAAAACAACAACAAAAGTTCCCAGAGCTGTAGGATATGCATCTTTAGATTAAATAGATTTACTGACTGAGGGAGGAGGGGGAGGGACAGTTACAAACTACTATACGTAAAATAGATAAGCAACAAGGATTTAGTGTATAACACAGGGAATTATACCCAATATCTTGTAATAACCTATAATGGAATATAATCTGCAAAAAAACTGAATCCCTATGGTGTATACCTGAAACTAACACAATATTGTAAATCAATTATACTTCAATTTTAAAAAAAGAAAGACTTACTGAGTGCCTAAAACAATGAATGAAACAAAGACCTATGCCAAGGCACATTAATATAATTACTGGATGCTAGGGGTAATAAAAAGATCCTAGAAACTTAGCGAAAAAGACAGAGGATGAGGAAGGATGGATAAAGCAGGGCACAGTAAGGGAGGAAGGGGTAGGGAAGAGGACATCAGATACAAAGAATGACTTGAAATCAGTGCACTTATTGTGTATAAACTATTCCTCAGAAGAGTTGATTTAGAAGAGGACACCAAGGATGAGAGAATAGTTTCCTTGGACTTAAGAACAATACTGGAAGCTTTAAGATGATGGAGCATTGCCCTTGAAATTCTGAGGGAAAATGATATCCAACCCAGAATGTTATATCCAAGCTGTCAATAAAGTGTGAGAATAAACATCTTCATTCAGGCTTGTAATTCACCAAATTCCTGTCAAGTGAACCCTTTCTCACAAGATTAATGGATGATGTGTTCTCTCAAATGGTAAAATAATACAAGAAAGAGAAAGACACGGGATCCAAGGAATATTGCATTGCTGATACCCACCCATACTGTTGTGTATCACTATGGAGTTGAGGTCGGAGGTAGATGGGCCTCTGGGCTGAGCAGCTGGAGTTCGTCAAGCAGAATAAATTGGAGCTTTGTTTTCCCTGGGCACTCCAAGGACAAAGCTAGTGGCAGGAGTTGAGCTCTGAGGGGGAGTTAAAGAGATAAAACGACCACATCTATCTCTACTGAAGTCAAGGAAACCTCCCCAACTGCACATGCACAAGAAGGCTCCTCGGGGGTCAAAAAGGGAGGAGACATCATCCCATAATACGTGTTGTCAATTTCCCATAGGCCTCTGCGCTGGAATCCATCTTGGCAAAAAGAAGTGCACACATAGCTGAGAGGGCCCTAGGACAGGTCAGGTGTGGGAAAGAAGTGAGATAATTGGCCAGAGGAGAACAAAGAACCAGAAGAACTGACCCATATAAATGATTTAACCGCCTGTTTATTGCACTCCTCATTCAGGAGGATGCCCGCACTCTTCTTTGGGTGTGTATCTCTGCCTTGCTTCTGTTTTAAGTAAACTGTTTCTCTGTGTGCTCTCCCACATGTTGTGCTGTGTCTCTAATAATAAAGTTTGTACCTGTTTTTACAGTTTTTGCCTCCTTGAAACATTCTTGCTTTCAAATGGGTGTAGGAGCCAGGGCCACTTTGCTTCTAACCTTTAGCCCCTGGTGGCCTAGCAGCTAGGATTCCTAGTTTTCACCCAGGCTACCCAGGTTCAGTTCCTGGGCAGGGAGCTAAGATCCTGTTTCAGGACTGTTCACTGCTGTCTCTCTGAGAACAGTGTCTTCATTTCTACTTTTGTGTGAAAGTCCCACAGTTTGTTCACACTGTCTTGTGAATGGGTGTTGGTTTCCAGGCCTTTACTCATTTGAGTACTACTTTGAGTTTTCTTGTACATGCCTCTTAACTCTCCCTGTGCAAGAGTTTTTCTTGGATTTGTGCTTAAGGGAATTGCTGGATCCTAGAGGAAACATGGAAATAATGCCAAGTTTCTCAGAGCACTTACCCCACTTAATACTTCATCAGCCACATATCGGCAAGCAGGAGGAGCCACGTTCTTTTCAGCACATCATTATGTAAGATTTCAAAAGTTTTTGCCAGTTGGATACAGGTACTATGTTATCTCATTGTGGGTTTGATTTGCTTTATTCTGGTCACTAATGATGCCTTTTTTTTTTTTTTTTTTGTGGTACATGGGCCTCTCACTGTTGTGGCCTCTCCCGTTGCGGGGCACAGGCTCCGGACGCGCAGGTTCAGCGGCCATGGCTCACAGGCCCAGCCACTCCACGGCATGTGGGATCTTCCCGGACAGGGGCACGAACCCGTGTCCCCTGCATCGGCAGGCGGACCCTCAACCACTGCACCACCAGGGAAGCCCCATGATGCCATTTTTTAGTAGGTTCATTAGCCATATGTGTTTCCTCTTCTGCAATATGTCTGTCCATTTCACTTGTCCTTTTCCTCGTTTGGTGTTTGTGCTTCTCTTATTGGTGTGTAGGAGTTCTTTATTTCTGTTCACTGGGTTTGAATTTCAATTATACTTTTCATTGCTTAGTTATTTTTGATAATCTCATTTTCTTAACTCCTACTTTTGATACACTTTTCTTTAAAAATATAAAATACATTTATTTTATATTTAATATCTGGTAATTAATCTACAGATGCTTGTGTCTGTTGTTTCTGTAGTCCCACCAGTTGTGTCCTTATCTGTTCTGCAACTTTGTAAAAAATGAGGTATAATTGATATCCAATATCTTAGTTTCAGGTATGTGACATAATGACTCATATTTGTGTATATTGCAGAATAATCACCACATTGATCTAGTTGACATCTGTCACCATGCACAGTTAAAGAATTTTTTCTCTCTGAAGATGTATTCTTAGCAACTTTCAGATCTGCACTACAGTATCATTAACTATAGTCCCCATGCTCTGCATGACACCCCCGTGGCTTATTTCTTCTTTTTTTCTTTTTTTTTAATTGGAGTATAATTGCTTTACAATGTTGTGTTAGTTTCTGCTGTACAATGAAGTGAATGAGCTATATGTACACCTATATTCTCTCTCTCTTGGACCTCCCTCCCACCCCTATCATCCCACCCATCTAGGTCATCACAGAGCACCAAGCTGAGCTTCCTGTGCTTTATAACAGGTTCCCACTAGCTGTCTTTTACACATGGTAGTATATGTATGTTGATCCTAGTCTCCCAATTAGTCCCATCCTCCCCTCCCCCCACATGTCCACATGTCCGTTCTCTACATCTGTGTCTCTATTCCTGCCCTGCAAATAGGTTCATCTGTACCATTTTTCTAGATTCCACATATATGCGTTAATATACGATATTTGTATGACAGACTCTAGGTCCATCCACATCTCTACAAATGACCCAGTTTCGTTCCTTTTTATGGCTGATTAGTATTCCATCTTTATCTATTCATCTGTCATTGGACATTTAGGTTGTTTTCATGTCCTGGCTATTGTAAATAGTGCTGCGATGAACATTGGGGTACCTGTGTCCTTTTGAATTATGGTTTTCTCAGGGTATATGCCCAGTAGTGGGATTGCTGGGTTGTGTGGTAGTTCTATTTTTAGTGTTTTAAGGAACCTCCATACTGTTCTCCACAGTGGCTGTATCAATTTACATTCCCACCAACAGTGCAAGAGTGTTCCCTTTTCTCCACACCCTCTCCAGCATTTGTTTGTAGATTTTTTTTTTAACGATGGCCATTCGGACTGATGTGAGTTGATACCTTATTGTAGTTTTGATTTGCATTTCTCTAATAATTAGTGATGTTGAGCATCTTTTCATGTGCCTCTTGGCCATCAGTATGTCTTCTTTGGAGAGATGTCTATTTAAGCTTTTGCACAACAAAGGAAACCATAAACAAGATGAAAAGACAACCCTCAGAATGGGAGAAAATATTTGCAAATGAAGCAATGGACAAAGGATTAATCTCCAAAATATACAAACAGCTCATGGAGCTCAATATCAAAGAAACAAACAACCCAATCAAAAAATGGGCGGAAGACCTAAATAGGCTTATTTCTTTTGTAACGGGAAGTTTGTACCTGTGGATACCCTCACTCACTTTGCCCACCCCCACCTTTGTTTTGCAACTTTTTATCACGAGCTTTCCTTGGCTGCAACTTTGTGGTCATTTTTTTTTTTTTTTTTTTGGCAGAAGAATTTTTTTTTTTTTTTTTTTTTACTTTAAAATTTTTTTTTTTTAACATCTTTATTGGAGTATAATTGCTTTACAATGGTATGTTAGTTTCAGCTTCACAACAAAATGAATCAGTTATATATATACATATATTCCCATATCTCTTCCCGCTTGCGTCTCCCTCCCTCCCACCCTCCCTATCCCACCCCTCCAGGCGGTCACAAAGCACCGAGCTGATCTCCCTGTGCTATGCGGCTGCTTCCCACTAGCTATCTACCTTACGTTTGGTAGTGTATATATGTCCATGCCTCTTTATCGCTTTGTCACCGTTTACCCTTCCCCCTCCCCATAGTCTCAAGTCCATTCTCTAGTAAGTCTGTGTCTTTATTCCTGTTTCACCCCTAGGTTTTTCATGACATTTTTTTTTTAAATTCCATATATATGTGTTAGCATACGGTATTTGTCTTTCTCTTTCTGACTTACTTCACTCTGTATGACAGACTCTAGGTCTATCCACCTCATTACAAATAGCTCAATTTCGTCTCTTTTTATGGCGGAGTAATATTCCATTGTATATATGTGCCACATCTTCTTTATCCATTCATCTGTTGATGGACACTTATGTTGTTTCCATCTCTGGGCTATTGTAAATAGAGCTGCAATGAACATTTTGGTACATGACTCTTTTTGAATTATGGTTTTCTCAGGGTATATGCCCAGTAGTGGGATTGCTGGGTCATATGGTAGTTCTATTTGTAGCTTTTTAAGGAACCTCCATACTGTTCTCCACAGTGGCTGTATCAATTTACATTCCCACCAACAGTGTAAGAGGGTTCCCTTTTCTCCACACCCTCTCCAGCATTTATTGTTTGTAGATTTTTTGATGATGGCCATTCTGACCGGTCATTTTTGAGGCTTGGATTGAAGGTACATTTTTCCAGAGAGGATTTTATTTAATTTCTGCCAAGCTTTATTAACCCCAAGAAATGTAAAAATAAATTCCCAGCATCAAAGCCCTTCATCCTGCGGAGGTGTGTAATTGGCCACAAAACACACCTGAGAACCAGCCTGTGCTTTCCTACTCTGTCCAGTCTCAGGCTTGAGACAGCCCACTGTCTGGCTATCTCAGGGTGCTTTGTTTTGTTTTCCGAATGCGTGCTTTCCCTGGCTTTATTTGCGAGTGTTCCAGCCGGACTTCCTTGCGTTTGTCTCCTGCCCCTGCCCAGGGGCTTGGCCATCAAAGAGAGGCTTTAGGTCACAGGAATTAGCGAATCATCTCTGTGATTGTGCTTTTGCTTCATCTCTCTGGTTTTGAGTATTGACCTTACTTTCCTGCCACCTCACTGATGCATTAAAATAACCATAATATTATGGTTATCTTATCCATAATTTTTAGGTATTATGTAGTGGGAAGGCTTGTTAGGATGTCATATCTGCAATAAATCTGAGAAACCCTTGTCTTATTTTTGTGTGACTAGAGAGGTTCCCCCAAATGGGTCTCTTAGATCAGAGCTACATGTCCCCAAAGTTCTACCCTCCATCCCTATAGCTGGGTTGTGCCATCCTTATATGTCCAAGTATGCCCTGCCCACCATCCAGGAGCCAGGGCATGACTTTTAATTCTCATTTCCAGTATAGCTTCATTTCCCTTCCAGCTGGGCAGTATGTTGAGGCAATTGCTGCTTCTCTCATCTTGAAGCAGATGACACAGTACCTTCATTTCCCGCAGCTGAATTCATGCTTACAGAGGGTACTGAGAAGGACTTCAGTGACTTAACTTATTTTCAAGCCTCAAATCTCAGTACAGATTTGTCATTTCACTTGGGCCAAATCGACTTCCTAACGGCACAGTGTTTGTTATATTTTAGAGTTGAACGTAAAAACCTCAAGTGGAGAAAATATTGATGTAATATTTTTATGACCAAAAAAATGTAGATAAATCATGAAATAGTAATTGTGGTTGTGAAGCTATTTTATTTATTAATTTTTATTAATTGTTTTTGGTAATGAACAACTTTGTGAAAAAAATGTTGTAGTCCAAAAGGCACCTGTTTTCAGAGGGGAGGATGATTTATGGGATTAGGAGAGGGTATTTTTCGTTTTCTTACGTGTGATACTCAGTACCTGATAACTCTGATTCATTAGCTTTAAAATTTGGTTCAGGATAAGTATATACTTAGGCTCTGTTTGAGGACAAAACATTGAAATGACTGGAATTTGGGCAGCAAATAAACTTTAGAGATGATGGACTCGTGGACAATTTAGGGACCTCAAAAATCATCCAGCCCGGGTTGCCCCTTTGAGGAAATGAGGCCCAGAAAAGTGACCTGAGATGCCAGACATCATATATCCTGTGACTTTCAGACTCACAACTGGAAACAGAACCCCTCTTTGAACTCACTCTCTTGCGTGTTGGATTGTTTCTCGGTTTATATGCCCAGTTTAGCTAAACATTTCAAATTCTTTATATCTATAAATTTTAAAAAATGTATATTTATGTTTTGTAAAATAAACTAACCCCCCCACTCCACGTTTGAAATTAATTTAGAAAACCCAGACATCTTACATTAAAAAAAATCTACAGTAATCTTTGGTATTTATGAGAGTATTAAGCAGACAACACAGATGCCTTAAGTTTATTTCTAGAATACATGTAATCACCATGACTCCGGGCAAATTCATCTTGTTATTAGAGCCTACGAATCAGGAAGTCTGAGATGTAGACGTTTCAGGATCCTGGGGAAGTGAAAAGTGGCTTCTGAAGTGAGAATGCTGCTTTTTATGAACAAAGGACTATCATTATTTCCCGTTTTTAGATCCTCTTAAAAACTGTTTTGGGACATCATTAGCTCCAGAGATAACCATAAATAAGTGAAACCATCCAAGAAAAGAGGCTGCAAAGACACGCAGACCTTTCACGTCGACAGCATTTTTATTGGTGCTAGTTAATGATAACAGTAGCTGGCATTTCTCAAACACTTCCTGGGAGCCAGGAGCTGGGCTCACTTAATCCCAACCGCAAACCCTAGGAAGTCGATTCTCTTTGTAGATTAGGAAACCAAAGCTCAGAGCAGGTCAGTGGCTGGTCCACAGTTGTGTGGCAGGTGAATGGTAAGGCGGGCGTGGGGCCAGTGCCTTGCGTCCCCCAGGGCTGTGTCTGACCTCGGGTCTCTGATCCTCCTCTGTGAGCTTGCTGAGAGCGGTTTCACTTCT
The DNA here is from genome assembly GCF_937001465.1 of Orcinus orca. Classification (NCBI taxonomy): domain Eukaryota; kingdom Metazoa; phylum Chordata; class Mammalia; order Artiodactyla; family Delphinidae; genus Orcinus; species Orcinus orca. The sequence continues at coordinate 62,311,837 of NC_064568.1, forward strand.
GCTGTGTGGTTAGAAAGTTTACTGTGGGTTGTGACACTAGGTGATGCTTTGAACCTCTTTTTCCAAGACAAGCTTCAGGGCAAGTCTGACAGGCAATGATTGTGGGAATCATGGAGAAGGGACTGATATTTAGTGAAGGAAATCAGTATTTACTGAGCACGTACTGTGTGCTGGGCAGGACAGATGCTTTTGCAAATTCCACTCATTATTTATGTTTCCATTCCACAAATACTGACTAAGCGCCTGCTATCGGTTTGTCACTGGGCCAAGAACTGGTGACCAAACCAGGAAGAAAACAAAGTCCCTGTACTCCTGGAGCACATTTTCCAGCGGGGGAGACAGACAGCACACAGATTACCATGGATGTGTACAATGTGTCAGGTAACAGGTGCTGTGGGGAAGTTGAAGGAGGTTGAGGGGTGTGGAGTGATGGGGGGGGTAATGTTATCGTATTAGATTGTTCGCAAAGAACTTTCTTTAAAAAGATGACATTTGAGGGCTTCCCTGGTGGCGCAGTGGTTGAGAGTCCGCCTGACGATGCAGGGGACACAGGTTTGTGCCCCGGTCTGGGAAGATCCCACATGCTGCAGAGCGGCTGGGCCCGTGAGCCATGGCCGCTGAGCCTGCGCGTCAGGAGCCTGTGCTCCGCAACGGGAGAGGCCACAGCAGTGAGAGGCCCGCGTACCGCAAAAAAAAAGAAAAAAGAAAAAAAAGAAAAAAAAATGACATTTGAGTAGAAAGCTAAAGACAGACTATGAGGCCTTGTGGGCCAGGGCACAGGCTTTGGGGTTCACCCTGAGCTCAGTGGGACATCGCTGGAGGGTTTGAGGACAGGCCTGGTGTACTCTGACTGGTGCTTTTAAAGACTCAGTCTAGCTTCTGTGAGGGACCTGGGGTAAGAACAGCATGGCTCTCATTTCTTCATTGCCTACTATGCGCTTTACATCTATCACTTCTGATCTTTTCAGTAAATCCCGTTGAATTAAGTTATTAACTAAGATAGGAGTGAAGAGCTCCCAGTGGCTTAGAAGTTTGCTTAAGGCTGCACAGCTGTCTGTGACTGTAGGACTCTCTATCCAATGGTTTTGGTGTAGCTCTTTAAAATGACAGCTGTCATTTGGAGTGTCCTCCTGTGCACTAGATTTGGTCCTCAGTACCTTGGGTATATTCCTTTTCTGTAACAACTCTGAGAGGTGTGTGTTATTCCCAATTGTAGATGAGGAATCCAGGGTTCACAGAAGGTGTGACTTAAGACTTCCTACAAGGCCACGTAACTAGTTAAGTGGCCGAACTGGAACTCGAAGCCCTGATCTGTAGGTCTTCTACTTCATAATGATAAGGCAGAGAATTTACAAAATTGTGAACAATTTTACTCTTTTCACCCTTCTACCTTTTCCCTGTGGCTTTGATTGCTTTCAGGTGATCCATACCATTGTTTTTTGGGGGAAATTGCCTACGGTACTAATAGCTTAGGGAGCTTTTATGTGTTTTATTAACCCCCCTGTAAGTATGTGCAGTTTACAAGCCTATCACAAGGAGAGGAACACTGAAGAATGAGTTCCTAATAGAAGGATTTCAGACACTGTGGCACCAGGTTTGGTAGCAGATCTTCTGACTCCATCAGATCGCATGAGAGATTGTGTTCTCCCTGGACAGTCAGAAGGCAGGAGAGAAGACGAGTCCGTCTGTCTGTATGGCTCAACAGAGTGGGAGCGAGAGTCTGAACTCTGAGCCAGGGAAGCAGAGGAGAGGATGGTCACATCTGAATTAAAAGCATGTACCTCAGGCAGTGTTTCTCTTAAGCTGCGATCTGAATTAGGACCAGGCTGTGGTTCTGTTAGGACAGAGACTCCTTCAGCTCCTTGAATCTCTGTGAGTCAGCACTGGCTCTAGGGGAAACGGTGAGGCAGACAGAGTTTATCTTGCTTTACATCTAAGAGCTTCCATGTTCCGTCTTCCTTTTATCAAAATATCCTTCAGGATGTACTCTGATGACCTTATTCACACTAAAGGATAAATGACTGATATTACTTACTGTTTCCTGTCTATGAGAAGCTGGATTAGAAATAAAAAACTTTAAACTAAAAGAATGAATCTTTATTTTAACAGTCTTTAGAGTTACCATATGATCATGCAATCCCACTCCTGGGCATATATTTGGAGAAAACTATAATTCGAAAAGATACATGCACCCCAATATTCATTGCAGCACTATTCACAATAGCCAAGACATGGAAACAGCCTAAATGTCCATTGACAGATGAATGGATAAAGAAGATGTGGTATATATACAGTGGAATATTACCCAGCCATAAAAAAGAATGAAATAATGCCATTTGCAGCTACATGGATGGACCTAGAGATTATCATACTAAGTGAAGTAAGCCAGACAGAGAAAGACAAATATCCCATGATATCACTTATTTGTGGAATCTAAAAAAATGATACGAATGAATTTATTTACAAAACACAAATAGAATTACAGACAGAGAAAACAAACTTATGGTTATCAAAGGGGAAAGAGGGGGAGGAATAAATTAGGAGTTTGGGGTTAGCAGATACACACTACTATATATAAAATAGATAACCAACAATAGCATGGGGAACTATACTCAGTATCTTGTAAAAATCTATAAGGGAAAAGAATCTGAAAAAGAATATGTATGTATAACTGAATCACTTTGCTGTATACCTGAACCTAACACAACATTGTAAATCAACTACATTTCAATTAAAAAAAAAAGAATGAATCTTTATTGCTGGAATTTTAGGCTTCAGTATGCAGGTGATGTGAAGGGAGGTGAAAAAAATCTTCAAGTCCTCAAAATGATATACTTTTTATAATATAACTGTCTATGATCATTGCTATTCTAAGTACTTTCTACCTGGCTTTCATTTTATCGTTTCACTGTAGGATGAAATGCTGTAAAAATGTAATGAGGATCATGTGCAAGTCAGGCATTGTATTAGATGCTCTACATGCATTATCTCATTTTAATGCTGTCTAATATCCAAGGAGGTGGGTTTGATTCACCGCGTTTAGACTATGGGCAAGTAAGAGAGACTAAGTGACTTTCTTATGGTAGATTGGGTGGTGAGCATGGGGCTGGAGGAAACACCTCCTACCTCAGCCTGGTGTGGGTCTTACCTGGTCTTCCTTCCCGGGAAATGTGAATTATATGAGGTGTGAGTCAGGTTAGTGTTCTCTAGAGAAACAGAACCCACGGGACACACACACACACACACACACACACACACACACACACACACACACACACAGATTTATTTTGAAGAATTGTCTCACCTGATTGTGGGGCTGGAAAATCCAACATGTGTAGGACAGGTTGGCAGCCTAGAAATTCAGATAAGAGTTGATACTGCAGCCTTGAGTCCGAATTCCGCAGAACATCAGGCTGGCCACTCAGGTAGGGTTTCTGTGTTGCATTCTTGAGGAAAATTCCTTCTTTTTCAAGAAAGCTTAGTCTTTGCTCTTAAGGCCTTCAACTGCTTGGATGAGGCCCACCCACACTATGGAGGGGTTTTGCTTGAAATCACCTTTAAAAAATATCTTTACAGCAACATCTAGACTGGTGTTTTGCCAAAAACTGTGTGCCGTGGCCTAGCCAAGTTGACACAGAAGATTAACCATCACATTAATAAACAGTGGTTTTCACTGAATAGATTTTTTTTTCAAGTTACATGGATTCTTTACCGGCTAACCTTCCAGCTGGTTCTTCTTGTGCTGTGGATACAGACACAGGACCAGTTTAGGAGGAAGTGCAGTGGGGCCACCAGGGAACAACTCTTCATTTCTTCCATGGCGTGTATGTGTTTCTGATAGGAGTCATCGTATTGTTTTCTGGACACAGATGTCAACTTAAAAAACTTCTTGATCTTATGTTATTGTTGGAGGGAGCTCTCAGACTGGCTGGGAAAGCATCAGTTGAGAAGGAGAAGGGAGAAAAACCCTCAAGCAATATTTCAGAGTCAGAAGTGCAGCTGGGAAGGGGAGGACGGTGGGGTTGGAATTCACAGAAATCCCAAGTGTACAGTATGACTCATGGTGTGGGGACACAGGATTTGATAAGAGCACCGTGTGGTCAGCTCTGTGAAAGAGGGAATGAATTTGCTTTGTAAGTGCAGGGGAAAGAGTTTGCCTGTTTTCTTGTTACAGACAATAGATATCAGAAAAATTATGGGTATTGTTACTATTTTTAAAATTTTATTGAAGTCTAATTGATTTACAATGTTGTGTTAATTTCTGCTGTACAGCAAAGTGATTCAGTTACATATATATATATATATATACATACATTCTTTTTCATATTCTTTTCCATATGGTTTATCACAGGATATTGAGTATAGTTCCCTGTGCTATACAGTAGGACCTTGTTGTTTATTCATCCTATATATACTAGTTTGCATCTACCAACCCCAAACTCCCACTCCATCCCTCCCCCACCCCTCCTCCAATATTGTTATTTCTGTGTTTTTAAGTCGTGTAATATCATGATTCATAAAATGTTACAAGAAATATGTGCGAACAGCACATCCGTTAGCTTCTCCAGTACCATCTCCGTGTGAAAGGGGACAGTGAGCCCGAGGGCAGCACATGCCTGCTCTTCGTGTGCGGGAGGAGGGGACGAATGCAGGATGCTTTGGTGCACGTGATGCCATCTCAGCAAAGCCTTGCAGCATCCCTAAGGACCGGGGGTGGGGGGGGTGGGGGGGGTGGGGCAGGGCCTGAGTGGGAGGGAAATGCAGGTGACTTGGAGAGTGGTGACCAACCAGCCTTCTGCTCAAGCCAGTCTGGGTCAGCATGCACTTGGTGGTTCATTGGAGGGCTGGCCATCTCATGCCTCCTTGTATGACAGGCCTGTGGGACCCTCTCATTTCTCCTCAGCCCGCCTCTGGCTCCCCACTGGTGACACTGAGGCCTGACTCCTGACCCTCCTGCTTCTTGCAGGTGACTGCCTTAACCTCTTCCCCATCCGCAGCAGCCCAGCCTGCTTTCTCCTTCCCTTTTTCCCCCGTCTCTAAATTCTTTTTGTTTTTTAACATCTTTATTGGCGTATAATTGCTTGACAATGCTGTGTTAGTTGCTGCTTTACAACAAAGTGAATCAGCTATACATATATACATATCCCCATATCTCCTCCCGCTTGCATCTCCCTCCCACCCTCTCTATCCACCTACACCCTCTAGGTGGTCACAAAGCACCAAGCTGATCTCCCTGTGCTATGCAGCTGCTTCCCACTAGCTATCTATTTTACATCTGGTAGTGTATATATGTCCATGCCACTCTCTCACTTTGTCCCAGCTTACCCTTCCTCTTCCCCGTGTCCTCAAGTCCATTCTCTACATCTGTGTCTTTATTTGTGTCCTGCCCCTAGGTTCTTCACAAACTTTTTTTTTTTTTTTAAGATTCCATATATATGTTAGCATATGGTATTTGTCTTTCTCTTTGTGACTTCACTCTGTATGACAGACTCTAGGTCCATCCACCTCACTACAAATAGTTCAAATTCATTTCTTTTTATAGCTGAGTAATATTCCATTGTATATATGTGCCACATCTTCTTTATCCATTCAACTGTCAGTGGACACTTGGGTTGCTTCCTTGTCCTGCTTATTGTAAATAGAGCTGCAGTGAACTTTGTGGTACATGACTCTTTTTGAATTATGGTTTTCTCAGGGTATATGCCCAGTAGTGGGATTGCTGAGTGGTATGGTAGTTCTATTTTTAGTTTTTTAAGGAACCTCCATACTGTTCTCCATAGTGACTGTATCAATTTATACTCCCACCAACAGTGCAAGAGGGTTCCCTTTTGTCCACACCCTCTACAGCATTTATTGTTTGTAGATTTTTTGATGATGGCCATTCTGCCTGGTGTGAGGTGATACCTCATTGTAGTTTTGATATGCATTTCTCTAATGATTAGTGACGTTGAGCATTCTTTCATGTGTTTGTTGGCAATCTGTAAATCTTCTTTGGAGAAATGTCTATTTAGGTCTTCTGTGCATTTTTGGATTGGGTTGTTTGTTGTTTTGATATTGAGTTGCATGAGCTGCTTATAAATTTTGGAGATTAATCTTTTGTCAGTTGCTTCATTTGCAAATATTTTCTCCCATTCTGAGGATTGTCTTTTCGACTTGTTTATGGTTTCCTTTGCTGTGCAAAAGCTTTTAAGTTTCATTAGGTCCAATTTGTTTATTTTTGTTTTTATTTCCATTACTCTAGGAGAAGGGTCAAAAAGGGTCTTGCAGTGATATATGTCATAGAGTGTTCTGCCTATGTTTTCCGCTAAGAGTTTTATAGTGTCTGGCCTTAACATTAAGGTCTTTAATCCAGTTTGAGTTTATTTTTGTGTATGGTGTTAGGGAGTGTTCTAATTTCATTCTTTTACATGTAGCTGTTCAGCTTTCCCAGCACCACTTATTGAAGAGGCTGTCTTTTCTCCATTATATAGTCTTGCATCCTTTATCAAAAATAAGGTGACCATATGTGCGTGCGTTTATCTCTGGGCTTTCTATCTGTTCCATTGATCTATATTTCTGTTTTTGTGCCAGTACCATACTGTCTTGATTACTGTAGCTTTGTAGTATAGTCTGAAGTCAGGGAGCCTGATTCCTCCAGCTCTGTTTTTCTTTCTCAAGATTGCTTTGGCTCTTTGGGGTCTTTTGTGTTTCCATACAAATTGTGAATTTTTTTGTTCTAGTTCTATGAAAAATGCCAGTGGTAGTTTGATAGGGATTGCATTGAATCTGTAGATTGCTTTGGGTAGCAGAGTCATTTTCACAATGTTGATTCTTCCAATCCAGGACGTGATATATCTCTCCATCTGTTTGTATCATCTTTCATTTCTTTCATCATTGTCTTATGGTTTTCTGCATACAGGTCTTTTGTCTCCTTAGGTAGGTTTATTCCTAGGTATTTTATTCTTTTTGTTGCAATGGTAAGTGGGAGTTTCCTTAATTTCTCTTTCAGATTTTTCATCATTAGTGTATAGGAATACAAGAGATTTCTGTACATTAATTTTGTATCCTGCTACTTTACCAAATTCATTGATTAGCTCTAGTAGTTTTCTGGTAGCATCTTTGGAATCTCTATGTATAGTGTCATGTCATCTGCACACAGTGACAGCTTTACTTTTTCTTATCTGATTTGGATTCCTTTTATTTCTTTTTCTGCTCTGATTGCTGTGGCTAAAACTTGCAAAACTATGTTGACTAATGGTGGTGAGAGTGGGCAGCCTTGTCTTGCTCCTGATCTTAGTGGAAATGGTTTCAGTTTTTCACCATTGAGAATGATGTTGGCTGTGGGTTTGTCATATATGGCCTTTATTATGTTTAGGTGAGTTCCCTCTATGCCTACTTTCTGGAGGGCTTTTATCATAAATGGGTGTTGAATTTTGTTGAAAGCTTTTTCTGCATCTTTTGAGATGATCATATGGTTTTAATCCTTCAATTTGTTAATATGGTTTATCACATTGATTGATTTGCATATATTGAAGAATCCTTGCATTCCTGGGATAAACCCCACTTGATCATGGTGTATGATCCTTTTAATGTGCTGTTGGATTCTGTTTGCTAGTATTTTGTTGAGGATTTTTGCATCTATGTTCATCAGTGATATTGGCCTGTAGTTTTCTTTCTTTGTGACATCTTTGTCTGGTTTTGGTATCAGGGTGATGGTGGCCTCGTAGATTGAGTTTGGGAGTGTTCCTCCCTCTGCTATATTTTTGAAGAGTTTGTAAAGGATAGGTGTTAGCTCTTCTCTAAATGTTTGATAGAATTCGCCTGTGAAGCCATCTGGTCCTGAGCTTTTATTTGTTGGAAGATTTTTAATCCCAGTCTCAATTTCAGTGCTTGTGATTGGTCTGTTTATATTTTCTACTTCTTCCTGATTCAATGTTGGAAGTTTGTGCTTTTCTAAGAATTTGTCCATTTCTTCCAGGTTGTCCATTGTATTGGCATAGAGTTGCTTGTAGTAATCTCTCATGATCTTTTGTATTTCTGCAGTGTCAGTTGTTACTTCTCCTTTTTCATTTCTAAGTCTATTGTTTTGAGTCTTCTCCCTTTTTTTCTTGATGAGTCTGGCTAATGGTTTATCTATTTTGTTTATCTTCTCAAAAAACCAGCTTTTAGTTTTATTGATCTTTGCTATTGTTTCCTTCATTTCTTTTTCATTTATTTCTGATCTGATCTTTATGATTTCTTTCCTTCTGATAACTTTGGGGTTTTTTTGTTCTTATTTCTCTAATTGCTTTAGGTGTAAGGCTAGGTTGTTTATTTGAGGTGTTTCTTGTTTCTTGAGGTAGGATTTTATTGTGATAAACTTCCCTCTTAGAGCTGCTTTTGCTGCATCCCATAGGTTTTAGATCATCATGTTTTCATTGTCATTTGTTTCTAGGTATTTTTTGATTTCCTCTTTGATTTCTTCAGTGATCTCTTGGTTATTAAGTATTGTATTGTTTAGCCTCCATGTGTTTGTATGTTTTACAGATTTTTTCCTGTAATTGACATCTAGTCTCATAGTGTTGTGGTCAGAAAAGGTACTTGATATGATTTCAGTTTTGTTAAATTTACCAAGGCTTGATTTGTGACCCAAGATATGATCTATCCTGGAGAATGTGCCATGAGCACTTGAGAAGGAAGTGTATTTTGTTGTTTTTGGATGGAATGTCCTATAAATATCAATTAATTTCATCTTGTTTAATGTATCATTTAAAGCTTGTGTTTCCTTATTTATTTTCATTTTGGATGATCTGTCCATTGGTGAAAGTGGGGTGTTAAAGTCCCCTACTATGATTGTGTTACTGTTGATTTCCCCTTTTATGGCTGCTAGCATTTGCCTTATGTCTTGAGGTGCTCCTATGTTGGGTGCATAAATATTTAGAATTGTTATATCTTCCTCTTGGATTGATCCCTTGGTCATTATGTAGTGTCCTTCTTTGTGTCTTGTAACATTCTTTATTTTAAAGTCTGTTTTGTCTGATATGAGAATTGCTAGTCCAGCTTTCTTTTGATTTCCATTTGCATTGAATATCTTTTTCCATCCTCTCACTTTCAGTTCTAAATACTTCTCAACCCATCCTCTCCTCTCCATCCCTGAGAACAGTGGTATAGCTCAGGTGTCATCATTTGCTGGACATAAGGCCCTCATCTGTCGCCTGCTTCCCCAACCTCACCTGCGGCCACTTTTACTGGATCTTCCTAAGCACCCCATGCTTTCCCCATGTCTGGTTCTGGCGTACTGGCTGGAGAACTCGTGGGTCTCAACCACTTTCTCCCCTCTTCCCACTGTCTCCTTATTAGTTACCTTAATACCGTTTTGGAATAAGGTGGCAACAGCAAGCAGATAAGTTCCCTTCTTCTCTGGTTCTAGAGTCATTCAAACAGCCTTAAGATGAAAACTGGTGCTGGAAAGGAGGAGATTGAGCAGGATGATTTTGTTGGTGGGCTGTGTGTATGTGAGAGAGAGAGAGACAGACAGACAGACCCTTAAGGTATTTCTAGCCCTCCTTGGCAGGGCTTCCTCCTGAGTCTCTCCTGCCTTGGGACCTGCTGCCGAGGCCAGGCTGCTGAGCCAGTGGCTCCATTTGTCAGGCAGTTGTGGAGTCCACTCCTGAGACTGGGGTTCTGAAGTCAGGAAACAGGCAGTGTCTGCAGAGTGAGTGTGAAGCTTAGTCTACAAGATAGACCACTTTTTTTCTCATCTCAGCTTAGTTTCTGACTCTCAGTCTCCCCTCTTGCCACACCTGGTGGTCCTCACTTCTTCCACCTCCACCTTGGTGTTGTGTTAAGGTTCTGGGGTCTTAGAAAGATGCCAGAGTGGCAGCGGATAGGAGGGAACATGTGTGTCTCCAGGTTAGGGTGCCCCCCCGCCCCCGCCACCCGTAGCTGCTCCCCAGGCCCAGGAGGCCACTCCAGGTCACTCTCAGGACAGCATTCTTTTGGAAGGTTGACCAGTAGTCTGTCCCCTGGACACACCAGGCACCGCCTGTCTCTGGGGCATCTTCTGGGATTCAGGAAGCTCCCGTCTCCAGGATCCACAGATGCTCCCTCTAGCCTAAGGGCACAGTTTTTAGGCTGGGAAAGTCTTCTGCTCCAGAGCACTCTGCCTTTTTCTTTTTTTGGAAGTCAGAACTTTATTACTAAGGAGAAATTTTTTTTTTTTGCCTTAGGCATTATTTTTTTTAATTGAAATATAGTTGATTTACAATGTTGTGTTAATTTCTGCTGTACAGCAAAATGACTCAGTTATACATATGTATATTCTTTTTCATATTCTTTTCCATTATGATTTATCACAGGATACTGAATATAGTTCCCTGTGCTATACATTAGGACCTTGTTGTTTATCTGTTCTGTACGTAATAATTTGCATCTACTAACCCCAAACTCCCAGTCCACCCCTCTCCCACCCCCTCCCCCTTGGCAACCACAAGTCTGTTCTCTATGTCTGTGAGTCTGTTTCTGTTTCATAGGTAAGTTCATTTGTGTCATATTTTAGATTCCACATATAAGTGATATCATGTGGTATTTGTCTTTCTCTTTCTGACTTACTTCACTTAGTATAATAATCCCTAGTTGCATCCATGTTGCTGCAAATGTCATTATTTCATTCTTTTTTATAACTGAGTAATATTCCATTGTGTATATATACCACATCTTTATCCGTTCTTATGTCGATGGATATTTAGGTTGTTTCCATGTCTTGGCTATTGTGAATAGCGCTGCTATCTGCCTTTTTCTATAACCTCAGCCTCAACAGGTTTAGGTTTGTGGAAAATAAAAGCCAGGTATGCATGCAGGCTGTTTCTGCTTCCTGCCTGGACACCTAGAGTTCCCTAAAAGTGAGGAAGATTTTCAGATTACCTTCAGATAGAGAGATCTGTTACAAAGACCAGAGGACACCTGGGTGGCTCTTATTGTAGATGTAGGGTCTTTGGACTACATGGTTGTTCTGCCTGGATCTGAAGTGTTCTGGGGTTGGGATCTTTGGGAAAACTCAAATATCAGTGAAGGGCATTTGGAATGCACGTAGCACTGTGATTGGACTGGGTTGCCACCCTCCAGGTTGAAGCATCCTGGTTGGGCAGAGTTTCCCATTCAGCCAGCTCTGCGGCAGTGGCTCTCCTTGTGTCAAGACCTGCTCCCTTGTCCCACTTAGGTGTAGCTCACGGCACAGGGTTATTTTCACTGAAAGCACATGGAGCCATGGAGCCAGCCCTGTCTTCCTCAGGTGGTGGAAGCCAGGTACTTAAAGTTTCATGGACTTGGCTTCGGTTCAATAATAAAAGCTTTTTTTTTTAATGAAAAAGTAATTCTTCCATTTCATTGCAGTAGTAACTGAAGTGAGAGAATGGCTTTGTGTAAGCTGTTATCCGGAGTCTCATTAATGAAGACATGTAATGAACATGAAGGTGTAAAGACATAGCCTTGCTTATGTTTCAACAGGGAAAAATTGAGTAGAGTTGCTTTTTTTATAGATCGTGTTTGTCTAAGTTTTTGTTGTTGTCTCCAACAATGGAGACAATGAATTTAAAAGAAAAAAAAATTGAATTTAAAAGAAAAAAAAAGGGAATTCCCTGGCTGCCCAGTGGTTAGGACTCCACACTTTCATTGCTGAGGGCCCGGGTTCAATCCCTGGTCGGGGAACTAAGATCCCAAAAGTTGTGTGGCGCGGCCTAAAAAAAAAGAAGAAAAAGAGGAATGCATTGGAAAGATACAAGGGCATCCCAAAGGGCTGAAGGCTCAGTAACCAAGGTTGGGAAGGACAGATGTGGGGACGACATGGGTCTGCCTCCTGAGAGCGGCTGTTAATGTGACCTAGTTCGAGTCACTTCCAGTCTCCGTGTCTGTTTGTTGTTTCCAGTTTCCTGGAGTGACAGTCGTATAGGCTTAACTGGACTTAGTGCTCTGCCCCTGGATCATACAGCCTTCTCCCCACTCCCCACCATCTTCTTATTAGTTACCTTAATACTACCCATTGTGGAATAAGGTATGATAGGGTAAGGATGTGAATAGGTAATATCACGTGATGCTCAGGTTTGCTGAATGGTCTCTATGTGTTGGGCGCTTTTCAAGTATTGCTTATTCTGCCACCCCCACAGCCCTGTGTCTTATGTACTGTTGCATCTCCTATTTCTCGGATGAGCAAAGCAAAGCCCAGAAAGGCCAAGCAGTTTTCCAAGGTTGTAAAGCTTTTCCCCGACATTCAATACTTGGCAGGTCATGCACATACCTTTAACTTTATGGCTAACAGTGTGGATGGTAGTTGGGGTTTGGTCTCTGCAAACATCCTGTGCTAATACCTTAGGGTTCCGGGCGTGATCATAGCCCATGTCTTCTTACCAGTAGAAGTCAGAGCCGTCTCCTGGCTGTCTGAAGAGCTTGGCATCCAAGCCTCCCCCTGACCTAGATCAGGGTGGGAGGAACATGTGGGGAGCAGGCTTGTGCATGGGGAGGGGCAGGAACAAAACCAGAGGGCTCAGCAGTAGTTGGGGGTGGGGTGGTCCAGCTAGATTCACGGAGCTCATGGGCCAGCACTTCCAGAGTCATACAGTGGGTCCTGTTTCCAGGGTTATTGGGGATGGAGCAGAATGAGATCAGCACAGGGGCGTCAGTAGGAATGGCATCACCCATTTCTGTTTGACACTAATTTAACTGAGATCTTTGGTAGCCTTATTCTTTTGGTTTTGTTTTGTAGCCTCCTCTTCAGTTCTCTTCTCCTTTATTTGTAAACTGCCAGCCCCTTTTATTGATTACCATTATACCTACATTCCCCACCCCCCCCCCCCGTCATTTTGTAATCTCTGAGTGCAGCAATGTCACCCCTGCCTTAATTTATGGCAGGGGCCCAAAGTCAGATGCCTGCAGGGGCAGGTGTCATAAATGGATAAAGAGGCTGGTAAGCTCTGTATCAGCCTGGAAAGCATGCATTCCTTCTAAAAAGGGGAAACTACCTCTAGGATCTGTATTTTCATGTAAAATTCCCAATTTTTAAATGTTTGCCAATAGTTAGTTTTTAAAAGTGGGCAGGCCAAAGACATGGAAACAACCTAAATGTCCGTGGACAGATGAATGGATAAAGAAGCTGTGGAACATATATGCAATGGAATATTAGTCATAAAAAGGAATGAGATAATGCCATTTGCAGCAACGTGGATGCAACTAGAGATTATCATACTAAGTGAAGTAAGTCAGAAAGAGAAAGACAATACCATATGATATCACTTATATGTGGAATCCAAGATATGACACAAATGAACTTATTTATGAAAGAGACTCACAGACATAGAGAACAGACTTGTAGTTGCCAAGGATTGGGAGTTTGGGATTAGCAGATTCAGACTATTATATATGGAATGAATAAACAACAAGGTCCTACTGTAGAGCACAGGGAACTATATTCAATATCCTGTGATAAACCAAAATGGAAAATAATATGAAAAAGAATGCATATGTATGTATAACTGAGTCAGTGTGCTGTACAGCAGAAGTTAACACAACTTTGTAAATCAACTATAGTTCAATAAAATAAAATCTAAAAAAATAAAATAAGGGACTTCCCTGGTGGTCCAGTGGTTAAGACCTCACACTTCCACTGCAGGGGGCACAGGTTCAATCCCTGGTTGGGGAACTAAGATCCCACATGCTGTGCTGTGCAGCCAGTAAATATAAAATAAGATAACTTAAAATAAAATGACAGGCCAATACAACACGTCTCTCAGCATTGCCAGTTTTGGATGATACTGTTGGAGGCAGGCAGGTGGCAGGGAACACCTGCATCTCCAACCTGGCTTCCAAAGGGACCAGAGATGTTCCAGCCTGTTCCTGAATCAGCCCCTCTCTCCTAATTGACTTTAGGGTATAAACCATATTTTTATGTATGTATTTATGTTACTCAGCTGGAAGACTTATTTTTTCAGCCTAATACGTGAAGATAAAATGATAATATTCTATTATAAGTTGGCTCTCTTATCACCTTTACTCTCCCAATTAAATGTTAAACTCCTCCAAGGCAGAAGCTTATGGGTGCTTAAGATATATTTTTAATTGATTGATGTAAATAAACATGTTTGAAATATAACATTAAGTATTCTCTAGGTAAAGAGATGTTTTCAGTGTTTGTTGGTCTTCTTAATGTGTTTCTGTGTTGTGGGACGATTTTCAGAGTTATGTTTTGCTTTTCTTTTAGGCATATTATTTAAAATGTCCTTCCTCAGGAGTTTTCCTTAGGTCATTTTGTCTTCAAGGGGTTAAACACATTTTCTTACATTTTCCTTAACTCTTTTCTTCTATACCTATATCTTTGTGGTAGAGATGGTTTTCCTTGGGATTTCTAAAATCAGATAATGTGCTCTTGCTTTTGGACTTATTTCCAAATAAAAAACTAGTATAGAATAATAGTCTTGGGCCAGATTGCATACTTTTATGCAATTTGCAGGTGCTCAAATGCAAACTATTATTTTCTTTTTCATATTCTTTTCCATTATGATTTATCACAGGATATTGAATATATAATAGTTCTGTGTGCTATATAATAAGACCTTGTTGTTTATCCATTCTATATATAATGGTTTGCATCTGCTGATCCCAAACTCCCACTCCATCCCTCCCCTATCCCCCTTCCCCTTGGCAACCACAAGTCTGTTCTCTGTTTGTGAGTCTGTTTCTGCTTCATAGATAAGTTCATTTGTGTCATATTTTAGATTCCTCAAACTAGTTCTCGATGTCTCTATTTATATAATTTTAATATGATTTCATTAAGGTGGACTTGTAAAAAAATTTGTGGTACTTTTGAAATATTTTTACAATTTTCATACAGTTTCATGTTTTGATACTTAACATGGTCTTTGTTTTATTTGTCCTCTGTTTGGAGAGAGGATTTGTGGAAGTGTGAGAGCACCCAGGACCAGAGAATCTTGGTGTTGGAAGAACAGGGAGTCAGTGTGACGTTCTCCTCAGTGAAGGCTTGGTCCCTCGGGTAGGAGGGAGCTCCCTGCCCCCCACAGCTGTCCTTTCCTCTTCTGAGAAGTTGTATCTTTTTGGATGGTTTTTCCTCATTGTGAACTGACACCTATCTCCTGGTCATTTCCATGCTTTGAACTGAATTAAACACAGAGCAAGTCTAACCCTTTTGGGCTCTCCACATCCATGGTAAGATCGTTGAGGGCTGTGAGCGTGTTGTGTATTCCTCTGAGGGCCTGGGACCACATTCTAGGGCACTTGGGGGTCCAAAGGACCCAGATGGAAATCCAGGCTCCACCTTGGACTGACAGAATGGCTGTGGACAAGTGACTTAGCCTCCCTTTAGGGGAGGTTTCCTTATCGGGTTATGGTGAGTATTAAATAAGATAGTGAGTGAAAATACCCAGTACAGCCCCTGACTGCAGTCACTCAATAAGTGATACGGGGAGTTAGAACTTGCTGGTTAAACTGAAAGGAAGGAAGTCTTGCAGAATGCCTTAGAGCTGAGCCAAGACAGCCTAGAATCCAAGGCCAGGCTCCTCGGGAAATGAGTCTTTGGTGCTTACCTTGTAGAGCGTCCCACACAGCTGCCGGAGAGTGATGAGGAGCACTTCCTCCTGCCTGGATCCCATCAGTGAGCCTGGTTGCCCCGGAAACCTAACACCAAGGAACACTAACCAATGCACAGTCTTACACCCTAGAGAGTGTAAGAGAGAGAGAGTTTGTGTCCTGAATCCCAGCGCTCTTCTTTCAGAGGCTGATGAACTGGGCTTCTCCATCCAGAAGGAAACCTTGGTTTTCATTCACTCTGTCCCCCCAAACTCCTCCCTGATTCAGACGCAAGAACCTTCCAGCTTCCCCTCCCTTTGACCACTACCTCCACCGTCTTCTGTAGCTTCACCAGGCTCCCCTTCCTCTTTGGGGTATGGCTCCTGCAAATCTCCCCTAAAAGGAGAGAGTGAAAGCCAGCCTAGGCCTGGCCAAACCAGAGTTCCCCCTTTACTATTTCAAGGTGGCTTCCAGTTAAGAGGCTGATTAGGAGTTATTTATTTGATGAGCAAGTACCTGAATTGTTCAACTAGTTTTGAAAAAAATTTAAAACTAAAACAAGCATGCAGCCCCCAAAGTTTTCCTTAGGTCATTTTGTCTTCAAGGGGTTAAACACATTTTCTTACATTTTCCTTAACTCTTTTCTTCTACACCTATATCTTTGTGGTAGAGATGGTTTTCCTTGGGATTTCTAAAATCAGATAATGTGCTCTTGCTTTTGGACTTATTTCTAAATAAAAAACTAGTATCGAATAATAGTCTTGGGCCAGATTGCATATTTTTATGCAATATGTAAGAAGTTAGTATTTGTACTTAGCGAATCAACGGAATTTTAAACAAAATTAGATCTTCACTTACTCTAAATTTTGGTGGTTTCTTTGGGTTTATATAAAATGTAAAAAATTATGTGATATTATACTAACTTTGTGTTCACTGGATTGTGTAGTAAGTGGATAACACAGAGGTGCTTTTTAAATATTCTTCCATCTAAAACTGTGATCTGGACAGAAACAGGCAGATCACCTTGCTCTGGGATCCCCTTGAAGTCGGTCCCTTGCTTCCTCCAAGTTTCTATGAGGAAATGCTATGGGAAATTACTTAGCTGGGTGCTGTCACCGTGGATGTAGACCCGGGTGATGTGATCTTGTGAGAACAGGCCTAGACTAAGCAACACTTAAAAAAAAAAAAAAAAAAGACCTTGCTCTGTGTTTCCCCAACCCTTCGTTTTGAAAATATTCAAATTTATAGGAAAGTTGGGAGAGTAGTACAGTGAAGACTTACTGTTAACCTATTGCCACATGCCAGTATAAACACAATTCTCTGTTTTTATTGAAACAACTGAGAACAAGTGCAGACAGCACGAATAAGGATGTGTTCCTACATAACTGAAATACCATTAGCACACCTTAGAAAATTAACAGTAATTTCCCAATATCAGCTGATAAACAATCCATGATCCAGGTTCAGATTCTCCCCATGGTCCCTAACATGTCTTTTCAGCTTAAAAAGAAATACAGGCTCCCATCAAGGTTCATAACTTTGTTGTTATGCTTCTGTTTTCTTTTTAAATTTAGGAGAGTCCCTGCTTTGGGGGTGTGTATGTTTTGTGACATTGACCTTTTTCCTTTTTGGAAGAGACCAGGTAATTATCTTGTAGAATGACCCCCAATCTGGATTTGTCTAATTGATTCTTCATAGGCTTTTTATTTTTACTTTTTGGTTAAATTTTTGGAACTATGCTTACAGAAATGTGCATAAATCTCAGGTATGCAGGTTTGTGAAATACCACGTTCCAGCCTCTGGGATTCTGGGAGCCTTATCTGGAAGCCTCTCAAGACCTTATCTCTGCACTTGTTTCTTGCAGCTTGGGGCAGAGGCAACTTCCTGGCACTTTCCTCTGGTTCATGGTACTGAGGCTGGGCAGCTTCCAGGGTAGGCAGCTCCATTGTACTAGTCTCAGATCCCCCACCGGGGTTTCAGTTAGAGGAGTTATTGTTTAGTTCCCCTTCTAAAAATGTCACATTATGTAATTATCCTGGCTTTAGGAGATTTGGGTTGTTTTTATACCACGTGAATGAATTGGCAATTAGGAAAGTCATTTTAAAGCTTTCGGTGATCTAATTCAATTGTTCAAACTGCCTTAATAAGTAGGTTGTAATAAGACACAATGCTTGGGTTTTTAGTTTCTCACAACCTAGTGTTTTTTTGTTTGTTTGTTTTTGGTTGTAGAGATCCAGTATCAGGCCAGAGGTATTTCACAGTCCTTTATTTAAAAAAAATAAAAATAAAAAGCCAAATATTAAAAACATGATGACCTGGGCCAACTTTGTCTTTACTATCCTAATTACCTTTCTCCTCTTCTGAACACTCCACAGTCTTTCCCTTTTTTTTTCCATTTTCAACACACATGCCAAATGGGGTTGACAGTTCATGGTTGTAAATTGGGGGCTTAACCCGGGGCAGTGAATTCCATAAAATCACATGCAAAGTTTGTGTGTATTTGCTGATGGGCTTTGATCTGAAGAGAGGCTTGCCTAGATTTCATCAGCTTTTCAGAGGTGTCTGTGAGCCTCAAATAGTTAAAAACACTGGCTTAAATAATTATTTCCTCCTACAACCTTTGAGATTTTCTCTGACCCTTGACGTAGTATCTTCTTCTTCTTAGTAATCTTTTTGTGTACTATTTGTTTTGGATTAAAAAATTATAAGGAATACAACTAAATTCATTCATAGTATTAGTCATCACCCAGAAATAACTGCTGTTTACACATTGGTAGATAGTTACCTATCTACCTATCATGTATCTACCTATTCATCTATAAATCATCTTACTGTCTGTCTGTCTACACACACACACACACACACACACACACACACAGAGATATTTTTTAAAGGAATCATTCTATATGAACCCTTCCCACTTTGCTAAATGTAGATCAATAACATTTTTGTTTAATTGCTGCAGGGTAGTCCATTGTATGGATATACTGTCATTTATTTAACCAATCTTCTATCATGGACATAGATATTTATATTTTAATAGGAATCAAACCTTAAGCAACAGGAGTAGAGGAAGAGACAGGAGGAACTCGGGGTTTTGCTGGTCCCAAGAGCCCACTTCCTTTGTCTTACCTTCCAAGCCCCACATCAAAGGTTAGGCTCTGGACTTTGGGTCAGAGAATATGTTTGCTTTTTCCATAAGAAAGGAGAACTGTACTTTCACACTCATTCCTCTAACCCCCAAAGGTAGAGACGTGAATTGGCAAGTCATTTGAGATCAATAAAGAATAGTTTTAGAGGGTCAATTGACTTGAAAGCAGCTTCATTTTAATCCATTCTCAGAGAAAATAATCTGAAAAAGAATCCTCAAACTAACACAACATTGTAAATCAATTATACTTCAATAAAAAAAGAATTAACAACAACAAAAAAGAAACAAAAAAAATCGGCTATCTGATCAGCCAGTTTGCCTGATACTAGGAAAGAAGAAGTTAGTGACAGAATTTACAGCATCCCACCTGGAATGCTTGTTTTATGAAGTCTACTTTATTCATTGATATGAATGCCACCGACATAACTGTGAATGAAAATTTATTAAGATTCCAAATATAATTTCCCCAAATTTGAAGACAGAAACCACAGACAACCTTTCATTCACTGAAGTAAGCTCATTTACTGAATCACACACTTGTAGCCTAAAAGACTAAATTCAGTAGCCCTTAAAAGGTGGCCAATTTAGTCTCTACCTCATTGGCTGCTAAAGAGCCAACTTCAAACAAACACTACCGAGAAAAAAAAGAAACTTCAAATTAAATAAAGCAACCAAATAAGCCTAAAAAAAAAGAAATTTCTATACCGAAGAGTGCATATGTCTAAAAATTCAAGTGAATTAAAAGGTAATTCTCAGAATACAAAACATATAAATGATAAAAAAAATCAATTCTCACTTTCCAGGGTTCAAATGGGCCTAATTTTGTATAGTTTACCTTATATTTAAAAAGTCTTCATGAAAATTATTGTGGGGAAAAATTGAATACTTTAATGGTTAAAACGCTCGAGTCACGTAGCCAGGGGAGAGACTTTGTCGTGTATAAGTCAGCGTGCTTTTCCTCTGTCTGCGTGTGTCCGTATTTCCCTGTGCCATGTTGTTGAAAGAGGTATTGCCGATTGTCTTGTCTTCCTTTCTCTCTTATCCATTTACCAAGGACACGTCCAGATTAGAGGCTGCACCATTCAACACCCTTGGGTCCAGGGTAGTAACTGTTCCCATCTGGCTATGTGTGATGAGTGGTGTTTATGTCATGGCATAAATCACATTTTGCTGTTCCATCAGCTGAGATGCTAACCATTAAAAAAAATTTACTCTGTCTACAAAAATCAGTAACCAGGGATTTTTGTATGGGGGCAGTCCTTTAACAGTTATTCCCCAAGTCTGTCTGTAAAGATAAACAATCAAATTACTATCCTCACTGAAAGAGTATAGGAAACAACAAGAAATACAAGCTCACAGATAAAAGATGACCTTTCATAAGGACAGGTAGGAAGCCATTTTAAGGAAGACAGAAGGCAACCAAGGAAACCCAATACCCTTTTGAAAAAGTCTTTAAGAATGTCATCCTTTTTCACCAATCCTGCCAGCAACACAGCCTCAGAGAGCTCAAGATGAATTTTCAGAAAAGCATGGAAAATAAAGTAGGTTGATAGCATCCTGTGACTGACTTAATGCTCCTCACAACTCTCTGTGGACTCCAGCGAATACAGAAAATCAATTTTATTTATTTGCATATTACATGATTGCCACTAGGAAAACACACAAAATCTAAATAAGTTAATAATTAACCAAGATGATGACATTTCATGTAAAGTAAAATGGAAGACTGCTTTTTTGGGGAAAGAATAAAGCTAAAGGTAAATCTTAGACACTTTACAGGAAATAGTATGTGTACTTTTAAAATGATGGTGTTGGGTTCCTTAAAAAACTAAAAATAGAACTACCATATGACCAGCAATCCCACTACTGGGCATATACCCTGAGAAAACCATAATTCAAAAGGACACATGTCCCCCAGTGTTCATTGCAGCACTATTTACAATAGCCAGGACATGGAAACAACCTAAATTTCCAATGATAGATGAATCGATAAAGAAGATGTGGTACATATATACAATGGGATATTACTCAGCCATAAAAAGGAACAGAATTGGGTCATTTGTAGAGATGTGGATGGACCTAGAGTCTGCCATACAGAGTGAAGTAAGCCAGAAAGAGAAAAACAAATATCGTATATTAAGACATATATGTGGAATGTAGAAAAATGGTACAGATGAACCTATTTGTAGGGCAGGAATAGAGACATAGACGTAGAGAATGGACATGTGGACATGGGGTGGAAGGGAAGGGTGGGGTGAATTGGGAGATTAGGTTTGGCATAAATACACTACCATGTGTAAAATAGCTAGCTAGTGGGAACCTGCTGTGTAGCACAGGGAGCTCAGCTTGGTGCTCTGTGATGACCTAGATGGGTGGGATGGAGGGGTGGGAGGGAGGTCCAAGAGGGAGGGGATATAGCTATTCATTTCATTTCATTGTAAAATTTCATTGATTCATTTCATTGTACAGCGGAAACTAAACATTGTAGAGCAATTTTACTCCAAAAAAAAAAAAAAAGACAAAAAAAAATGATGGTGTTGGCCAGTAGAAGTGAATAAGGACTGTCATGCCTGAATAGATGGAGGCGAGGTCCTGATTCACTTCTGGTTTATTCCACACGCCTTGGGATGTTGTCACACAGCCTGTTTTTGCTGCGTCACCACGGCTTTTGTGAGCAGCCCAGGGTTTCTACTCTGATGGGAGCACGCCACTGATTCCTGCCTGCCACCGGCTTCGTAGGAGTCTGAGGCTGCAAGTTCCATTTCAGGAATTCGAGTTACACCAGTTTTGCATCTTGAGCCTCAGCAAAGTTCTAAATGGGGAAGTGAAGATTTCCCTTGGATGCTTTATCTTGTTTAGAACTCTGTTCACAGCACAGATAGTCAGCATCCTCGTTTCCATGGTAAGCTGGTGGCTCCCTGAATCATCACAAACTTAACTCAACCAAGGAGGAAGAGATAACGTCTGGTGCCTTTTCCCTGTGGGGAAGACAGACCCTTTAATGCGAGATACGCCCTGCAGACCGGCTCCTGTTCCTGGAAGGGAGACTGAGGTCAGGCCAAGCATGTGGGTCAAAGCCTCACGTTTCTCATTTCACTGTGTAATGACCAGGGGCGGAGGGGAGCTGCTGCATCATTCTCATTTCCGTCACTGGCAGCTGTTACTTTGCTAGTAGTTTAAATGATCTCAAGAACTCTAAGCTGAGTTCAGATGTTTGTTTATTGGCACTGCCTTTGGCTTCTGAAAACAGTCTTTTGTGTCCTCCCGGTCTTCAGAAAAGGCTCTTCTCAGAATCAGCCCTTCCTCCCTCCTTGCTCTCTTCTGGGAGCCAGCTTCAAGCTCAGGAAGAAAATTAACTAAAGGGGACGAGAGGCTCAAACCTGGTTAGAGGGGAGACTCCGACTGGAAACGGAAAGGAATTGGGACTCAGCATCCTGCGTTTGTGCTTTGTTTTTGCAACTTGGAGTGAGTTGCGTTAATGAATTAAGCAGCAGGCTAGTAATGGAAAATATCGGTCCTGGCCTGGTGGGGGAGCCAAATACTATAGGTTTGTAACAGGAAGGCTGTGGATTCTGGCTTCATTGTTGGGCCAGTCATTTGTGAGCTGGTGGCCGGACCGCAGGCCACACACTTGGGTGCAAATCTTCCATGAACCGGAGCTGCCCGGGGCGTGTGGCCGGTGTCGGAGCCGTGGCCCAGGGAAGATGGTGAGCCTTGGGTGTCGGTTCTGGTGTGGGTCCCCCGTCCGCGCTGAAGATGATGCAGGATGCCGGACTCCGTTTGGGGGCAGGGAGGGGGCTGCTGAGATGGACGAGCCGATGTGAGTGTTTTGCTGTTGATGCTTTTTTTCTGTGTCATCCCCTGTAGAGTTCCGGGAACGCGTCCTACCGCTGCTCGATGTCTTCCTCTGCGGATTTTTCCGATGAAGATGATTTCAGCCAGAAATCTGGCTCTGCATCTCCAGCTCCTGGAGATACCTTACCCTGGAATTTGCCTAAACATGAGAGATCGAAAAGAAAGATCCACGGGGGCTCGGTGCTGGACCCTGCGGAGAGGGCAGTGCTTAGGATAGCAGGTAAGAGCAAGTGGGGGCGGGGGCAGGGGATAGAGGGAGGTGCGAGGAGAGTTGCGGAAATTCACCCATGGAGTCCCCGGGGGCCCTGTCTGGCTGGGAGCTGATGCGTTGGGCAGAGATCTGCGCTCAAGGTGGAGAAGGAGGATGACCATGTTTACTTTCTGTCCTGATTTATCAAAAGAGCGATTGGCCCTGCCTGCTGGTGACTAAGCTGTTTGGCCCTGTCTTCTAGTTGGAGGAATCGATACCTTTGAAACCAAGGGGATATTTACAGGCATCTGCATTGAAGTTTCCTATTTATGTGCAGTCGCCACCGTGCCAATCTGAAAGTATTAACTCAGTGATTCCCGGTGTGTTTGCTGGAAGCTTCGTTTCCATGTTTGCATGGGAGCTCTGAGCGACCACATTTAACGGGGGTGGGGGGGGGGTAGATTCCTGGGTTCTGGTACCCAGAATTGCGGAGGGTATTTTAGCAACCTGGATGCGGTTTTGTGTGTGTGTGTGTGTGTGTGTGTGTTTAAGTGTAGCATCTCTGTCAGCATTATGTGTTTGTAGCAGCTTCTGCCCCTGGTGCTCTTGAGGGTTTAGCCATCATGCATCCCTGATTAATTAATACCTGGGAGGGGCCAGTGTTTCTGTTACCCAGGGTTCCCTTGCACTGCCTTTAGGTCCCAGAAGTGATGGCTTGTTTTACTTGGCTGAAAGCTGAGCCTGCTGTGGAAATCTATCCCCCCGCCTGCAGTGCCTGTGTGGTTTGTGTGTATGTGAGCTGTGCTTTCTGGGGTGGTTGTTCCTCAATTTTTTTTTTCTCAGAAATGGTAATGGGGTAGATTGGGGTGTGTCTTCGGGAGCTCTCTTGCAAAGGCCAAAGGCCAGGTGTTTATTGGAGTTGGTTTCTGCAGTGGATCGGGCCTCTCTCCCCTCCCCCACTCTCTCCCCCAGGCCCCTTCCCACTCAGTTTCTTTTGCCTCCCACCATCATGCAAAGTTGGTACTTGTACTCCTTCGGGGGTGGGGGTGGGGGCTGGAGGGGACTAGCTCAGGTCCCAGCCATCATGGTGGCTGAGTCCCCCTAGTGTCCCCCAGTGGGATTTTCTGATTACGGGAAAAACAAACAGGACCCAGCCAGCCATTCTCTAGTCCAGGTTTCTGGGGCAACAGCTTTGAGCTTCTTCTGGCTTCTGTTGTGAGATGCTGGCTGGTCTCACCCAGGCCTTCAAAGAGGAGGATGGAGGGGGAGAATGGGGTGGAGGGAGGATGGAGACAGCTTGGGAGCCAAGTGAGAGTGGGCAGGGGTGGCCTGGGAGAGGTGCAGAGCTGGGCGAGTACCAAAAAGTGTTTGGCCACCGAGGCCTGATTCCTTGCCCTGTCAAGATACTGCCAAGGGAGTGGAGGAGACAGTGCCAGAACCAGGGTACCAGATATTTGGCTCAGCAGAAAGGGAAGATGGGTGAAAGGCGGGGGCGTGAGAAATTGCTGGGGCTTTGTAGAAAGCCTGGGATGCCTGTCCTCTGCGTTTTTACGGAAGGTACAAGATCCTTCTGTCTTGAGAGTTTTGATAAAGGTGGCAGAGACAGGTATTTTGCTTTTGGTAGTGAAGGAAGGTTTATGAGAGAAGGAAGGGCATATGTTTGTCAGGGGGAATGAGGTTATATAAACTAACAGACAGGAAGTCAGGAGAGGCTGGTGGTAGTAGTGGTCGGTGTACACTGACGGTAGGGAAGGAATGGAGGACCTGGGGGTTCTGCTGGGTGCAGTGGACAAGCGGGTGCTGCGGTCAGTAGACTGTAGGCTCTGGGAGGGCAGGGGCCATGTCTTACTTGTTGTAAAAGGTTTACTATGAAGTTACTGGTAGTTGGTGCACTGGAGACCTCTGAGTTACATACTTTTAAGATTATATCAATTCTTCAAAAATATAACAAAAGAAAATAAAACAACAAACAGAATACGCAGCCCTAGTATGGACATGTACTACTTACTGTGTTTAAAATAAATATTGGTAAATTGGCTGTTGCCACACAAGTCATAATCATTTCATCACTGGCCCCAGCATAGGCTCAGGGGCCAGTCTGCAAATATGTTTCATTGTCATGTGGCTAAACTGTGAAATCCAGATAGATTTTGTATTAAATTTGCCACAGATCATCCAGCGTGAGAATAAGGGAACAGGGCATCTGAGGGCATTTGGTGCAGTGCGTAGTTGGAAAACATACCATTCAGATTTCAACTTCTCAGGCATTTTCACACTTGGCCTGAAACTCGGCTGATCGGTGAAGTTCATCCCTAGTAGGGGACGGGGCAAGGGTCAGAAATGGTGTGCGGATGTCCATCCATCATGTTCATTATTTAGTAATAAAGGAATTGAAAGTCTCATATTTTTATTTGTTTTTAAGGTCATAAAAATAAAATAGAATGAAAATGTCTAGAGTCAAAAAGACCATATGGTCAGGGGGAATCCCTTAAGTCATTCACATTTAATACATATTTATTAAGCCTCTGGAATAAAATGAAGATAAGCACACAGTTCTGCCTTGAAAGAAATTCTAGTCTAACATGACCATGGATGTGCTGTGAGACAGTTACAACACGGGTGAGAGATTAGCTGTAATGGCTGTGAGTACCTGTATTATTTGAGGGGAGATTTAACTAGCTTGATGGACTAGAGTGAAAGGGAAGGCCACTACCGAGGGATGGAGCTACAGGAACACAGCAGGGAGATGGGTTCAAATGGAAACTGCAAGTCATCTGTGTAGCTAAAGCCTGGGATTTGTAGGGAAGAGCAGAAACTGTAAGGGTGCTTTCGGGCAATTCCAAGGAGATTGGACTATTTATGCTGTAACTGGTGGGGAATCACCTGAAGATTTTTAAGCAGTGCAATAACATAATCAGATGTACATTTCTGAAAGTCTTTTTGGTGATGGTGTCACATGTCTGATACTTATATTTTTAAAAGTGCTTTTGCATTTATTGTAGTATCTTCATTTTACAATCTGAGACTATAATATATGCCCTTCTGATCTCTCAGGGTCAAGGTGAGAATGACATGGTAAGAAAGGGGCTTTGTACCCACTGTAAATGCCTTTAACATCATCGTAAGACAGATCTGCTGTTCTTACTTGCAGGATACTGTAAGTTGGGGTTTTCAGTCTTGAAGTGCCTGTAAAGGTACATGGTTTGTTAGTGACAGTGTTATTATTATTATTATTTTTTGCGGTACGCGGGCCTCTCACTGTTGTGGCCTCTCCCGTTGCGGAGCACAGGCTCCGGACGTGCAGGCTCAGCGGCCATGGCTCACGGGCCTAGCCGCTCCGCAGCATGTGGGATCTTCCTGGACCAGGGCACGAACCCGTGTCCCCTGCATCGGCAGGCGGACTCTCAACCACTGTGCCACCGGGGAAGCCCAGTGACAGTGTTATTTTAAAGTATGGATGTTGGACCCATGTGAATTCTTTGAAGTTAGAATGTAAGGACCTTGGCAGAGTCAGACTTTGGACTTTAATTCTTCCTCTATCATGAACCAGTTGTGTTTTCTTGGACAACTTGCTGAACATTTCTCAGCTTCATTTTCTCTATCAAAAGATCATGGCTGTGGTGATTAAAGTAGTAAATGCAAAACATTTTGCAGATTCCCTGGCACATGGAAAATGCTCTGTAAATGACAGCTGACTGATGGCTGGATGCTCTCATAAGCACCTAATATGTTATTTCATTTAGGTTTCCCAACAATTTTATGAAGTAGGTACTATTATTTTCTCCATTTTTCAGTCCAGAAATCTGCTGAGAGAGGAGAGACTCTTCCCAAGGTCATAGGAAGTGGTTGAGCTAGGTTCTGAATTCAGGCCGTCTTGACTCCAGAGGCCAAGCTCTTAACTGCTCTGCTTTTGCTGCTTCTCTATGGAATACACTATTATTATTAGCAGATTGATCCTTTATTATCTTTCCAAGAATGCATGGGGTAAAGGCTGTTTTTACCAACAACCCCAAATGCTGCTTGTTCATTTTGACTGGTTCCTTCAACAGACAGTTAAAATCACTGCAGTGTACAGTGATTGTATTCACAAAACTGGGTGCTACTGGGTGTCAATTTCTGATGAAGGATCAGGCTATGCCCTTAATGACCTTACTCACTGTGAGGGAGACAAGACAGTTTTGAGAGATCTCCATTTGCATGTATGTGGTCTGTATATGGGATGACTCTTAGGGATCGAATTGCTAACCCTTTCATTTCCAGAAGGTGTCCCATATGATCCCTGTTTGTTACTTCATGAACTAATGTATACATAAATACATGCCAAGTTGCAAGAAAACTCTAGTGATCCTAAAGGCTTAGTGGATCAAACTCAGATCAGTGGTCAGGACAGAAAAGAGAAGTGTGGTCTTGCTCTGTTTGGAGTAACAAAAATAGGCCAATTACTGATGAGAAGTAAAGCTTTCCAATTCTAATTCAAGTAAGTTTTATCAAGAGTATACAGTTTTCCAAGAGTACTCATTCCCATCTAACAATTCATGGAAAATGATCCAGATTCACATCATTGAAAAAGAAAAAAGAATCATCAAGGACAAAAAGTCAGTACTTATGAAAGAAGAAATAGGAAGGGGAGATGTGGGCAGAGGTGAAGTTGTCATAAATCAGAGAGTCAACAATGAGATGGTTCATCTAATAATCATAACAACAACAGATAACACTTATAAAGTTATCATAAAGTTGAGATATCACAACTTTATGATATGATGATATATGATGAACTTTATTTTATTTTATTTATTTATTTATTTATTTTTTTGCGGTACGCGGGCCTCTCACGGTTGTGGCCTCTCCCTCTGCGGAGCACAGGCTCTGGACGCGCAGGCCCAGCGGCCATGGCTCACGGGCCTAGCCGCTCTGCGGCATGTGGGATCTTCCTGGACCGGGGCACTAACCCGTGTCCCCTGCATCGGCAGGCGGACTCTCAACCACTGTGCCACCAGGGAAGCCCATGATGAACTTTATGATATGATTATCCTGATGAAGACAGGATAAGTAACTTGGCCACGTCACATAGTCAGGAGCCAGGATTCCTTCCAAGGCCGGCTGACTTCTGTCAGTCCTCTTAAACACACCTGTTTACATGTCTGGGTACCAACCGGTTTCTCCAGTGGACTCTTAAACTCACCACTTTAGTATATGATACATGCCAAAGCGAAGGGAATTGGACCCATTTTACTCACATTCAGTGGAGACCAGTGCTATGTGGGGTGAATAATGGTAGGGAGAAGGAGGGAGGTGGCAACGTGAGACGGGTGCTGTGTATCGACTCGGGCTGTGGCCGCGGCAGATGCGCGGGCCGGCTCTGGGGGGCGGAAGGGAGGGACCGCCGGCTGATCCCCGGGCCGCGGGGCGGCGGGCGCGCAGGCGCAGGCGTCTCCAGGCTGTCAGGACCCCCGCCCACCCCCAGATGCGCCTGGGGCGCGGACCCCCGGCTCTCCCCCCCGCGCTGTCCCAGCGACCTGGTCCTTCTGTGACAGCGGCCGGATCGAAGAGTATTTCCCACTCTTCTCCCAGGAGCCCCGCGGGGGCTGCGCGCGCGGGTGGCGCGATCCGCGGCTTTGTTTCCCAGGCACCTGTTGTGGGTCCCAAATAGAAACCTCGCCCTTGGGACCCGGGCCGGCCAGCCAGCGTCCAGGGTGGGCGGGCTTGGCCGCGCGGTGGACCGGTGGGCGGGCCGGAGAGGGGCCCGGGCGCCGCGGCGCTGCCTGCGGGAGGGGCCGGGCGGCGCGGGCCGGAGCCGAGCCAGCCGGGGCGCTGACCGCCGCCTCGCCCCCTCCTTTCCGCCCTCCCTCCTCTCTCCCCCGCTGTGCCCTCCCTTCCTCTCCCCGGGGCGCGGGCGAGTGTCTGCGGCGCGGCGGCCAGGAAATGCCGCAGATGCGCCGCGCAGCATCCCGGGCGGAGGCAGCGCGCGCGTCCTCCCGGCTCCGAGCAGGCGCCCAGCGCAGAGCCAGGGTGGCGGCCGCCTCGGCCTCCGAGGGTCCCGGCTCCCGCAGCCCTCCGCCTGTCCCCGCCGGGTCCCGGGTTCCTCAGCGCGGCGTGGCGCTGCAGGTCGCCGCCCCCGGGCTCGCCGAGATTGGCCGCTGCTGAAACCTGAGAGGACTGTGGCTCCTGCGGGCCGGGCGGCCCCGCACCCGCGGCCCGCCAGGGGGCCTGGGCGTCTCCCCGGCCGGCTCTGGCTCTGCTCCCCCGGGTCTGCGTCCCCGGCTCTGCGCCCCCAGCTCTGCGCCCCGGCGCTCTCCCCCAGCCTGCTCTCCTTCCGCGTTTCCATTACCAAGGCTGCATCTTGCTGACTGGGATCCTGTCCGGGGTTCGAGCGGGAGAGGGGAATTGGCCAGTCGTCGCTTAGGTAAACTTGGGCATGGCGGGGTACCTATCCCCAGCCGCTTACCTGTACGTGGAGGAGCAGGAGTACCTCCAGGCCTACGAGGATGTCCTGGAGAGATACAAAGGTATGTGGTTCCCCGCGCCCGGGCCGCGGGGCTTGGCAGGGACCCAGAGGGGTGACCGTCGCCTTTGCTTAACCCGAGCCACCACTGCTTGGGCACAAGTAAACAGGTGTCTGGACCAGTCTTGGGAATGGACCAGGTCTTTTGGGGATGGAATTCCGTACCCCAGCGCAGGGAGGGTGGTGGGGTGGGCGACGGCCCGTAGACGCCCTAGGACGAGCAGTACAGTGCGGGGGAGGGGTTTGGTTTCCAAGAAGCACGTTGCGTTTTCTCTCCCCTGCAAAAGCTTTTAAGCACTACGCATCATCATAATTCTTCCTGGGAGGGTGGAGACCGATTAATTCTCCATAGGATTACTAAGGCATTGCTGCTCTTGCTTGGTATGGCGTATTGGTTAACCCTATCAAAAAGGTCCTTGGCTTCTTAAATAAATGGACTGTTTCACCACTGAGAGCATCACCAAATCATTTTTCTTAAAATGATTTTATATGAAAAAAGTTTATGGTTTGTGACTATATATCTATTCTTACATATGATAAAGATTACTTGATAGTGTGATGCATGAAAGACTTTCATCAGTGAGTCTGTGGTAAATTTAAACGTAAAGGAGTATATTTTGAGATATTTTTCTGCCTATCCTTTATGTTGGGGAAATTCTACGATAAATAGTATTGATATTTTAGTA
Organism: Orcinus orca; assembly: GCF_937001465.1. Taxonomy (NCBI): domain Eukaryota; kingdom Metazoa; phylum Chordata; class Mammalia; order Artiodactyla; family Delphinidae; genus Orcinus; species Orcinus orca. The sequence continues at coordinate 62,341,749 of NC_064568.1, forward strand.
TCATGTTTATTTTGACTTTATAGTTAAATGTGACGTTAGATAAAGAGCATCTTCTCATCTTAAAGGGTATTTTTGTCTCTGGAAATTATTTTTCAGTGTGTCCAGACGGTCTCCTAACTGTGGCTTCTAAGCACTCCACACCCAGGGGTAGCTCCCAGAGCCTTAATATATTCATGGTGAATAGTGGCCTGTTTCACCGGTTGCATTCAAGTGGTTTTGCATCTTTTGAATATTTGCTGTCGTCTTAAGAAACTCAATTTCTGTAAATTGAATGGGGATTATATGGTTAAAAATGCATGTATCACTAGTTTTCTATTTGTAAAAAGTAGAAATATAGAATCCCGAACTGAATAATTAAATTCCAAATCCCCCCAGAGCTCAAAATCTACCCATGAATATATTTCATCTCCTTCTAGAACATGTTTTATTATTGACATTCCTTTAATCCATGTAGAATTCTGTAAACAGCACAATCAGAATTCCTTTGTGCCAAGACTCTATTGTGTATGACACTACCACTGAGCAAGTGCAATGATATTTTAGGCTAAAGCACATTTGTAGCATCTGTGTGTGTGTTCATGTGCAATACACTCATGTTTACATCTGTCCTCCCATTTAAAAATAAGGTTCTTAATCAGTTGTTCCAGAACCTTAAAAATGAGAAATATTGCAATATACTAATAAACCTCATGGAAGATGTACACCTATGCTCTTTAAGGTCAGAAAGAAAAATGTCTGAAAGTTTGAGAGTATGTACCTTTTTTACTTTTGAAAAAAATGATAGCTGTATGAATTTTTGTCCCATCAAGTTTTACCTCTGACACGTGGGTGATTGCAGGTGACTCGGAAAACAGACATAACTGAGGTGATTTGACTTGCCTTGAGGAAGTGGATGTTATTTAAAAGATGGTTTTTATTTGCGTTTGGAACTAAAGGGAAATTGAAGACCTGGAGGCCATTGCAGTCGTCACTACACTTCATTTTAATTATAACCTAATGATCAGTATTGCACTTACATGTACACTTTTTCAAACATATAGTCCCGAATTTCACCGAAAAAGTGAAGGTCGTTTCCTTCGTTTTCTTTGTGGTTTTAAAATGCTTAGGTCATCAATTTGTCCCCGACTTTATAGATGTTCTGTGTTTCATCTGGTCTTGGAAAGGAGAGTAAGAGTATTGGCCAGCGTATTACGTGGAAAGCTAGAGACCTGGAAAACTCATTGTTTCCGGATGTGTTTTGAAGCCGGTTATGATTTCCCATCAGTATCCAATTCGATGACTTCATTACAGAGCTTATTATCCCGATGACTTGCTGTGGGGGCTGATCTAATCAGAAAAGAATTGTAGGCTTTGAATAGGGAGTGTCAGTTCACTCAACTCTCAAAGTACAGTTGTTGCATTTTCTAAAATCATGCATTGTTCAAAACATTTTCCATTCCCATTTGAACGTAAGAGAGCTTATTTTGATTTTCATTTCTGCCCGAGTTCCTTGGTTCCAGGATGACTTTGCATTTGGCTGGAGTGTTATCAGGTTGCCAAGTGATCATATGCCCCAGCTGTTGAATGTGTAAGTGGTGGGGTCAGCTGTAACAAATTCAGAATCTGTGACAGAAACGTAGAATTACAATAACCTATAATGTTAGCAGTTATGACTGTTAGGTTTAGAAGTTGAGTTTAGTCTTCAGATGGCTTTGGAAGGACTTCAGACCTATCCTTCTGGAGCAAAACAAGAATAGCGGCAAGTGAGCGAGCCCTAATTATTTATGGTGTGGTCTATTCTTGGGTCTTACTTTGGTCCTTTACTTCTGAGTGAAAATAGGCAACTGTTTGCTGAATTAGAATAACACAGAAAGAGCTATTTGCTGCAGAGAAGGGTGCAGTGTCCTGATTCATATTCCAATCCCTTTGCTTATAAAATATATTCATCGCCAGGATATTCAGGGCATCTGATTAAAAAAAATCTCATTACTTCAGCAGATTACCACAGTCAGGGTGAATAAAGGCATTTACTTTCGAATAAAACATATTTCTTTGTTATTGTTTATGCTAGAAATTGCCCGTGTCAGTGGCTTTCTTTAATATCTATAGTGAATTATGCAGTTTATTTACCATGTAAATAGAAAACATTTTTAGTAGGTTAGCACAAAAGATGCAGAACATCCCTCTTGTCTTTCCTGTCAGTATAAGGAAACTAACCTACATACTGTTATTATAATTATTATATATTATTATATTATCAATATTAACTAGATGTCACTCTAATCTATGAAATTCTGCTGTTTGAGTCTATCATTGGAAGATTTTCTTTCCTCAACACATTGTTACTTTTTAAAATTGATACTAAGTGTGAAAATGAGATCATTAATGTGAACCCAATAAATTTTATTCTATACATTTTAGACTTAACGGACAAGGAAGGTAAATTATTTTGGTCCAAGAAAATGGATATTTTTCCATTGACCTGGAAATTAATCAGTTATCCCCAGACAGCTATAAAAAGGGTTTCATTATTATTCTCTATGAAAGCTGAGTGGCAGATTTCTTACTTATCTATATCTATCTATCTATCTGTCTATCTATATATCACTAAAAAACCCTCTTCGATTAAGAAAAAGGCAAAATGTTCTGTTTCTCATGAAAATGTTGAGGAATTGCTAAAGCAATTGCTAAAGTCCCTTCTCTCATTAGAGCCGTGTGATTCTGCTTATGCCCATGGTGACAAAATGAACTGAGAACTACTCACAGCCAGTAGTTTTCATTTTCACTTCAGTTTTACGTCCTTACGTAGATATGTGACTGGTCAAAATCCTGTCTTTTACTGTGTAAATTAACTCTGGTGCCGGTTGAATTGAAGCTGGAGTGTAAAGGTTTCTTTACTTTGCTTCCTTCATACAGTGTGGCCTCAGTGGTTTTCAGCTGGCTTTAGGATTCTGCAAAATCTTGATTTCAGATTTCATCTCCTCCTGGGGCTTCATAGTCAGTTGTGTAATAAGTGACCTTTAACAGGGCTATATCATAATAGTGTTGCATTGTAGCTAGTTATGACAGTATTAGTCTGAGCTTTTTTCTTTTAAAAAATGAAATAGTCTTAACTGGTAATGACTGTTAGTTAAGATTGTGTTTGGCTGTTTGTAGCAGAAACAGATGATAGTGTTTTCTTTTTCTCAGGGACTGAGAGGCCTCAGGTAGGACTGGGAGGGCTGTAGCGCACCTCTATTTGCCAGTAGGACCCAGACTCCTATGTTTCTTCTTGGCCACTTGTAGTACATCATGTGGTTGTTCTCTCATTACAAGATGGCTGCTGCTCTTCCAGCATTTGTGTCTCAATTCCAGATGGAAGGAAGGGGAAGTACAAGGACAAAGGACAAAAGATCCAGACAAGTTGATTCAGCCTCCTTTTAAAGATCTTTTTTAGAAGCCCACTTAGCAGTTTTTACTTGTATTTCACTGGCCAGAACTGTTATAGGGGCCACTGCTGTCTGCAAGGCAGACTAGGAAAATAGACATTTTAGCTGGCCCCACTTAGTGCCCTGAACAAAAGTGAAATTCTGTTGGTAAAGAATAAGGAGAGAATGGATATCGTGTTTGCAACCTGCAATGTCTGTCCTGAAATTGGAAACCTAAACTCTGGACGCATTAACAACCATAACACAATGTTATGCGATTTTGCTCTAGTTGGAGAGAATTTGAGAGCTCCCTTGACGTCTCTGAGGATTTTCCAGATGACACAGTTGAGAGTTTTATGATATTGCAACATGGATTTGAAAAGTGATTTCCACTAAATAATTAGGATTTAAATCGGCCAAAGATCTTGTTCATTGCCTTACACTATAAGGAACACATATCAGTTCAGGAATGGTAATGGGTTATTAGCTACTGTTAGTGAATTTAACTTTGAACCCAAAACATCACACTCATGCTCCTTTAGTTTTTTTGTTGTTGTTGTTGTTGCTGTTGTGGTTTAACCTTATATGGTTATCTCAACATTTATTTAGTCAGGGACTTTAAAAAAAGCTTTATGCTTTTAAAAACTTTTTATTTGAACAATTTGGAGATGCTTGTTTTTCTCGTGTAATGACGGTTTCAGGTACTAAATGATATGTAAGGAAAGGTGGTGAGAGCAATTTGTCTTAATGTTAATCTGCAGCCAGGCAGAGAAGTGTTTGTGTTTCTGCCTCTGGGTCCCGTGTGCCCAGCAGCCTGACTTTGTGGTGAGCTGGAGGGTTTGACCAAAGCATCTCGAGACTGAGATCCTAAGAACATCAGAAGTTACAGAGGTAACACAGAGATGGAATTTCTAGGCTGTCATGTGTTCCTTTCCATTTTAGCTCCACAACAGAGTATGCAAATGTATAAAACACACTGAGGCTGTCTTTTCTCCACTGTATATTCTTGCCTCCTTTATCAAAGATAAGGTGACCATATGTGTGTGGGTTTATCTCTGGGATTTCTAACCTGTTCTATCTTTCTGTTTTTGGGCCAGTACCATACTGTCTTGATTACTGTAGCTTTGTAGTATAGTCTGAAGTCAGGGAGCCTGATTCCTCCAGCTCCATTTTTCTTTCTCAAGATTGCTTTGACTCTTCGGGGTCTTTTGTGTTTCCATACAAATTGTGAAATTTTTTATTCTAGTTCTGTGAAAAATGCCATTGGTAGTTTGATAGGGATTGCATTGAATCTGTAGATTGCTTTGGGTAGTAGAGTCATTTTCACAATGTTGATTCTTCCAGTCCAAGAATATGGTATATCTCTCCATCTATTTGCATCATCTTTAATTTCTTTCATCAGTGTCTTATAATTATCTGCATACAGGTCTTTTGTCTCCTTAGGTAGGTTTATTCCTAGATATTTTATTCTTTTTGTTGCAGTGGTAAATGGGAGTGTTTTCTTAATTTCACTTTCAGATTTTTCATCATTAGTGTATAGGAATACAAAAGATTTCTGTGCATTAATTCTGTATCCTGCTACTTTACCAAATTCATTGATTAGCTCTAGTAGTTTTCTGGTAGCATCTTTAGGATTCCCTATGTATAGTATTATGTCATCTGCAAACAGTGACAGTTTCACTTCTTCTTTGCCAGTTTGAATTCCTTTTATTTCGTTTTCTGCTCTGATTGCTGTGGCTAAAACTTCCAAAACTATGTTGAATAATAGTGGTGAGAGTGGGCAACCTTGTCTTGTTCCTGATCTTAGTGGAAATGGTTTCAGGTTTTCACCATTGAGGACGATGTTAGCTGTGGATTTGTCATATATGGCCTTTATTATGTTGAGGAAAGTTCCCTCTATGCCTACTTTCTGCAGGGTTTTTATAATAAATGGGTGTTGAATTTTGTTGAAAGCTTTCTCTGCATCTATTGAGATGGTCATATGGTTTTTCTCCTTCAGTTTGTTAATATGGTGTATCACGTTGATTGATTTGAGTATATTGAAGAATCCTTGCATTCCTGGGATAACCCCACTTGATCATGGTGTATGATGCTTTTAATGTGTTGTTGGATTCTGTTTGCTAGTATTTTGTTGAGGATTTTTGCATCTATGTTCATCAACTGACAAAGGATTAATCTCCAAGATTTACAAGCAGCTCAATAACAAAAAAACAAACAACCCAATCCAAAAATGGGCAGAAGACCTAAATAGACATTTCCTCAAAGAAGATATACAGATTGCCAACAAACACATGAAAGAATGTTCAACATCATTAATCATTAGAGAAATGCAAATCAAAACTACAATGAGATATCATCTCACACCAGTCAGAATGGCCATCATCAAAAAATCTAGAAACAATAAATGCTGGAGAGGGTGTGGAGAAAAGGGAACACTCTTGCACTGCTGGTGGGAATGTGAATTGGTTCAGCCACTATGAAGAACAGTATGGAGGTTCCTTAAAAAACTACAGATAGAACTACCATATGACCTAGCAATCCCACTACTGGGCATATACCCTGAGAAAACCATAATTCAAAAAGAGTCATGTACCAAAATGTTCATTGCAGCTCTATTTACAATAGCCAGGAGATGGAAACAACCTAAGTGTCCATCATCGGATGAATGGATAAAGAAGATGTGGCAGGGCTTCCCTGGTGGTGCAGTGGTTGAGAGTCCGCCTGCCGATGCAGGGGACACGGGTTTGTGCCCCGGTTCGGAAAGATCCCACATTCTGCAGAGCGGCTAGGCCTGTGAGCCATGGCCACTGAGCCTGCGCTTCCGAAGCCTGTGCTCCGCAGCTGGAGAGGCCACAACAGTGAGAGGCCCACGTACCGGAAGAAAAAAAAAAGAAGAAGATGTGGCACATATATACAATGGAATATTACTCAGCCATAAAAAGAAACAAAATTGAGTTATTTGTAGTGAGGTGGATGGACCTAGAGTCTGTCATACAGAGTGAAGTAAGTCAGAAAGAGAAAAACAAATATGGTAGGCTAATGCATATATATGGAATCTAAGAAAAAAAAAAGTCATGAGGAACCTAGGGGTAAGACGGGAATAAAGACACAGACCTACTAGAGAATGGACTTGAGGATATGGGGAGGGGGAAGGGTAAGCTGTGACAAAGTGAAAGAGTGACATGGACATATATACACTACCAAACGTAAAGTAGGTAGCTAGTGGGAAGCAGCCGCATAGCACAAGGAGATCAGCTCGGTGCTTTGTGACCACCTAGAGGGGTGGGATAGGGTGGGTGGGAGGGAGGGAGACGCAAGAGGGAAGAGATATGGGAACATATGTATATGTATAACTGATTCACTTTGTTATAAAGCAGAGACTAACACACCATTGTAAAGCAGTTATACTCCAATAAAGATGTTAAAAAAAAAAAACAAAGAACGCACTGAGATTATTTGCCTCTATAAGCCTGGTGTTTGAGTGAGAAGATTTGTAGTTTGCAATGTTTAGTATTTCATATTAATTTAAAAGAAACTCAGGTGCTTCTGTTACATGGGGCCCCTCTCTTTACAGTGGCTTTTGAAGAAAGTCTCCTGTGTTCATTTTTCAGCTCTTACTAATTTAGAGCACATATCTGCCTTCTACCAAAGAGGAATTTCAGGCAGCTATCTGCTGAAGTATATCATTATTTTATAAGCAATCAAATAAGGCTTTTATATATATTTTTGGTTTATCTCTGTTTTTATTGGAGTATGGTTGATTTACAATATTGTGTTAGTTTCAGGTGTACACCAAAGTGATTCAGTTTTATAAATATATAAAACTCCGTATATATATCTCCATTCTTTTTCAGGTTCTTTTCCCTTACAGGTTATTACAAACTATTGAGTGTAGTTCCCTGTGCTATATAGTAGGTCCTTATTGTTTATCTGTTTTATATTTAGTAGTGTGTATGTGTTAATCCCAAACTTCTTATTTATCCCTTCCCACTCCCCCATTTCCCCTTTGGTAATCATAAGTTTGTTTTCTATGTCTGTGAATGTGTTTCTGTTTCGTAAATAAGTTCATTTGTATCATTTTTTTTTTTAGATTCCACATATAAGACATAGAATGTGGTATTTGTCTTACTCTTTCTGACTTACTTCATTTAGTATGATAATTTCTAGGTCCATCCTTGTTGCTGCAAATGGCATTATTTCACTTTTTTTATAGCTGAGTAATATTCCATTGTATAGTCTATCCCTTTAAAGCAATTTTATTTGCTATAGTTTTCCACCCTACTTTCTTCTCTCTCAGAAGAGGGAGGAAATAGTTCTGCTGGGGTTGGGTGCTGGGGAAAGCTTTGTCCTTTGAGTCAAATGGGATTTTACCCTGAGAGAGGCTGAAGGTAGCAGGGCGGGAATTCTCAGGAGGAGGGGCTGGCAGGGCTATTCCATTTCATTAGCAGAACCCATTTGGAAAGTTTGGCTGAAGTGCACAGTAAGCTTTAGTAGGTTTTAGGGATGGGATTGGATGGAGGTTATGGGAAGATGGGTACGGGTGAATATGGAGGGTTATGTTGGACCAGACTGAAAAGAGCCTGGGATGCCACAGCCAGCACTGAGTTTGGGGTTTCTTCTCTAGGCAGGGAGGGGAACTCTAATGATCCTTGGCAGGATGTTACCAATGAGATCAGTTTTAGGGAGATGACTCTGGTAACGGTGTGGATGGTTGAATGGGAAGGGAGACTCAGGAAGCAGGGAGACAGGGCGGGAGGCCACCGTAAAATTGGGGTGGTTTGAATGGAAGGCTGGATCGAGAGAAACTTATTTCAGAAGCCGACAGCATGGCTGATGGTTGGTTCTGTGTGTGGGGACAGCATGGTGTGCAATGACTTCGTTGTTGAAGTTGTAGTCGAAGATACTTGGGGTGTGTTCTTTTTCACTTGTAAAAAATCATTTGTAGTATGTGTTCATTAGAAAATATGGTTTTGAGTTTTAAAAATTCATTTAAAGCTGCTATTAAATAGACATTAACTTAAGCTATAGATAGATGAATCCAGTAAATTCAGTAAATGCATAAATATTTCTCAGAAAAAAAGAAAATATGGTTTTGAAACAGCAGTTTTTTCTTTTTCCTCTTTTTTTAAATTGAGGTGTAGTTGACATAACATTAGAAACAAATTCTTAGTATTAATCATTGCTAGACCTTCCTTTTTAGAGAAATGGAGTCAGTGCTGTTTGCTTGACCTTGGAAATACAGCCATAGAGTGACCTAGAAAACTGGAGTGTTCTATTTAATGTAGGTTCCTGAAGAAATATCTTACCAGTCTTCTTGTTGGCAATCCTCTCAGCATGATTTATAGTATCCTAGAGCAGTGAATCCGTTTTCTAAAAGCAAATAAAATGATTGGTTTCAGAACCTTTTTAAAAGTATTAATGATTAAAAATCAATCTTTTAATATATTTCAACAACTTTTTTCGTTTGGTTTTATTTCAGAACGTCTTAATTTATTTGTTGTATTTTTCTACATAAACTCCAGCAAATTTTTAGAGTCAGTTTTGTTTGGTCTATAAGAAGGTCAATGGTTCTATGATCATTTACTATAAGGTCTAAGCCATTCTTGAACTTATGTGTTAAGTGTTTAATTTTTAACTTAAAATAGTCAAAATACTAGCTACCACTTATATTCCTACCTACTTATATGACAGGCACAGTGCAGGGTCTTGCAAATGAGTTATCTATTATTTATAAATCTGTAACTCTTTATCTTGACTACAACTACCACTGTTTTGCCAATATGGACATTGAGGCTTAGAGAAGTTAATTTTCCTGAAATCATATAGCTAAAAGCGGTAGCAGTGACATTTGAACATCAAGTGTGTATTCGATATAAACTAGTATTTTGAGTTTTGCTACATTGACCAGGAAATGTTGCAGAAATAGTGTTTATAAGCATATTTTTTATTAGAATTATGATTTTGATTAATACTAAAACTTTCTGAGGTGTGTTAAATGGATACATGAAATAAAAATTAATAGTTTAAAAATCTATAGAGATTTAGTTCAGTTCAAATATTAAATAGACTTTGGAGCTTGAACTGTTATATCTTAGCTGGACTATAAATTCTAATGAGTAGATATCCATGAAAAGAAAAGAAAATTTTAATATGAGCTTTTCCAGTGTGTATTTAGGTTGAGGAGATTTTTGAAAATAGTTAAATTTTGTAAATGTCACTGATGAATGTGGCTGCTTTGATACATGCCTGAGATGTTTCCTGGAAAGAATCGTCAAAGGGAGTTGACAAAGTCCCGATTTTTCTCTAGTGGGTGAAAATATTTCCCAGTGAATCCTGGTATTAAAGACATTATACAAAGATATCATTGTCCCAGTGAATTAAAGACATGCCCCTATATTCAGTGTTACAGTTCTCTCTGCTGGCTTTGCCAGTGTGACAATTTGTATTCTTGATGTCGGGCATGAAATGATACTACTTGGTGGCTTACTTCCTGCAGTGAGAGGCACATCTCCTTCACTCTCTACCTCACTGGGTTAATAAAGGTGGGATAAAATAGGGCATATGAAGTCTTTTGAGCAGTAGAGATTACATAGTCAGTCAGTGAATGAGGAAGACCTAAGAACGCAAGTTCTCTGTCTGCTCCTAGGGCAGTAGTCTTAAAAAAATAAACTTTTTAGAGCAGTTTTTTAGAGCAGTTTTAGTTTTATGGAAAAATTGAGCAGAAAGTACAGAGTTCTTCAGTACTCCCTTCCTTCCCCACAATTTCCCCATTTGGTATTTTGCATTGGTGTACATTTGTTTTAATTGATGAACCAATATTAATACATTATTATTAACTAAGATCCAATTTGCATTAGTAACATTGCACAGTTCTTTCTGGGCTCTCTATCCTGTTCCATTGATTTATGTGTCTGTGTTTGTGCCCGTATCATACTGTTTTGATTACTGTAGCTTTGTATATGGTCTGAAGTCAGGGAGCCTGATTCCTCCAGCTTTGTTCTTCCTTCTGAAGATTGTTTTGGCTATTCAGGGTCTTTTGTGTTTCCATACAAATTTTAAAATTATTTGTTCTAGTTCTGTGAAAAATATCATCAATATTTTGATAGGGACTGCATCGAATCTGTAGATTGCCTTGGGTAGTATGGTCATTTTAACAATATTAATTCTTCCAACCCCCAAACATTGTATATCTCTCCAACTGTTTGTGTCATCTTTGATTTCTTTCACCATTGTCTTATAGTTTTCTGAGTACAGGTCTTTTACCTCCTTAGGTGGGTTTATTCCTAGGTATTTTATTCTTTTTGATGCAATGGTAAGTGGGATTGTTGCCTTAATTTCTTTCTGATTGTTCATTGTTAGTGTATAGACATGCAAGAGATTTCTCTATATTAATTTTGCATCCTGCAGCTTTACTGAATTGATGAGCTCTAGTAGTATTCTGGTGGTGCCTTTAGGATTTTCTATGTATAGTCTCATGTCATCTGCAGACAGTGACAGTTTTACTTCTTTTTTCCCAATTTGGATTCCTTTTATTTCTTTTTCTTGTCTGATTGCTGTGGCTAGGACTTCCAAAACTATGTTGAATATGTACAGTTCTTTGGGAGTTGACAGATGCATGTCACGTGTCCACCACTGCAGTATCATATAGAATAGTTCAACAGCCCACAGATCCTGTGTTCTACCTGTTCATCCTCCCCATGCCCATGCCTCTGGCAACCCCTGATCGTTTTTTGTCTCCATGTAGTTTTATCTTTTCCAGAATTTCCTGTAGTTGGAATTGTACAGTATGTAGCCTCTTCAGACTGGTTTCTTCCACTTAGTAACATGCATTTAAGTTTCCTCCATGACTCTTCATGACTTGATAGCTCAGTTCTTTTTATTGTTGAATAATATTCCATTGTATAGATTTATCACAGTTTGTTTATTCATTCACCTTTTGAAGGACATCTTGGTTGCTTTCAGCGTTTGTCAGTTTTGAGTAAAGATGCTTAAACGTTTGTGTGCAGGTTTTTGTGTGGACATAAGTTTCCAACTCCTTTGGGTTAATACCTGGGAGTGTGACTGCTGGATCATAGGTAAGACTGTGTTTATCTTGTAAGAAACTGCCAAACTGTCTTCCACAGTGGCTGTACCACTTTTCATTTCCCCCAGCAGTGAGTGAGAGTTCCTGTTGCTCCACATCCTCACCACCATTTGGTGTTATCAGTGTTTTGGATTTTAGCCATTCTGATAGGTGTGTAGTAGCATTGAATTGGTTTAATTTGCATTTCCCTAATGACATATGATGTGGAGCATCTTCTCATATGTGTATTTGCATTTGTATATCTCCTTTGGCAAGTTGTCTGTTCAGATCTTTTGCCCACTTTTTAATTGGGTTGTTTGTTTTCTTCCTGTTGAGTTTTAAGAGTCCTTTGTATCTTTTAGATGTCAGTCCTTTATTACATGTTTTTCAAATGGTTAGTAGTCTTTTTATTTTTTTTAAAGTTTACTTAAATGTCAATTTTATTAATTAAGTTTGAGTTTTGAAATTTTAATTCCATTTCAAAAATTTTTAAATTTTTATTTTATATTAGAGTATAGCTGATTTACAATATTGTGTTAGTTTCAGGAGTAAAGCAAAGTGATTGAGTTATACATATTCATATATCCATTCTTTTTCAGATTCTTTTCCCATATAGGTACTACAGAATATTGAGTAGAGTTCCCTGTGCTATACAGTAGGTCCTTGTCAATTATTTATCTTATATATAGTAGTGTGTATATGTTAGTAGTCTTTTTATATTCTTACCTCCTCTTGACACTTTTGAACCATTGCATATTATAGATATTATTTAAATAAATAAGGCCCTGCGTATTTCCTTTCATATGGGCATGTTATTTATAAGTACTGTTTTGTTTTGGGTATGTACACCCTGTGGACCTTGTAATGTGGACTTGCATGGGGTGGCTCAGAGTTCAGCAATCTGACAGTTTGCTTTGGTGTATCTACATGTGCTGCTGCTACAGTTCAGGTATCTGGCTCGCTGGCAGCTATGACGCTTTATAACACTTGAGTCTAAAATTAGTTGAACTGTTCTATTTTAAGGATAGGCTGACATTAGTAGTCCAGGTCCTGCAAAATATGGAAAGTTGAACTCTTAGGATAGTGAATTACTTCTTTTAAAATGTAATCAGAAGTAGGGTTACATAGATAGTAGTTTGTATAATTTTTTAGAGAATTTTTGTGATGGTGATTTGATTATAGCCTGGGTGTCATGCCATATATATATATAAAATGTCTAATAACACAAAGTTTTATGTTACCACTTAGAATTAAGCAGCAGGTAAATGATCATATTTGAGTTTTAAAACCGGGAGTTATGAGGTACAGCAAGATTACTTGATTTTTTGTTTTGGTTGTTCATTTTGTGATCTTTGTGATAACTTTATCTGCATAACAGAAACTAGAGAATATTGAAAATACTTGGTAGATAAAAAGCCAAGTGGTGAAATTCAGAGTTTGATTTTGCATATAGAGTAGATTTTATAATCTTTTTAAGGGAGGGCTTATGGTTATGAAGGCATTTGTAGTATTACTTGAATGTGTCTTTCAAGCAATCTCAGAAGCTAGAACAACTTAGTTACTACAGATATCTTAGTCTTTATACTTTTCTTTGAAGAACAGAAGAAGGATTGAAGAATTCTAAATTACAGAAAGCAAAATGCAAGGGTGCTTTATATTTCTTGTGGAAAAACAGATGTACTTAATCTCCATGCTTTCCCATTTAGAAAACTATATAGAAATTAAAATTTGTGCTTCAGTAGAATTAAAAGAAACAGAATAAAATACTTTTGTAATTAGTCTTTTATTGAAAACATTCAAGCAATATTGTTCCCAACCTCATCTTTCTCATATTTCTCATCAGTAATTAATTGATTACATGCTCAGTTGCACAAATTACTGTGTCACTTACACCCTCCCCAAGCCTCTGTCACATGTTCTAATCAGCTTTCCTTAGGAAAGCTGGACAGAGAGGAAGCACTGGGGCCAAGAAATTGATCTTCATCAAATTGAAATATGTGGTTTAATTCTAAATGGTTATTGATCATATACTTAAAAAATGTTCAGAGGAACTTGGGCCTGTGGAAAGAAGAGGAACCCAGGCTACAGGGCTGTAGCCTCTGGAAGAGCAGAGATGGGTGAGGATGCACGGCCAGCTCCACGCAGTGTAAGTCAGAGCCTCAGAGAGGACCCAGCCGAGCATCCAAAAGTCTAAGGAGTGGGGCTGGCATCTGAAGGGAGGCAGATACCAGTGGGAGGAGGCTCTGTGTTGTGGGTGAGGATGGGCAGTGTTGGTGGAGGGTTTTCTGCACCTGCCTTTTCATCTGCACAGTCTGACCTTGCACTTCCTGCTTTGCATTGTGGGAAGAGTATTATCATAATGATTTAATCAATACTTTAAACCAGAACAGATTTTGTTTGTAGGTAATCAGTGTTAAGCTGTAAATTTTATCCTCTGCTTTTAAGAACTCTGAATATATTATCAAATATATTATCAATACCATGAATATATTATCAAATCTGAGGCTTCAGTCGTGAGAAATAACTTTTAGGCATGGCTCAACAAATGTAAAGACTGATTGAGACAGCTTGTTTTTTGAGGAAGGCCTGTATTGCTATGAACTTCCCTCTAAGAACTGCTTTTGCTGCATCCCATAGATTTTGTATGGTTCTGTTTTCATTGTTGATTGAGACAATCTTAACATGGTGTAGGAAATTCTGAGTTAGATCGATGATCATAATTATAACACCTTGCATATTGTTTGTATTTTTATATACATGTTACAATTTCATTCTTACGCCTCCTCTCTGAGATAGGTAACATAAGCGTCAGTTCCCTTATTTTGTAGCCAAGGAAACTAGGTTCCCATGATTGCATTGACGGGTGGCCGATTGGCATTCTGGCAGCCAGTCCACAGAGCCCTCTACTTTTGGTAATTGTGGCCCATCTTTATATGCATTCACAGTTTATTATTAACGTATAGATTATAAGTAATGTATGTGATGAGAGGTGAATAGTCTCAGTTTAAGTAAACAGCTATTGAATATGTCCTGGAATTATTGGTAGAGGTCTATATTTAGGAAGGAGATAAATACAGTTTCCTTTTTTGTGTAACTTTGTTTTGGGCTATCCTTAATCTATAAACTTCAGGGAAAAATTCTCTTGCTGGCTATTGGGGATTTAGGTACCTGAGGGAAAAACTCTGTTATCTTTTACTTCCGTTGTTAATTGAAGCAGCTCTTAAAATTATAGGGTTTTATGTTTAGACAGAAAAACTATCCCATTGACTAAAGGTATAATTTCTGTATTAGTGGAAAAGGAGGAACTATGTAAGTTTTGTGTGGAATGTGAGAAGAAAAATCTATGACAGCATGTTTGGAAAATAAAGAAATGGACAAAATGGGAACAAAAAATAATCTGTAGTTCCATTATCCAGTATACTAATTAATGTTCTGATATATTTCCTCTCCTTTTCCATTTCTCTTTTCTCCTTAATATGTAACATTTAAAAATTTGGACCATGTATGTAAAACTGTATCCTGCTTATCTACTTAATATATCATGGTATTTTCTAATGCTATTAAATATTGTTTCAAAATATTTTTAATGACTGATGCATGTATTCTGTTATGGATAGTGATAAATAATGTCATGACACCATTTAAGTAATTTTGTATTCTGATGGATTTGGTTAATATTACTACATTGGTATCATTGGATCTAATTACAAGCTTCAGAAATAGAAGTTTTCAAGATCAGAAAGAAATCATATGGATTATATAAGCCAGTTAACAATTAACTGTTTATAAGATACTGCCTAATTCATGACTGAGTAGATTCTTGAGTTATAGATCCAATTAAAAAATTCTAATCAGTCTGAATTCTAGAAATTCCACAGTAAAGGAAGCAGTGACTAATAATGTAGAGATCTGGTTTCTATTCCTGGATTTTGATATTAACTAGCTAGTATTGGATGGGCTTATAAATTAAAGGAATGATTGCCTCCTCATCCTATAATACTTTCCTTAATGAATTAATTAATCATTTATTCATTTAGAAAACATTCATTGAGTGTTTCTTGTGTGATAGTAAGTATGCTAGATCCTTAGGGTGATCGACATAAGGAAGTCAGTGGTCTTTTATTTTTCTTGTAGAGTTGTGGACGTATCACTTTATTCTGATGTGATGATCTGTCTGGTTCTCCTTGACATCACTCTCTGACATACTTTCCATTTACTGTTTTTGGCATCCACGTCATTTTTTATTTGAGATGATCCCCATATTCGTAGTTTTAATTTATTTATGGAACTCTTATTGATTCCTTTTGAAAACCTTTTGAAAATGCCTTCAGGACTTTTGATATAGGCTGTAATCGTTGATTGCATTTACCTTTCATTACTTGTGCTGGTCTTCAAGATTATACTCTTTGTTAATGGTACTGAATTTAGCAGTATTTGGGGGGACTAGGTTTATTGGTAACATTGATTGAAGTAGAACTTTGGAAGAAATTGATAATTTAAAACCCTTTTCTACTCTCTTCACATGCATTAATGATATGTAAACTTGGTGCCTTCGAGTGTGTGCAAATGACTTTTTTTGGGAGGTTTAAAAACTGTTCTCTGTCTTAATTGCTGTGTGCTGTACTTGTATGTCTAGCTCTGCATTTCTTCAGTGTTTGGTTAAGTGATGGCCTTATACAACTTGAGAAAGGCCTAAATGTCGTCGCCTCTGAGGCTTCTTCTTCCATCTCTAGTTAAATGGAAGATTTCTCTTGTACTTTTAATTCTTCACTTTGGGAATGAACGTGAACAGAAAATTCCTAGTTGCCCATTCTTTGAGTCTGAGGTGAAGCTCCCCCCTCAGGACTGGGGACTGTGGCCTTCAGTTTTGAATGCCTTCAATCTGGGGAGTTGCTTAAGCTGTTTTGATTTGTTTTTCTCTTCCCTCATTAACCGCTCCCCCCACCAGTGAACAGAACTGTACAGTAAGTCCCCCGCATACGAACCTTCAAGTTGCGAACTTTCATACGAACACACGTTTCAAAGATGCAAACGTGTGTTCATATATCCAGTCACGTAAGCTAGTTCACGTGTCTGGCGTACATTGTCACGTGCATGCATCCTCTACAGGTGGTTGTGCTTTTGTGTACTTTACTGTACAGTTGTGTATAGAGTACAGTATCTTTATTTCAAGCCCAGGATGTCCAGAAGCAAGCGTAAAAGTAGCAGTGATGTAGCTGGTACTACTGTACTTTTCAAGGTACTCCTATTATAGTACAGTACTGTATAGCCAATTGTGTTAGTTGGGTACCTAGGCTAACTTTGTTGGACTTACGAACAAATTGGACTTGAGAATGCGCTCTTGGAGTGGCACTTGTTCCTATGTAGGGGACTTACTGCAGTTCTGCATCTAACCCTGATTCTGCTCTCTTAACGGCCCATCTTTGATAATTACTATTGCTTGTGGTTGATACAGAGAAAAGATAGAAATGGTGAGTGTGCTGATTTTCCTTCCTTTCATTTTATACTGGAGAAAGCTGAAGTCCAGGGAAGTGGGGATCAGCAGAGGGAAAAGCAAGATCTGCATTGAGGTCTCCTGATCTCTGCGTCTCCACACCACTCTGTCTCCTTTTCTGCTCACTGGTAGATAGAAGAGGTGCTTTCATTGGCTATGTCTAAGCCACTTTTTGAAAAAGCCATGCCTTATGAGAGAATTAGTAAGGAAATTAATGTAGAAGAAACGAGTGGAAAAAGTGAAGCACCAGGGAGCCAGAAGTAGTGTGGTAGTGTCATTCTAGACATGCAGTGAAAGGGATGCTGAGTTTTCAGTGTTGCATTTGATGTTTATGGACTTCGGGGACCAGTGGGATGTCAGTGAAGATAAATTGCATGCAGCAGGCTCATCACTGTTCTGGAGCTTTAAGAAAGAGATTAGGCATAATATAAATTGGATTCATACCATGCAGTTAAAATATTCCTCCATTTTGAAAGGTTCAGTGACAGTTTGGCTGCAGCTTTGGGTCAGAGTGTGGATACCTGGCTGTTTCCTAGTTAGCTACAGGGTTCAGGCTCCAGGCAGGCAGATCTGGGCCACCGACCACTCCCACTCTTGCCCCTTCCCCATGGCCTGCCTTCTGAGGATGTGTGGACATCTGGGGCAGTCACTTCTGCTGTGGATCAGGACTGACAGAGGAGGAGGTGATGCTTTATGACCTCATTTCTAGTCTGTGTCCAGAGTGGGAGCGGCAGTGGAAGGGATGGGAAGTTTGGGTTTGCTCACACCCCAGAGGGGCATGTGGTGTGTGTGTGGGGTTGGGGGTGTGTGTGTAGAAGGGAAGGGAATGGAAAGAGGAGAGGGAGATAATCTCTTTGTGTTTCTGGGAAGTTGGAGGTGTAGGTTTTAGGTGAATGGTGGCCTGACTCCATTGCCCGTCTTTGGTTCTGTGTACTTAACATTTACATCCCCCATACCCTGTATGCTCAGGTGTGCTTCTACTGCCTGGTCCAGGCTCCTCAGCCCCCCTGTGACAGCAGCAGGCAAGTATGTGGTTGGGAGGATGTGATTTGGAAAGTGTGTTTCCAATAGGAACATGCCTATTGTATGTATTTATTAAAATTTATTTTTTATAGATCCAGTGTTATATATTTTAATTATTCTAGATAATAACTCCAAAATGTCAGTGTATGTTGTACAGCAATAATGTTGTTTTACCATTTTCAAAATTAAACATAGAGCTTTGTACTACCGGGGTTATCTAATCTTTATTTAAACAGCATTTTTAAGAGAAAATGTGTTCTAAGTTGGTTGTTTGGAATTTACAAGTAAATTTCTATAGTAAAATTTTCACTGGCAAATTTTTGACCGGGGGTAGGTCTAGGGAGAAATTAAAAGGATTTTAGAAAAAAGTTAGAAACAGTATTTTTTTAAAGTTAGTAACCACTTTTATTCTTATTACCATCTTCCAAAAGCATTTAGTATAACATCCAGGACTGGCAAGGAGGGGGAGGGGCAACAGTACTCCATGCATTGCTTCTGACATGTGCTTCATTACCATCTTTGTGGAAAGGAGGTTGCTGCTGAAGTCACACCTACTGTGACCCCAAATTTCAGCATCTTCCCTACAGGTAGAATTCAAGATATTTATTGTGGCATTGTTTATGATAGCAAAATACTAGAAACAACCTGAATGACTAGGGGATAGTTGAATAAATTTAGATACTTCTGTACCTTGAAGTGTTAAGGAACTAGTAAAAAATATGAGTTAGATGTCTAATTATTGACCCATAACATTTTACCGATGTATTATTATTATTTAAAAAAATATTTATTTATTTGGCCGTGCCGAGTCTTAGTTGCAGCACACGTGATCTTCGTTGCGGCATGCGAGCCCTTTAGTTGCAGCATGCAAGATCTTAGTCGCGGCATGTGGGATCTAGTTCCCTAACCAGGGATTGAACCTGGGCCCCCTTCACTGGGAGCATGGAGTCTTAACCACTAGACCACCAGGGAAGTCCCCCAATGTATTATTAAGAAAAATTAAAAGGCAGAGGAATAATGTGTATGGCATTTTTATTAAAAAAAAGGAAAAAGAAAAAAATGTATACTGAAACATAGGGAGAGAGATGAAGGTTAGAAACCGAACTGTTAACAGGGTTAACTCCAGGGGGTAAGATTATTATTTTTTTCAATCTCGGTATTTGACATTTAAAAAAAGTAGCTATTACTTCTGTAATAAATATAAATACCACCACAAATAAAGTAGAACATTTAAAAGAAGAAAATTATTAAATATTAGCATGTATGTGATGAAACAGTGCTGGTTTTTGAGAATAGCTTCCTCCATGTGAATCAGACAGGTATAATTTATAAGCAACATTGTGGGTATTAAGTGACATTTGCTTAATAGACCATCTGGCACTTTCATGAACAATTTACAGACTTATGGTTTGTGTGGTCCTTATGGCTGAGGTGGTTCATTATGACCTCAGCTATCATTCTTAGCATCTGATTTGATCAGACACTTGCAGGCAAAGTCCAGTGGGGCGAGAAGATGCTGACTCAAATAGTCAGGCAGATGGAACCATGGTCTCTAAGGAGTGCTGTCCCTAGCCACAGTTCTGTTTGTTTTCTTATATGGCTTCATTTTTTACTCATTTATTTAACAAATTATCTGAAAATGTATTGAGTGCCCATGACATACACAAAGATGGAAAAAAATGGTGTTGCTTTTTGTTTTAGGAGATCTCAGTCTGTTGGGGAAAACCAGCAAGATGAATTCTGGAACAATTACAATGCTGTATATGCAGTATGAATAAAGTATCCATTGAGTGACTTTCTTACACCCTTTACCTGGTGAGGCCAGCATGCCCTGTATTTCTTAGCTTCTTTCATAAGGTTTTATTTCTCTGACAAGCAGGAATACAGAAATTATAGGAGAGCCCTGTTATAGTACCACATTTTCTTTTTCTGTGGATTGGAATATAACATAACCCCAGGGTTAGAAGGGAATACCTAATACTAATAGATGATATAGATATACAGCAGGGAGACTGAGGAAAATGAATTGCATATTTGTTTATAGGATCATCACATAAGGGAATATTGAATAGTTTTGACAAGTTGGGAAACTATAGCAAATATTTTTTAAGTCTTTTAAATATTTCTAGTGCTTATCATGGTACTTGGAATATTGTAAATGCTTAATAATTATTTCATTTTTTAACTGATTGATTGAATGAATTTCTATTGAGTGTTTGGGCTTTAAGATTTTCTGAATTCAGTTTCTTAATAAAGCTAAATAGAGGTTCTTTAATACTTTCTTTTCAGTTTCTAATCTGTTGTTAATGCTCTGCAGTATATTTTTCATCTCTAGAAGGTCAGTTTGGGTTTTTTTTCACTTCTTTTGTATCTTCTTTGTCTCTCCTTAATATGCTTATGCTTTTCTCTATCTTTTTGGACACGTGGAGTATATTAATAATAGCTGTTTTAATATCCCAGTCTACTGCTTCTACTTTTTGTGTCATTTTCTGGGTCTGTTCCTTTGATTACTGTTTCTCCACATTATGGTCTCATTTTCCAGCTTCATTGCATGTCTGGTAATTTTTTGTGTAGATGCCAGACATTGTTAATTTTACTTAGTTGGGTAATCTTCTTTTAAGTGTTTTTGAGTTTTGTTTGTGATACAGTTAAGTATTCACAATAGACTGACCCTTTTAAGGTTTGCTTTTTAAGCTTTTTTAGGCAGGACCAGATCTGCTTTAGCCTAGGGCTTATTTTCCCCACGACTGAGGCAGCACCCTTTTGCATTCTGCCTGCTCTTTTCTGGTGGTTCTTCACCTGGCTCTGGTAGTTTCCTTATACATATGTACACACCTCAGGTAAATGCAACCCCTTGTGTATCTCCAGACGTGGCCTTTGTGCAGCTCTTTCCTGTTCTCTGCACTGAAATTTCTGATGGTCTTGACCTCCTCAGGTGAGCCGTCTCCTCCTCTGAGGGAGACCACCTTCTCCCTCCCCGACCCCAGTTCCCCCAGCGCCTGCACTGTAGCCTGGAAACTCACTCCACGCAGTTCGCTGGGGTGGGGTGTGATAAAGGCTCACCTTGTTTGTTTCCCTTTTCTCAGAAATCACTGTTGGCTGTTCTGTCTATTGTGTAATGTCCAAATCTGTGGTTCCATAAATTTTGTCTCTCTTTTTAGAGACAAATATAGTTGTGTCAAGTGGGAGAATGAATCCAGTTCCTATTCCTCCATTGTGCCCAGAGGTGGAAGGTCCTCCTTTTCTCTGTTTTTATTTTTTTTTAATTTATTTATTTTATCTATTTGTTTTTGACTGCATTGGGTCTTCATTGCTGCATGCAGGCTTTCTCTAGTTGTGGCAAGTGAGGGCTACTCTTCACTGCAGTGCACGGCTTCTCATTGCGGTGGCTTCTCTTGTTGCAGAGTATGGGCTCTAGGTGCAAGGGCTTCAGTAGTTGTGGCACACGGGCTCAGCAGTTGTGGCGCATGGGCTTAGTTGCTCTGTGGCATGTGGAATCTTCCTGGACCAGGGCTCAAACCCATGTCCTGTGCATTGGCAGGTGGATTCTTAACCACTGTACCCCCCAGGAAGCCCTCCTTTTCTCTTTAAAGAAGGCTCATGTGCATATAGCTTGTGCATAAATTTTCTTTTGTTACAACTAGATGGATTATAGAAATGTAGACTTAAAACCCTCAAAGTCCTGCATATACAGTTCATCTAAACGTTTATTATGTTCTTTCTGTTTGGTGGGTGCTCTGGACTTGGCTGGTGAAAGTTTGGAAAAAGCATGGTCCCAGTTCATGTGTTGCCTTCGTGTTAGTATGACCCTGAGACGAGAGCGTCATTATACAGCCAGAGAATGAAGACATGACACATAGATTTCAGTATTTTCACATTAACATAAATGTTTCTATTTATGTGATATTTAAACTTGAGTCAGTTTAATAAAAGGATGTTACCATAGTCAGGTGGGGAGGAGGGAAGGATTCTTTTTTTAGCAACAGCACATTTACTCAGAAAAATAGAGCAGAATCATAGAGCTGAGATTGCATCATTTAGTGTTTGCATTTTATGACTGAGAAGAATTGGGCTCAGAGATATTAAGCTCTTTGAACTAGTTAGAACTGGAGCCCAGGAATTCTACTTTGTAGCATTTCCCACTTAATCATGCTGTCTTTGTACTTTGAAGCACCCAGATGCATGTGCTGTACTTCTCTTCTTCCTGGGCCCGACCACGTAGTGTGAGTCTTAGGGCCCAGCAGCCTGTTTTCTTGCAGGCTTTGTTCTGTGCTGTGTAGATTCTGCCATACTTTTGGCTTGAATTGGAACATTTAGTTGGTCCCTCTGAACACATTATCCTGTATTGCATTAGGTCCTAACAGAGATAGACACTGAGCAGTTGGGAGACAGTTGAGTGCTTGACCATTATTCTGGAAGTTTATATTTGTGTTTCAGCCGGAGTGACTGTTTGTTATTGACTTGACTTGCGAAGTAATGTCAGAAGGTCAAAACAATTTTCAGATATGTATTGATTGTATCTGATGACGGTTTGGCACTTGACTTTTACCTCCTTAAGGTGGCCTTCGTATTGAACCATGGCAAATTAGTCCTGTTATTTTTAAAGAATACTGGCTCCATCTGGCTTTGGCAGTGCAGAAAAGGCAAGGCTGGCATAGTTATACACAAGGGTATGTGGTTCTTTGGGGACACAGTTTTGAAAAGGAACCTGAACTTGGCAGTCAGGTTTGTATACACACTACCACGTAGGGACAAGGAGACTAGAGATAACTAACATTTTGATTTGCCACCCTTTCTTTTTTTCCTGTGAAAAGGAAAGAAATGAAAGATGATTTATTATAATAAATCTGTAATAACAGGCAGTAGTGTGCTGGTAAATTTTTGACAACCGATTCTTCCAGGATAAAGTCTTGATTTATAGCATTTGTGCTTTTCCATGGTGTAAGTATTTTCACCATGATTGATTTCAGGGTACCAGCTTGACATCACTGAATGCAGAGTTGGAAAGAGAGGTATAGTATCTCACCATGACCTGGTGCTTCCACCATGCAGGTGCCATAGATGTAAATAGTAAAATGTAGTGACATCATTAGTAAGTGACAAGTTGTGAATATTTATTATCTTGGTTTTAATGTAACGTGTTTAATTGTAGCTTTAGGTAATTTAATTTTTTAATGATGGCTGTAGTTAACAATTGGCTAACAAAATTCTGGAAATTCAGCAGTTCACTCAAGCTAGCCTACTGCTGAAAATAGGTAACATTTATTGAGCACATACTATCTGCCAGGCATAGTCTAAGTGTTCTGCATGAATTATGTCATCTTCAGATTAACCCTATGAAGTAGGTGCTTAGATAATCTCCATTATGCAGTTGATAAAGTGGAGGCACATAGAAGTGTAGTAATTGCCCAGGTCACGGTTTGAGGGTAGCTGAGCTGGGGTTCAGAACCAGGCCACCTGTTCCTAGAGCCTGTCCTCTTAACCCTCTTGCAGTACTGCCTCTTGAGGTTAAAGATATTCTTGAACATGAGGCCATCGTAGCTATGATAAATTTTAAGTAAAACTACTCATTCTTCAGAGTTATTTTATGACTTGTTTCAGTAATTGTTTAGATTTGATTTGAATTTTCATTTATGATAAAGTGTTACTGTCTTTAATATATGAAGTGTTTATGTAAATCAGCAAGAAAAGCAGCACTCTCTCCAGTAGAAAAACAGCCCAGTGATTTCAATAGGCAATTCATGAGAACTGGCCATGGCCTGTGGGCAGTGAAAGCAGGGACAGTGTCCATTCTCCTCACTGTGATATCAGTCCCAGCCTTGCAGAATACCTGACCCAGATCAGGGCTCCATAAAGACCATTTTATTCCTGTTAATTTTTTACGTGTCTTAATGAAGCATATATAAAGATTTCTTGACCTTTTCCTTATATAAGGCTATTTTCTAATGTTGCCTTAAAGAAAGGAAAATTTTCAGGAAAGTGTTTCTTACTGTATTGTTAGAGACATTTTATTATTAAAAAACCCTAAGTTCAAACAAGGATGAGGAGGCCTAATCAGTTTTTTTCTTAATTATAATTAAGAATCAGTATATGCTGTTTTATGTAATTTCAGTATGTAAAATTGATATTCCTAAATTTGAGACCTAGTGGAATTATGAGAAATTGCTATAAAATTTCTAGAGCCTTTAGGTTACAGGTAGTGAAGTTTTAATGCATCGAGCTGCTTATCTACAAACCTTTTTGAGGAATGCACAGTACCCTGGACCGTTCAGATACTGATGTTTCACAGTGTGTCTTTTCTCAGCTTTCCATCTCTTCCTTCTCCCTGGAAGATGTAATTTTGGCCACCTCTGAGCTCACGGGGACTTCTGAAGGATGTTGTGAATTACCTCGAGATATGGTGAAACATATCAGAATAATATTTTTGGTGCTGACAGCTGAATTTTGGAGATTAGGAATTAGAGCTTTTTGAGTTGGTTTGAAAAAAGCGTTTTGGTGACGTTAATAGACTTGTCATCTCTTGGTGTGGGCAATCAGGGACTTACAGTAGTATTTCCTTCTGAAGATGGAAAAGGCAGTAAGGGGAAGAAGAAGGAAAAGGGACAAACGTTGATTGAATGATGGTGACCCGGGGTCAGATCCAGCCCAAGTGTGTACATGCATTACGATTAAATTGAAAGCTGTCTTTTTCAGCACCTGGGGGAGATGGCATGGAGCGGGTTCCTTTAGAAAGTATACAATTTACTGAAAGGTAATCATATTCTCTCTGTCGGGGCTTACGTATCAGAGCACTTGAAACTCTTGGGGTCTGGACCCTTCTCTGTATTCCAGAAACCTCCCAAATAAGGTTGGTCAGATTATCAAGTTCTTTTTTTTTTTAAGCTGAAGCTATATTAATTTATTCTGAGTTCTGTGTTGATGAACATATCTGATTGACTATGCAATATGTCTAATTGAAAAGAAAAATTATTACTTATTAAGTGTAATTCATTTGGGAGGTGGTGAAGGGTGGAGCACAGATAGAGTAAAAGGGGTGTTAAATCCTGCAGAGGTTAATGGCTCTTCTTCTTCGGTCTGTCCTAGTCACTCCTCCTGCCATAGACTAGCCCATCACAGGTAAAAACACTATGCTTTACTCCGGTACCTGTTTCCTTTGCTGAGTCCTCAGGAGGCAGGAACCTTTCCTTCCTACCCTTACTTTTCCTCCCTCCCGCCCTTCCTTTCATGATAGATAGCACTGGTTCTTGTTAAAAAACAAAAAGGGCAATTTTCTCCAGAAGGAACTGGTGTTAGTTTCCTACTGCTGCTGTAACAAATTACCACCAACTTAACGGCTTATATAACACACATGTATTATCAAGCAGCCTTGGTGGTCAGCAGTCCAAAGTGGGTCTTGTTAAAATCTAGGTGTCAGCAGAGCTGTCCCTTCTGAGTGTTGGAGGGGAGAAGAATCTGTTTCCTTGCCTTTTCTGGATTCTAGAAGCTGCCCTCTTTCCTTGGCTCATGGCCAAGCCACTTCCACCTCTGTGTCTTTGTCACATCTACCCTCCCTCTGTGAGGACCCCTGGGATGACGCTGGGTCCTCCCAGGTAATTGGAGGCTGATCTCCCTGTCTCAAGGCCTTTTGACCTTTTGCAAATTCTCTTTTCCATGGATGGTAATGTATTTACAGGTTCTGCAGGTTAGGGTGTGGATATCTTAGTTTTCTGCCTGCCATAGAAATTTTTAGAACTTTCTGATAAAATACCAGATAGCACAACTTCTTCTATATTAGTTGATCATAATGGAGACCAGAGATGGTGTCCTCTAACCTTTAGAAAAATCATCATGATTTCTTTTAACACATAAATATGATTTAATTAAAAAAAAAGTATGACAGGGGCTTCCCCTAGTGGCGCAGTGGTTAAGAATCAGCCTGCCAATGCAGGGGACACGGGTTCAAGTCCTGGTCCAGGAAGATCCCACATGCCACGGAGCAACTAAGCCCGTGCACCACAACTACTGAGCCTGCGCTCTAGAGCCTGCGAGCTACAACTGCTGAGCCCACGCGCGACAACTACTGAAGCCTGCTCGCCTAGAGCCCGTGCTCCGCAACAAGAGAAGCCCCCGCTCACCACAACTAGAGAAAGCCCACACGCAGCAACAAAGACCCAATGCAGCCACAAATAAATAAATTAATTAATTTAAAAAAATTTTTAAAAATTTAAAAATTTTGACAAATATGGCTAATGTGCATTGTGCTGTTTTGAGTTAAAATGGGGGAAAATATTCAAAGGAAATATGGAGTTTGGAAATATTGGTATTTGGAGTTTAGTGATAGAATACTAAGGCTATTGAAAAAAAAAGAAACATCAGTCCTGCAGTATCGCATCAGAAGTCTTATTCTCAGAAATTGCTTTTCAGTTATCCAAATACGTATATATTAAGAACATCTTTCATCTTCATCTGAAAAGCAAAATAAACCGTTTCTTCTTCTACTTAGAATATATTTCTGGAAATGCGACATTTGAAATTAAGGGAGACATAGACTAACAGACGGGGAACTTCGAGGCTTGTTGAGTGTTTCCTGCTCACTGACCTGTGCGAGCCCTCACACAGGTGGGGGACTCTTTTGGCCCTTTATTTTATAGGTGAGACTCGTTGATAAACTGTCAGGAGGCCAACGAGCAACCAGCATGGTTGTTACTGGAGGCTGTTGCCACACGTCAGTGTGCAGGCCTGTAATGATGCTTGTGGGACACAGGTGAGGGCTGTCACATGTGACCCAGCTCTTGGGGGCTCTGCCAGCTCACTGTGCTTGACCTGTGTAACGTGAAGGCGAGGCAGCCTCCTCTCCTTGTGAAGCAGGGTGTGTCTAAGGGGCTGTAGAGACGCGGGTCTCACTGTCCTCCTGCAGGAGTAGTGAGCTTCTTTCCCCATTCATTTGGCTTTATGGGATGCTAAAAAATATCAGGTAAGCTGTTTCCCAGGGATCATAAATTTCCATCCGTTCATTAACACCTCATTCCCTGTGACTTTGTTAGAGAACTGAATTCATTAAAAGGTGATAAAAAACTGGAGCGAAGTCAGCAGGCAGTTTTAGGGAGAAAGGAGTGGGCCTGTGACATGGATGAGACCTTTTAGGGTGTTAATTTCTCTCTCCTAAAGTTACCCCTGTGATCAAAACTCAGGGATGCCCTGTACAGACATTTATTATTGGAACCATAAATTCTCATGGAAAGCAGAGGAAGAAAGAAAGATGAAGTAAACTACTCAGTCCTCATTTTGTTCAGGGTTGGGGCAGGAGGCCTTAACCTTCGGTCATTTTACTACCCAGCACCTAAATCAGATGAAGGAATTATTGTGTCCTGAATGTCTGTATCTGTTTAGATGCTAGCAAATATTTGTTAATAGGTTAAAATACATTTTATATAATGACTTTGCAGTGCTTTTTATTTTAATATAATTGATACTATTATTTGAGTCATTGACTAAAATATTTTTTTATTTTTTATTAGTTTTTTAATTTAATTTTTATTTTACATTGGGGTAGAGTTGATTTACAATGTTGTGTTAGTTTCAGGTGTACAGCAGAGTGGTTCAGTTATACATACGTATACATATATCCATTCTTTTTCAAATTCTTTTCCCATATAGGTTATTACAGAGTATTGAGTAGAGTTCCCTAAAGAGTGGGAAATCGGATGTTTGCAATATTTTATAGTTTACTTTCAGGGTTCGCTGTTCCAGTTCAACCTCATTTGCACTCCCCTTGTCCTCAGCAGTGGCCTCAAGCCCTCAAGTTAGGAGAGGTGGAGGTGCCTGGTTTGGGGCTTCAGGGGATCTTCCATTCCTCTTTGTGGGGATCATCTTCAAAGGGCATGTGCACAGACCTTTCACCCAGTTCTAAAAGTGGAGTACTCCTACTGTGCTGTCAGAATTGCCTGAATCAGTCACACTCCTTTTTGGCAAGATGTGGCAAACGCATGTCAGCTGTAGACAGTGCTTAATTGATTTGGCCAGTCAAGACATCATATACTAAAGCTGTCTTGTCCTGTAGCAATAGGATGGGTACAAATGCCCCCAGTTTTAAATTTGAATTTTTATACCTTGTTTCAATGGTAAGTATGGATAAAATAAAAATATGACTTATTACATAGCACATTAGAGAGGGCTGTGTGCGCTGGTCCTATATATGGATTGTTTTCTGTTCCTAGTCTTGTTCCCTCCCCACCTTTCCTCCCTAGGCTGACATTTCTGTAAAAGATACGACTTGCCAGGCACTGTTCTAGATGCTTTACACATGTTATTTTGCACAACGGCCCCACCAGGTACGTTTCATCCTTCCCATTTTTCAGATGAGGAAATGGGTATGCAGAGAGGGTGAGGGACCAGCCCAGCATCTCCCGAGGTCACACGGGAATGTAGCGAGTGGCAGAGTGGTGATTCCTGCCCCCGTATCTCCTGCCTACACTGCTGTCTCTACCCCAGTCCCACTTCTGTTTTATAATGTCTTGCTGTAATTTTGTAAGTAACTTCAAATCATTTTTGGAACATGGTGGGGGTATCACTAAACAAACAGATGAAATCTTGCAGCGTATATGTTGCCCCTATTTTTGTTCAGTAATATTTTGATTGAGCAACTCAGCTTCTTAGGATAGCATGAGATACCTTGACCAAAATATACCTCTAGAATCAGCCTTGGAGTCCTCTTAGATTCTGGCTGATATCAGATTGGTTTCCCGTTGTTCAGGGTTTGCTTTGGGTAGTTGTGTTGTGTGGTCAGTTAGGGTTTCTTTCGCAAAGAACACAGCTGTGAGTGTTGTTGACAAGTGCTGTTGTGAGCGGGCTGAAGGGGAGGTGGCAGTAAAGTGTTTCTCTGGTCCGTCATGGACTGAATAGGTCAGATCCTGCTTGGAAGGACTGTCAGTGGCAGGTGCCGCTTCTGTCACCAGGATGTTCTCTACTCATTTTTAATGCAGTGACAGCCCCAAATAGAAGCATTCTGTCATTCTCTCAATCCGTCCATTTGTGGAAGGATTTTGATCAAAGAGTGCTTTTTGCTTCTTGTTTATTTAGTGAGACACAGCGTCGTATTTCACATAGAAATACCCTGTGTAACAGTAAAAATAAAATTTAAAGTGAAATAGCTCATTTTCTTTGCTCATTTTTCACAGACATGAATTTTATACTTCAAAAATGAAGTCATGTAGAAGCACACTTTCCCTATATTCACTTATATTTACATAATAAATGTAATAATAAATCATAATGAGTAATTTAGTTTGTGTGTTGATATCATTACAATTATATTCATGTCCTTAATTATTTTCTCTTTGGGAACCAGCTTGAGTTAGTGATACAGAAAGCATGTTTAGTCTCAACAACTTTAAAAAATGAGTAATGAAAGATAGTGATTTCATTTATGTTATTTGAGAAGATTGGCTGTTGAGGGATAAAAGAGCTGGAATATTTTTAGTGTTTGTAGTTTGTTTAGGCAAATACATATTTAAGTAGCATAAGAATTAAATATATTAAAATAGGATTTAAAAATATTTGCTTCATAAGTGAACAGCTCAAATGAAGCAAGTATAGTTGCATCAAGAGATGTTTAAATGTATGTTATTCTGAGGTTTGAAGATACTCAGACCATGTTGTAACTGTTTCTATTCAGTGTTTCACAGAAGAATTTGAGGTCTTCGATGATGTCCCGTATTTAAAACATTAGTCAACTTTATTTAGCATAAGTGTTTTAGAAGATTAAAAGTTATTTTTTTGGCAAATAGAGTTTGGTTTAGATTTGCCCTTTGAAAAATTTTGCCCCTTATCAGCCTTACATCAGGATTTTTTCTCCTTTTGTGGAATATAGTTTATGTTTTGGGGTTACATTTTCTTCTGTTTTTAGACTTTTTTCTGAAAAAAATTTTAGACCTATTAGTAAATTCTTATCTTAATTAGAATTAGTTATGATCTTTTTTAAAGCAGGTAAAAACATTTGAGTTTCTTTTACTTATATTTTATTATTTTATATTTAATTGAAGTATAGTTGATTTACAGTATTATATGAGGAGTTTATTTGTAAAAGTGTAATTTTAGTTTCTAAGCAATTAAAAAAAAGCTTAATTTAAAATTAAGTAACTGGGTTTCCCTGGTGGCGCAGTGGTTGAGGGTCCGCCTGCCGATGCAGGGGACACGGGTTCGTGCCCTGGTCTGGGAAGATCCCACATGCCGCGGAGCGGCTGGGCCCGTGAGCCATGGTCGCTGAGCCTGCGCGTCCGGAGCCAGTGCCCCGCAACGGGAGAGGCCACAACAGTGAGAGGCCCGCATACCGAAAAAAAAAAAAAAATTAAGTAACTGACTCACAGATGTAGAGAACAGAATTGTGGTTGCCGAGAGGAAGGGGGCTTGGGATGGATGGATTGGGAGTTTGGGATTAGTAGATGCAAGCTATTATATATAGAATGTATAAATAACAAGGTCCTGCTGTATAGCACAGGGAACTGTATTTAATATCCTGTGATAAACTATAATGGAAAAGAATATAAAAAAGAATATATATATATGTATAACTGAGTCACGTTGCTGTACAGCAGAAATTAACACATTGTGAATCAACTATATTTCAATTAAAAAATTAAATGAAATTAAGTAACTGTTTAAAAGATATGCCTCCCACATTGTATATCTGCTGAGGACTTTTCTTAGACTTGTATCCATCATAATCATTAAGAAGTGCTGTATTTGTTGTTTTCTTAGCAAGGAGCTTGTCTTCCTAATCACATTATCTATTAGAGAAGTAAGTGCTTTTGTCTGTTTGCAACACAACCTTGAACTTGATGTATCAGATTCTGACAATGAAGGCGTCCTCTGACAGGTCACTGAGTTTACCTGGTAAAGGGGAGAATGAAGTTGACAGCTTCATTACCAGCTTGTAGACCCCCCCCCCCCCCGCCTTTTTCTTTAAAGAACATTCAGTATCTAATTAACAGATGGGTTTGTTTCCAAGTTTCTTGTTAAATTCACTTTCTGGACCTTTGCACGGTTCCTTATTGCTGTTTAGGAAACCAGGGCAGCCTGTTGATGGTGCTACAGCCTCCTGTGTTTCTATGGGAGAAGCAGACCCTTAGTTCCATTCTTAGTCAGACACCTGGATGCATGGCCCTGCCTTGCAGCCCAGCCAGCCAGCCTGGGTCCTTCTGGAGCAGGTGGAGAAGGGCTGGCTCCTCTCTGACCCCTCCCCATGTCTGCCACCTGAGACGCCCCCCCAGGGCCCAGTGCTTCTTGCCTCCTTGGGGCTGGGAATGTGTCCCCCACCGCATCTTCTCCCTGGCAGCTGCAGGGGAGGCAGGGCTTCCTGCTGGGGAGGGTCCCTGTAAATTGGAGGTTGTCCAGCCAGACGAGGGCTGCCTCTTATTCTGTTTAATTAGACATACCATGTAGCAGGAGAAATAAACCACGTGGAGTCAGGCCTTGTTGGTCGCTGTTTGTATATTTTCCAGAATATACAAACAGCTCATACAACTCAACAACAAAAAAACAAACAACCCAATTGAAAAATGGGCAGAAGACCTAAATAGACATTTCTCCAAAGAAGAAACACAAATGGCCAGTAGGCATCACCACTGCTAATTATTAGAGAAATGCAGATCATAACTACAATGAGGTATCACCTTAACACCAGTCAGGATGGCCATCATTAAAAAGTTGGCAAACAACAAATGCTGGAGAGGGTGTGGAGAAAAGGGAACCCTCTTACACTGTTAGTGGGAATATAAATTGGTACACCCTCTATGGAAAACAATATGGAGGTTTCTCAAAACACTAAAAATAGAGCTACTGTAAAATCCAGCAATCTCACTCATGAGCATATATTCAGACAAAACTATAATTCAAAAATACATGCACCCTATGTTCACAGCAGCACTATTCACCATAGCCAAAACTTGGAAACAACCTAAATGTCCATCGACAGAGGAATGAATAAAGAAGATGTGGTATATATATACAATGGAATATTACTCAGCTATAAAAAAGAATAAAAAAAACATAAAGGGGACTTCTCTGGTGGTGCAGTGGTTAAGACTCTGCGCTTCCACTGCAGGGGGCATGGGTTTGATCCCTGGTCAGGGAATTCCTGCATGGCTTGTGGTGCAGCCAAAAAACAAACCAACAAACAAAAAAACCCCAAAATAATGCCATTTGCAGCAACATGGATGCAACTGGAGATTATCATACTAAATGCAGTAAGTCAGAAAGAGAAAGACAAATACCATATGATACCACTTATACATGGAATCTAAAATAGGGCAAAAATGAACTTATCTATGAAACAGAAACAGGGACGTTGGAGAACAGACTTGTGGTTGCCAAGGTGGGTGTCTGGGGGAGAGATAGAGTGGAGTTTGGGATTAGTAGATGCAAACTATTATATAGAGAATGGGTAAGCAACAAGGTCCTAACATATAGCACAGGGAACTATATTCAGTATCCTATGATAAACCATAATGGCAAAGAATATAAAAAAAAGAATGTATATATATGTATAACTGAATCACTTTGCTGTACAGCAGAAATTAATACAACGTTGTAAATCAGCTATACTTCAGTTAAAAAAAAATAACAACCCACTTGGAGTCAGGATACCTGGAATTATCCAGTTGCTGCTATTTCCCTGCTGTGAGACCTTGGACACATCATTTAACTTTTCTTTTGGTGGTTGTAGTTAGTGTGTCTGCTGAGTAGATTGTATTAGGTTACGTCTAATGTTCCTTCCTGCTTTAACATTGCAATGATCTCATAGTTCAGAAGGGGGTTTACAAATGATTTGGTTCTTAAAAGTTAGGAAAACAGGATTTTTTTAACATAGAATACACAAACGTTTACCCATCATTGAACAAGAAACTCCTTAGAATTAGGATGTTTAGAATTGAGTATATAATGAATAACTGACATTATAATCTCAGTGTATTACTAATGAAATGCCACGATGTCTGGTGGGGCTGATCTCATATTGTACAGAAATATTGATGTTAATATATCAGTAATATCTAAAATATGCTCTTTTAGCTGTTTACTGAAAGTACAGGTTGTCATTCTTTTACTTTCTGTAACCTAACATATTAAGTGCTCCTGGGAGGCAAACATGTAAGAAAGTGAAGTAATATTTATCTATAAACATGTTTAAAATTCCTAAAAGTTTGCAGAATTTAAGTGGTTCACGGAATTTCTTATGTAAACGTGAAGCAGAGAAAAGATTTTTAAAAGTTAGACTCTTGTGATTGAAAAACTATTTAAAATATGATCTCTCTCCTGGTGTTCCTTAATTCAAGGTGGTAAACATCACTGACGCTTTATGTTGGCAGAGGACGAGTTATCTCTGGAACATTCACTGTGATTTTACCAGCTGTCCATGTGGAAGGTGGGAGGTTAAACTAAATGTTTGCTGACATCCACTAACAATCAATTTGTATTTAAATCATTTGCATTTTTTCCTTTCAAGTGGAGCTGTGAGGGATGGTATACTGGAGGCTGTAGTTTGTTGGGTTTCTAATGTTTTTTGTTTTTTTTTTTTTGCTGTATGCGGGCCTCTCACTGCTGTGGCATCTTGCGTTGCGGAGCACAGGCTCCGGACGCACAGGCTCAGTGGCCATGGCTCACGGGCCCAGCCGCTCCGCGGCATGTGGGATCTTCCTGGACCGGGGCACAAACCCGTGTCCCCTGCGTCGGCAGGCGGACTCTGCGCCACCAGGGAAGCCCTCTAATGTTTTACTGCATAATACATTAATTATAAGGTGGCAATATTTAAAAATTTAATTTATGCTACCACCCAGATGGCTAGGCTGGGAAACAGGGTTGTTTAATGTAGTCCTGAAAGGTTTGTATATCCCCTTTCAGACAGCACCCTGACTCTGGAGAAGATGCTAGAACCCTCTAGAAGTTAGCTTTGCTCAGGGAGAGGCAGTGCAGGGCTGTGCCCTGGGGCCGCCCCATTCCTTGCATGCTTGTGACTGGGGAGACTGCCTTGAAGGGGAGAGATGGAAGGAATTTGGGGTGGGGTGGTGTCCTGGAGCCTGGAGGGAGGGCAGAAAACAGCAAGTCATGGGGGCAAAAGAGGGATTAGTGTCTCCCAAGAGAGGGATTTGGGAGGAGTGACCAACAGTGGATAGAGGTGGTCATCACACCATTCTGCGTCCCAGCTGTTGCTTTGGCCCCCAGATGGCCTTGTAGGGCGGTGGGTGATGGGGAGGGCCATGCAGCACCAAGGGACCCACATCACACAGTCCGGCATCTGCCGCCGTGTTGGGCCTCGTGTAACACATTTGCCAACCAACCATTATTCAGAAATTATTGAGATCTTCATCACTGACTAATAACCACAGACTACTAGCAGGTGGTAGAAAATGTTGTCCAGTGTCTATTATTAGATTGTGCTTCATCTGCTAATTATAAAAATATCAGTGGTTCATTGTTTTTAATCTCTCAGTTAAAGCTGACTAAGGTAGACTGTTTCTTACTGGTTATGGGAAATCATTTTAATATATAATTTGAATAGCAGTTAGTAAATAGAATGATATTTCAGGCTAAGTAGCCACATCTGTAGTTTTATTTATTAAAAAATGTTGGTTAGATTCAATTGCACATAATTTCATTATTTAATTTAGGAAATTATTGCAAAATATTATCCTTTATTTCTTTATAATTATGGAAAGCGTATTTTAAGGGTTTTTTCCTCCACTGTCTTGGATTTTGTTAATTTGTGATTATGGTTTTCTTTGTTTTTGTCTCAAACCATTCATTTCTCTTTGTCCTTTTTGTTCTCAGACTTGCTGGAGCATTTAGTAGCAAGTGTTAATTCTTCCAACAGACCTAAGCAAACTTTTTGTATCTTTGAAAAAAAAAAAATCAGTGTGGGAAAGTTCAGTTGATTTCTTAAAGTACAGATTTTCAAAAGTACTGTTTCTTATACTTAAAAAATAGAGGGAGAGAGACTTTAGTAGGTTTGGGTGGGTGGCCTAGGAGTCATTGGGCTGTTACTCGGATGAAGGCATTGTAGCCCAGGGTCTAGGTTTAGTTTTGTGGGAGTAGAAACTGAGTCTTATTCATGCTCCCCGCCCAGGCAGAATTACTTTTTCTGGGTGAATGAACTTTCAGGACACTGATGTGTAAACCAGAATGTCAGTTTATTAATATACAGTGAAAATAATCCAGCTGTCAGGTGGATTGGACTTTCGTGCTGGATTGTCCCCATCAGAAAAGCTATAGGAGAGCTGTGCTGTACATGGAAGTGGGAATTACATAGATCATTTTGAACAGCAAAAATTTTTATTTTGATGACGTCCAGTTAATCAGTGTTTTCTTTTGTGGTTCATCTTTTGATGTCATATTTAAGAAGTCTTTGCCTAACCCAAGATCATAAAGATTCTCACCCATATTTTCTTCTAAAAGTTTTATAATTTTGTCTCTTCAATTTAGAACTATGGTCCATTTTGAATTAATTTTTTAAAAGTTAATTTTATTGAAATATAGTTGATTTACAATCTTGTGTTAATTTCTGCTCTACAGCAAAGTGATTCAGTTATACATATATACACATTCTTTTCATTTTGAATTAATTTTTGTATATGGTGCTGGGTACATAATGCTAGTTGTTCCAGCACCATTTGTTGAACGACTATCTTTCCCCCACTTGGTGACCTTGGCACCTTTGTTGAGGATGTATTGACCACTGATGTTTGGGTCTTTCTGGTCTGTTCTTTTCCAGTGATCCGTGTGCCTAATTTTTTGCCACTCCCACACCATTTTGATGATTGTAGGCTTATTAAGTGTTGAAATTAGGTAGCACAAGTCGTACGATTTTGTTCTTTTACAAAATTGTTTTGGCTTTTCTATTCCTTTCTATTTCCATATACATTTTTTGATCAGCTTGTTCATTTCCATAAAGTAGTGTGCTGTGATTTTGATTGTGATTGTATTGAGTCTCTAGGTCACTTGGGGAAAATTGAATGTTACCAGTGTGAGCCTCCTGATCCATGAACGCAGTATTTATTTAGATCTCCTTTAATTTCTCTCAGCAATCTTTACAGGTATAGTATTTTAATGGGTAGCAGAGCATAGACTGTGAAGTGTTCAGATCATGGCTCTGCAGTGGCCGTGTGATGACCTTGGGCAAGTGACTGAGCTCCTGTGAGTCTTGGTGTCCTCATCTGTAAAATAGGGATAGTGCCTCGTGATTTCGTGGAAGGGTTAGATGAAGTAATGTACGTAAAGGGCAGAGTCCAGTGCGCAGTAAAAGTTAGTTGTCACCATCGCTGTCCCTGTTGTCCTTAATGCCCAGGCTGCCCTTGCTCAGCCCCCAGTCGGTTTGGGGCAGCTGCTCGGGCCCCCTTCCTGGTTGCATGGCTGGTGACCACTGCACCTGCCTGCTCTTCGGGCTCTCAGTGGGTTTTCTGACCTTCTCCAGTGGGTCCTGTGGCGTCTCTTTCTTTGTACTGTGTTCATACCATTGATTAGACTTCAGCTTTCCTTCGCGTTCAGTCCAGTCTTTTCCCGATTTTCCAGTCTCGGTCTCTGCTTTTGCTCGGAAGATTTTGTCCTAAGTGTTTTTCTGTCCCCAGTGTGCGATGAACCCTCCTATCATGTGTTTGTTGGATGAGTTTCGCTTGTGGAGTCTGGGGGCTGCCTCACTCCCCATCACCTGAGTCTCCATTTGAATGTTTTGTAGATTGTGTAATAATTTACATTGATTAGGGTAGCATATTTTAAACGTTTATGCAGGATATGTATTTGTAAATTTTGCCTCATTTTTGGGAAAGTGGGGAAAAGCAGGATGAGATTTTTCTGTATTTTTCTTCTAAAATGTTTTAAAGATGTGAATTCTGTCATAGAAAATAATTTGATGTTGTCTCAGTCAGCTTGTAGTTTTCGTGTTCCTTCCAGTTGTCCGGATCCAGGAAGCCTGCTGTTTGGGAGTTAGACCCCATCTGCCCTCTTACCCCATCCCCGGGGGGTTTACTGGTGGCACTGTCCCTCCCAGGGTTGATCCCAGGGCAAGGGTCATGTCTGCCTGTGTGCACATACTCAGGAAGAGTGCTCTGCATTCAGCACTAGATATTCTACTCTTTTCTGAATCGTCAGATATTATGATGTTTATTCAGTATTGATTTTATTTATTTATTTAATTGAACTATAGTTGATTTACAATGTCGGGTTAGTTTTAGGCATACAGCAAATGATTCAGTTATACACACACATATGTATATATATGTGTGTGTGTGTGTGTGTGTATGTGTGTGTATTCCTTTTCAGATTCTTGTTCATTGTAGGTTATTATAAGATATTGAATATAGTTTCCTGTGCCATACAGTAGGTCCTTGTTCTTTATCTATTTTATATATAGTATTGTGTGTATGTTAATCCCAACCTCCTAATTTATCCCTCCCCCACTTCCCCTTTGGTAACCATAAGTCTGTTCTCTATGTCTCTGAGTCTGTTTCCGTTTTGTAAATAAGTTCATTTGTATCGTATTTTCTGATTCCACATATAAGTGATATCATATACTTGTCTTTCTCTGTCTGACTTTTCAGTATTGATTTTAGAACAAAATATGCTGCTCCCTAACCATGTAATTCTGGGCGAGGCATGTATCTCATCTGTGCTTGCTTCCTTATTTCTAAATGGGGATAAATGGGAACTCGTACCCATCTATTTTGAGGATTACATTGAGTGAAACTCTCAGAACAGCGCTGGACCACAGCAGGTTCTCAGTAAATGTTGGCAGCCTATTTTATTCCAGTTCTTTGAAGAGGGACATCCTATATTTGCTTTGTTCAGTAAAAATCATTTAGCCAAATTGATGGTTTAACTAGTTGTTTCATTGCTTAACCATTCTGCTTACATAGGAAATGCTGAGGGTTTTTTCCATTTAAAATGTGAATGTCCTTGTTTTTACCTCTGAGCTCCTGTAGTAGCTCAGAGATAGTCTTTTGACTCCATGGTGCTATTATTTTTCAAATACTAGGTCACATCAAGTTCAGTTTTATTTTTTAAAATAACATGGAAATTTAACATTCAAATATTGAACCTGATTTTCCAAAGATCCTGTGTTTCACCTTGTGAAACAGAACTGGATTTCAAAGCCATTGCCATAACTTGTTCAAGATCAGAAATTGTCTAAATCCTGCAGATTGCCGGATTACAGATGATCTGTCTGATTACCATCCGTTCAATCCTTAAGGTCAAAGCTAGTTGTAGTTAGAGCCCCTGGCCTGTTTTGGTACTTAAGTTTTCAGTGTATATACATGAGTGTAGCCTGTATCTTGATAGCTGGTTTCACGAATGAAACCTGTAGTTTAAATGATACGTTGAAATTCATGCGGTAAAGAAAATGACTAAATTGTAATAATTTGGAAGACTGACTTTGATCACATGTTCGGAGAGTCAGTGAGATGGGGTCTTGGCCTTTGACCTCTGTTCTTTGCGTTTATGTGATGGGAAAACTGTCTCCCTTTCCAGCGCCCTGATTCCCACTTTAGATAAATGGTTACAAAGAAATTGTACCTGTGCTGCCAGACTCCCCATGAACCACACAAATCCCTGTGTATTGCATCCTGGGGAATTGTCTTAAATTTTTAACAGAGGAGGGTGACATCTTGGAATACTCTAAAGGTCTGGGTCTCCACACTGTTAGTCAGTGTTTGATCTCTTGCTCTGTTAGGATGGGTGTCAACTTGCTGGCCAATTTGGCCTGCTTGTAAGATTCATATCAGGGGATGGAACAGCATTTCCTCCTAGCTTTCTCATTGAAAGAGGTCCTGTCTCTGGCAGTCAGGGAAATGTTTGGTAGATGTTCGAGAATTTTATCAAAAGAAAATAACATGGATGAACTTCCATAGAAGATGCTTATACTCAGAGTATTTAATTTAAGACGATCCTATAAATTCTTTCCTATTATATTTTTCAGTCTCCTGAACACTTAAGAGACTGAAGGTGTATTTAAGCAATAGTGTCACTATTATAGAGATTAAGGAGGGGAAAGTAAAAAACAGTTCCCCTGGAAAACAAAGGAAGGTATCAAATAAAATTGTAGCATACATTTAAAAAAGTATTTCCAAAGGACTAGGCTAGTTTCAAACAGTTAATGTCATTACCCATGTTCTAGAGTTAATGGTAGATAGGCCATAGTATTAGAAGAGTACCAGAGTTTTATAATCTTAGCTCTGCCAGTTTACCTCTCTAAATTTACTTTCCTCACCTGCAAAATATGGTTCATAACCACTTACAGGATTTTTGTGGGAAGGAAATGGGATGATATAATACATAGCAAACACCCCCAAATGGCCACTATTATTGCGTAGATTTTCACGTCTGCTACAGTAGAGTATTTTGGATCATTTGTCAGTATTGTACTTATACTGTGTGATATTTCTATGTTCTGGGCCTTCTTAAATATAATGATTTGCTTCTTTTCAAATAGAATTTTGACCTTTTCAAAAGTCTGGAATTCACAGAAGACAAGGAATTTTCCAGCACTTCATGAATGGTGATGTTTATATTGGATTGGCTGGAAGCCAGGTGGCAAACACCATTGAAAAGGAGACATAAATTTTTCCCTTTACAAGAGGCTGCATGGTGCCCCTTGCCTGCCCTTGCCCATGGATATCAATGGGTGTTATGTGTGTAGAGCAAGGGAAAGGTCTTGCTGCTAAACGTAGGGCCATGTGCTCTATGAGATAAATTAGTATGTTCCCATGAGCTCATGTTTGTCCTAAAAGGTGTCTTTGTCTTGAGGTCCTTAGAGTCTAGCTAGTAGTAAAGAATCAATATTTGGTACGATTTTCAGTGGTTAAATGTTACTAGGATATACTGAGTTTGTCAAAAAACTAGTGGTATTAAAGCCCAAACAAAAATATTTATTAAAATTTTACATGTCAGCACTTTGTTAAAGTGACCTTTGGTAAGAAGTTAATTGTTGTCACCAAATTTGAAAGATTGATTTAATTAACACAACACTGCAAATCAACTTATACTTCAGTAAAATGTAAAAAAATAAAAAGTTGAATTGAATCTTTTTCCCAGGAGTTTTAAGATAAGTGTAATTGAACCCATAAAGTTAAGGAAAATTTTTCTCATTGTTCATGGAATCAGAAAATGTAATTCTAATTATTTATAGAATTCTAAAATTTAAATATGTTCTCATTGTCATTTAATTCATGTCATAATTCATTCTACTTATAATGCTCAGTTTTCAAACCCATTTTCTGACTATTCCTTAAATATAAAAGATAAGTAGATTGATGAAAAAACAAATAATCAAGAAGTAGAAATGGGAGTGGATATTAAGAAATTAGAGATCAGCTTTAGTTTTTCCCTTAAGATTTATTATGTGACATGTATTAGCAAGATTAGAATGTTTGGTAAGTTTTACATTGTTGTTTCTCCAGACTAATTATAACTTTTTTCCCTAGAGTTTCTCAAAAATTTCATTATATACAAGTCCTTTATGAACATGTCAAGAGTCTTTGATTTCTCCATGTTATTATAAAGATGAAGTTGCATGATCTAGGGAAAAAGGAGGGTTTTAATTCTTTTCTGGACATTTTATAAGATATGTCTTTTTTATATATATTTATTTATTTTTGGCTTCTTTGGGTCTTTGTTGCTGTGTGCGGGCTTTCTGTAGTTGCAGCGAGCAGGGGCTACTCTTCATTGTGGTGCGCAGGCTTCTCACTGTGGTGGCTTCTCATTGCAGAGGACAGGCTCTAGGTGCGCGGGCTTCAGTAGTTGTGGCACGCAGGCTCAGTAGTTGTGGTGCATGGGCTCAGGTGCTCCGCGGCATGTGGGATCTTCCCAGAGCAGGGCTTGAACCTGTGTGCCCTGCATTGGCAGGTGGATTCTTAACACTGCGCCACCAGGGAAGTCCCAAAAGAAGATATTTCTGATCCTTGTCTAGCTTGTGAATAATATATATTAAGCAAATACATACTTCGGGTAGGGGAAACAGTTTATAGGGCTCTTCATATCATTATCTTATTAGATATTCTCAAATAATGGAATTTGCTCATTTTACAGCAAACGACTCAGAGAGGTTAAAATGATTTGTTTTGCTTTAACAGTTGGCATTGCTTAAACAACTTTCTCCTGAGTGTAAGCAAAAAACAGCCCTTGAGACTGGGAAGATGTGTAAATGCATTGTTAAATGCAGCATTGTACTCTGGATGGGATCCTGGAACAAAAAGAGGACATTAATGGGAAAAGTACTGAAATCCAAATAAAGTCTGGAGTTTCGTTTTTTAAAAAAAGTATAAGGAGTTAAAAAACTGGGGGTGGGGAAACACGAGGCAAAAAGTGTGAAGGCAACTGAACAGATGAAAATATCACATGTGTGCAAGTAGATACAAGAC
Organism: Orcinus orca; assembly: GCF_937001465.1. NCBI lineage: Eukaryota > Metazoa > Chordata > Mammalia > Artiodactyla > Delphinidae > Orcinus > Orcinus orca. Next base: position 62,383,092 of record NC_064568.1, read on the forward strand.
ATTTTTATTGTACTGTTGCTTTTAATAGGGAAACTTTGGAAATAGCCTAAGTGCCTGTCAACATTATAATGAATAAATAGAGGGTGGTGTAATTGGGCAGTGAGTGCTACATATCAGGAAAATGAGCTAGAATTGTGTCAACAGAGGTAACTCTAAACTTAATGTAAGTAAATAAAGTAAGTTACCAAAACAAGCCTTCTTTTTGAATATTTTTAATACACTTTCTTTATACTATGTGTCCATCATTACAAAATCCAACAGTACAGAGCATTTATAATGAAAATGAATAGTTTCAGCTCCATTTCTTCCCTTTTTCTTTCCCTAAAAGCCATTTGGAATCGTGTCTTGGTTTTTCTGGTGGTTCCTTCCAGGTCTCTAAATAGGATGTTTTTGATGCTATTTTAACAACTATACTAACTGTAGACATTTTCTGTTAATTCCTGTTATGATAGATGAAGAATTACCCTGCTTATAGAATTCTTTTTTGTAATTTAGGGTTTTTTTAAATTTAATTTTTATTTTTTTAACATCTTTATTGGAGTATAATTGCTTTACAATGGTGTGTTAGTTTCTGCTGTATAACAAAGTGAATCAGCTATACGTATACACATATCCCCATATCTCTTTCCTCTTGCGTCTCCCTCCCACCCTCCCTATCCCACCCCTCTAGGTGGTCACAAAGCACTGTGCTATGTGGCTGCTTCCCACTAGCTATTTTACATTGGTAGTGTATATATGTCCATGCCACTCTCTTACTTCGTCCCAGCTTACCCTTCCCCCTCCCTGTGTCCTCAAGTCCATTCTCTACATCTGTGTCTTTATTCCTGGCCTGCCCCTAGGTTCATCAGAACCACTTTTTTTTTTTTTTAGATTCCATATTATGTGTTAGCATATGGTATTTGTTTTTCTCTTTCTAACATACTTCACTCTGTATCACAGTCTCTAGGTCCATCCACATCACTACAAGTAACTCAATTTCATTTCTTTTTATGGCTGAGTAATATTCCATTGTATATATGTGCCACATCTTCTTTATCCATTCATCTGTCAGTGGACACTTGGGTTGCTTCGATGTCCTGGTTATTGTAAATAGAGCTGCAATGAACGTTGCGGTATATGACTCTTTGAATTATGGTTTTCTCAGGGTATATGCCCAGTAGTGGGATTGCTGGGTTGTATGGTAGTTGTATTTTAATTTTTTAAGTAATGTCCATATTGTTCTCCATAGTGGCTGTGTCAATTTATATTCCCACCAACAGTGCAAGAGTATTCCCTTTTCTCCACACCCTCTCCAGCATTTATTGTTTGTAGGTTTCTTGATGATGGCCATTCTTACTGGTGTGAGGTGATACCTCATTGTAGTTTTGATTTGCATTTCTCTAATGATTAATGATGTTGAGCATTCTTTCATGTGTTTGTTGGCAATCTGTAAATCTTCTTTGGAGAAATGTCTGTTTAGGTCTTCTGCCCATTTTTGGATTGGGTTGTTTGTTTTTTTGATATTGAGCTGCATGAGCTGCTTATAAATCTTGGAGATTAATCCTTTGTCAGTTGCTTCATTTGCAAATATTTTCTCCCATTCTGAGGGTCGTCTTTTCGTCTTGTTTATGGTTTCCTTTGCTATGCAGAAGCTTTTATGTTTCATTAGGTCCCATTTGTTTACTTTTGTTTTTATTTCCATTCCTCTAGGAGGTGGGTCAAAAAGGATCTTGCTGTGATCTATGTCATAGAGTGGTCTGCCTATGTTTTCCTCTGTAGAGTTTGATAGTGTCTGGCCTTACATTTAGGTCTTTAATCCATTTTGAGTTTATTTTTGTGTATGGTATTAGTGAGTGTTCTACTTTCATTGTTTTACATGTAGCTGTCCAGTTTTCCCAGCACCACTTATTGAAGAGGCTGTCTTATCTCCACTGTATATTCTTGCTTCCTTTATCAAAAGTAAGTTGACCATATGTATGTGGGTTTATCTCAGGGCTTTCTATCCTGTTCCATTGATCTGTATTTCTGGTTTTGTGCCAGTACCATACTGTCTTGATTACTGTAGCTTTGTAGTATAGTCTGAAGTCAGGGAGCTTGATTCCTCCAGCTCTGTTTTTCTTTCCCAAGATTGCTTCAGCTATTCGGGGTTTTTGTGTTTCCATACAAATTGTGAATTTTTTTGTTCTAGTTCTGTGAAAAATGCCATTGGTAGATTGATAGGGATTGCATTGAATCTGTAGATTGCCAAGGGTCGTATAGTCATTTTCACAGTGTTGGTTCTTCCAGTCCAAGAACATGGTATATCTCTCCATCTGTTTGTATCATCTTTTATTTCTTTCATCAGTGTCTTATAGTTTTCTGCATACAGGTCTTTTGTCTCCTTAGGCAGGTTTATTCCTAGTTATTTTTTTCTTTTTGTTGCAGTGGTAAATGGGAGTGTTTCCTTAATTTCTTTCAGATTTTTCATCATTAGTGTATAGCAATGCAAGAGTTTTCTGTGCATTAATTTTGTATCCTGCTACTCTACCAAATTCACTGATTAGCTCTAGTAGTTTTCTGGTAGCATCTTTAGAATTCCCTATGTATAGTATTATGTCATCTGCAAACAGTGACAGCTTTACTTCTTCCTTTCCAATTTGGATTCCTTTTATTTCTTTTTCTTCTCTGATTGCTGTGGCGAAAACTTCCACAACTATGTTGAATAATAGTGGTGAGAGTGGGCAACGTTGTCTTGTTCCTGATCTTAGTGGAAATGGTTTCAGTTTTTCACCATTGAGGACAATGTTGGCTGTGGTTTTGTCATATATGGCCTTTATTATGTTGAGGTAGTTTCCCTCTGTGCCCACTATCTGGAGAGTTTTTATCATAAATGGGTGTTGAATTTTGTTGAAAGCTCTTTCTGCATCTGTTGAGATGATCATATGGTTCTTCTCCTTCAGTTTGTCAGCATGGCTTATCACATTGATTGATTTGCGTTTATTGAAGAATCCTTGCATTTCTGTGATAAACCCCACTTGATCATGGTGTATGATCCTTTTAATGTGCTGTTGGATTCTGTTTGCTAGTATTTTGCTGAGGATTTTTGCATCTATGTTCATCAGTAATATTGGCCTGTAGTTTACTTTTATTGTGACATCTTTGTCTGGTTTTGGTATCATGGTCATGGTGGCCTCGTAGAACGAGCTGGGGAGTGTTCCTCCCTCTGCTATATTTTGGAAGAGGTTGAGAAGGATAGGTGTTAGGTCTTCTCTAAATGTTTGATAGAATTTGCCTGTGAAGTCATCTGGTCCTGGGCTTTGTTTTGTTGGAAGATTTTAAATCACAGTCTCAATTTCAGTGCTTGTGATTGGTCTGTTTATATTTTCTATTTCTTCCTGGTTCAGTGTCGGAAGGTTGTGCTTTTCTAAGAATTTGTCCATTTCTTCCAGGTTGTCCATTTTATTGGCATATAGTTGCTTGTAGTAATCTCTCATGATCCTTTGTATTTCTGCAGTGTCAGTTGTGGCTTCTCCTAGTTCATTTCTAATTCTATTGATTTGAGTCTTCTCCCTTTTTTTCTTGATGAGTCTAGCTAATGGTTTATCAATTTTGTTTATCTTCTCAAAAAGCCAGCTTTTAGTTTTATTGATCTTTGCTATCGTTTCCTTCATTTCTTTTTCATTTATCTGATTTTATGATATCTTTCCTTCTGCTAACTTTTGTGGTTTTTTGTTCTTCTTTCTCTGATTGCTTTAGGTGTAAGGTTAGGTTGTTTATTTGAGATGTTTCTTGTTTCTTGAGGTAGGATTGTATTGCTATAAACTTCCCTCTTACAACTGCTTTTGCTGCATCCCATAGGTTTTGGATCATCGTGTTTTCATTGTCATTTGCTTCTAGGTATTTTTTGATTTCCTCTTTGATTTCTTCAGTGATCTCTTGGTTATTTAGGAGTGTATTGTTTAGCCTCCATGTGTTTGTATTTTTTACAGATTTTTTTCCTGTAATTGGTATCTAGCCCCATAGCATTGTGGTCGGAAAAGATACTTAGTATGATTTCAATTTTCTTAAATTTACCAAGGTTTGATTTGTGACCCAGGATATGATCTATCCTGGAGAATGTTCCATGAGCACTTGAGAAGGAAGTGTATTTTGTTGTTTTTGGATGGAGTGTCCTATAAATATCAATTAATTCCATCTTGTTTAATGTATCATTTAAAGTTTGTATTTCCTTATTTATTTTCATTTCGGATGATCTGTCCATTGGTGAAAGCGGGGTGTTAAAGTGCCCTACTATGATTGTGTTACTGTCGATTTCCCCTTTTATGGCTGTTAGCATTTTCCTTATGTCTTGAGGTGCTCCTATGTTGGGTGCATAAATATTTAGAATTGTTATATCTTCCTCTTGGATTGATCCCTTGATCATTATGTAGTGTCCTTCTTTGTGTCTTGTAACATTCTTTATTTTAAAGGCTGTTTTGTCTGATATGAGAATTGCTACTCCTGCTTCCTTTTGATTTTCATTTGCATGGAATATCTTTTTCCATCCCCTCACTTTCAGTCTGTATGCATACCTATGTCTGAAGTGGATCTCTTGTAGACAGCATATATACGGGTCTTGTTTTTGTATCCATTCAGCCAGTCTTTGTCTTTTGGTGGGAGCATGTAATCCACTTACATTTAAGGTAATTATCTATAGGTATGTTCCTGTTACCTTTTTCTTAATTGTTTTGGGTTTGTTATTGTAGGTCTTTTCTTTCTCTTGTGTTTCCTGCCTGGAGAAGTTCCTTTAGCATTTGTTGTAAAGCTGTTTTGGTGGTGCTGAATTCTCTTAGCTTTTGCTTGTCTGTAAAGGTTTTAATTTCTCAGTTGAATCTAAATTAGATCCTTGCTGGGTAGAGTAATCTTGGTTGTACATTTTTCCCTTTCACCACTTCAAATATGTCCTGCCACACCCATCTGGCTTGCAGAGTTTGTGCTGAAAGATCAGCTGTGAACCGTATGCTGATTCCCTTGTATGTTATTTGTTGCTTTTCCCTTGCTGCCTTTAATATTTTTTTCTGTATTTAATTTTTGATAGTTTGATATGTATGTGTCTTGACGTGTTTCTCCTTGGATTTATCCTGTATGTGACTCTCTGCACTTCCTGGACTTGATTGACTATTTCCTTTGCTATATTAGGGAAGTTTTCAACTATAATCTCTTCAGATATTTTCTCAGTCCCTTTGTTTTTCTCTTCTTCTTCTGGGACCCCTATAATTCGAATGTTGGTGCCTTTAGTGTTGTCCCAGAGGTCTCTGAGACTGTCCTCAATTCTTTTCATTATTTTTTTCTTTATTTTGCTCTGTGGTAGTTATTTCCACTATTTTATCTTCCAGGTCACTTATCCATTCTTCTGCCTCAGTTATTCTGCTATTGATTCCTTCTAGAGAATTTTTAATTTCATTTATTGTGTTGTTCATCAATGTTTGTTTGATCTTCAGTTCTTCTAGGTCCTTGTTAAATGTTTCTTGTATTTTCTCTATTCTGTTTCCAAGATTTTGAATCATCTTTACTATCATCACTCTGAATTCTTTTTCAGGTAGACTGCCTATTTCCTCTTCATTTGTTGTGTCTGGTGGGTTTTTACTTTGCTCCTTCATCTGCTGTGTATTTCTCTGTCTTCTCATTTTGCTTAACTTACTGCGTTTGGGGTCTTCTTTTTGCAGGCCGCAGGTTTGTAGTTCTCGTTGTTATTGGTGTCGGCCCCTGGTGGGTAAGGTTGGTTTAGTGGGTTGTGTAGGCTTCCTAGTGGAGGGGACTGGTACCTGTGTTCTGGTGGATGAAGCTAGATCTTGTCTTTCTGCTGGGCAGGACCGTGTCCAGTGGTGTGTTATGGGGTGTCTGTGACCTTATTAAGATTTTTAGGCAGGCTCTGTGCTAATAGGTGGGGTTATGTTCCTGTCTTGATAGTTGTCTGGCATGGGGTGTCTAGCACTGGAGCTTGCTGGTCATTGAGTGGAGCTGGGTCTTAGCATTGAGATGGAGGTCTCTGGGAGAGCTTTTGCTGTTTGATATTATGTGGGGCTGGGACATCTCTGTTGGACCAATGTCCTGAACTCGGCTCTCCCACCTAAGAGGCTCAGGCCTGACACCCAGCTGTGGCACCATGTCATCCGCATGGCTCCAAACTCTGGATTTCCACAGTCCAGAGGCCCTCCTTTCTACGTCTGTAAATTAGTTTTAATTTTTATCAAAATTGTTCATGTTTATAGTTTAAAAGTCTACACTGCTTATTATAGAAATCAGTGCCTTCTTTAACCACTCACCCCACTACCCCAGCCATTTTTAGTATTAAAATCATGTCATTACATAACATGTTTGTGGATGGACTTTTTGAGTTTCTGTTTCATGTGTTGTCTGTTGGGCTCTTTCTGTGGAAGGTGAGTGTCTGTTCCCTTCCCCACCCCCGGCCATCAGATGCATTCCGCCCCGTCCTCTGTCTTCCTGGTGTGATCAAGTCATTCATTTGTCCAGATCAGTATATACTGTGTTCACAGTGTTGTGATGTAGTAAATGCTATTCACAGCTGAGGCACGGAATAATTGTGATGACTTTTCCTTCCGTGGACAACTTTTTGTGTTGCCTGGAGTTAATAATTGTCTTGTTTTTTGCTTAGTTTTCTATGTACTTATTTCACATATTGTCTCCCAGTTAGAATTTTCTCTCAGTACATTCAGATACATAGTTTTATCTGTTTGGATACTGTTCTTTGTTCTGGATCAGTTGACCTGTGTCCTGGGTTGCTCAGCCATCATTCAGGGACCGTTAGTCTGTCCCCTGGTTGGATCCCTGTTTGCAGGGTCCCATGCCTTCCTCTTTCTTGCTTTGCAGCCAGGCTTTGGTCGACTCCCTTCTCAAGAAGCACCCTGAGGAAAGTGGCAGGGAGGATAAATTTTGTGAGACCTCAGGGGTCTGGAAACTTTTATTGTGTGTTACACTTAATTGCTAATCTCTAGGTTGAAAGTAAGTTTCCCTTCACAATTTTGAAAGTCTGATCTGTTGTCTTTGGGCTTTCACTATTGCTGTTAAGAAATCTCAAAATCTTTCTCCCTCCTTGTCTCTCTCCTTTTTTTTTTTCTGAGCAATTTTAGGACAGTGATTCTCAACCCTGGCTCCTCGTAAAATTGTCTGCAAACTTTGACCAAATCCTAGTATGAGAGATTTTGAAATAATTGGTCTGGAGTGCAGCCCAAACATAAGTATTTCTGGAAAGTTCCCTGGTAGTTCTGATATGTAGCCAGGGTTGAGAACCTCTGTTTCAAGGTCCTTGTCTTGAATACACTGACTTTTCACAGTACACCGTGATGGGGGTCTCTTCATCCATCGTGCTAGGTGCTTGGTTGTCCCATTAATCTGGAAATTTATGTCCTTTAAATTGGGGAAGGTTTTGATTTTCTTCCTTCAAGTTCTCCTGTTCTATTCCTCTGCTTCTATCTTCTGTTTTCTTTAACTTTTTCCTTTTTGTTTTTTTAAATGATTTCCTCAGTTTGATCTTACAACCTTTACATTGAGTTTTTCTTCTTTATTGTATTTTTATTTTCCAAGAGTTTACCTTTCATGCTCTGAATATTCTGTTTTTATGGACTCCTATTCTTACCCACCCACCCACGTATTTATTGAGATGTATGGTAATTGATATATACCATTGTGTCAGTTTAAGGTGTACAAGGTGATGATTTGATATATGTGTATATTGTGAAAATATTATCACAATAAGATTAGTTAACACATCTGTCACCTTACATAGGTATCTTTTTGTGTGTGTGGTGACAACACTTAAGATTTACTGTCTTAGCCGGGGGGATGGATTGGGAGTTTGGGGTTAGTAGATGCAAACTATTATATATGGAATAGATAAACAACAAATCCTACTGTATAACACAGGAAACTATGTTAAATATCTTATGATAAACCGTAATGGAAAAGAATGCGGAAAAGAATGTATGTATATGTATGACTGAACCACTTTGCTGTACAGCAGAGATTAACACAACAGTGTAAATCAAGTGTACTTCGATAAAGTAAATTTTAAAATAATACTCTCTTACCACCTTTCAGGTATATTATGCAGTATTGTTAACTATAGCCACTATGCTGTACATTAGATCCCCAGAACTTATTCATCTTATAACTGAAAGTTTGTACCTTTTGACCAATACCTCTCCATTTCCCCCACCCCTGGCAACCATCAGTCTACTCTCTGTTTCTGTGAGTTTGTTTTTGTTTTAGATTCTACATGTAAGTAAGATCATATAATATTTTTTCTCTGTCTGACTTATTTTACTTAGCATAATGCCTTCAAGGTTCATCCATGTTGTGGCATATGGTAGGCCTCCCTTCTTTTTAGGGCTGAATAATATTTCATTGTATACATCACATTTTCTTTATTTATTTATGAACACTTAGGTTGTTCCCATATCTTGGCTGCTGTGAATAATGCTGGAACAAACATGGGGGTGCAGATGGCTCTTCAAAATAGTGATTTCATTTTCTTCTGATATATACCCAGAAGTGGGATTGCAGGGTTACATTTTATTTTTTTGAGGAACCTCCATACTCTTTTCCATAGTGGCTGCACCAATGTATATTCCCACCAACTGTGCACAAGGGTTCCCCTTTCTCCACATCTACACCAACACTTGTCTTTTGTCTTTTTGATAACAGCCATTCTGACAGGTGTGGTGATACCTCATTGTGGTTTGATTGGCATTTCCCTGAGGATTAGCAATGTTGAGTATCTTTTCATGTGCCTGTTGCCGTAGATGGCCTCCTATTCTTATTTTATGGATGCAATGCCTTCCCTCCTTTCCAAAGATGTTAATAACTTTCTGTTAGTTTTCACCTCCCTTCCTGGCTCTTTTTCCTCTAAGTCCATTTTTAAACATCCATCATTTGTTTCAGTGCCCTCCTTTCCTGTTAGAGGCTTTCCTCAGTGCTCTTCCTTGGCTGCCTGCTTGCTCATGTTTAAAAGGTGATCGTGAAGCTCTGTTTATGTCAATTTTAGCCTTTCCTCTGGGGTGATCTGGCTGGGCCACTGCATCAGGGTGGGGGTGGGGGAGTCCCTGCTATCACTGTCTTAGGGTCTTTTCTCTTGGGCTGCTCAGATTCTTCAGAGAATACGGTTTTCAGCTCCAGCTGAGGGAGCCCAGTGGGTGGAAGGTGGTGGGAGGATGTCCAGTTTTTTTTTTTTTTAATTTTATATTGGAGTATGGTTGATTTACAGTGTTGTGTTAGTTTCAAGTGCACAACAAAGTGATTCATTTATACATATACCTAGGTCTATTCTTTTTCAGACTCTTTTCCCATTTAGGTTGTTACAGAGTATTAAGTAGAGTTCCCTGTGCTATACAGTAGGTCCTTGTTGATGATCTGTTTGTATATAGTAGTGTATACATGTTAATCGCAACCTCCTAATTTATCTCTCCCCTCCAGCCTTTTCCCTTTCATAACCATAAGTTTGTATTTTAAGTCTGTGAGTCTGTTTCTGTTTTGTAAATAAATTCATTTGATCATTTTTTTTAGATTCTACATATAAGTGATATCGTAGGATATTTGTCTTTCTCTGACTTACTTCACTTAGTATGATCATCTTTAGAACCAAGAGGATGTCCAGTTTTTGTGTGACCTCCTTTGTCATCTGTGTCTCTCGTGCAGATGAGACCCTGTCTCTCTAACCCTCTCTCCAGGGGATGAGCCTACAGCCTTTTTGTCAGTTGGGCCATCATGGAGGGAGGGGTATCTGCTTCTGAGGCTGTCCCTTCTGTTTCAAGGCCCACCCCCCTTCCTTCCAGAGCTACCTGGTCCATTAATTTCTGGTGGGGACCCAGCAGGGTTTATGAACCAGGCTGCTTCTGCTATTGGCTGAGGATTCAGCTCTTTGTCTGTCGGGTCGGGCATCACCAGTTCTTTTGCTTTCTGGCTTCCAAATCTTGTTCTTTTTTTTTTTTTTTTTTTGAATTTTATTGAAGTATAGTTGATTTACAATGTTTTGTTAGTTCCTTCTGTACAACAAAGTTACTCACTTATACATACATATATTCTTTTTCATTATGGTTTGTCACAGGATATTGAATATAGTTCCCAAATCTTGTTCTTAACAATTCTTTTTCCTTTCTCCTTGTTTGTAGGGGGATATCATAAAAGTAAATCCCCTTACTGTCAATGGTAGTGCTTTCAGGAGAGGAGAGGAGAGCTGGGAGGTCAACCTGCCCTATTTAATCAGAACTGAATAATGTGATTGTGACAAGTGAAAGATAAAGAGATGGTAAAAGGCTTCAGATTGTCATAATGATTTGACTTTGCACATCAGCTCTGACCTCCAGTCAGGTTACTTGGTGTATAAGTGTCTGCAGAGACCTGGCAGGAGCTTATGTTTGGTGTTCTTTCGTGGTGGATCTAGCTGCCGTTCGTTGGACGGAAGAGTTAAATTTGGAAAAGTTATTTAAACTCTTCTGCTGCAGTGCAGGTTGACAGCCGGAATTAAAATAAAATGTTTAGTTTAGAAACCCTAAAAATGCTGTGTCGGTTTCCACCAAAAGAGCTTACATTTTCTCCTTAAATTACTTGTTGACTGTGGCATTTTAAACTTTTTTTTTCACAATATCAGGTCTACCTCACCCAGATGTCACAAAGAAAATTTAGAAATTACAACTCATATCGATTCTTTTATTGTATATTTAAAATAGAAACTGTGTAATGTAATGTTTCATTTTAAGACCTTTTTCTTCCTTTAGGGAATTGATAACAGCATCTCAAGGAACTTTTAATAAGAATATGTTTTGGGTGTAAGTTTTTGTCATTACTTACATATCAGGGACAATGTGTACATTCTTCACTGCGTATTCTTTTAAATTGAGAAAACCAGTGTGAAATTAGGCTGTATTTGCTGAACTAAGGAAAAGCCAGATTTTTAATGTTTATACTAACCAGAAACTTCCTTTTTCTGGTAAATATTTTTCTCCTCTTCGGTGTTCTTGCCTATCTCAGAACCTCTTTTGGTTGTTAGAATTCTCTGTGGGTAGTTTGTTTTCCCTCTATTTTATTTCGCAAAACTTAAAATCTGTAGGAAAGTTGAAAGAAGAGTTAAATAAACTCTGTGTATACCCTTCACTTAGGTTCACTGGTTATTAATATTTTGGTGACTTTGTGCTCTGTCTCTATATTTTTAATTTTTATTGAACCATTAAACATTGTTTACACATCATGCCACCTTTTCCCTAAATAATTATGTATGTCCTCAGAATATGGACTTTCTCTTACATAATCAGCATACCATCTTCATCCCTAAGAAAATGTCTGTAATAGTAACTAACATATAACACACATTCTTCCCTCATTTTTCCCAACCTTTAGCTCTCCACCCTCCCCTGGCCCCCAGGACCCCAAGATCCAGACAAGGATTACATATTGCACTTGGTTGGTATATATCTTTAGTCTCATTTTATTCTAGAAAAGACCCCCTCCTCACCAGTTGTCTAAAAGAATGTTCCACATCTGTATTTTTATTATGATCCTTGCTTGATTCAATTATTGTAAAAATTATGAACATTTCTTTCTCATTGATGAGCTGGTACTCTTCTGTAAAGCATTTTCTTCTCCCCACCCCCTCTTTTCTTTTTTAAACATCACTGGTGACTCATGGATTCTTTTTTTTACTCAGTGTGTTAGAATCCATTACCATTGCTATTCTTTTTGACGCTTAAATTGTCCCAGGTTTGGCTAGTGGGAGCCCCTTGCAGCCGGCTTCTGTGTGTTTTTACCACATTCTTGTTAATCTTGAAGCATCCCTTTGCTTTCTGGCACAAGATGTTTACAGCTCACCTTGTGCTTTACATGTCCCAGACCTGCAATCAGTTATCTCTCTAAGGAGTCCTGGTTTATTTCAGTGGCGATTTGTTTTCAGAAGTTGAGATCTGGGTGCTAGATGTGTTTATTGTTACCTGGTTACCACTGCTTCTAGCTCCTTTCAATGGAAAATAGCTAGGAAATAGATACCTGTTTTCAAATCTTAAGTTTATTAATGATGGTCACTATTTGAATCTGGTATCACGGGGTTCTTCTTTGGTTCCTAACAGCATTTGTATATTTACCTAATTGCTCTCTCACAGAATAGTGCCTCTGTTTCTACATTTCATCCTTAACAGTCTTATTTGGTTTCAAGGTACAGAGACTTGCCCAGGCTACCTACAGGAAAAGGATGAAAGGATAAAGGATTTAGTGTAGGGATACATGGTGGCCCGGATCTAAGGCAGCTTTTGGCATCAGCTGCTTCTGTCCACCTGCTCTCTTGGCCTTGGTTGGTATTTCTTTTTCGTTCTAGGCATCCCTGCTTCTCTTCTCCCACCTTCAGCCTTCCCAAGTGTGGAGGAATTTATCAGGTTGATTATTTACCTGCTCATCAGTAGTATCTGTTGGATGGTACCTTTG